>NW_021137251.1:0-672578 GCF_004193835.3 Ostrinia furnacalis | reverse complement strand
TGTCTTAGAAGAAAATATAGCTAAATAATGTAGCTTAACATACAATTAATAAAAAATAGCGATTTGTAAGTATAGAAATATTTATGAGCATTTTAGTGGAAGGCGGGTAAACTCTCCCGGACTCCCCCTAAGCTTACAGAGCAGGTCCAAAGCGCTTACAAGCTTAAAAATAAAATAAACATATCATACACTTAGGTCACAAATAAAATACATGCAGTTTATAAATTAAATGGCCCATAATGTTCTAATTTTAAAAACATAATGGATGCAATAAAAAATTGAGTATTGAACATTAAATAACCATTAAATAGAGTGTTACCATAGGGGTCACTTAAAAATTATTACTTAGTGATTGATGCATAAGTCGATATAATCAAAGTCAAATTACCGTGGTGAGTGCATCGGCTGTGTATTCCCTCTTGAATTTAGCGATTTTGGTGCCTTGTGTGATATCCTGGATGACAGTGTCACCGTCCACGGTGTATTTGCTGTTGACCTACAAAATAGAGTCATTCAGCTGGTGTCAATAATCTTAGGTAACCTAGCCTAGAACTAATAGGTAAATTTTTATTCAAAACAAAAAACCTTCTTTTTCTTCTTTTATTTTGGTAATGACTTGGTAAAAAATAAACCATAAATGGGTTTCATGTTGTCTTACGAATTTGTAGGTACCTTACGCTAGGATACTTGCTTAAGTGAAGCAGCAAATCGAACGCACAGCGGTGAATAGATCTCTTTGATTGGTTCCTGTGTCACCCTGTGCGTCCACGCGCACTGTGAGACCTCATAATAATATTTGTGAATTTGGGCGTTAGGCTCGCATTATCATTTTATGTAGTTACGATTAAAGTTAGGTGGTGCTGCAACTCAGCCTTAGAATTATTCTGGTTTTTAACATTGTCAAAATTTACTCAATTACCTTACTATATTAGGTGAATAATTTTATACAATTTTTTAAAGTCTAACTTCCACTCACAATTTCAGTTTGTGATGAGCTGCAATTCTCTGAAGTCTGTGTCACTTAGAAATTCAAATAATTTGTAAATATATTTCCAGTACCTACCTTAACTCCAGGTCTGACCTCATCTTCGAACTCCACTCCAGACTTGAAGGTAGTCACTTTTGTGCCCTCCGGGGTGGTGTTGGTGAATTTGTAGGAGTCTCCATCCTTTTCAATCTTCGTGGTGGGCTTGTAAGAGGAGAACTTAGCGGCCAGTTCCTCGGGGAGCTCTGTAAATAAGAATTGTAGTCTTCAGCATATTAGTACACTAGGTGGATCTGGTGAATGTCGCGGGAAGTGCCTGAATGCGGGCGGCGCCGGCTGAAACGAACGAACGAAGCTTCTTGCAAAATAAGTAGCACATATTATGTAAGTTAGGATAAGATAGAGTTAGATGCCACAGTGCTTAAAACTACCGTGAAGCTTTCAATATATACTTTATGTATAAGCTGTACGTACGTACTATACTCATACTGGTCTTTTAATCCTCTGAAATACTGACATAATGGGTCTAGGCATACAATTCGATGTAACTACACTGGTCATCACAAAAATCGACCCTCCCGCGACAAGCACTTTCTTTCAAACGTATGCATCCCCACTTCCCACTAATATTGGCACCATTTAAAATCCTAGTTCTAAACTTCATTTCATTAAAGGAAAGGTTTTTTTTACCCCAAAAATGTGTCTGTAGAAGAATCCAGAATTCCAGAGTCACTTCTTCAAAAAATAGGTAGTTACGTTGGAGCCAACTTTTATGGCTATAAAACTGTTAAGTTGGGATTAATCGCTATTAATCTGTTAAAGAGGACACGTGAGATCATTATTTGGTTTTATAACCATAAAAATTGGTCTCATTGATCCCAGAGGTGAGCCCAAAGTGAGGTCTTTTTTCAAGTCACATTTATTGTATAATTATGTTAAGTCAAGTCACAATCGTTTATTAAGAAATTAAATGTGTTTTTCTTTAAGGATATTTATTGGGCTTTCAAATAACACCAATATTGTTGGGGCACCATGATTGTGTCAGTAGAAACGAGTTTTCCTGTAAAACGTAGGTGGGTCGATTTTTGTGATGACCAGTAGGTATAGTTCATTTTACTTATCTGATGGCTTTGTATTGTGTGTTTGCAGAGTAGGACCACTCCCAGTCTTTCGTTGGATATCATAAAAAGCGACTAAGAGAGCAAAACTAACCCGTCTGGTTAGTGGAGGAGGAGAGTTTAAGCCAAATCCCCCATTTCCCTATGGTTAACAAAGGATTTTGCTCCTGCAGTGGAGACTATTGTCAAATAATATTTATATTATTATGCAGCTCGAAAGATTTGAATATCCATATCCCAGACATGTAAGCGGTGACTTTATTTCATTTGTCTTTTGTCTCTTATGTATGTACCTATGTGTTACAGTCTAAACTAATAATCGGTCAAAACCACCTTTAACTGCAAAAAACAGTCAAAAGTGGTTTTGACAGATGACCTTGGTTTTGACCAAGCGCGTTAGTCAAAATCACTTTTGAATGCAAAAAATCAGTCAATAAGTGGTTTCGCCTGATTTAAAATTTTACCAATCAGACAAATTCATACAGTGTTATGATTAGTGAAAATTACTTAGAAATCATAAAAAATGTGTCATAAAATAATTTTAACCGACTTTTTTTTTCGATTTGTGCATACAAAATTATCACACCTACCTTTAGGTAGGTAGGTACTACTTTTAAGAAATCTGGGTATTCGTCAGGTTAACTTTTTGACTGATTTTTGCAGTCAAAAGTAGTTTTGACCGATTATGAGTTTTGACTGTAACTTAAGTATAATTTTTTACAAATCAAAGTACCGAATTTAAGTGCCGAAAATAAAAATAAAAATCTATCGGTAACTTACCCAAAGCCTTAATAAAGTCAACGAAATTCTCCTCACTCACAAGTTTGAATTCCTTTCCAAAGTAAGCCATTTTAATTGGTAATGAGCAGTGGTATACTTATTGCAAGTATCGCGGACCTGGATTAACGAATGCCAATTTCCCACACATGACCCGAATTTATAAGAGAGATGGCGATTTGATAACAAATTACTTTGTCACACTGATAACGGTTTTTAAAATTATCACGTTTTACTGAACTTAGATTTGGGAGTTTAGGTTGTTGCATCGCATCTATTTATTACACTAATCTTACATTAAATCTATACCTATTTAATATTACAAATGCGAAAGTAACTCTGTCTGTCTGTCTCTCTTTCACGCCTAAACAACTGAACCGATTTTGATGAAATTTGGCATAGTTTGAGTCCCGGGAAAGGACTTAGGATAGTTTTCAACCCGGTTTTTGAAACAGGGACGCGCGCGATAAAGTTTTTCTGTGACAGACAAAATTCCACGCGGGCGAAGCCGCCGCACAGTAGTTTGATTTTAATAAAAGGTGGACATACGATCGAAAGTCATAATTTCACCGAAACAAAAATTGTTTTGGATAGCATTTTGAATGCTGATCAACATTTGTCATTATGCATTTTTCGATAAAACGAGCCTTTCATGCTTAAAAAAAATATGACAAGAAAAGTATGGAGAAAAATCTTTTTTATTTTTTTTCTGGCTACTGTTGCAAACTGTAGCGGTCAAACCTTATGTAGTCGTAAGTACCTATGGTGCCTAACATTACGACATAAATACTTTTTGCGGGCACGCGCGGCGAAACGAGTAATGGACATGCAAAATTTTAAATATTTTTATTTATTCATTATTGATTTTAATGCACTTAAAGTAATTATTAATAGATAAATATACTTAGTCTAACTTACTACAGCCCCTATTACCTTATTTCACGCTAAAACCTTTCAAACTAGAACCTAAGCTTGTAGGTACTAGGTAGTCTAAGTTGTTTAAGGCGCGCACTAAAGTCTCGTATGCACTGATCACTGAGATCATGTATGCTGATGATTTGTGCTTTCTAGCAGAATCCTCAGAAGGCCTGCAACAACTGATGTCCGTCTTTCACCAGGCATGCTGCAAGTTCGGCCTGAAGATAAGTGTCAAGAAGACAGAAGTGATGTCTTTAAACACAAATGACCACGAGTCTCTAAGCATTATGCTTGGTGAGGATGTACTGAAACAGGTGGATAAGTTCCGATATCTGGGGAGTACTATAACATCCAAATGTGACCTTGATGCCGAGATCAGCAGCAGGATCAGTGCTGCAGCTGCAGCATTTGGGAAGCTGCGTTCCAAGGTTTTCTGCTCGCATGACCTAAAGCTGGCTACAAAAATTTCAATATACATGGCGGTTGTGCTGCCAAACCTACTGTACTCCTCCGAGGCGTGGTGCGTGTATCGCCACCATATACGCACACTGGATCGTTTCCACCTCAAATGCCTTCGTACCATCATGAAGATCAGATGGTCTGATCGAGTGCGCAATACCGAGGTGCTACGACGAGCCCATGTGGGTGGCATTGAGGCCTATATAATGCGTCGCCAACTTCGATGGTGTGGTCACGTATCACGTATGACGGAGGAGAGAGTGGCGAAGCGCATCTTCTACTCTGAACTTGAGGAGGGTAAGCGGAAACATGGCGGTCAACTCCTCAGGTACAAAGATGTACAGAAGCGGCACATGAAAAGATGCAACATTGAGCCCTCTCAGTGGGAAGGTTTGGCAGCACAGCGTCCAGAATGGCGGGAAATTGTGAAAAGGCAAGTCCACGAGTTCGAGGTACAGCGTACGACTAAACTCGACGCGAAGCGCGATGACTTGAAGGCCCGTCCATCTGCCGCCATTCACTATAACTATGTTGGCGGCGTGCTCAGATGCCCTCAATGCGCGAGGGATTTTACCGCGAAAATAGGCTACGTAAGCCATCTTCGGGCACACCAGCGCCGCCAAGACAGCTAGGAGTCTGAGTGGTCGCCATGGCCGAAATCGGTCGGATGGATCATCATCATCAATATTCACTACTGGTCTACTGGTTATCGTGTAAGATAGATTAGGTAGATATTAGAGATGAGACGTATTTACTAGAACAGATCCACACACTAGGTATTTTACAGTACTAGGCGGCACCTATTCCAATTTTTTAAATACTTGATCCACCTAGTATTTTATAAATTACACGATTTCCGACCCTACCGTCAAAGTAATAGAGGTTATTATTGCGTAATCCCTAGTCGTGTATAACGCGCACCTAGTATTTTTCGCTAAGCTTATGTGCGAACGTAGAGATTCACTCCGTCTCTGTCTGACCAAACAAATTTGAGCGCGACGAAGCAAACGCACACAAACGTAGTCAAACCATATTCATGTAAATAAGAAAAAATATGTAAATATTTTTATAAAATTGATATCTTTTAAATACGTCAACTTTTAAGTTGACAGTCCTAAGCCTGTTGAAGTATGAAGGGAGGAATTATTATTCAATTTCAAATTGCATTATTCATACTACGGTTGTATCTTTTCAAAGAAAATTGTATTTTAAAGTCACATTACGTGGATTAGTCCGCACTAGTCGCGTCAAGTATGCTAAATTACTACGTACTAGGTGGAACAGGTATTTGGATCGAGTATTAATAAATACTAGGAATAGGTGCACCTAGTATCAAATTTACCTAGTATATCCCATCTCTAGTAGATATCAACCCTTTACCTAGGTATATACCTACTTCTTGGCACTTATAATACCGACATAGGTACATGATTAAAAAAAGTCTTCAAGCAAGAATCCTTGACTTCAATGGTTATGAAAGATTTTTTAACTTTCTAGAGTAGTCCTGAATAGATCCTTAAATCATTTTGACTGTCATAATCGATTACGTAGTATATAGTTATCGAGTAGGTAGCGGGATAGTTTCAATTTTGATAGAACTGTAATTTCCAGTATTTCTGTTGAATAGTCTTATACTTTCACAAAAATATTATTTTTCTTTGGCTCCTTTAAAGAGGTGTAAGTTTATTTCCCTTCGTCTAAAAAGATAACGTACATAACACCTGTATTAGTAGCCTCAAACATAAAGCATAAAGCATACCTTTACCCAATCATCGAACTGAGAAAAATCTGAAATCCGACATTTATCACCTTCTTCCATTCATGTCTTCAATTATTATCTTCGTTCGAAAAACAAATCAAAAAAAGATATTTTAGCCTATTCACTTATCTCGATCAGAGTGTTCAAAATAATCAAAGTCACTCACATACTTACTTTTTCCGAAAGAATCCAATAGGCAGGTTTGCAGTACACCAAAATGTTATCACATTATCTGCACCATGTATCAGCAGTTGTTGTGTACGTTAGCTGGCATATAAAACTATAGGTACATAATGGATCTGCAATAATGTGTGGCAATAGGGCTCGGAAACGTGGCCTCTCAATATAGGCCTTATAAATAAGCTCAAAATTGCACAACGTGCTATGGAGAGGGCTATGCTCGGTGTTTCTTTACAAGATCGAATCAGAAATGAGGAGGAGATCCGTAATAGTTTGAAAGGTTTTAGCGTGAAATGAGGTAATAGGGGGCTGTAATAAGTTAGACTTAGTATATTTATCTATTAATAATTACTTTAAGTGCATTAAAATCAATAATGAATAAATAAAAATATTTAAAATTTTGCATGTCCATTACTCGTTCGCCGCGCGTGCCCGCAAAAAATATTTATGTCGTAATGTTAGGCACCATAGGTACTTACGACTACATAAGGTTTGACTGCTACAGTTTGCAACAGTAGCCAGAAAAAAAATAAAAAAGATTTTTCTCCATACAAATTTTCTTGTCATATTTTTTTTAAGCATGAAAGGCTCGTTTTATCGAAAAATGCATAATTACAAATGTTGATCAGCATTCAAAATGCTATCCAAAACAATTTTTGTTTCGGTGAAATTATGACTTTCGATCGTATGTCCACCTAATTTTAAAATCAAACTACTGTGCGGCGGAAAGCTAGTAATATCATATATAGGTATTATACTAATAGATTTTGTTACTGTTAGGTCTAGCCTAGGTAGGCTTACCTACTTAATAAAAGTAAAATAAAACATTTGGATTCAATAAATTATATTATTTAATTTCTTATATCTAATGAAGACTTTTTAACAATAATTTAACAACAAAACCTATGATTTAGAAACTATAAATTCAAGCTTTGTAGTGTCTGACGGCGGTACCATCCCAGAAGTTGGCTGTGATTGTCTGTAACAAAATAAATATGCATAAGTAAGTATTATCGTTATTTCAGTAATTTTCTAGGTATTTTTTCGGATAGATCTGGTATATTCCTGTAACCTATTTATTAATACCGTTTGATAGAGCTCATGAAGCACTTTCAGGATGAGTAACCAGTTTTTCGATATCTCGTAATAAGTAGGTAGTTTAAAAATAATCAAGTGATATCACTTATCGTTTCCAGCATGTATCTATACGTACTAACAGATAAAGAAAATGCTGATCAATGCTTAAAATAAAATTAACCAAAGTCCAAATTACCGTGGTGAGGTCATTGGCGGAGTATTCTCTCTTGAATGTAACGGTTTTGCCACCTTGTGAGATTTCCTGGGTCACGGTGTCGCCGTCCACGGTGTATTTGCAGTTGACCTGGAAAATAAAGAAGCATAAAGAGTCATTGTCAACAATCTTTGGTATTTTATATTTGAAGCTCCTAGAAGTACTACTGGACAAAGGCCCCGCCCAAGGATTTCCAGAATGACAGAACCTTCGCTAACCGCATCCAGGTGTTTCCCGCGTACTATAGTACTAATGTAGGTAGTTGTAAGTGTTACTCCTAGAACTGGTAAGTCTTGGACTTGTCAGTCAAATCAAAGGGAATGTCTAATTCATCAGAATGAGCAATCTTCAGGTTATTTTAATTTCTCTCGGAAATAAGTATTCTGGTTAACGATGATAAAAACCAAACCAGTCATAATTTTATTACAGAAATGTTGTTAAGTCGGCAGTCGTTTTAAAAGCAATCCGACTGCTTGCCGGTCTTTTTCACAAACTCCAAAAATGTAACTAAGTTGGTACCTTAACGCCAGGTCTGATCTCATCTTCGAACTCGACTCCAGACTTGAAGGTGGTCACCTTCGAGCCCTCCGGAGTGGTGTTGGTGAATTTGTAGGAGTCCCCATCCTTCTCAATCTTCGAGACGGGCTTGTAGGCGGAGAACTTTGCGGTCATTTCCTCGGGGAGCTCTGTAAATAAGAATAGTAGATTCGTAGTAGATTTCAGCACATAAGAAAACAATTTTCTTTGCAAAATAGCACCCATATTAGATAGGATAAGGTAGCATTTAAGATGCCACTGTGACACTTTCAAATGACTATCTTCATTCAAGTGACACGACTGGCTCATAGACTGTTCTCCAAATGATATTGCCCCATCACAAAGAATCCATGCAATTACATAGTGGTCAGAATAATTTGATCAGTGTGCCTACCATGAGTTTACGTTAGGTGAGCTCGCTAGCGAATACGTCAAAATATTCTATGAACATTTTATTTCTTGAAAGTAGCCGCTAGGGGCGCTGCACAATATGTCATACAATTAATGTCATTTTTTTACGCAGTCGCTAGCGAGGACACCTAACGTAAACTCATGGTAAGCCTACAGATAGAAGTAGGTAGAATAAAGCTCGTAAGATTTTAATATCCACAAACATGAATGATAATAGGTTAATAAATTAATCTAGAGTTAGATTGCCCCATGGCATTTACTAAACTAAAATTGACATGTTGTAGATGTATGTAGAGACAAATTATTCTAAAGATAACTTACCCAAAGCCTTAATAAAATCAGTGTATTTCTCCTCACTCACAACTTTGAACTCCTTTCCGAAGTAGGCCATTTTGAATGGTAATTTGTGGAAATTATTAAAAATTGAAGAGGTAATACTTCTAACAAGTTAACTGGATTAACGAATGACTATTTCCCCACACATGACCCTAATTTATAATAGAGATTAGTTTGTCACACTGATAACGGTCTTAGAAACTTATCACGATGAACTTTAATTTGTGACTCTATCTAATAATATTTTTATCAAAAATAATAGATGAGTTTCGGCTTTGCGTCATCAGTATTTACACTAATTTAACGTAGTATAAATATCATACACTATTGTAGGTTTTTCTTTACGTCTTACGTTACGTCAGAAAACCCACTGGCCGATTGGGACAGCCAGTGAATTATGGACTTTCCCCACGCCTATCTACAGGGTGGAAACGATAAGCGATCTCATTCGATTATTTCTAAACTAGTTATACAAGATATCGAAAAGCTGGTTACTGATCCTGAAAGTGCTTCACGAGCTCTATCCAACGGTACCAATAATAGGTTACAGAATTAACTGGATCTATCCGAAAATTAAATGTTTCCAGCCTCCATACTAAAGTACCTATGCCAGCCAAATATAAATTTTATATTACATATATTACAAGTATAAATTTTTGTTATTAAGTAATAAACATTTAAAATGAACTCATAAATTGCATTCTTATTTAAAATTATTCTTTGAAAACATTGGTTTAAGGCTTTACTTGCTATAATATTATCAAGACATGAGTGCCATGACTGTGGCTGTACTAAATGTATGGAAGCTGGAAACATTGAAAACATTGAAGTAACATATTATTGGTACCGTTGGATAGAGCTCGTGTAGCACTTTCAGGATCAATAACCAGTTTTGGAATATCTTGTATAATTTTTAATATTATGTGGTTTTACTAAATGTATGGAAGCTGGAAACATTGAATTTTCGGATAGATCCAGTTTATTCTGTAACCTATTATTGGAACCTTTTGAAAGAGCTTGTGAAGCACTTTCAGAATCAGTAATCAGTTTTCCGATATCTTGTATAGTTTAGAAATAATCGAGTGAGATCACTTAACGTTTCCACCCTGTATACTAAAACACCCGAGCCCAATGAAACGGGAGTTATTATCCTAACTTGGATATTCGTCCGCATCTCCGTTTCAAGCTACTCCCTCTTCGAGGGGACCCCCAACCCCTTCGTTCAGTTGTTTTTAACCAGTGTTCTCATTATATAGTATAGTATAACAGGACCCCCGGCCCACCGGCACCGTAGCGGGTTACGGTCTACTCTCAGATCATCTATGATCTCTCGGGTCTACTTACTCTATGCCACTTAACTGAATTCAGAGACTTCTTCGCAAACTGTGTTGTTGCATTCGTCGTTCAATAGTTCAGCTGAAATTGCAAAAGTTCGTGGGCGAACGAGATGTAGCTGTAGCTCAGGCTGTCTGGAGAACTCTTCAAAATTACTCACATTTTTTATGTCAATAGGGCTCAGTCAGCTCTGCTGATCAAAGGAATACTGAGGGTGGTCTTCTAATGAATGGGCCCAGGTAAACGCTCCGCCAGCCCCACCTATGGGGTTTGAAGATGTCCCCTACGTGGCCCGCGCAAATTAATTACGAGAGTCACTTTCTTACGCGAGATTATAAATCGATTACGGTACATTACAGTACAATAATTTATCATTTCTTATCGATCAAGGTCTGACGTGGCTCAATCTGACCAGCCAGGGCGAAATGTGCCCTCATAAGTGTAAATTTATACGATTTGAAGTAGCTATTAGAGGGCACGTTGAGCCACCAATTTAATCAGATCAAGCCATAATACTATTGTGGCATCAGTGGCTCATAAAGCAAGCCTCATAAATTCAGAACTGTGCGGTCACATCACTACCATGGTGTCATATTATTAAAAATACTTTTTAGGTGCACATGATACGCAGAAAATTGCGAGTGTTCGTTCTGATAAGTTATCAAAAGTGTACTTACTTAGTCACTGGTCGGTTGATTTACTGATATGTACCTAATTATAAATAATACAAATACCTAATATATTCGGTGAAAAAGTATTTTATTACAATAACAGATCAAAACTTGTGAATTGGTGTCTCGTTATTTACAATAGTTAGTTTATAACTGCAATTTTAAAATTATTTCTTCGTTGGCTTACATTTATAGCAAAATAATAAAAAAACAACCCCCAAGGGTGGAAAATTGGGGATGAACTTTTTTTTATACGCAATATCTCCGCCGATTATAAACCAATTTGAACGATTATTTTTTTGTTGAATAGGTATTATCAAAAGGGTGGTTTCATGCGAATTTGAAGAAAATATTTCACCCCCCAGGGTGGAAAATTGGGGATAAACTTTTTTATACGCAATATTTCCGCCGATTATGAACCAATTTTTTTTGGTCTCAGTGTACTGCCTACCTTCAGTAGTAACATCAAGGTAACCGTCACCACACGGCTTCGTGTTCCAAAACTTTTAATAAAAGCTCTCAAATGTCTGAAAATGATAATAGCCGTGGTATACCTAATTATGTTGTTATTTAACTTATTATTATCATATGATAATTAAGCTATAATTACTACAATCGAGGCACTACAACCGAGAAGTCGAGAAAAAAGTGTGTTAAAAGTTTGAAAGAATAAAATTTAGTATGTCAAATAATTATCTGACATTATGATTATAAAAAAAGTCTAATGATAAAGTTAAAGTTTTTCTCTTAGGTTGTTTTCTATGTTTTTTTTTGCAATACCAGTCACTTACCACTTTAAGTTGGTCGGCGCTGTACTCTCTCTTGAAGGTGATGGAGCCAAGGGGGCCGTAGTCCTGGACCTGGGTGAAGGTGTCTCCATCGACGGTGATGGTGGACTCGGCCTGAAAAGTGAAAATCCAGCCAAGTGTAAGCTTAAGGTAAGAAAGGGTACAAAATTCCTCAAAACAGGTTGTAGGTAGAGGATAAATTGGTTCAAGTCTTAGTTGAAGAGATATTTTAATAAATAGGTAGAGCAAGTACTAAGTATCTACCTAAATTTTTTCACATGTGATGTAAGATGCTGGGTCCGGTTTCTGAATTCAGGTAGGTACCTACTTATTTGGCTTGAGCGTGGTCATCTTCTAATCAATTTGAACTTTTCACATTAGATTCTTGAGGAGAAGATGAGCACAGTCATACTGTAAATTCAGAAACCGGCCCTTAGTGTTTGTTGTTAAAGTTTTTGATTTTTCGGATTTTCATTTTCATGACTGTAAGTCGCGTGATATGAAATACTTTCTGTAAAAAATAGAAAGGCGCAAGTAATACCGACGGCAGAAACTAACCAGAAATAACATCCTCTTACCGTCAAACCTTCACGGATGACGTCGCTGTAAGGCACTCCAGACTTGAACACCACCTCGTGGTTCAGGGCTGGGGTCTTGAAGATCAGCTTGTAGGAGTCCCCGTTCTTCTCGAGGATCTGGTTCGGCTTGTACTGCATAAAGCCCTTGGCGTTGGCGTCAAAGGCACCTGGAAACAAGAAAGAAAAATTGGTAATTATGTAGATGCTTTTGCCATCTTAGGTCAATATACCGCACCAATAAACCAATTTTTCTTTTAAAACTTACTGGAGCTTGCGCTAGTACAATAATCAATTTTGATTGGCCACACTCTCCGAAGGGATCCCGATCACATCCCCAAGCAGGCTCTGGATTGGAACCCCCAAGGAAAACGCAAACGTGGTCGCCCCAAGCAAACTTGGCGGCGCACTGTGGCAGACGAGGCGAAGAAGATCGCCAAGACTTGGAGCGAGATCAAACACATAGCTCAAGACCGAACGCGATGGAGGACTGTTGTGGTCGCCCTCTGCCCCATCTAGGGGACATAGGACCATAAGTCAAGTAAGTCAAGCTAGTACAATAACGTCTTTAAAGACCTTTTTGTTTTACTAAGTGAAAGTGAAAAGTAGGTACTTACTTTAGATCCCGAATATACTTAAATTCTCTGTTTTGTCTAATTTTCTGGTTAGCTGGAAGAGAATGCCACATGGCATTAAGCTCGCCTGTTGTACCACTGTTTTTTATGTGTGCAATAAAGATTTTAAATAAATAAATAAATAAATATAAAAGGATCATGCTTACCTATCGGCTATCATATCTACTGTAATTTTCCCTCCCTGAGATTTGAAGTGGCAACCCCAACCGGAGTTTAGTTTCCTAAAGGCAATTGATAAGCCATCGAATAAAAACATTAAATTACAGACTACAAACTAGACATCACCGTTGACATCAAGTTTAATAACTTTTAAGGAGTAGGTATAATATTGCACTTTGCACCTCTCCAAAGCTCTCCAATAGAAAGAAAATTAAACTTTACCTACTCCCTTTTGCGCAACGATTCATAAACACTTATCTATAGGTAAATAACAGGTTTTTGAAATGTTTACAGAATAAACTTCATTATTGTATATTTTACATATTTTAAGCAAAGTTTAAACGGCTAAAGCTCAAAGTGCACGCAAGTTCAAATTCCTTAGGTAGGTAGGTACCTTATGTAGATACTTATATTTATATTTTGCACAATAATAAATTATTACTAACCAATAAAATCGGCGAATGCATCGAAATTTTCTTCCCTTTCGAAGGAGAATTCCTTTCCAAAGTAGGCCATTTTGGTTGGAGTCTTTCGCAAACTAAATGTTTCATGCTACAGTTTACTCACTTTTATACTTGCACTTAATCCTGCGATAAAGATAAGTTCCTAAAATACAACCGATGATTTGGCAGACCTAAGTACATACATATTCTTTTAGTTTTTCATACTTTGAAAGCGTAGGTTGGTAGAGGCACACTCATATTTATTCAGTTAGAATTCTGAGTAAATATGAGTGTGCCTCTGTGTGTGGTCCTATACATATTGTTTTAAATTTTCATGGTCACTAACATAATAATTGATATAGAATAATTAAATTAATAAACTCAAAATTAAGGTATATTATGGTAGCAATCCCGTTAATAAATTATTATGACCATAGAAGTTATCTAGCTTTATCTTCGGCTTTTTATTAGAATTATTTTTCCTTAACAGTAGAGATCATTAACAACATTTATCTATATATGTAAAAGAAAGTCGTGTTAGTTACTTCACTTATAACTCAAGAACGGCTGAACCGATTTAGCTGAAAATTGTCAGGGAGGTAGTTTAGAGCCAGGAGAAGGACATAGGATACTTTTTATCCCGTTCGAAATAAAAAAAAAGTCTGCTTATTTATTGCCATTAAGGCGGAACAAAGTTCGCCGGGTCAGCTGGTTTCCAATAAAACAAAGATTAATTTATATGAGACTGAGTAATAACGTGACCTGTCACCACTCCAGGTAAACATAGTTCATATTTCTGATTCGATCTCGCAAAGAAACACCTAGCATAGGCCTCTCCATAGCACGCTGTGCAATTTTGAGCTTATTTATGAGGCCACGTTTCCGAGCCGTACTTAGGTATATCATCACTGGTAACACACACTGTTTAAAGAGGATTACTAATGTTTGGCCAAAAAACGTTTCCCAAATTATCACATGGCAAACAACGTTTCGCAAATTTTCATTTGGCAAATTCTCATTTGGCAAAACAACTTATTGCAAACTTTTAATTCGCAAATGTCTTTTTTGGCACATTATTGTTTAGCAAATTATTGTTTGGCAAAGTATGTTTTGCCAAATGTTTCATTTGGCAAAAATATTTCACGATAAACTATTTACAAAATAATTTGATTGGTGCATAGAATGGAATACAAATTAGCTTGTGGTTATTATTTTGTTTAGTGGGTAGATAATATAAAATTTGTTCTAAATTTATTTTCATATTTCATTATTTTTATCGAAACTAAATGATTAATTAACAATAGAGATGATTCTAGCGCTCGGCGGCCGCTGCCGCGGCACGCTTCGCTCGCCTTCGCGCGTTAAGGGTCACTGTTCTAACCTAACCTAACCTACTATTTTCTGCAAAACCTACTTTCGCATCCATACTATTTTCTGCAATCTCTTTGTTTTACATAAAATTCTTGTGAAAACCATGATAATTTGCCTTGTGCTTTGATTTGTGGGTAACGGTGGGTAAGCATGTGAAGTGTCAATTTGACTAAATAAATTATTTGGGATATAATATTTGGCAAAATAAAACATTTGCTATATAAACATTTGCCAAGTAAAATTTGACCAAATGATAATTTGACCAAATGAAATAGTTGCGAAAAGTAAATTTGCTAAAAGTTCATTTGGGAAATGAAACTTTGGCGATAAGTTGTTTGCGAAGTGAAATTTGGCGAAAAGTAATTTGGCCAAACGGAAGGATACCGTTTAAAGACTTTCGTCTTTAGGCACTGTAGTCCCAATACCCCATTAAATAAAAGAATTAGTGGTATTTTAAGCACTTTACTAGCTTTTGTAAAGATAATAATATTTGGGCCACGGCCAAACCAGCACTCAAAAGTGCACTTTTCCTGAAACTGAAATCTTATCAGAATAATCTGATAACATTGCATCGTAATGTACGATGGTTTATGTGATAGGCTGATATAGGTAGGCAACTTGCTATTGCTCGCGACTTTGCATGCATCCAACCCATAATGATCATAATTTCAGCCACAGGACGTCCACTGCTAAACATAGGCCTCCCCCAATGATTTCCATATCGCACGGTTGGTAGCGGCCTGCATCAAGCGCCTTCCTACATTTATCAGGTCGTCGGTCTACCTTGTGGGTGGACGTCCCACGCTACGTTTTCCGGTACGTTGCCTCCACTCCAGAACCTTGCTGCCTCATCGGCCGTCAGTTCTGCATACTATATGCTCTGCCTATTGCCACTTCAGCTTGCTAATCCGTTCGGCTATGTCAGCGACTTTAGTTCGTTTTCGGATCTCCTCACTTCTGATTCGATCTGGTAAAGAAACACCGAGTATAGCTCTTTCCATAGCACGCTGTACAATTTTGAGCTTCTTGAAAATAAATTAATGTATTGTGTAACCACAAAATATAGCTTGGCTGAAAAAACTGGCCAAATGCGAGTCGCGCATGAAGGGTTGTGTACGACGCTTTAATTGTTGTCAAGTGATTATAGAAACCGATAAAATCTTTATTCTGTGAATATTTCTACCTGTTGCCGTTATTAATATCGAGCAAAAATCAGGAATAAATTACGCTTGTTGTATAGTTAAAATCGTATTTGTTTTATTTGTCGTTAAGTATAGCAGCAACAGAAATACATTATGTGTGAAAGAAAATTTCCACTGTCTTATCTATGGCCGTAGCTAGCTAGCTACCAGGGTTCGTGAGATACGGCCTGGAGAGTGGAGACAGACAGACAGCAAAGTCTTAGTGTATTGTTTTTAGTGTATCCTTGGGTACGGAACCCTAAAAAATAACTGTTTACTTCCCTACAAAGTCGAAATGCATTGTTTCGATTACATTACTGTGATAATGAATTATAGTTCTGTGGTCTATTCTTTGGCGTGGAAAAACTACCTACCTACATGGGACCATGGCTTACGGTGTTACGATATAATTATATGACGAAGAAAATAAAACAAAAATATTACATCTTTTGTTAAAAAATATTATTATGTTTATTTAGGTATAACACAGATCAGACTTTTATTGGTCAAACATTATTTATTTTCTTTAGTTATTAATAACTTATAAGTAGGTACTGATTTATCAAGGCGACTTAGACAGGTACGTAGTATCTGTAAGCGACTCCATCGTAATTACTGGATTGGAGGGACTGAAAAAGAGAAAAAAATATAAAATAACATGTTTCATAACACATTGCATCTCAAATCTGTCAGATTTTTTTCAATTTGTGAATAATAATGTTTAAGGTTGAGTTGCTCCACCTTACTTTAAACGTAACTATAACCATAACCAGTGCTTTTGTATAGAGTTTGCCAGACTTTTGAGTTTGTGTAAAGTAAGTTGTTGCAATCCAGCCTAAAGGACGTAGCACACTTAGCAACCCGGAAAGGGATCGTACTCAAGGCGGTCAGTATTTTTTGTATGAAACTCCATAACGCGTCTGGAACTGTTAGGGATATATTAAGTCCGCTACAGAGCAATAAACACAGTAGTTGGTAGTAACATAATAAATATATTGGTATCAAAGCACACGTAGAATATTTACAATAGAGAGTTCGGCACAGCCATTACACAGCTAAAGACAACATCACATTTGAATATAAATGACAGTTCTATCATAGCGGTTCCAGCTAGCCAGCTCTACGTTATACAGCATGAAGGTGCTCATCAACAGGAACGCGCGTGTAAACGCGTCAACTTGCGGTTGACAGCGCGCGAAGCCGATGACAGCTCGCGAAAGACGATACGATGTTGATCCCTTTCCGAGTTGATAAGTCTGCTATGACCCTAAATGTTCTTCTTTACAGCTTGTTAGTATCAACTTACAATTTTAAGTTGGTCAGGTGAGAACTCTCTCTTCATGGTGACCTTTCCTTTGCTGCCGTAGTCCTGGACCTGGGTGAAGGTATCTCCATCGACCGTGAATACTGAGGTGCACTGAAAAATAAGTGAAATATTAATAAACAGGTCTCAGAGACAGCCTGAGCAGTGAAGTTAAAAAAAATCAACAAAATTAGCAAAACTTCCAAACCAATTTGAAGACTAACTTTCATACAAAAAAAGTGGTGAAGTTGATATTTTGGCTTTCTTGTCATACTTAGTTCATGAATTAATACGATGTCCCGTTGAATTTCTCGAACCGTCATCACCAGGATTTTTAGGATATTTGATAGATAGCCAGGATAAAATTTTAAATTATCGCCGTTGTGTTACTCTACATTCAACCTTATAAAACGATCTAAGTTTTAAATTACCTTAAGTCCGTTTTTCATGGTCTCGTCAAAAGGCACACCTGGCTTGAAGGCGACCTCCTTCTTGAAGGAACCTTCGGAGATGGTCATGACGTATTCATCACCCTTCTTCTCCATTTTGTAGTTGGGCTTGAAGTCCAGGAACGCACCCGCGCCATCACCAGAGGCAACTGTAGGGATGTTGAAGTAAATAAAAATAAAATAAAATAGTTTATTCAGTACACAATGCTCTTTGCAAGGCACTTATACTCGTACAAGTCCCAAATAAAGCTTGCCCTACCACTACTTCGGGACAACATATGGGCTTGTGCTGAGAAGAAGTGGCGGAAGAAACTCAGTCACCTTTGTCAGCCTCTTTTGCAATCAAATACAGTAATTTATAACGTACATGACACGTAATAAGTGCGAGCTAAGCAGGTAAAATAAAAGTCTTTTGATTTTGAAGATCAAGTAAATCATCATCATTTCAGCCACAGAACGTCTACTGCTGAGCATAGGTAAGCCTCCCCCAATGATTTCCACTTCGCCTGGTTGGTAAATTAAATTTTAATCAAAAAAATGCAATAAAATAAAACTAAGGAATTTCAAGGCAAAGTTTACAAATAATAAACATTGACAATGACATTTATTTAACATTGGTAATAGCGATTTTCTCTGATACTTTTTATGATAACATTATCTTTATATTGGACTAGAACTTGAGTAGGTACAATATTTTTTTTTGCTAGAAAATACTGATTAAGGTACGATTTACTAAAATCATATTGAACTTGAGTGTCATTTCATAGTTTATATGGAGAGTTTTGTTTGTATGTTTTATTTAATTTAATTTAAATAATTTTAAATCCATACCAGCTTTGATGAACTCATCAAACTTCTCCTCCTTCTCAAATTTGTATTCCTTGCCAAAGTACGCCATTGTAAGGATGATTGTTGGAACAAACTGTGGAAATGCAATTGGTGTTCTATATAAATTTGCAATCTCCCTATTATCTTTATTGCAAAATCGATAAAAATCTTTATCAATTTATTGTTCGTTTGATCTACCCTAAAATCTATGGGTTTTCTTGTATCGGCTACAATTTGCTTTGGAGATAAACATCTATCATTTAGTTTGGGGCCGTGATAACATTGTGCATCGTGTTCCTGAGGATCTTTTATTATCTTGGCCTTGGCCTATTATCTATTCAGTCCATTTAATTTATAAGTTTGTATTACAAACAAACAATTTTATGTTTTTTTTTTATTTTCATACTAAACTATCTCTGAAATATTTCCTACTATTCTATCTCCTTAGTAACAGTGTCTATAGGTAAAGATACATTTTCCAAAGTTCTGCATATCTTCCGAACCTGTAACGTCCCCGGGACTACGGGTGTCTATGGGCGACGGTAATCACTTACCATCAGGTGATCCGTCTGCTCGTTCGCCTTCTGTCCCATAAAAAACCTGCTTTTTCTCAGGGTTGGCAGGCTTTATAATACTAAATTTTTAACAACTAACTTTTTCAGTAGCCCACTTGGGGAAAAAAAATTTCTGACGTCTCTAAGTCGGTCGGTACACCTAAGGGCTAAGATGAAGAATATTATTCTATATAACCGTGATAACTGACATATGAAGGTAATAGCAATTTTAATTTTGACATACTTTCTGAATGTCCCTTAGCTAAAGATTTTCCTTATTTTACACGAATTTTTAAGTCCCTATCAAAATGGCCCGCGGACTCGCTCCAAAACTAGGACACATTCAAAGAATCCAAAAATGTTATTTAAGTAGACTGCCTACGATGACCTAATTGCCTAGGATGACCTAATCTGATAGAATGTCTGCAATGGCAACGAAATTAAGTGCTTTTCTGATCAATAATAATCAATTATCAAAAGCAGTTTGATAAAATCTATCGATAGCAGAGCACTCATCGATTTAGTACCTACCTATTTTCGATTTCATGTTGTCTGCGAATTAGTTGTTATCTAGGATCTCTCTCAAATAGGTAAAAAGGAAAAATAAAACGATATTAAGTAGTTTTTTTATAAATATTTGTATAAATTACAACAGATCAGATATTTTTCACTGGTCAACCATCGATTCTCTTTAGAAATAACTTATTCTAAATTAGGCGGGCACGTAGTATCTGTAGGCGACACCGTCCCATTTACTAGATGTCATGGTCTGTAAATAAGAAAAAGTCGAATTAGAACGCTAAAGCTAAAAATCTCAACTCAGAAACAGGCGGTAAGATTGTAATTTTCATATTATGTATGTATTAATGTGATTCCTCAGAAAAAAGAGTAACACGCGTGTAGAGACTAATGTAGGTAAAACCAATATTTTAACCCGAAGAAAGCAGTACGGCTAGCACGAAAAACTTTCGAGTTCAAATCGTTTGCGTACTCGAATCGCCATCAAAAGATTTAGTAAGAAAACTACAACAGCGCCCTTGTGAACGTGTCGTAAAGTGAACTTAGTATGAGATGTGGTTGCACGAAACTTATTTTGAGAATCAAAATTGTCACGGTATCGTTTAATTCGAAGATTGATTATCAAATTTTATCGAGTACCCAAACAATTCGAAGACGAAAGTTGTTCATGCTAGAGGTACAGATGGACCAGTTATTCATTACCAAATAAGACAATTCTAAAAATATGCATAATCCCAACTAATCCCAACTAATATTATAAATGCGAAAGTAACTGTCTGTCTGTCTCTCTGTCTGTCTGTCTGTTACGCTTTCCCGCTTAAACCTCGCAACCGATTTTGATGAAATTTGGCATAGAGATAGTTTGAGTCCCGGGAAAGAACATAGGATAGTTTTTATCCCGGTTTTTGAAACAGGGACGCGCGCGATAAAGTTTTTCTGTGACAGACAAAATTCCACGCGGGCGAAGCCGCGGGCGGAAAGCTAGTAAGTAATATAAATAATAAATAATGTAGTGCAATAGTGCATGTAACTTACCAATTTAAATTGGTTAGCGGAGAACTCCCTCTTCAGGGTGATTTTACCTTTGCTGCCGTAGTCTTGGACCTGGGTGAAGGTGTCTCCATCGACCGTGAACACCGTTGTGGGCTGCAATAACAAATGAAAACAATGAATGACAAACATCAAGTCCAAATTATTTCTACTTACTAAAGTAGGTAGGACATAAATATTAGATTTCAGTATCTCGAAATAAGGTAAACGGCTANTATAATAAATCTGTAGAGAGGTCAATTCTGTACATGAAGTATATTTTCAAAATAACTATCAGGGAGTGATTAGTGATCGATACTGATGCCAAAAATGCAATCAGTAAAATTTTTGTCTGTCTGTCTGTCTGTCTGTCTGTCTGTCTGTCTGTCTGTCTGTCTGTATGTTCCTTATAGAAACAAAAACTAATCGACGGATTTTAACGAAACTTGGTACAATTATTCTTCATACTCCTGGGCAGGTTATAGGATACTTAGGAATTCCCACGGGAACGGGCATTAGCGGGAAAATCCTTTTGTATGAAAAATCTAAACCGCTTAAGTTAGACGCTTTAAATTAGGCAAGCAGGTACCTTAGTAAACTTAAAGCTTGGTTATAATAGGATATTGCAAAATTCTTACGGGAACGGGAATTAGCGAGAAAAAACATTTGTATGAAAAAATCTAAACCGCGTAAGTTAGACGCTTAAAATTTGGCATGCAGGTACATTAGTAAACTTAAAGCTTAGTAACAACAGGATATTGCAAAATTCCCACGGGAACTGGAATTAGCGGGAAATTCCTTTTGTATGACTGACTCACTGACATACCCACGCACAGCCTAAACGGCTAAACGTAGGCACATGAAATTTATAAGGGTCGTAGCTTAGATACCGTAGAGGTCCAATAAGAAAGGAATTCTCGAAATTCCCACAAGAACAGGAATTACCGGGAAAATCCTTTTGTATGAAAAATCTAAACCGCTTAAGTTAGACGCTTTAAATTAGGCAAGCAGGTCCCTTAGTAAACTTAAAGCTTAGTTACAACACGATATTGCGATATTCCAACGGGAACGGGAGTTAGCGGGAAAAAACATTTGTATGAAAAAATCTAAACCGCGTAAGATAGATGAAGGGGGTAAAACAGGATCCACGCGTACGAAGTCGCGGGCGGCCGCTAGTAAATAATAAATTAGAAATCGTAGATTCACTAACAATTTCAAAAAAAATTATCCTATCTTTTTCTATACCTCAAAAATACATTATCAAGAGACAACTAGATTTATCTAAGGGCAATCACGAAAATACAGTTTCATCACCATCACGAAAACTCAATTTTCTCTAGCACTTACTAGACTACTTTAGTCTACATAACATTATATCGCACGTATGAAGTTATAGCTATAACTCCATAAAAATAAATCGAGGTCAATGATGGAGTGATAATTGTATGAAGGCTAAACTTATTTGTAAATGATACTTTACTTAATACAATGGTTCTTTTGAAATATCACCTGGCTATAAGTACATCTATAAATAAATTTGTTATCCTAAACATCGAAATTTCAAACTGAATTCTGATTCCATTCATAAAGAATTTGAGTTTGCTTGTCACAGGCTAGACATTATTGATCCAAAAAGGGTACACAACACTAACCTAAATGGGAACACCTCAGACAGAAGCACCCAGGGTATACCCAAGCTGCTGAAGCTGACCAGCAGCATAAACAGCACGACAGGCAGGATCTCCTTCTCCTCCGGGAATGTGTGGACTTCATACGAGAACACGCTTGCTGGGAGCTGAGTGCCAGCGTAGATGCTGATGCTGTAACTACAGCAGGCAGTGGCAAAGAGGGAGCTGAGCACGAGCTTCCGTTTTCCGATCAGCTTCACGATGGCGGCGGAGAGAAGGTTCATCACGATGAAGACTGCTCCGACTAGGACCTGAAAGATAAGGGAAATCAGGTGAGAAAACGAGATTTTACTTTGATGACTTATGACGCAGTGTGCTAAAACTACCTACTAAATATTGAGGTAGCAAGTGTGATTCCAGCACAATAAATTATATGCATGAACAAAATATCTGTAGTGTTAGTTTGGCTATTGTTTTGTGAATAATGTAAGTAAAAAGGTTTAAATAAATGTCTGGTTAGACCTACTCGTGATATCTTAGGAATAAATTAATAAACTTTTTAAATAGAAGAAATGAACCTAAATAGAAACTAATTATATCCTGAAGTATACGCATAGGTATTATCTTATGTAAATACTAGCGGCCGCCCGCGACTTCGTACGCGTGGAACCCGTTTTACCCCCTTCATCTATCTTACGCGGTTTAGATTTTTTCATACTAATGTTTTTTCCTGCTAACTCCCGTTCCCGTTGGAATTTCGCAATATCCTGTTGTAACTAAGCTTTAAGTTTACTAAGGTACCTGCATGCCAAATTTCAAGCGTCTATCTTAAGTGGCTTAGATTTTTTCATACAAATGTTTTTTCCCGCTAACTCCCGTTCCCGTAAGAATTTTGCAATATCCTGTTATAACTAAGCTTTAAGTTTACTAAGGCACCTGCTTGCTAAATTTCAAGCGTCTAACTTAAGCGGTTTAGATTTTTCATACAAAAGAATTTTCCCTCTTGTTCCCGTTTCCGTGAGAATTTCGGGAATTCCTTGTTGTAACTAAGCTCTAAGTTTAATAAGGTACCTACATGCCCAATTTCAAGCGTCTAACTTAAGCGGTTTAGATTTTTCATACAAAAGGATTTTCCCGCTAATGCCCGTTCCCGTGGGAATTCCTAAGTATCCTATAACCTGCCCAGGAGTATGAAGAATAATTGTACCAAGTTTCGTTAAAATCCGTCAAGTAGTTTTTGTTTCTATAAGGAACATACAGACAGACAGACAGACAGACAGACAGACAGACAGACAGACAGACAGACAAAAATTTTACTGATTGCATTTTTGGCATCAGTATCGATCACTAATCACCCCCTGATAGTAATTTTGAAAATATATTTCATGTACAGAATTGACCTCTCTACAGATTTATTATAAGTATAGATTTGTAGGTTTATGTCTTAAGATGCAGATGAGAAACAGTATGATGCGTCATGTTGATAAGTAAACCATTCAAATCACTTGTTAATCCTTATTTAGTAAAAATTACGATTAAAGTTCTCGTCTCTTTAAGTAGGTATTTCATCGTTAATCTACATCAAATAGAATGTGTTAATGCACTTATGATACTACACAAAAGAATATCATGAATATTTTGGTGATACAGTTTACTGTGCGAGTAATAAGCTATCATGAATTGTCTGCTTACCACAATAGCCTTTGAATCGTACTTCATCCCTAACGCCTTGCAGACGTTCACCATATTCGGCCTCACTGGGATCAACCCACTCATCGTGTGGAAGAAGAAATACGCCATCACAAGCACAAAAGGCCTCATGGTCTCCTTCACAAAGAACACGTGCCTTATCTTCATCACGAACTTCTTGAGGAGATTCGCCTTGTCATGTTCACATGGTCGGAGGTCCTCTTTGCCCTCTTTAACGCAGATCACGCATTGGTGAATGGCGTCGTTGTAGTTCACTAGTTCGTCAAATTCCTCTTTCACGTCCTCTGGCTTTGCCCAGCCTCGGAGGCGGCAGAGGGATCGGAGGGCCTCTTTTTGGCGTCCCTTGGAGAGCAGCCATATTGGAGTTTCAGGCACCTGAAGTTTAAAAGACATGAGGTTAAGAATATCAACTTGATTTTTTGTAATTTGATTTTTGGAAACTTGGTAAGGTATAGGATAAAGTAGTAATGATCATAAATTAGCATCTTAACAGAACTGATCATGAAATAAAAGTGTTTCACTGTTGACCAAAAACATATTTTTAGAAGTACCTAATTGTTGAAACATTATTATGAAGAACAAACATTATGAAACAAATAACTCTTGCATGGAGCCTGAATGTTTGTACTAATATTTAATTTTATAAATTCAAAAGTAAATAGAAATAATATGTAGACAGAACTAAGCCTATTAATCTAGCCCTGATGTGTCATTGTAACTCACATCCCCAGGTTTTTCCACTAGACGTGACATGGTAATCTAAAGACATTGAATATTCTATTATATCGTCAGATAACTTAGTATCTATCCATCTAGTTGTTATTGACGTCCAAATCAACAAGGTGTCGTAATTCCACCCATATAAAGTTTAACGATAAACTTTATCAAATCAATCTTATATTGAGTAAGGTCATCCAACACCATATCATTAATTTCGTCACTGGTTTATAGTCCACTTACCTGTTTTGTCTATCATGAAAATACAAGGTTTTTATTAGAATACTAATTCTGTCTACAAGGTGATTCTGATTATCAAATTCTGGAACTTTTTAATAATATTAATTAATTAAACAATCTACCTAAAATCCATCTATAGTAACTATTTTAGTAGAAGGGTTGTTCCACTAAAAGGCAAAAAACAAAAATCTTAGGTGACGAACGATGGTAGATAATATGATTCAGTTTTTGGTAAAAAGATCAGTGTAAATGTAAGATGCAAGTACCTAGATGGGTACATCATTTATGGTTTTGCAAAAAGTTATTGAGTCTAGACTATGGTTTAGATTAGGAGTAGTTTTCCATGGATATGATAAAATCTTTATCAAATCTCATTTCACTTCAGGATTGAAAGGACAAGTTAAATGATAGTACCTAGATATTTGTATTGTGAATATATTTATTCGTGAATCAGATGTATTTATCGATATCATTTAGATAAATTGTCACTAACTCACTCATCTGAATATGTGTCATATCAATATTCAAGTATCTAATCTTATGTAATAGGATGAATGAATATTTTGTAAATCAAAAAAGTGCACTGTGAATCAGATGAGATTTACGCATGATCACTTAAGATAAAAATAGCAATGTTATGACTGTACTTTCCAAAATTGATCATTTAGTTCAAAGGACGCGATTGCACATCAAAGTAAACACTAGCATTGGATGATGGGCAAAAATGTATGGAAAGTGGTACCCGCTCCAATAGCCATAACCAATATATATTTTAAAAGGCCTTTAGATGTAAGAAAATGTCTGCTATGGGGCCAGTTCTAATTCACGTTTTGAAAGCAGTAATTCCACTAAGTATTATAATGAAAGTATAACACAATCATCCATGTATACGAGTATGTATTATGACTACAATCTATTAATATAACTAAAAGAAGCATCGAAAAGGAAAGGATTATATCTACGATGAACTACCCAAGCTATTAGCCCTTTATTCGCTTTCATCATCATCATCTTGATCATTTTAGCCATAGAACGTCCAGTTGAACATAGGCCTCCCCCAATGATTTCCACAATGGCCGGTTGGTGGCGGCATGCATCCAGCGCCTTCCCGCTACCTTTATGAGGTCGTCGGTCCATCTTTTGGGTGGACTTATTGGGTCTTGTGGGTTAATTCGCTTTAGCAACCCATAATAAAACCCTTAAGAAGTAATAAAACTTTAACCCCTTTATTATTAAAGTTACACCCTAGTTGAACTCTGGCTTAAATTGTCATTTGGTGTCAATCCAAGGTTCTTCCTAGGTGTAACTTTTTATTAATAAGGGGGTAGTACTTCTTTTAATAAAAATATTTATTTCACAATTATCCCCATCAATAATTATAGAGTTAAGGAAGGATGCTGGAGCAGTAAACCCTTCCTGCCTCGCATAACCTAAGTACCATACGATGGACACGTATGATACTTCTTCTTCTTCTTCCTCGGTCCCAGGATCGTGACCACAGATAGTGTTCCTCCACAGGCTGCGGTCATAAGCTGTGTGGACCGCACGATGCAAACTCCCGCCCACCGTCTTCCTCACCGCGTCCGACCATATCGTCGGTGCCCTGCCCCGAGCGCGTCCCCCTTCATACTGTATGATACTTAGGTTACACAAAAAGTATCTTTATCTTCGAACGCAACCAGATCTGAGGCTGGTGGCCATAGTAAATGTTGATCGTCTTGGTAAGACCTTTCAAATGACACTACAAACATAACTATTGGAGCCGGGTACCATTCTTAAAAAAAAGTATGTATATCTTCGTACACAACCAGATCTGAGGCTGGTGGTCATAGTAAAAGTTGTTCATCTTGGTAAGACCTTTCAAACGATACTAGACACATATCTATTGGAGCCGGGTACCATTTTGCCCATTGTCCTTTAGTTGTAATAAGAACGAGATTGCAACAAAATTGTGAGCCAGAGATCGGTTACCTTTTGAGAAGGAAAAGCCGAATGTAAAATTTCTAAAAACTTTAAAAGAGCCCCAGAACTCTGTATATAATGTATTTTTTAACTTAAAGGGTTTTATATAATAAAAGGAGGAACTAAATAGCTGCAACTTGAAACCGAAAGTTTGCCAACCAACTTAGTGTACTGTAATTTGCAATCAACTCTACAAGTATTCATAAAAGCGAAAGGTCACTGACTGACTCACTCATAACGAAATCTCAGAAACGACAAGTGCTATGATTTTGCTTGGGGGTTCCTTTTAGAACGTAGGTACTCACTAAGACGGGATTTTGCTAAATTCAACCCCTAAGGGGGTAAAACGGGATCCACGCGTTCGAAGTCGCGGGCGGCCGCTAGCAATAAATATAATACGTACCAGTAATACCAGCAGCATGGTAGTGATAGGGACAGTCAGCGCTACCAGCGCCGCCTGTCTCCATGGCAAGACTGTCCCCAGAAGGTACGCCAAGAACATCCCAGTGGAAGTGAAGCCGTTCGTCATCGTGGTCAGGATCCCTCGTATTGAGGGGTCACTGTAACATAAAGTCATAAAAGTATTTTATATTCTGAAATCTTTTGAAAAGCGCTTTAGGATAATAAATGGTTCCGTTCTGAGGAGAAGAATAAGAATATTTTATTTCAGTAAAAAGTATACAGTAGGTACACTGCCTTACCTATACTATTAGGTACATTATTAGTTGTTAGAAGCAGCGTATTATGAAACAGAAACATACAGAAATTTAATTTTTCAACTCTTCATCATAGGTAGCCTTCACTGCAGGAACACGATACTCCATATTTGATAGAGGCAATATTCTCTAAACTCTTTTCATTTTGACGATTGCTGTTTCATTGACCTATTGAATACCTAAACTGGAAATGACCCACGATAGCAGCTTATATAGCGCCTGGAGTTTACTGAATAGCTATCACTCGAGTGTATGAACGAATATTTACCTTTAATATCTTCAAAGGCGTTTTATCGGCCTCCTTTTACCACCCGCGCACTAGCTACCGAGATTCATTCTTAATAATTCACTTGTTCTTCTATTTCTTTTGTTTAATTTTAATCTACGAATTTAAGAAAGCTCGCAAACATCTTATAAATAAGTGACAAGGGGAGACCCAGGAGAATTGTCACAAGAGAGTTGGAACAGTGTTGATTTTTTAAAACCTATTAACTATCAGCGAGCCAGCAACAGTGCGTATTCGTTAGATCGAGATTTGAACTAAAAACGCGCACTTTTACGAGCTCGTTATTGTAAATGAATTCACAAAAATCGACAATATCACAACTTTCTTCTGTTACAACTCTCCTCGGTCTCTTCTACTGAAGCAGGCGATTCTCGAATGATTGATATATTACTTGAGTGTTTCAAACAAAAGGGTTCCATCACAAAGACTGAAAAAAAACCTACCTGACTTCTCCAACATAAGTGATAGACGGCGCCTCCATAATCCCAGTCCCGATGCCCAGCAGTGCGTTCCCAATGAACAGCGTGGGAACGTTCCAAGCGTAGTACATCAGCAGCCAAGCGATTAGGTGCGGTATATTCACTATGAATAAGGCTTTCTTTCGCCCGAAGTAGTCTAGAAGAGGACCGGAGAAAATGCTCCCGAGTGGCTGGCAGAGGAACGCTATTGACCCTGAAAAAGTAAAAAAAGGAACGGTACTAAAATAATAAATACTTGAAGTAACAGTAGGTGGACTTTTTTTTAAATAAAAAGCTTAGAATTGTAGAAAAAAAAAGGAAAAGTGTATTCCTTTTCCTGTATCCTGTAGAGAAAGAATTATAAGATTCACTTCGTAGCAAAATATCTCTTACATTCTTCAGTCAGGCGCCTAATCTTACAACCTTACAGTTATTTCTACACGCAACTAAACTCTATGAAAAGAATGTTCCCACAATGACGAGTTACTGCGAGACTAAAATAACTTCTGAATCCGTTATTTGTATTGCATAACATGATTCAACATATTTTATTCGGACGACGGCCTCAGCAAATCAAGGTAATTAATATGATACCTTACGTAGTTGTAATAAATACTATTTTGCAAGTAAAATGTGCAGTCTGATGAGCTGTCATGTATACTATAAATAGCCAGCAATGTTTCGGTAACGCGCAAAAACTGGTCAAATATGATTAGGAGCTAGTTTTTTGTACTAAAGTAACATCCAACTATTTTGTTGGAAAATCGCACTTATTATAATTACATAGAGTAGTATGGTGTAAAGCTGGATGTGCTGCTGATGGTCTTTTTACAGTCGGTTTGGCGTTCTAAAAATTGTTGCTCGTATATTTTTAGCTAATTTTTGGTAAGAACAGGTTCTCAAGCGACAGATAGTCTGGGGATTCCATTAGAAATTAAAATTCGTGTTTTTGCGCTTTAGTGAGAATCTATCTAGAGTGTTTTTATGTCATCAAAACTGGCGCAGATCTATAAGCCCCATTGGATTTATCAATCTATATAAAAATGAATTGCTGTTCGTTAGTCTGATTAAAACTCGAGAACGGCTGGGCCGATTGAGCTGATTATGGTTTTAAAATGTTTGTCGTAGACCAGGTAGGTCTAAATGATGAGCAAATAAGGAAAAATTGCGATGGCTTATCAGAGGTCGCGGGGTCAGCTAACAAATAAAAAAATGTTCCATGACGTATTTTTGAGATCTAGATAAAAAGTATTTTCTATAAATTCAATGTACGTTATACTAAATAATAAATGTTAATGTCAATAATGTAGTATTATAAAAGAAACACTTAACGAAGCCTACTGCAAGCTTTTCTGAAAATAGTCTGAAATGAAATCCATTCCTTCAACGTCTAGGCTGAGGTCTAAATCTTTAAATTGACCTCTGGTGAATTAAAAAGGGTCGTGCTCTTGTAGAGAAGACTAATTAAGTATCTACCAACTAATGATCTGAAGATGAATGTAATATCTTGACTGTTAATTTATTTTTGAGCCATGTCAAACGCCTATGGTGGGTCATAAAAACTAACACCAGGGTTTCAACCTCAGTGGTTACACCCACACGTGAGAAAAAGGCTAATAAAAACTTTTATTATGGTCTTTTAATTGTCACATCTCGTAAAAGATTAAATAAGTGCCGTGGAATAAATATTACAACTGAAGATTTATTATTATCTGAACACAATTTATCTCTATATCATATAAGCACATTAGCATAACATTTATGATGCATTTTATAATGGTTACATTTCACTATTTACCTTCATAATATTGTGTACATACAAAGATTATTAGTAATTCTGTGTTAAGTATACATGAAAGATAAGTAATTATTATGTAATTCAAATGACTTTTAATACAGTTTTCTTGAGCTAAGAAATCCTGAGGTTACCATAAGAGATACTTTTTGGACAAGATGAGACGAGAGACGAGCTTATTATAGATAAAAGTTACTAGGTAAACGAAATGTATGATGTCTAAAAGTTTTAATATTATATGTACAGTCAGTGAGTGGCAGGCCTCCCACTAGGTGGACCGACGATCTGGTGAAGGTCGCGGGAGGTGCCTGGATGCGAGCGGCGCAGGATCGGTCTTCGTGGAAATCCTTGGGGGAGGCCTTTGTCCAGCAGTGAACGTCTTTCGGCTGAAACGAACGAACGAATGAACAGTCAGTGAATTACACTTTTTTCAAGTTTCTCCCGTGTTTTACGGTAAAATTACGCACAAATCTATCTAAGATCTAGGTTATTTGCTCTACAACAATGTAGTGCAGGCCGCTACCAATCGATCAACATGGAAAGCATTGGGGGAGGCCTATGTTCAGCAGTGGACGTCCTGTGGCTGAAATGATGATGATGATGATGAATGTAGTACAGTCGGCCTTGGAAATAACTAGGAATATACATAAGTATTTCTACTGTAACGTAGCGTGTCACTGTAGCCCATTTACCACAACAGCCGGGCTAGGATGTGCGCCGTGGTAAAATCTTATCGATGATTTTAGACGACAGATGTATGGGCTTATCGCGTAAAATCGATAAAATGGCGCGATAAACGCTTATCGCAGCGTGCATCCTAGCCCTACCGAAGCCACATTTTGAGGTCGTGCCGATCGTCTGTATTGTATTCGTATACCTATGCCCACTTATTAAGTAGTTCATGTCTGTCTACGTTACCTCGATAGTGTAACTTAATAATAATTACTCGAATGGCCGTCGTGTCGTATTACTTCCGCATGAAATCCTACAATAGCGGTTTAGAAAACAACCAATTTCACACCTCAGATTAACCACACGGTGTCAAATTCCTAGAGAATTAGGACAGGGGTCTGTGGAAATATTGGTAAACTTTTGAGTAAAAGTTGAGAAACATTAAAAATACAGGATGGGATTTTCTAATGCCACCTGGAGGGAAAGTTCTCTTAGTATTGTAGATAGAAAAATTCTCTCATAGAAAACATTCCTTTATTTTTTAAAAGAAATAGAAATGCATTCAAAAATTTGCAAAAATTTGCTTGCCACACCCGGGATTCGAACCAACTAAAATCTGTTAAAAATTACACCCTGTATTTTTATTGCATCGATCGTTAGGGTTAAGTATAAGGATGAAATCTCTCTAACAAACTTGATAAATCAAATGAAAAGAAAACCATGAAATCTTTGAATGCAGTTCTCTTTCTTTACAAAAATAAAGGAATGTTTTCTTTCAGTAAAATTTACTATCTACAGTATTAAGAGTGCTTTCCCTCCAGGTGGCATTACAAAATTCCACCCTGTATAGTGTACCTAGATTATGTAGCGCTAGCGTTATTCCCTCATAAAGGCCACCTCAACTGTAAAGCACGGATCAAGAAAAGGTTTGTCAACTATAAATGTCCTCCCAACAACCATTGCTTAATGGACGAGTTACAGTGGTGGGAATGAGAGGTTAGATTAGTCCCGTTTTCTTTAAGCTGTGGTAGTTGAAAGTTGTAAGGATTCCCTTGGTTTTGTCCACTGAGACGATTGACAAAGTACCGGGATTATTTTAGTGGGTTGCCTCATCCTTACCACAATCCTTACCCTGTCCCGGCAGGGGTATGTAATTTCATGCATTTTTTTCAAAAAAAAAAACAGGATTTTGTTTAAAAAAAATAACGTCATAAGTGACATTTTATCCGAGAAAATCTTATCCAAGGATGAGTTGTCTCCCTTTGTTAGGTATCGAATCATCCGCAAAATATTTTTTACAAGTACAAGTGTAAAGATTTGTGTACCAATTAAATGATAATTATTGTTTTGTTTTTTTTTTTGTATATTTAAGTTTAAATAAATATTGAATACCAACCGAACCAAGACGCCTGTTTCTTGTTGATGGACAGTCCCTCGGGAGCGTCCAGGACCTCTGGCAGCACCATCGTGACGAAACTGATGGACATTCCCAGTCCGATCAGAAGGAAATCCAGGGCAAGGCATGCTAGCACCTGCAAATAAAGATAGGATATTCATAGTGTAAATCCAAGCAACTTTAAAAAACGAAACGTGAAAACTATTAAACCCAGAGGGTTTGATGCTAAGTAGGGACAACATTTCCAATTTACACGTACAACTAAAATTATATTAATATAACTTTGTTTTTTAATTGATTGTACAATACCGATTGTATTGATATAAGCCTAGGCAATCGGCCGATAGTTGAGCCCGATTCTAATTTGTATGAAGAATCAATCGGTGTAATATTGTGCGCACTTCCATGCATGCCCACACTGATTAACTGCCCGACTAAACTATCGGCCGACAAAAATCGGTGGTCTGCGCCTAGGCTTATGCCCGTTTTCACCATTAATCCCTAATTTTTAAGTGACCCCTATGAAAACAAAATTCCTGTTTAATTATGTGTTACCATAGGGGTCACTTAAAAATTAGGGATTGATGGTGAAAACGGGCATTAGACTCCTAAATATTAATAAAATCGTAAATTAACAAAAGGATGACATTGCTTTTTTTCCAATAATATGATGAATGACCCTTAATATTCCGGGCCCGAAAGTCATTTGGTCTCTACTGCTGGAGTACGATCGCCTCAAATTTACCAGAAGCAAATGTAGGATTTGGCATACACTCCATAAGCTGGCCGGATATGAGGCCTTTTCTGTATAATCAGTATTTTTCATTATCTAGTCTACCAATTTATTGATGCGATTATTGATATTACAGTAATAAAATGAACCATCAATGTCTACGAAAGATAATTAAAATTGCGATAAAATCTGCTTAGTGACATTAGCCATTATCTCATACTAAATTATCGGAAAAACAAGACAAAACTTAATTTTATGTTTAGAGTGATAAAAACAGTTTTAATTCTATTTTTATAGTTCTAGGTTATTTATAACATCTCAAACTTAAAAATTCAATGTCATCTTATTGAGGACGTGGGTTAATTAATTAATCAGTGGAATTGATAAAACGCATTCTTCCGACAATTTACATTTGTACACAGAGCAACAAAAACGTTGTTAAGTTTTCTTATACAAACTTAAATCTTATCTGCTTAACTTCGATTATCTAGCAAATAAGATAAATAAAATAATTATAATGATGATGATAATTATCAAACTGACTTCACCATACCATTTATATGCACATACACCAGTTTGATAACGCTATCAGATACTTTTGAAGATATAGAAAATTTTCTATACTAGAACCTACCTCTCAATTTTTTGTACTGATTTTAACGATATAGGTAAATGGGTGCATGTTTCTGCTGTCTCACGAAACGGACTTAACTAAGAAGTACTTCTGTTTTATTGCGGCTGACTGTACTTAAAGCATGGGAATATAAATTCCATGACTGGAACTTGATTGCGTTCCATTTGACAGTTAATTGGGTGATGGAATTCCAAAGTGACAGTCTGTAGTTTTTTTATATGACGTCACGACACATTCAAAACTTATGTTTTTACAAAGTAGATGTTCTAATATGAAGTCATTATGTCAAGGTTTTAACAACTATGTATTATTTTATCAATGTTTACGTTAATACATTCTCGAATGTAGTGCAAATTCTCTTCCGCTTTTGACCTAAATAATATTTCATAAACAATCAAAGTACACAAGTAAAGTATGATTAGTTGATTGCAAAATAAAATACTTATTTTGAGTTATTATTTGACATTTTAGCATTATTGCTTCTTAACATTTTACGAACACAAAATTCTCTCATACACGAATTCATTGAAGTCATTAAGCTTCTGCCCATATTTCTTCCATCTGAAATTAAGAAGCAATTTTACGAATACTTTAGGACCTTGCCTACTTATTTACAGACGATTTTATTTATCAAAACATGTTTGAAAGTTAAAATAACAAAAATACGTTTGTGATTTCCGTATCTACATTTTTGGATCGATTTCTCGTGAAATATTTCGCAATTTAGATAAGGTTCTTAGAATAACATTTCTAAAGGTGCTGACAGACTAGAACGTGCGTAAAGTATTTAAAATGTGTTTACATTTCTGCTAATAAAATTCAAACGTAATCAAATAACTAAATGTTAACTAAAGTGCAAGCACTCTACTGCTCGAAATTCAGACTATTTTTCTTAGAACCACATTTCATCATGAAAACCGAAAACATTGTATAATGCAATTAGGCATATTTACATCTCCAAATCAAATTATAAAATTTGTGTGTCACAGTGTTTGTAAAAAAACTCCTCCGAATCGGCTTGATTGATTTTTATGAAATTTTGTTTGTTATTCAGTAGGTCTGAGAATCGTTGTTATACTAGTTATTAGTTAAACTTTACTCGGTGTAATAACGAAAAAATAAAAAAACAAACAGCTTGATATATTCGCGTAAAGTACAAAGTTATATTTTTTACGAATTATGACACGGTTGAAATAATCTTCTTCTTGTCCATCCACAGCCTTCGCTATTAACAACAACAAAGCTCTAATTCTAAGATGTTTTTGTGACAGTTTGTGAACCGGTTAATCGACCGGTATTTATAGAACAGGCTTCTTTTTAAACGCATAATCTGAGACCATTACCAACGAATACATGAAACGCAACACACGCAACGTGCTTTTGATATATTATCCGAATGTGAGTAGAGTCATAGGCTGATGATAGAGATTTGCATTTAACTTTTGGGATGCGTATGCAAAAGTTATAGTTAGTGATAGATCCGTTTTTATAGTCTACGAGTATAATTTACTATTTCATTGCACGAAAATTTTTAATAAGTTCTTTGCAAATCTAAAAGTTCATCATAAAGGACGAAATTAATCGACTTGGCCCGTGGACCAAGCTGAAAGTAGGTCAAGTCGCCGGAAGACTTACCTATTCCATGAGTCCCATTGCCATAATAGATGGAACTTTCTCTCTCTAATCTATACACCACTAAATTTTAATCACCGAAAAAAAAAATTCTGGGTAATGAGTTATTGATACTGATCCCATTTGTGCAAAAAAAAGAGTAAAATAAAGTGACTCAAAATATCCTCCTAAAATTGGTAATTTATTGACACACGCGTCGCTAGCACTATTTAAGTATGATAATGTAACACTTACTAGAATTAAAAATTGTCTAAGTTAGCTAAGTATGTAATAATAACACTGGAAGCGTGGTCGAGGCGTGAGTGAGACAGACAGATCGATGCAGCGTGCGAGCGCGTACGATTACTCTAGCGAGCAGCGGAGTGACCCAGCTGTGACGCGTAAAATACGGACTAACGAAAATTTAATAAAAAAATTAACTTCATGAAAACCATTTCTTTTTCTTTTGCTTCCAATATTCCACACGTTTCTACATAACCTGTTAAAATTTTTTCGGTGATAAAAATTTAGTGGTGTATTCAATATTTTCAGTTATTGTTTATTAAAATGGGTGTTTAAATAGAGTTCGCGCTATTATTACGGGTCTTGTTGTAAACTTCTCTAAAACATCCTCGGCTCGTATTTTAATTCTAAACAAGTTTTTAATTAATTGTATGTGGGTGTGAAGTGTGTGAAATTCAATATTATAACATTATTTACATAGATGTTCATTTGACAACAGTTTATATAACTATAAATATTTGTAACAAAGTAAACACTAAAAATATTAATAGTCACATATTATGAGCTATAAATAAATTAATATCCAAATTTAGTATTTTGATCATAATTTTGTATTTACGACTAATTCCGCATTTGCATTAATTTATTAATAAACTCAAACTCAAGTTCAAGTTCTGAACGATATTAATAACGGTATGCGTATAGCAGCACATCAACTCCTCTATTGATTTTTAAACATAAAGTTAAGGTAAACTCCAAAATTCATTGACGAATATCCTTATTTTGTGGTAAGATGTGCTTTTGACAGTAAGTACTACAGACATCATAAGGTATTTTTCTTATTACGATTAGGAATAGTGTACGAGTATTGTATTGGTTTGATCTGCACTCGAAATTTCTATTGGGATGTACCCAAATGATTAACAGATTAAATGTCAGATAGTAAAAGTGTATTAATTATAGTCAAACTATTGTAATGTGCTAAATATACTAATTGAATGCTCTAAGCTAGAAATGCCGATGCCATGTAAACTTTATATTATTGTCAGAGGATTGCGCAACCATTCGCAATAGCAATAGTTTTATTGACTCTAAAAAAGGCATTTGAACTGTAAAGGTGTTTGACAATGCGTTAGATATTTTTAGATACTTGTTATAGGAAGACGCCTAATTTGGATTATGTAGAAATGTTTCAGTAACTTAATTAAGTATACGGGACTATTCCCACCTCTCGTTCCCACCACTGCAACTCCTGTGTAGCCAGGATCTACAGCTTGACCGCCACAAAAACCCAACCAATGAAGGTCAAGTTTGTCCCGGGGGAAAGTTAAACTGTCATTGGACCCGCAACGAAATTAATCAGAAGAACATAGGAGGAGTTCGAAATTAAGGTTCGACTTCCCTCCATTGCAAAGCGGATGACAGGTGACAAACAAAGGTTTAAAAACCTTTAAGAAAAAGATTATGCACCACGGACAATAAATTAAATTAAGGGGGCCTATCTTATGAGTAATTAGCAACTACCTGCCAATAATATTTTTCACAAAATCGCTTAAAAGCACGGAAATTTTTCCTTGTCGCGACAAGATCGGTGTAATAAATTGCGGAAACAGATGTATGTTGTATTGAATTAAGCATTATATCACGTTCATGTTTCCAAAGATCACACTCCCACAAGATATGATGGGCAGACTGCTCATGACAGGCATGACGGACGAGTTTATAGTTCGGCGCAATGGAAACGCGCACCGCTGACGCAGCACGCTTACGGTCGACCCGCCACCTCGGTTGGCGCGGGCCGATTTTATCAAACACCCGCAACGAGAGAAAATAAAAAAGATGTTTACTCACCGAATATTTAACCAGAAAACACAAACGAGGCGATAAATAGACAGAATAACTTACAGTTTCCGTAGTTCGTGTCACATACAAACCGATTATTACACTCACAAACACTTATAAGCGATTTATCTATTTTTATAAGCAAAAACTCCCGAGAGCTCCGTACGCTAGCACTACACCGTGCGGGGCGGGGGGGGAAACATCCCTGATGGCAGACACAAATTGTGAATTACTCGGTGTCCTCAATTAGTGACATTATAGACATCAATCAACCTCATTGATCAAAAAGAAACATGATTCCGTATGCTTCGATTTCGAAGTTCTCGTTAGCCCCTTGTTAGATTAAACCACGTCTATTTTAGTTGACTATAAAGCTTACTAATACAATGTAGTATACATATACCTACTTGTTAAATAATTACTTACACTTATAGTACTGTATTACGTACTTGTTGTGTTAAGTTAGAGTGTATAGATTTGCCTCAGTTTTTAAGGGAATACATATTTTGCTTAGTTACTTAATTAGGCACACACTGATTCAAAGTTTTCTGCCAAACGCAAAGTGAATTCATCTAACAACAATCTATTCCCATTCAGAATATACGTAGGTACCTACATAGTAATAATTCCAATACGATCAATCAATACGAATATAAATTGGAACAAATTGCCGTCAATATGTTTGACCCGGGTCCCTGGTCTATTTGGCGACTCGAACAGGAACAGGAATACAGGGTGTTCCTTCAAAATACCGCATGATAAATATATTCCCATAAGATGTATAAATAAGAGTTTAGTTCGGCAGTATCTGAAGAAAAACAAAGCTTAACGGAAGGAATTACTACACTCGTTCGGCTTCATTATAACCTACTAGTGCCGTTCGGGTAGTTTGATTTTACTACCCAGTAGTGCTCGCTTACATGTGATTGCTACATAACTAACCAGTTTGTGTACAATAGCGATCAAGCAAAACATAGTAGCATTTATTATTCTTCTGTTGTTGCTATTTTGCAACGAAGATGTAGTCTTATGTTTTTCATAAAATAAAAAAAACTTTACTACGAGTTATACTGACCAAATAAATATAATGTAAATATTTTTTACTAGAAAATGCCTTTTTAAAGGTATTCCATACAAAAAAGCCTCCCAATCAGACCTTTTCCAAAATGACGGATCTTCACATCTTTTTACACCTTGTATATTATGTTTATTGATAGCATTACGAATCACCCTGTATACTGTTTATTTTTCAATCAAACCGAGGCTTCGCTTTCCAACCTTGTAGAGCCACCACTTAATCTGTTATATCTTAGAATTTTCCATTAAAATAACTGGTTACCAACTTGTTATTTTGGCCTAATGTCCATCTTGGGGAACATTTACTTGTCTGTCCATTTTAATTAAGCAAGCCGTAAAAATTTTGGAATTTAGGCGTAATTAAAACTCTACAACAGCCAATACTCGTAGTATTATACATATTATACATATATTATAGTAAGTACATTGGTCTTGGGCTGAAAATAATATTGTAAGTTAAAAATGTTTATTTATAACCAATAAATCTTGTGTGAAAAAAACGTGTTTATTTAGTGATCGTAATTTTATAGTTCGAGCTTGGACGATTTTTTTTAAATAATAGATTTTGATAATTACTATGTCCCAATCATTATGTAGGTTTGTATTATTAATTTCCGTAACATTTTCAGTACTTTTAACAAGCTAAATGCGCTTATACTAAGGAATATACTGCTTACTTCCCAAATAATGGGATTGGCTAAGAAAAAGAAGAAGAAGGTCAAGCTTACAAGAACAGGTACACCAAATAAAATTAAATGAAATCCGTCGACCCGAAAAGTTAACTTTGTAGCAAGTTAAAGAACCTTAAAATAAAATTAAAGTACTAAGTTTTAACCACTAAAGAGGTTAGACTGCAACATTGTATGTACTTACGTCTCAAAGACCACCGACCGATAAGTCAAGCGAGGAGAGCCCCAAGGTCCCGTAATCTATACTGGTCTTATAAAAATAGTAAATATTATTGTTAGTGCGTTTGTTTGTAATGCAGTTGAAAGGGAAAATTTTATCCAAAACTGACCTATACCAGAAGAAACAAGTTATTATTTCAGAGCGTTGCCGCGTTAATATTTTTAAACGAGTTTTCAATGGGCTTTGGCAGTAATACGAAAATAATGCCTGTTTTCACCATCAATCTCTAATTTTTAAGTGACCTTTATAAAAACAAAATTCCTATTACATATGTGTTACCATATGGGTCACTTAAAAATTAGGGATTGATGGTGAAAACGGGCATAAAACGTTAACTTTATACAATGTAATGCTTTACTTCTCATTCATTTTGCTCTAAATAACGATAGAAAATGTCTGCAAGTGTCAAAGTTTAGCACCAAAACCTCGGGAGCTCAGGTGGTATCTATCGCGTGTTAACCAAAGGTCAGAAAGCAAAAGGTCATGGGTTTGTATCCCACCTGAGTTAGTGGATTCACTGTTCTCAAGGTATGAGTTAACTGCGTTATCATACATAAGGTAGGTAATTAATTGTTGTAGGTATATTTCGTTAGTACTTTTATACTAAGGCTGGGTTGCACCATCTTATTTTAACATTGACAAACGTCAAAAATCTGTCAAACTCAATACAAAAACAACCGGTTATCGTTATATTTACGGTCAAAGTTAGGTCTTGCAACTCAGCCTAAGTAGTAGATGATACCTATTTCATGTTTTTTTTATGTGGGAGTACATATCTCTTGATTCATCTTAGTATGATAGGTTAGGTTTTCTTAAAATTCTTTAAATGTAATAATAATTAATTAGCGACTTTACATAATGGCAATTAAATGTAATTTAACGTGGAAACGTGAAGATTGAATCAATTAGCCATGGACTATCAAGTAATAAATCAAGTCATAAAACAACATTATTTTATGGTGGAATTTTTTGTAGTTCTGGGTTCAAAGGTTTCGAAACACAAGCCTATGGGCTATGGCAATAAGATTCGTCAATTTTGAGTTAAATATGAGATTCCCGCAAAATTCTCTTGGTCAGGAATATTTCCATTATCCCATTCAATAGAAATAGTACAAGAATGCTGCTGCCTTTTAAAACATTGCAAAAGCTGAAATACTTCAGCCTTGTAAGCCAACCCGTTTGGCCAGCAGTGCCAAATCATAAATTAGAGATTTGTTCTCCAGCAGTGAACACCAAAAGCAAAAGACATCAGGATGATATTGCTTAAAAAAAAATAAAAACGGTTTTTTTTTTTATAAAATTTTACTTATTTCTTGCTTTTTAGTTAACTAATTATTACCTTGATGTTACCAGTGAAGGTAGGCAGTACATTAAGATCATATTCTTCATGTCTAGTGTAAAATAATATTCCCTACAAAATACAGGTTACCATATAGGAAACCTAAAAAGACCTTAAACCATCAGCCCACCTTAAAAACATGAAAGAATAGAACTGTTGGTCTATTTGTACTTATAATATTTAAAGAATTATCAAGCATTAAGGAGTTGTACCTACCATGACCAGTTTATCGTGATGAGATGATGAATATCTGATGTAAACACTTGAATAACTTTAGAAACTATGCTTATCTATAAAATTAAAAGAATTATCCTCCAACTCCTAAGCATTAAGGAGTTTTACCTTCTATCATCACTCATCAGCTCATCAATATGAGATGATGATTTCCAGGAGCAAATACTTGAATAACTTAAGAAAAAGTTTGAAAAACGATATATATGCCTATAAAATTTGAGGGTTGCCCTCGATTTCCCTAGGATCCCATCATCAGATCCTGACTTGGTGACAATGGGACCACCTCAGAAGTGTACCCTATCGAACAAAAAAAGAATTTTGAAAATCGGTCCACAATTGACGGAGTAATCGGTGAACATACCTACATAGAAAAAAAAAACATACATACAGTCGAACATATAACCTCCTCCTTTTTTGAAGTCGGTTAAAAACGAGTAATCTAAAATATCTTACCTGTGACAAAATTACTCTAGCTCTGCTGATTGGCACACTTGGCTCACTCACTTGATTCGTCATTTCAAATCACTTCACTTGTCACTTGTGTGTCACTTCTGTATCACTTGTGTGTCACTTCTGCACAGTTCACCTTTCCCGGGACTAATGCACTTTCAGAATGCACGATTCAATTTTAATTACAGGTATATTGTTTATCTTTATCTTATTATTATCACAATATTATTATAGACAGTTTATTGCCGTGTTTACGTTACTTTATCGGTAGTAAAGCTGGATATGCTCGGCTATTTTAGCACTTAGGCGAGATAGAATAAACAATACAGTTGTGTGAGAAATCTATAATACAATAAATTATTATTGTCTCTTTATTTTGAAAATATTTACTCAAGATTGGTTTGATGGTTGCTTTAGATTTTAGAACTGTTCTTCCATTCAGTTGTACCAACTAAATGCACTACCACATTTCGCTGATACTCATTTAGTAAGAGCCAAATATTTGTTTAATTAACTTTTGTTCTTAAGGAACTATTAAGTATAACCATAAAAGTAGGAGAACTTAATAATATTTTAGTTTACATTTAGCTACTATAAAAAATCCTACGCAATATTGATTGTTGACTTTTGGGTGAGAGAAATACTTTACAGAACTATAAATGGTTGTTTTTATCAGTTTTTTTATCTTTTTACTACAAAACAACATGATCATTAGTCCAGCTTACATGTTATACAAACATTATTCCAAATTTTTGAAATAATCTACTATTATTTATCAATTAAATAGTAAACTGACACTAATAGCATTAACTTTGACGAAATAAGAATAAAAAACTTTCTTGCAATTTGAATACTAAGAAACCTGCTAAAAATGTAAATACGTTTCAATTCAACATGATATATGGCATCTAAGTCTAATTTTAGATGTTTCCATCTAAAAACCGACACTAATTAATAAACTATGGTTCAAAAATTTACTTTTGCCCGCAATTTGCTTTGGATGGTCCTTAATTATTTTGTTATTTTAAAAAAAGGAAAAAAATGATGTCATTAATTATGTCTAAGATAATTTATATGATCTGTGCTTTTGTTTAGTTTAAATAAAGTTTTAAAAACTAGCTACAAAGATAGAGCTATGACTTTGCCCAGTCTACCATGAGAGAACTTGATATCTAAACTTTATGAAATATGCGATTCAAGTATCAAATTATTAAATTTTAATAATATTAGTTGACACTTGATACTTGCATCAAGTTTTTAACTTAACATGGACTTGCGATAAAAACGTTTGGAACATATTTTTACAGCAATAAAAAAAACGTTAACATCAATTAGATCAATATTTTATTTATCTGATGATTTCCATACAAATGGATGTATAATTGACAGGGATGGAGTGTTAATTAATTAATAATCATTAATTTACTACGACGGAAATATGTGTCATCAACAAAGTCAATAAACAAATTAATGCAAGGTCAAGTTTACCAGACTGCACTATAAAAACTTTTGAAATATTTTTTTTTATGGAAGACTAGTTTTTAGCTCTTCTTTGCTGGCGTTAGATCTGTCACAGAAAGCCTCCAAGCGTCTCTACAATTAAAAATACGGGCGTAATATCTTAATTATGGGAAACTCTTTTTTTGTAAATACCACACAAATAAATACGAAATTGAAACGAAACGAATTTCATACCCTATACTTAATTGAGAAATGAAAATAGTTGATACAATGTTTTGTCAAAATCTTAAGTAAAAAATATGTACAAATCACTGTATAATCTTCCGAAAAAAAATCGTATTTTTAGGTTAGGCAAAAATGTTGATCACCTTTGTTATTCATTAGCTAAATCACACGCCCTATATGAATATGTATATTGTACATAATAAACGTAAAATAATTAAATTCTGAATTTGGAAGTGGCAGACCAACTTTTGAGAATTTTAAGTTCAAGTTTCTGTTGAGTCCATAAATTTTTTTTACCAAAGTAAAATTTTATTTAGGTTTAAAATCGTAACAAACATTAAATATTATTTACTTTCACATTAGTTAGTCTTGTAGATAATAAAATAATAGTAAAATACATAAATTAGAGAGACACAGAGGTCATGTGTCGCATGAAGATAGCATAAAAACAAAAATGTTTTTAGGATCCCCCAACCGATCCGGCCGACATCGTACTGTTGTTATTCTTATATGCCTAATGCCTATAGAAAAAAGAAGAAAAAGGTTACCCACCTATTTCCTGAATTTGAAAAGATTATCTTAAAACTTATCTTCAGAAAAACTTAACTTAATCACAGAATAATAAGTATCTTAATTGCCAAATCGGTTCAGCTGTTGGAATTTTGCGCTTAGCAACACTATTGGATAGGTACCTAAATAAATATTCAATGTGTGAGTTTCAAAAACTAACGCTACCTCAATAAAGCCTACCATAACATGCCAAAACTTGCGGGACCGGCCGTGTCGTTTTTTATCGTGTGTTTTTATCATGATTTACGAAAATAGATCTTCACACAACCTAGTCATTAAGAAAGATTTCTATGCCATATGATTACTCTAAAAAAGATTATATTATGTATATTATACATAGTAAGAAGTACCTACCTAAGAAATGTTTTTGTCAGGAAATGCGTGAAATTGCATACAGACTGACCCGACTATGTATAGTGTTAATGCCTAGTTTTAAAAAGGAAAAACTGACTAACCCACAGTATACCTACAGTTCAAATTACATGTAGGTAAAGTTTTTATAACTTTAATAAAAGATGCACAAAGTTTCCTTTTGTTACCGTAGATGAGCTGATGAACACAGAATTTTCTGAAATTATACTCTTGGAGGTACTAAAACGCGAACTAAAAGCTATTGATGATTAAATACATAATCATCACAAGAATGACAACTCAATTGTTACCACAGAAAATTATAAATAAGGCTAATACCTACTGACTGAACTAAAAAATAGAGTTCTAGTTTTCGTATACTGTTTTTTTCTAAGATAAGGATAATTAATAGCTCCAAATCGCATATAAATTAATAGCCCATCTTTTAGTTGATGAGTTTTGTCGTTAATATAAAACATAAGTAATTTAAGATAAAATAATTTTATAATTTAAACACAGTTAAACTTTTTGAAGTGATTGACAAAGTTGTTATTTTTAATAATCAATTTATAAGAGAGTAGAGTTATTTTAATTGTCACTTACCACACTCAATATGGATTTAATTGCAAGGGAATATTTCATAGTTCAATACCAGTAGGACCTTACCACAGCGGCGGGTATGCAACTCAATGCATTTTTAACACCTAAAATAAAAAAAAATAAAAAAAGGACTTACACAATAATTTATTCATATGAATTTATACATCCTTTATGTATAAATTATTTGATACTGACTACTCCACGGTAACAAATTTATTTGATACTGATGTTACGGTGTAAAAACTGAGATTCTAGACATAATATTTCTAATAGATTCGATCAAGTGAACATCACTACGTTTCTAGCTGAAGCTGAAAAAAATGTGACCCATAAATCCCATAGAATCAGAAAGGGGAATCCCCTGAAACATGGTTGGCGCATATGCTGCGCAAGCGTCGTCTTATCGCAATTTAATTTACAACAATACACTATTGTATTGTATCGTTTGTCGCAACGTGACAGATAACATAGCTTTTTTTTTTTAATAAATTTCAAGCTTTTTATTACTTTCACATGTCTGGTGTCTGTCGTCAAATCTTGCAACTTAAAATTGACCCACTTCCCGGTTTCCTATTGAGCTGAAATTTTGCATACATGTGTAAGTCCGATGACAATGCAATATTATGGTACCATTGAGCTGGTCTGATGATGGAGTCGGGAGGTGGCCATAGGAACTCCTAAACAAAACGGCGGAAACTCATCGAGTTTGGGTTCGTTGGATTTGTCTTTTCGAGCACTTTAGTGTTAGATAACGTCCAGGGTCCTGAGATTAAGATATAACTAAAAAGTGTAAAATAAAATTATAATAAAAATAAACTTTTTTAAAAACAAGCTTTTATTCTGAATTTCGAAAGCTTGTAGCGCAAACAGAGAAAAAGAGGAATAAATTCCATGCGCGATACAAACTTTCGAAATTCAGAATAAAAGCTTGTTTTTAAAAAAGTTTATTTTTATTATAATTTTAATTTATAACTTCTTTTTGATTGACTCCGAGACACATCAAAATACATGCAGCTGAATTCGCAGACAAAATAATAGAACAGAAAATAGTATTAAAAAAGAAACAAAAACATGGTTTATCATCATCATCATAGCCATAGGATGCCCATTGTCCACTGTTGAACATAGGCCTCCCCCAATGCTTTCCATGTTGATCGATTGATTGGTTGATTTACTAAGATAATCATTCAGAAAAAGGCGTTACAAAAAACCGTATTCATAAAACATCAAGCTATGAAACCTGATGACATGCAAATATTAAAATAAATTAAGTGATAACAGAGCTAATAAATAATATGAATATTGCTGGATCACATTAACGTTATAGCCAATTTATTTGAACAAGAGCTGTGAAGAGGTAGTTGAATGTTTTATTATTGAAATGAACAGTAATAAACACACTTCGAACTGAATATCAATTTGAATCGAAAAGTCAGGGGCATGGTTATCAATATCGCTTTATAAATAAACGACGTTTAAAAATGTCGTCCGTCTTCTGTTTTAATAGTTTGTTAGAAGCATGGTGGATCTCCTTGAATACGACGAGTCCCTGGTTCGAGTCCTGCCGGGTTAGGATGCGCGCCGTAATAAAATATTATGATTTTAGACGACAAATGTATGGGTCGACAAAATGGCGCGATAAAAGTTTATCGCGTCGCGCATCTTAGGCCTACTGGTTCTCGAAAGTTATGGATATCGTTAATTTCTTAGAGATTATGGCAATTATATTATTAGTAAGTTTACAGGCGCATGATATTGATAATAGTTTTTAATGCTTCATGTGATTACTACGAACTACTGACTTATCCAGTTGCGGGTTCGACGAATCACTTAGGGAACAAAAATTAAATGAGAGTGCGTATCGTTATGTATTTTGAAATAATTTTGATGGGAACAGTGTGTTTTATTAGTTATTTATTTACTAAGAAAAGTGACGTCCACTCATTTAACACGAGACATAAGAATAAACTTGCTGTTAATCATTTAGGTTGCATAAGATAGGTAATTCATTCTTGGGGAAATGTATTACCATATTTAACAAAATACCACACAACCTTGTCGAATTGCCAATAAACAAATTTAAGATACATATAAAAAATACCCTTATGTCCAAAGGGTACTACAAGGTTCGAGACTATATTGATGACAAGGATGCGTGGTCAGTTCAGTCTGCACATATTTGATGTACTTAAATTTGACTATTCTTACCGTTAGATAATTCCTGGCAATAAGTGGTGACTGAGTTTGTTCCGGCGTTTCTTCTCAGCACTTGCCATATGTTTGTCTCGAAGCGCTGGTAGGGCCCAAAAGATAAGGAGACATGTAAAGTGCCCCATAAGGGCTACCTTTTTCTTTTTTTATTATTTTCTATTGACGTTCTTAGTGCCACTTGTGGTCTAAACTGAATAAATATTTTTGATTTTGATTTTTTGATTTTTATTAATAGGATAACCTAATACGAGTAATACAAAACATGACTCAGAAGACATACTAAAAAGTATGGCATTCAGTTTTTATGTATTTTTATTCTAAAATTATCTGGAGAAACTTAACCCACTGCCTTAAAATTTTAGTTTCAAAATCTCTGTTTTAAATAGATATTAGTTTATTTAGATAATTTTGTCTTTTTATCATCTTGACCTATCAAAGTGCAGCTTCGTAATATTAAAAGATAAGCAACGTGTATTTCGTTTTAATTTTATATCCACATCTTATTTGCTAAGGAAAGCATCTTCTTTTTTCGCATCTTCTTTTGCTACACTACTTTGAAGTTGCATTAAAGTTCACAGGTCTCACTAAACCTTTTTCTTGTCGGCTGATGGGGACGGCCAGTGGTTTACTTATTTATGTGGAACTCTTCCTGAGACAGAAGGGTGGGGCCTACTTACTCTTACTACACCTTAAAATATTAATCATCGCCCCAGTGGTTAATACCTTGTAAGTTTTACTGAAAAGGTTCATTTACTAAACTATATAGTATGTATAAATAATAACAAAATGGTGATAAGTACAAAATAGCACGAGCTAAAGTTATTCTTTGACCTGACCCAACAAATTTAACCTTAATCGATCTGATAAACTATGAGGTTACAGTTGATGCGCGTATTTTTTATGATTTAAAGTTTTTTTGTCCTCATTTAATATCTTTGAACACTTCCGCATACATATAAACCATAAAGTAATTCTTCTGTAGTCTGCAGTTTGTCAACATTGCAATATCACTAAGGCTGAGTTGCACCACCTAACTTTAACCGTATAACGATAACCGGAGTTTTTTGTAAGAAGTTTGACAAATTTTTGACGTTTGTAACTGTCAAAGTGAGATGGTGCAATGAAGCCTTGGGTGTACAAAATAATAACGTACGTCCATGTAAGCAGGTTTAGGCTGGTTAAACTGTCTCCCCGAAGGAATCGAACACGCAACCATCGCTAGAGTAATACGCAAACCACTACACCATATGGTCATAGCGTTTACTGTGTGATTTTAGTTAACTTAAACTCTATATTGGTAGTTGCAAATCATTTATATGAAAGAAAAATATAAAGCCTGAAAAATACATATCGCTTAATAGGTATAAGTAGCAATAGTTGAGTAACTTATTTTCAAACTAATATAAATTACTCTTACTAGAGTACCTACGCGTGGAACCCGTTTTACCTCCTTAGGGGTGGAGTTTCGTGAAATTCGTTATAAGTGGATATCTACACCCTATAAAGAACCTACAAATTTAAAGTTTGTAGGTGTTAAAGTTTCTGAGATTTCGTGATTAATCAGTGAGTGTTTATGCGCTATAGATTTCACGAACATTATCAGAACAGTCATCAGCAAAAAGCTTTTCCTTGAGATCATCAATTAAAATTCATGATAAATGATTGACCTATGGGTAAATGTTTGAAATTGCCTGATAATTTTCATAATTAGTTAACAATGATGTTCTAATGATACCAGGAAAGATAACTAACTACCGGTTCTTAAAAGGTTAAACCTAATTATTTGAAAAGACAAGATCATTTTCAGTTGAATTTCCTTATTCCTTGAAAAAGTATTTTTTTTTCTTCTTTTATTATTTCAAAACATTCAAGCTTTAGAATTTCGCAATACTACTACGTAGCTACTACCTACCTGAAAACAGTATTTTACTGTCAGCAAAATGTGCTGAGTTTTTAGAAAGATTGTCAACAGACAATTTTGTCACGTAAGTAATTAAAATATTTCTCAATCTTACCCAATTTCAAACACGTTTTTAGATTTTACGTCGCATTAAAAATGTAGAAAAAGTAGGCTACAGTTTTATTATGGAACTGAAAATATTCGGGTAAATACTATATTTAGAGCCAATGCCACAGTTACAAAACTTTCAAAAAAGTAAATATTTTTTACCGTCATAAAGTCCACTACATAATTTTGTCCTAATTGTCAATTTCAAAACACTCAAAAGGCACTAATATCCAAAATATTTTTTTGGTTTTACACTTTTTTAAGTTTATTTCATTTCACTTTTTTTCTCGTAACAATGTCGCGCGGTCTCTGGCGATGTAGGCGACTCGTCCGCCAACTCGATCGGAGTCAGGTCAACTGACTAGCGTGCTTCCAATTTGACTAATGACTTCAATCAATATTATACAGGCTGTACTGTTGGATCAGCATAATAGCTTTAAAGAAAATATAGAGTTCTTGCGAACTATAGCTTCTCTGTAACATCGCAGTTTAAATGTTATTAATTCTTATTTGACTAATCTCTTGTTGTTTATTACTTTCTGTCAAAGTAGGATACGATACTTCACCTAATTTCAAAGTTCATCACTTTGAATGAATGATGAATGGTTAAAGATATTTTTATTTGATTAAAACATTTTTCTTACGAATATTCAAATGAAAGTCCTTTCCCCTGCCGGGTGACTACTCTAACCACTGAGCTATGGAGAAAGGATGATGGGCACAAATGTATGGAAAGTGGTACCCGCTCCAATAGCCATAACCAATATATATTTCAAAAGGCCTTTAGATGTAGGAAAATATCTGCTATGGGGCCAGTTCTAATTCACGTTTTGAAAGCAGTAATTCCACTAAGTATTATAAGAAAGTATAACACAATCATCCATGTATACGAGTATGTACTACAATCTATTAATATAACTAAAAGAAGCATTGAAAAGGAAAGGATTATACCTACGACGAACTACCCAAGCTATTAGCCCTTGATTCTCTTTCATCATCATCATCATGATCATTTTAGCCATAGCACGTCCAGTTGAACATAGGCCTCCCCTAATGATTTCCACAATGGGCAGTTGGTTGCAGCCTGCATCCAGCGCCTTCCCGCTACCTTTATGAGGTCGTCGGTCCATCTTGTGGGTGGACTTATTGGGTCTTGTGGGTTTATTCGCTTTAGCAACCCATAATAAAATCCTTAAGAAGTAATAAAACTCTAACCCCTTTATTAATAAAATTAAGTTACACCCTAGTTGAACTCTGGCTTAAATTGTCATTTGGTATGGAAATGTCATTTTAATCCATGGTTCATCCCTAGGTGTAACTTTTTATTAATAAGGGGTAGGTAGTAGTTCTTCAAATAAAAATATTTATTTCACAATTATCCCTAAAAATTATTATAGAGTTAAGGAAGGATGCTGGAGCAGTAAACCCTTCATGCCTCGCATAACCAAAGTACCATACGATGGACACGTGTGATACTTCGACTACACAAAAAGTATGTTTATCTTCGAACGCAACCAGATCTGAGGCTGGTGGCAATAGTAAATGTTGTACGTCTTGGTAAGACCTTTCAAATGACACTAAAAACATAACTATTGGAGCCGGGTACCATTCTGCAAAAAAGTATGTTTATCTTCGAACACAACCAGATCTGAGGCTGGTGGTCATAGTAAAAGTTGTTCGTCTTGGTAAGACCTTTCAAATGAAACTAGAAGCATATCTATTGGAGCCGGGTACCATTTTGCCCATTGTCCTTTGCTACCTTACCCTATTCTTTTATTTTTTCAAGTAAAAATGAGTACCTAGTAGTAATAATAATAATAAATAATAAATCTTTTGGACAATTTCACACAGCGCCAGCTAGCCCCAAAGTAAGCAACTTAATGCTTGTGTTATGGGTGCTAGCTTAACGGATATACTACTTATATACTTTTTTTTTTAAATACATAAATATTATACATAGTCACACCCAGACCCGTCACAGAAATTAAAATTCATCATTTAAATTTCTGCCCGGCCGGGAATCGAACCCGGGACCTCTCGGCATAGTAGTCCGTTCTGAACCACTACACCAAACGGCCGAGTAATAATTATAGAAAATGATTCTTACTTCATCGTTACTTATTCTTAGAGTATATTATTAAACATTATAAGGTAGTCAATAAAGTCAGTGGTTCTAATCAAACAGCAAACATTTGTAGATGTAATTTTATTGTGATTGAAATTCATTCAGGCGTTCATACAAGTCAACCAAGCTGAAAATAAAGCATTAAATATGAAATTCAACAAACCAATACAATTATAAAGAGCTGTGGTTTTCTGAATAAAGAAAAATAAAATAAAATAAATAAAAATTAGTGAATGAGGTCAATAAAGGTGTCGCAGCTATAACATATTGTTACCGAAAACTATTTAACCAACTAGGTAACTAATAGATTTTTTCCAATTACAACTTTCAGCGAATGAACTGTAGACCAATGCATGTTTGACAAGGCCTAGGCGCAGGCCATCGACTTTAATTTGTATGAAAATTAAATCGGTGTAATGTGCGCACTTTTATACATGCCCATACTGATTAACTGCTCGACTAAGTCAACTATCCAGCCGAAAAAAGGTAAAAAGCACAATTATCATCATTGTAGTGGACGCTTTAGGTACTTGAATCGACTTTTTGTACTTTGATTCATCTTCTGGTACTTTGTGGAATTTGACTACAAGTGCCTACCTACATAAATAAACCAAACTTGTTCAATAAATTAGAATTTAGACTTCACTCTACTTTTTCTAATATTTTATAGTTATTGTTATCACGTGCACCCCACAGATCAGTTCCATCGCCAGTTCTCTCCGCTCGATTCCGTACAACTTCTTCGGAAGCTGTCTTCATATCGTATGCCCATCCAATCTTCGCAAAAAAATCGATGAACCAAGTAGTGAGACTCAACTTTTTATTTCCAAATTCAGCTGCCTGGTAGTCCCACGGGAACACGTGGTGATAGTTGTGGAATCCTTCGCCAAGAGCAAAAGCACTCAGCAGAACATTTTGACTCGGCAATATATTTTTATCGTAAGGCTTGTAGCCCCATTTGTGGGCAACACTATTGATGCAGCACGTCACATGCAGAACCGTGACATAGCGGAGTATGTTCATATGCCAAGCATTGTTCAAAGTTTCACCCCAGAAATACATCGGTATAAAAGTCGGGAGAATGAAGCAAAGAGTACCAATTACTGGCAACGCATATCTGCAACAAGATATTTGAACAAACTTAATTTAAATCCAACAAATTACTAGTACATACTCAAGCAATATTTAAGTGAACTTACTTTCTCTGAAAACGTAAAACGGGGTTGTTGTATAAGTCAGACATGTCCATAGACTTCCCTTGTTTTATCACCTCGTCCGATTTTTTGGTCATCAGCCATCCCATATGTGAGAAGAAGAATCCACGGTTGGCGTTGTGTGGATCACCATTGGTGTCGGAGCATTTATGGTGCACTCGATGGTCTCTGGCCCATGTTAAAGTTGTGTTTTGGAACGCCATGCTGTTTAGCACTATAAGAATTACTTGTAGGGGAAATTTCGCTTTGTAACTTCTGTGAGACCAAAGTCTATGGGCACCTGCAGTGATGCCTATTATAGTTATGTGATACATAAGCAAACCTGAAAAATACACATCATGGAGAATATACACATACATAGCGAAAGCTTGGTTTGCGAATGCATGAGACCGTGAAGTTATCCAAGCAGGCCGTGTAAAACTGTTATAAAACATTCGGGCGATTTCTTACACAAATTAAAAGCTGATAAAAAGTTTGTGGTTTGCAGGGACTCTAACACTTACCAAATCCAATGGTTGGCCACTTCACTGATGTCAAACATAAGTACAAGCCATACAACGCAGCGAGGTGCAAGTAACTAAATGAGATGACGTATCGATAAATTATTTTTGATCCTTGTTTATTCTTTGGAATGTTTTTCTCAGTTGGATTTTCATTTGGGTCGGGTGGTATTTCGGCCATGTTTATATTAGTTATAATCTTATTATTAAAACCAAATAATGGCACTGCTAGTACGCGTGTAGCATCTATAGATTTAAATGAAAACCGTGTGAAAAAGCCACCATATATATACAACTTTTACTTATGTTAGGTAGGCATTCATCACCTTCAAATAACAATTAAATGCAAATTTATCTTTACGTTATACATTGTTCTTTTTACTTTAACCACAGAATAATAATGTGCAGAGGGTTTGCAGTTGCAGACAACAATGTCACATTTCTATTTTGGGACAATGTGTTCGTTAATGTTTTGTCGTCTGCGGTATTTCCGGACCGATGGCTTAGAGTAGGCGCTTGACTTACTTGACTTATGGTCCTATGTCCTCTAAATGGGACAGAGCGTCCACAACAGTCCTCCATCTCGTTCGGTCTTGAGCTTCTCGCTTGATCTCGCTCCAGGTCTTGCCGATCTTCTTCGCCTCGTCCGCTACAGTGCGCCGCCAAGTTTGCCTGGGTCGACCACGTTTGCGTTTTCCTTGGGGATTCCAATCCAGAGCCTGCTTAGGGATGTGATCGGGGTCCCTTCGGAGAGTGTGGCCAATCCAGCTCCACTTGCGGCGCTTGATCTGCTGGTCGATCGGAATTTAGGGTAGGCGCACACCGTTGATTTTTCGTCGGCCGATAGTTTAGTCGGGCTGTTGATTAGTATGGGCATATATGGGAGTGCGCACACTACGCCGATTCAATTTGGCCGATTCTTCATACAATTTGAAATCGGGCACAACTATCGGCCAACTAAAAATCAACGGTGTGCGCCTACTCTTAGTAGTCGATTCGCACAAAATTCGTCCGCTCTCAATAATAATATTGTTTTAGTAGGCGTTTCGCTCGGATGTATTAAATTCGCATGCGATTTTAATACTTTTAATAATTCATAGGTACAAAGTTTTTATTACTGAAAATTACCAGAAAAGGCCTTTGTCCAGCAGTGGACGTCATTTGGCTGAAACGAACGAACAAGAAAATCATCTAAAATATGATAAAATAATTTTAAAGTTTAACATTTAGGTGATTATTTTGTACAATTAAAATGATGATGCATACCTACTATACTGTAGCTACAGTAATTAATTTTTATTTTTTGTAAAATATACATTTTTTTATGTTTCTTGATTTCCTTTTAGTAACTTATGATAATACTTTTATACCTTTTGATTGTGGTATGATTCAAAATATCCAGTAGTATAGGTAGTATGAGTAGTAGCAGAGTTGTCTTTTGAAAGTACATAATTTAAAAATTACTAGTAAAAAAATCTACAGTCTTTGTTTATAAGATTTGAAAACAATAATATTATACTTTTGGGTAACAATAGTTTTTTTTTCAATAGGTACATAAAATTATATAAAAAAAATGCAAATGCATTAATTTATGCACTTCAGAAATTTTTTTAGTCAACTTTTTTTTGTATTAATTTCATGATTTTTAACAATAAGATAAAGTTTTGGCGGCTTTATGCACGCCACAACCTGAACTCATTGGTCCACCCGCGGTGCTTGGCTGCGTGCTGCGCGAAAGAGGTGAATATTTTTATAATTTTTATTTTACAAAAGTACGTTATTTGTTGAACTTCGACACTTTTAGACCAAAGTCTAAAAAAGGCCAATCGTTCATTTGTTCGTTTCAGTTAAATGACGTCAACTGCTGAACAAAAGCCTACCCCAAGGATTTCCAAAATGAACGGTCTTGCACCGCCCGCATCCAGGCACATCCCGCGACCTTCACAGATCGTCGGTCCACCTAGTGGGGGTCCTGCTCACACTATGTCTTCCGCCCCTCATCACCACTCGAGAACTTTTCATCAGCTCTGCTCGCTTGATTTTAGCAATTCTGCGGTCATTTTGGTTCTCCTGCGGATTTCCTCATTTCTGATTCGACCACTCAGGTAAACTCCGAAAAAAGGCCAAAGTCTCGATTACATTTTTGAATATAGTTTTTAACTAACATTCAAATTCTTAACTTCAGGAATTTCAGGATATAGGATTGAAAACGACAGCCAAAGACGGAGGAAATAGTGCGCTTGGGAGGAGAGAAGATGACGTATTGTTTCATTGTTTTTTATTCTCTTTTAATCTTTGACAATTTTTTCTCAGTTGAATATTCATTTGATGTTTCAGCCATATCTATAAATTAAATTATTTTTAATTTTTATTATTGAGATGACATCGGCTCACTGAGAGTACGCGGCTTATTATAACTTTGAGTAACAACTGGCGAAGGACAACCATGTAAACATAACTTTTTATAAGGATTATGTCTATCGTCACTTCCTCCGAAAATAACAAGAAATGTAAATATATCTGTATGTCAAACATCAGAAGTTTGTGGAAAAAACGGCGTCAGAATGCTAAAAACCTAATTTTTCAGTTTGGTCTACGGCTTATTGTGTGTGACGTCAGTGACATTTTGCTATTTTACCTTGACTTATTCATGACTGAGCTTCCACAAACACGTGCGAAAAAAGAGTTGGCCAAACAATGGCGTTGAACACTAGTAAGCGCGTTAAAAAAATTATGAAAAGTTTCATTCATCTCTTCGATAAAAACAAAGACTTTGATAAGTACAGAGGCAGGAAAACTGAAAATTTGAGAATTCCCCCGCAAAGATTGACCCTCTACTTAACTAATCTCAGGAATTACCAGTTTGATTTAAATAATTATTTTTGTGTTGAATAGCTCATAAATTGAGGAAGGCTATAGGATATACAACGTGTTAATGAAAAAGCGCAAAACCTTAAGTTAGTTTGTTCGAAATCGAGAGTAGAATCGATTCCACTAATAAAAAATTAGGGTCAAATTTTAACCACAAAAATATTTTAATTTTAATCGTTACTCTATTATCAGAGGTGAATGAACTATCTACGTTAACTACTTACCTACTCATAGACGTGCATGCCTTGCAATCAACGTGTGAAAGGTCAATAAGTTTCCAGAAATGCGTAAAAAGAGATAACAAGTGCACGGGGCGAAAACAAAAAGAGTGAATATCTTCGTAAATAATCCGCGAAAATTAATTTTTAATAATATACATATTTTTTTTATAATAAAGGTAAGTTGGGGTGTCTGAGGTTTTGCGCTTTTTCATTAACACGTTGTATACAATCACTCTACGACTAATAGAGGTGAAGCACTTTGGTTTGGTTGGACATCACTTTGGTTCTCCTGCAGATCTCCTCATTTCTGATTCGACCACTCAGGTAAACTCCGAAAAAAGACCAAAGTCTCGTTTACATTTTTGAATAGGTATACTTTTTAACTAACATTCAAATAACTTAACTTCAGGTATTTCAGGATATAGGATTAAAAAGACAGCCAAAGACGGTGGAAATAGTGGGCTTGGGAGGAGAGAACAGGGTAGGTATCTGCCATATGTATAATTATTGAAACGCTTGTCAATATTTTACCATTTATTCACACACTCGACATAAATAAAATAAATAACATCCTTGAACATTTTACACTGCGCCCTAGTCCCAAACTCAACAAAGTTTGTACTATGTCAGACAGTTGTAAATACTCAGTTATAGCTGCCATTTCTTTAAAATCACTATAACTGTGCTATTACTATCCAAACTAAAATAATCAGAAAAAATATTATTATTATTCTATACAATTACGTTTATCACGTTTACCCCATAGGTCAGTTCCATCGCCAGTTCTCTCCGCTCGATTCCGTACAACTTCTTCGGAAGAAGACTTCAGGTCATATGCCCATCCAACCCACGCAAAAAAGTCTATGAAGTAAGTAGTGTGGTTAAATTTCTTATTCCCAAGTTCTGCTGCCTGGTAGTCCCACGGGAACACGTGGTGATAGTTGTGGAATCCTTCTCCAAGCATGGCAGTACTGAGAAGAATATTTTGACTTGGCAATATATTTTTATCGTACGGCTTGTAGCCCCATTTGTGAGCAACACTATTGACGCACAACGTCGCGTGCAGAGCCAGGACATAGCGGAGTATGTTCATATGCCAAGCATTGTTCAAGGTTTCACCCCAAAAATACATCGGTATAAAAGTCGGGAGAATGAAGCAGATAGTTCCAATTAAAGGTACCGCATATCTGCAAAAAACATTAAAAGAAACTTAACTTACATCCATCCAACTACCAGACCCAAACAATACCTGCAACCCGATTGAGTTCTGCGCACCTCGCTGGAATGCGACTCTCCCTCGCACTCACCCGCACACATTCCCGCGTTCGCCCCGTCCGTACCAGAGCGTCGATGTGACGTCACGCCTGTCAGATGCGCATTTAACTCAATCAGGTAGTAAGACGTGAACTTACTTTTTCTGGAAACGTAAGACAGGGTTGTTGTACAAGTCAGACATGTCGATAGATTTGCCTTGTCGTTTCACCTCTTCCGATTTTTTGGTCATCAGCCATCCAATGTGCGAGAAGAAGAATCCTCGGCTCGCGTTGTGGGGATCACCATCGGTGTCAGAGCATTTATGGTGCACTCGATGGTCCCGGCACCAATTTAAAGCTGAGTTTTGGAAACTCATGCAATTGAACACCATAAGAATCACTTGCAGCGGAAATTTTGCTTTGTAGCTTCTGTGAGACCAGAGTCTATGAGCAGCTGCAGTAATTCCGAGTATAGATAATTGATACGTCAGAAAATCTGTAAAATGACATGTTCACATATTTACATAGAACGCTTGGTGTACGAACTCAGAGAATGTACGAAAGTGTTCATGAAAAATGAGCCATGGGCACTATGGGAATACCCCGGGTCGTATAAATAAGTGATATAGCCGCACAATTTATGTTTTCAGCCAAACCTAATTGGAGGCCAAACTAACATTTCAAAAAAAGGAGGCTCTTTGTTCTTTTATTTAACAGGCACGTATTTAAGTTATTCAATTATTTGCGTCTGGTAAAATCATAATCCGATATCCATGAGTTGATATGGCAGGTACAACTCTCCGTGTACAGTTTTGGGTCTGCCATCGAATGCGGATAGGGGAACGCCCCTCAGTCACTGACGGTCACGATGCAGGGGACATTTTTAAAAACCCTTACAGGCTGGCGGGGCGTTTACCCAGGCCCATTCTTTGAAGAACCGCTCTCGGTACTTCTCTTATCAGCAGAGCTGACTGAGCTGCGGCATGGAGGAGACCGTTACCCGCTAGGGCGGGCCAGGGTCCAGTTTTACCACGAGGAGAAAACCTCTATAAAAATAACTGGAGGAAGGGAGTGGCCTAGCTAGACTCTACCCTATCTCCACAACACTCATCAGAGTATATCTGCACATGTATGTATAGGGTGTTTTTTAGAGGTATAGAACTTTAAAATGAAATAAAATACATAAAACTATATTTTAGTCACATGGTATTGGTTTTGTTTAAAAGGTATTCTTATGCCATTTATGCTTCAAAATGATTTCGGGCCTAAGGGTGCCACGGTTGGCTCAAATGTAGCGTAATCGAAATGTCTAATTTTCAATTTCTTTTTCGAGCAACTGTGGCCATACATCGGCAATAACGCGACGAATGTTGGCATTGATTTCCGTAATTTATCTGCGTAGTAGTGGACTTCACATATCCCCAGAGAAAATAATCTAAAGGTGTGAGATCACCAGATTGTGGAGGAAAATTCAAAGATCCATCGCGTGAAATTATGCGCTCATAGAATGTTTCCCGCAATAAATTGAATGTGTCGCGTGCTGGTTGGATGGTAACACCATCTTGTTGAAACCATAGCTCTGCCACATTAATATCATTCATCTGAGGAATGAAAAGTTACGAAAATTACGTCGACCGTAATATGGACGTTTGTATGGAAAACTGTACCATGATTTTTCAAATACATTTTTGCACAATTTGCAAACGTTGTTCAGAAGTAATTCTATTTAATTATAAAATGGCAAAACATACTGTCCACAAATGTACCACCAACTATCAAATTAAATATCACTAGAAACAGTGTAACCAATTTAAAGTTGTATACCTCTAAAAAAACAAAATGCGATTGAAACATTGTTAAATAAATATTATAAAATAGATTTTTTACACTTACTGAATCCAATAGTGAGCCATTTCACTGATGTCCAACATAAATACAATCCATAGAACGCAGCGAGGTGCAAGAGAGTGAACGAGATGACATATTTATAAATTATTTTTGATTCTCTTTTATTATTTGGCAAATTGTCCTTAGCTGAGGCTTCATTTGGGTCTTTTAGTGTTTCAGCCATAATTTTTAATTATTTATTATGGCTAATATTAAAACAAAATAATGTAACTGATAGTACGCGTGCAGTTTTACCTTTGTGTAAAAACTACCTCAGGGGACCCTTTTAAATACAACTTATTAAATACCCTTTTAACTTATTGTAGGAAGTATACTTCCTACGATACATTGTCACTTCTTAAAATTTTAGAAAAAAAAACAAGAAATGAAAATACATCTGTATGTATATTTTTATAATTTACTAGCTGTGCCCGTGACTTCGTACGCGTGAAAATAGTTTGAATTAATAAACTCTTATGCATAAAACGGGCACTTTAGATTTTTTTTTTTACTTCAATGAATATTACAAGGTTTTATTAATTTGAAGATGTATTGGCATTTTATTTTCCTAAGCACGCTGTACAACTTTGAGCTTCTGTATAAGACATATAGTGAGAGGCCACGTTTCCGAACCATATTTATCATCACTGGTAACACACATTGGTTGTAGACTTTCGTCTTCAGGTACTGAGGTATTTTGGATAAAAAGATGTTGCGTAGTTTCCCGAACGCTGCCCAGCCGAACTGTCTCTCTCGAAATTGGACCTACTTTGCTGAATCGTTTGTCCGAGGTAGACATATTTGTCAACAATCTCGAGAATTGATGCTTGGTGTTGAATAAGAAATGAGTAGACCCGTAAAAGAACTAAATTCGCTCGACGAATTATCAAGCTGAAGAGGCAATGGGCAGGGTACATTAAACATACATCTTTGATTAGGTAAATAGTTTTCACACAGTTAGTAGTACATAACGGAAGTCCAATTCTATTTTAATTTTTATGGATAACAATGCGCGCTCACAGAGCATTTATTTATTTATTTCAAACTTATATGCATGTCGCAGTCAATTTGTATAATCCGCCTTTTTACATTACAGCTAGGCATTTTGCATTACAGCTCTGTTTTGTAATACGGCAGCTTAACGTTTAGGCGGATTGAATACGGCTGAATGAAAATCCGCCGGAATGTATTCAGCGCCAAACGTTCTTCAATACGGCTAGCCGTAATGTAAAACAGCGTGTTATCACCCGCCGCTTTGACAGTTTTTAGTTCCTATTTTCAATACCGTGGCGCTGCCGGACAAAGTGGCTATGGATTCTAGTGTTCGGCGGAATCCTACACAATATTATTAGTGTAAAAATATGAAATCATGGCTGTGGCCGGTGAAGATAATTTTATCTTAAAGAAAAATAACCCAGAAAAATGACTAAAACTTTATTGTTTTGAGTTACCTGTTCCCTGTGATAATTTTCTAATTAATTCTTAAAATGTTAAGAAAAGTCAAATATATTATTTAGTATACAGTAACGAAGATAAATAATTCTTAGAATCTGTCTTATTAAAATTTATTTTCATTAAACATTGTTTTATTTTGTAAGTATGGTCACCCTACAATTTATAGTAGTCCGATGCGGCTAAACGTGGGCCGCCGTATTGAAGAACGTATCGCCACAGATTAGAGAGTATGCGTATCGCACGCAATGACAATCCGCCTAAACGTTGAACCGCCGTATTACAAAACAGAGCTGTAATGTAAAATGCCTAGTGGTAATGTAAAACGGCGGATTATACAATCCGACTGCGACATGCACATAGAACAGTGCACTACACATAGAGCATGTCTGGGATGTTATTAAGAGACGGGTAAGATCTGTGCAACCTGTTCCACAAAACTTGTAGCGTTGCAGAGCCGGACAACCTCTTTTTCACGTGCAGACAATTCACCATCTTCTCCGTCTGCACCGGTGGCGGTTCAATTCCAGTCACCAAGCCGCCAGGAAAAAAATCCTTTCTTGCAAACTACAGGAAGCTAAAAAGAGTTCCTGAGATTTGCGCTTTTAAGCAAACAAACAAACTCTTCAGCTTTATAATAATAGTATACCAAGATAATTATAACCCATTGAGCGAACAACAATGGGTTTCACGTGACCGGATGATGTGTATGTAGTTAATAAGTAATATTAAAGTAACATTTTACTTAAACTACTAATTTGACCTTGACATAATATACCTAAACTAGCGGCCGCCCGCGACTTCGTACGCGTGGATCCAGTTTTACCCCCTTAGGGGTGCAGTTGCGTAAAATCCTTTCTTAGCAGATGCTTACGTCATAACATCTACCTGCATGCCAAATTTCAGCCCGATCCGTCCAGTGGTTTGGGCTGTGCGTTTGTAGATCTCTATGTCAGTTAGTCAGTCACCTTTGAGTTATACAGGGTGTTTGGTAAATGGGTATATGAGCCGACACTAGCCCATGTTAACATGGGCATATAAATGGTATGGTGAAGTCAGAAAATTGATATCTTCATTTTAATTATTTTAATTTTCATACAAATCGGAATTTATAAAATTTATTTTAGCCCATGTTCACATGGGCATATAAATGGTATGGTGAAGTCAGAAAATTGATATCTTCATTTTAATTATTTTAATTTTCATACAAATCGGAATTTATAAAATTTATTTTGTATGAAAATTAAAATAATTAAAATGAAGATATCAATTTTCTGACTTCACCATACCATTTATATGCCCATGTGAACATGGGCTAGTGTCGGCTCATATACCCATTTACCAAACACCCTGTATACAGGGTGTCCCAAAAAGTAGTGTCAAGCCGAAGCCCAGAGGTAGAGCATCACTAGGGCTACCCAAATCACCGTGACTTTTGATAGTTTTCGAGTAAAGATTTTTTTACAACATACAGGATTTGAGTTTACATTCGTGTTATGGATGTAAATACTTCTGAATCAGCTAGGCCTAGTATTTATCTAATAATAATAAAAATTGGCCAAGTGCGTGTCTTTTCTTCTAAAAAATTTTTACTAGTTAGGAATAATATAATACATGAGTCAAATGACTATTACTTTTAAAGTAACTGATGTATCTTAACCGTTATACCTATATTAGGATTTTTTCCAGATTTTTCAAGCTAACAGTTTAGTCTTAGTAGTTTAGGACGCCACGAAAAATAGTCTTAGAAACCCCTAAGCCATTTTAAAAGACCTATCCAACGATACCCCACACGATGGGGTAAAAGATTAAAAAAAAATTATCCCCACATTACATGTAGGGGAGCTACCGTATTTTTTTTTTCAAAATTTTATTTTATCGTTTTGTCGGCGTATTTAATATACATACCTCCACAAAATAACAGCTCTCTAGTGCCAATAGTTTCCAAGCAAAACCTCGGACAGACAGAGAGACATATCGAAACTATAAGGGTTCCTTGTCAAGACTACGTAACCCTAAAAAATTATGATGACATACATAACTATAGTATGAATATTGAAGAAAAAAACGCTAATTTTAATTTTAATAAGGAACTAATGTTATACAGGGTGCGAAAGAAAATCGTGCGAAACTACTACTAACCCATTTTTGAAAAGAAATAGAACTGCATTCAAAGATTTACAAAGCTTGCCACACCTGGGAATCGAACCAACTAAAATCTGTTAAAAATTACACCTGTATTTTTATGGGGTTAAGTATAAGGATAGAAATCCAAATCGATTGAAGAATGAAATCTTAAATTGTTTTAATTATTTACAAAAAAAATATGGTGAATTTCCGAAAAAAATCGGAAATCTTTGAATGCAGTTCTCTTTTTTTTTCTTCGTCTTTGTTAGTGGATTATCTTTTTTTGTAATTAAACAAAGATTTATCACATAATTATCTTTATTATTTTCTACTCTATTTACAAACCTGGCACAAACAATAATACCGTAGAAAAGTTTTATTATATCTAATTATATTTCTTAGAATATAAACTCTATCTAAATCATTTATCAAGTGCATTTTTATAAAAAATATTATAAAATATTGGGCATAATGTCCAATTTAAACTACCTATATTTATTTTTTGTATGTGTTTATTTTGCTCTTTTTCACAAAATTCCTTCCAAAATATTAAATCAAGAGTCATTAGATATTTATAAAAAGTTACTGTTATTATACAAATTGTTAAGACGAAGTTTTAACAATAAAAAAGCAATAGCTTTGGTACATACGTACACTACACACAATATTGTTTTTTAGACAATTCATAACATTTTAGTTACTTAGCTTTTAAAGTGTTTTAAACAGTTATTTAATTTTTAGCGTTAGGAGTCGCATCTCTATTATAAATATAAATTGTTTTAAACAGACTTTGCAATGACAAGATGACTTATGATAGCGTTTTCAATTTATTTATTTTAATTTATATCTCACTTAAAGTATGCCATTATTAGTATTATTATGCCTCTATGTAGTCATATTATGTACCCTAAGAAAAATGACTTTAATCTGTAACAGATGAAGATATGGAGAATATATAACATACACTCGACGTCAAATAAATCGCACCTCCCGCGACAAGCATTTTCAAACGTATGCATCCCCACTTCCCACCAATATTGGTACCATTTAAAAACCTAGTTCTAACCTTCATTTCATTAAAGGAAAGGTTTTTACCCCAAAAATGTGTCTTTAGAAGGATCCAGAGTCACTTCTTAAAAAAATAGGTAGTTACGCTAGAGCCAACTTTTATGGCTATAAATCTGTTAAGTTGGGTTTAATTGCTATCCATCTGTTAAAGAGGACACGTGAAATCATTATTTGGTTTTATAACCATAAAAATTGGTCTAATTGATCCCATAGGTGCCAAAGTGAGGTATTTTTTCATGTCACATTTATGGTATATGTTAATCATTTATTAAGAAATTAAATGTGTTTTTCTTTAAGGATATTTATTGGGCTTTCAAATAACACCAATATTGTTGGGGTACCATGATTGTGTCAGAAGAAAATCGTTAAAGTTCGCGTCGCGGAAGGTGCGGTTTATTTGATGTTGAGTATATTTTGTTATTCCAAAGAACCACCCGACAGACTTGCCCAGCACTTGGCCATAGTGGGACCCGGAAACATCACCCTTTTCTGCAGTTGGGTAACACAGTTCTTATTAAAGTGACTGAAAAATTAATTGCTAAGCTGAGAGCTGAGACACATTGTGATATACAGTTTTTGTATCTTACTTGTATTCTCATCATAGTATTTATTACATACTACATAATATTATTGGTAAAGCCTCTTTGCTTTATATCCGAATTATGTAATCAACAATTTTTTGGCATCTTTTTCACAAAAAAACATTTCAAAATATTCCTAACAAAAATTTTGATATTTTTAAGCCACAAACAACATATTTATTAAAATTCGCTCTACTTAAAACAATATCGAACCAAAACAGTTATTTGCAGAAATATTAGTCGAGTTTCAATTCAAAACTAAAATCGCTGTAATATTAAAAAGGCGAATGTTTGTTACTTCTTCACATCTAAACGGCTGGAGTGATTTTAATAAAATTTGGCATGGAGTTAGCTGGTTACCCTGGTACCTTGGATTAACACACAGGCTACGTTGTACCGCGGGTAACATCTAGTTGGTTATATTTTCATGGCAAATTTTCTCATAAATGATGTTGCTAAAAATCTTTCTACTTTATAAAACTCTCATCTATTTGCGTTGAATCGATGAAAAGTCAATATATCTGCAAATAACTCATTCCAAGATTTCCTTCTATCGCCTGCGAACTTCGTTGTCAGCTGCTACTGGCGCTTTGGTCGTGGTTGTGGTGGTGGTGGTCGTGGTGGTGGGAGGGTCCAGGCCCTTGATCTCGAATTGGCCTCGGAACAGAGGCCGGAACAGCCTCAGGAAGGACTGGTACCGGACTGCCGAGTTCTGAAACGCACGGGGACGGAATGTTAGCAATGATGCGGGCTGGTGATTTTGCTGTTAAAATTTTTGTAGTTGAGAGCAGAGAAACGTTGTCGTTAATTTTTACATAGGAGTATACAAACAACTAAATAACCTTTAAAAAATTCTAGAACTCATACGATATGCCGAAATGTGAAACATGTCCTTTGCCAACTTATTTACAAAAATCTTTAAAGCTTTGTAATGTAAACTTCTCTGAGTTTGTCCAAGTAGATAGAGTTTGTATTTATAGACACACTGCTTCATTCTGGGTATTTTTTTATGGAACTCTGGCGTCCCCTGACATCCTTTAGCTAAGCTCTAGGAACATTGACAGGGCACTGGGATCCAGATGTGATGAAGAGTGTCTTGACTGCTATTCAAGAATGTGAAGTCACAAGTACCTACTTAGCCACAAATGCATTACAGCATTATGAAAAGGAAGAAAATGAATTTTGGACTATGAAAAGACCTTATATGTGATTTATATGTATTTAGCTCAATGTTGTGGCGTACCTTAACCTATTCCAAGGTATAACATACAATAACACACAAAAACTTACAATCAAACTTAACTTACGTCCAATCTGACTAAAACTAAAATTAACCTTGACTACTAACTTAACTCAGGTGTTAGCCTTGGAGCTAACTACATGCTGGAACTAGAAATAAGTAAAGACCTTAATTAGTAGGTACAGATTAACCGAACCTCTCACTTTTGTATGGCGCTTACATTTCGACTTTTAGTGCCAATGACAGCAAGTAGCTAATACATAAGTACATTAACGGCATCCCAATTGCTTTAAGTAGGTACTTCTTTTAGAAGGTCGTGGTAATTAGTTAGGTTAAATTTTGATATGTAGTACAGTCAGCACTAGATATAATTACTAAGTAGCCACTTTAGGAGCCATTTAAAAAAACGATCATCACATTAAAAGTTTTACCGGAATTCAAATACGCAACTGCAAAGTACTGCCATTGTAGTCCAGAATGGAAACTGCCTCTTAACACATTGTATTCGATCAAGAATAGCGATTTTGCCTTTGAGATGCTTTTTATATTTACTAAAACATTCTGATATAACATACTGTACAATGTACAGTGTACACATTTTATCTGAGTACGGTACATAACCATTTTAGTTTTAAAGTCTAGTATTTGTCACTCATATTCATTTTTTCAGGCCAAGGTTCTACAGTCAATATTAAACTGATGAAGTTAAGAAGTGGCTACTTGGATTAAGATTCAATTTACCAACCAAAGAAACTAAGTCTTAACTGATAATTTTTTACACTTAATACACCACTAGTTTTTTCTAATTGCTTCTCCTGTATGGATTTTATAGTCTGTGTCACTCAGGAATATCTGATTGGTGTAGTTTTTTACTAAAGAAAATATTTTCGATCGAAATCTATTCCATTGTCTGTGAATAAAAGTAAAAGGGAACTTTTCTAGCCTAAGCATCAATAAATCGATATTCACCTGTATGACATCTCCAACAATTTTAGTGGTCTTGATGAGCAGCGACAGGGACGGACCAAACAACGCCCCCGGGAAGTCCAGGCTGACCTTGTTCCGATCGAACACTGGGATGTCGTCGGCCTGCCTCGCCCCCCTCTCGGAGTTGGTAGACAACCCCCTGGTGTTCAATGAGGTGCCCTGAGTAGCGGACGTGGCCCCTGTGTTGCTGTCCTGGCTCCACGCGTTGAGGTTCGAGCCGACCCCCTGGTTCGAGGTGACCCCCTTGTTCAAGGTGACCCCCTTGTTCAAAGTGGTCCCCTTGTTCAAGGTGACCCCCTTGTTCAAAGTGGCCCCCGTGTTGAACGGGCTCGTGTCCGATGTCGGCAACAACGATACGCGCTCCGGGCTCGTGCTTCGTACCTGGCGGCGGTATGTAATGCCATCCTGTGTGGTTAATAAAATTTTGCTGATTTATGTCTACCTTATAATAATGTTAGCAACTTACATTTTTTATTTAAGCAATATCAATATTTTATTTACAAAAAAATATATACTTACATGATGAAATAACTTAGAATAGTTACAAATGTACAAAGAAACTGATATGGTAACTTTTAGTGCTGAGCTGTGGTTTACATTGAAACTTAGATTAATTATTGACACTCCTAAGGAGATAAGGTAACTGTTGGTAAAAATTAACTTATTTCAGTTGGTACGGCCAGCACGTAGACCTACCTCAAAAGTTCAACTTTACAAAACTTTTATCCTTATTCTAAAGGTATTAAAATCCATTCTGGTGATTTGTCATTTATTACTACATTGAAATATTCATTACCACAAACGGATTCGTGTCTATTTTTTTCCCAAATGACGTTTGTAACAATTTACTAATCGTGATCACCATTAGTTTTTTTGTCTCTACATAAAAATCTGTAAGTTTATAAAGTTTGTGAAACACATTGTAGGTAAGTGTAGATAATAAAGAGAAAAAATAAATGTCAATAAAAGTAATAAATAATTATTTATAAAATATTAATATAATAAAATTGGAAATACAAGTCATTTAGTATAAACACAGATAATATAATACGTATAAAGTAAGGTGTTCAGCGTTGAGATACCTAATGTATTGATTCAGTGTTTTTCAGTTGTTTATTTTTCAATAAGTGGTCCTAATATATGTTTTGATAACTTAATAAGTAAAATACACAATTTCAAAGGCAAATATTTATTTATAAACTTCGATCACATATTTGTTTTGGAAAAGTTATTATTTTATAACATTCGATAGTTAAGAAAATACATTATTATTAAGAAATAAAGGATGTTTGTGTGATTAGAAATGTATAATGAGATGATAAGTGCGGATATAGTTGAGGAGTTATAAATGAATAAATAATGAGATAAATGCATAAGTAATGAAGTGAAACAATAAAATAATGTGTTAGCTGCTGTGTTTATTACTTACTAAATGATCCTTATGTGCGTGTTTTCAGAGGAAAAAAGACATATTGAACAAATCTATAGACTAACGTTTATCCTCTGCCTACTCCTAAAATGAATGTGAAATGACTAATAAAAAAATAACTGGCACACAAAAGAACTTATAGCACAAATTAAAGACAAGATAGCGACTAGTGTATGTACAGGCTCAGAAATCGCGTGACTAGCAGCTAGATACAAATGAGCTTAATGCCTAGTTGAATTGTAACCTAGGATATTATACTTGGAACGGTCAAGCTTGAGTGGTTCTCAAGCAGGTTTTAAACACAATGAAATAAGTAGTTCTCTCATTCATTGCAGGCAAGTTTAGGCGAGTTATACCTACTTGTACCTAATTATTTACCTTTGTTGCATGAAATTCAGGTACCTTTTGTTACATGGGTTTTCTGCCTCGGCGTTTCACCTTTTTAGAATTCAGAATAGGTTCTGAATTGTTTATAAACTATGAGATATCAAAATAAACTCTTACGCCTCAATTTTTTTAAACAATGAAAAATTTCATATTATGAGTTAATGTTTCAATTATGATGACTGAGGAGATAATGGATAATTTATTGACTAATTTAACTATATGGCATATAATTGGCTAGAGGAAGTGGCTGCGAGAAAAAACTGTACAAAGATAACTAGCAAGCATAGGTTACATGCATTTTTTAAAGAAAACGTGAAAGTTTTTCACTTTCCCTTATGTTTAAAGTTACTACCTAGATACTTACTGCATCTTTTAAAATACATTGTTGGCGATTGCTTACACCTGTTTGTGTTTTGCTGTTGTATTATTGAATATTCAAATGCTTGTTTTTTAGTTTCTATTTGAATAGTTCGGAAGTTATTCGATACGCATCGTCTACTGCACTTAAAAGTATTGACTACACAGGTAGTTAAAATTTAAGATAATTTGATATTGTAAAAGTATTTAGATAATGCTATGTAAAATAAAAATGAGTTATGATCAAAATGATGTAAGTAATAGGTAAGAAAATTTTAAGAACGACAGTAATGAATAAATGGAAACATTGAAAAGTAGTGTTGAAAGTCTGAATGAATTATTAATGTTTGATATTTTTTATGAAGTCTATACCTATGTACAAATAAGCAAAATGAAAACGACTCTTATTTCCCAAGATGTCGCTTTCCAACTACCCTTAATTTACTATATATAAAGCGTCTTTATATACAAAAAAATTCTTATCCATCTAATGATAGATCCCTTACAGCTATTTACAGTATCTATCAATACATACGCAACATATTATTAAATACAATTTGTATTTAAATGTTTGTATGCCAATATTTCTGGGTTCTTGGCCCCGAACTCTTCTTTATATGATGTACTCGAGATATCAAGAAATAAAGTATAGGCTATTTATAAATAATATGCATGGTTTATGGAGTGATTTAAAGTCTACTTCATAAGAATTGTGACTACTTTCTTACTGTGAAAATTTTTGACATCATTAACTTCCATGATTAAAGAATATAAGAAATACTGTTTAAAGCGACTTTATCCTCTCAACTGTACTGATACCGGTTCAAGGACAAAAATCTATTGAAAAACTGTTATAATTGTGGAATAAACATTACCACAGTTGAAAGTTAATTTATTAAAAAAAATATGTGGATCTTCTTTTAAAATTGCTCAATCTGAAGGAACTACAAAGCAAACTATAATTTTACGAAATACTACATTACAGTGTTGTGCGCTTTATGTAACGGTGTATGTATGCTCGCTATTATACAATAGCTTGATTTGTGCTAAGATACCACTCGCATAGCAAATGCAATACTCGAGATAATTCTTCATTTTGCGCACGGTAGTGCAATGGGCCAAGATTTTACATGGACTCTACTGAAACTTAGTTAAAATAGGGCAAGAATATAAAAGATTCTGAATAATATTTTACATTTATTATGTCTTAGATTTCTGGCAAGACCCTTCATTAACCACTATAAAACTTGTAAAATCTTGAACATTAAACTTATATTCATCAAAATGATTTGATATGCGAGTAATTGTACTACGGGGTGCAATGTGCGTCGTGCAAATAAACAAACAACTGGAAGGAATATTTTATTATCACCAGCGCTCAACCTAAAACTATTTACAACATAAATATAGTAAAAAAGTGCGAAGGAAACTGTACAGGGAAGGTCACAGGGGAACGGATTTCATAACACACTACGACACTGTTCTTATGAATATACGAGTTTGTATGACGAAATCTTATTTCAACACGGACCACTGGGTTTCATTTTCCTAACATCATAAGCATCTTAAACACTGGACACGTTAACCTGATCTGACGACAATTGCCAAGGTCACGTTTTGTAACCAAATAATTTTAAATGATGTCAATGATAAACTAATTATGAATCAAAAGATTTGTTAACTTTTCACACGACTTTGTCTATGACGTCATGATACTAATAAACTGGTATTCGAAAGCATTTACAGCACATGATTCAATTATAAAATAATGACAAAGACCTAATCAATGGGATGAACAATTTAAAAATATATTTACAATAATACTTAATAGTAACTAAGCCAAAAAGACCTTATAGGATACTTTGTACCCCTATGTCCTTCCTAGTTATGAAGCTTTAATAAACCACAGACTTTACATCGAGAGATTCCTTTTAATAGAAGATTACTTTCATTCAAAGATTAATTAACACACGTTCATAACCTCTCGATTGCAAGGTCTGGGTTTAGTGTCGTAGTGTGTATATACAGAGAAGGAAATCACGAGTCATCTTCTTCAGAAGAGTCGATCGTTTCGACGGTTCCGCCCGAGTTGCCGCCGCCCGACGATGAGCCTGACAGAGACGTCACAAGGGACAAGATGGATCCGAGTCCGCCCCCACCTGAGCCTCCAGACGATCCACCGGACGATCCACCGAACAGTGACGTCACAGCCTGGATCTTAGGCCCCAAGAGTTGAAGCTTTGGGGTGATCACTTGCCCCACGATGCCGCTCAACGACGCCAGCCCGCTTTGTGGCGGCTCGATGCCGTACTGCTTGTTGATTTCGATGTTCTGACGGTCGAGGTTCTCCACCAAACGTGTCTTGGCGTCGATTATCGAGTTGATTTTCTGTAATTGAAGTTTCGTGTTACTGTGGTTGCAGCGACGCGATGCAAGCATCTTATTACTGTGTCAAGTTTTACGCAACTTTAAAACGCAAGTATTAAGTTAATTTGTAGAGTTATTTGGCTTAAGATTTTATTTTTCTAATGACTCTCGACTAGTTTCACTTTAATTGTTATTATTACACATATTAGGATCTAGATAGAGTCCATCATATTATGAGTAAAATATTTATTAAAACCAATGTCAAATTTTGGATTAATTTTAAAAACGTCCAGTCGAAATACTGACCCCAAAAACGAATCCCAGCACTGCATTCTTGATACCAAACTTGGCCTGGGTCACTCCCTCAAACTTCCTCTTCTCTCGGGTCTGCTCATCGCCTTCCGCGTCCTGCAGACACACGAACCATCACTACACCACACTGTCACATCTATGCTTGGCCAAGGTAGGAAAAACTTGGCCTGTGATAAACCAAGGTCAACTTGGCTGATATCAGACAAGACAGGCAAACCTTGGACTGTACCAGACCAAGGTCACTTGGATATCAGGCAAGATGCTTGGCCTGTGTCAGACCAAGGTCAACTTGGCTGACATCAGACAAGATACGTGGCCTGTAAAGCTTGGCATATCAGGACATATCCTTGGCTGATATCAGCTCAAACAAATTGAACGCTGTGCCTTGGCCAATATGGTATTTAATTGAAAATGATATCACTATCACACCACCAGCACCGTTCACTAAGCACTCCATCACCATGTTACGAAGCATGATCACCGGCACTGGGTTAGTCGCGGGGCGAAATGTATCGTCAAAACTTGTCGAAATTTTTTCAAAATATTTACAAAAATTTGGAAATGCCGAAAAGAACGAAAGGCCGAATAAAAAAATATTTTTTTTTGGTAAAATCAAAATATTTCCGTTTTTTAATGGTTTCATTATTCAATGATAAAAATATGTCAAAAGTTGAAATAGAAATAACAAATGGATGATAAGAAAGGACGAAGATAATGTTAACTAGGAAAACATCAAATTAGTCTTTTCTAATATAAAAGATGTAAATAAAATCAAAATTAACTTCATAACTGATCTATGGTACACGGTAAGGCAAATGAGAAAATAGTCTTAAACCATTTTTTTATGGTTAATTCCGTTATTATCTTGATAACATCACATAAGTTACACAAGTGGCAACGAGTTAACTACACAGTATTCGAGTATGTGCCAATATCCGTTTAGGTAAATCGATTATTTGCCAGTTCAGTGAATATATGTTCATGAAATTATTCCTCAATGTATGAGTGCACAACGTTAGTGTAATAGTCTACAAGTTTTTTAAACAAGGAAATATTTTGTTATTTACATGCATTTACAACTGACCTTAGAAGACTTCAGCTTTTTATTGTTGTCTAAATATGTGAGAAAAAATGGTATAAAATCGTTAAGACTCAAAGAGCAAATTGGATGTTTTTTCAAAGACTCAACAAAGTTTCATGAACTGTTTTTGGTAATACTTTTTTTATACAATTTATAATGTTAACAGACTAATGTTTCAACATAGTAACATGCAGAAACTGTAAGGATTTCATAATAAAATAATATATTAGTGTATTTATAATTAACGTAATTAATGGAAAAATAAAGACATGATCATATTATAAAAATAATAGGTTTCGCTGTTGGCATAATATTGCACCAATCATGTAATTTTTTGTAACCGTCAATTTGTGTTTTAATTACAATGCATTCTAATAACTGCCTTCGATGACCACGAAATAATTGTATTGTATAATCTTACAATTATAACTAAGTACTCAATGACATTGTGTGAAAAATCCTCCATCATCATGATATTTAATGTAAAGGGTAAAGTAACTAAGACTATATGTGTGTATTTTTTACTAGATGGATTGACAGATGAATGTTGATTTGGAGTGCATTTAGAAGTGCATACGTTAATTTGACGTATCTAATAGAGTTCTTCATAAGTATTAACATGTCATTATTTTGGTCTCCTACTAGTTCCAATCTAAGCATAGGTACTTTTTACCTAGTGTTATAATTAGGTATACAAAATTACTTTTGCTAAATCCAAGTAAGCAAAACAAATAAAAAATATTACGATCTGATTCAGATCCGTGTGTTAATTCGCATTTAATTTACATATTTTAAGAATGAAGTGATATTAAATCAACATATTGCATTTTCTGACTATGTGGTGTAGAGATTGACCTTTACAATAATAAACCTTGACTTCCATGCTTTCTCAATCAGTTACATTCTTTATTAAGTTCAAAGTCCACAAACTGACATAAGATAGCTTTAAAAATGGCGTCCACCTCAATAATAAAAGTTATTACAATTATTTAACCACGATAGAGTTATAACACGTCACGATTGATGGTTTCATATTAACGCAATATGAATTAACCACTGATACTTTTGCAATGTTAAACCTAGTTTTTTACTTTCGAGTCTTTGGTAATGCTTGTCTTTAATTACTTGATAAGCATGTCTATTCGATTTTATTTGTGTAGCTTGTAGCACATGTATACTGAATGGAAGTTTCATTCATAATTTCAGACATTTAGTTAGGTAGGAACTTTTGTCACTCTTCTTCTCTATTGTAGCAACTGGGATCAAAATGTCTGTTGCCAGGCTTTTTAAAGCAGCCAAAGACGTCATACAAAGCCCAATTAGATATAACGTCGGAATAACTTAACGTGCCATCCAAAGCACGAAATCACATCTTTATTAGTAACTAGTCCAGTAAATAGGCGTTATGAGTGGGTTCACCACAACAACCCAGCGGTCGACAAGGATCTATTTTTGACCCACTTAAAAAGGAAGTTTTCAATTTGACTGTATGCGTTTTTTATGTAGTGTAATTTTTGTATGAGATAAGAATTTAGCTGATGATAAACTCTTGCACACATCATCTTCGGGCCAGTTTCCCAATTAAAATGCCTAAAGCCACCCGAGTAAGGTCAGGAAGGCTACGTGTGTGAGTGGCGGGTGTTGCAAGCGACCTCAGCGCCTGCGCAACTGATAGACTAAAGTGCACTGGTTAAGTCCTTTTTATTTGCAATGATAAAAAAAAGTTGTTCCAAAAAAGGTTTATTGTCTTTGCATTAAGTACATAATCCAAATGGTGAAAGTGTGTCGCAAAGTCTAAAGGTCCTTATGCGTATACCGATCATATTCATCAGATAATAAAGGATACAAATCATAATTTGTCCAACGTATTTATTAAAAAAAAAAGATTGCTTGCTTATTTAGGAATCTTAGGTAGGAATCGATGACTGTATAAAATGATACAGTGTTTCAACTAAACGACTTCAGCGCTTGAAAATTTCGACGGGTTCATTCAGTATAGAAGTAGCTCAAATGAAAGAGCAGTCGCCTGGCAAGCGAAAGGACGTGAGTTCAATTCTCACCATAGGCAGTTCGATGTTTTCAAGTTGTTTATTTATAATGTAGTTTGAGAAGCGACTCTCGCTAAAAAAATTTAATAACGACTTCAGTATTCCGAAATTCATGCAACCCTAAAGCTATCCCTATATAAAGATCACATCTCTACCCTTCGCTTAAGATTGTGATCAAGATCAAGATGGTTTAATAAAAAAGTTCCAAGGATATCCATTTGATGATTGTAAAGTAGTACACGGCAAATGATCGATTGGCTGAGTGACATTTAATAGGACATGTCAAGAATTTGCGGCTTGGACATAAATCTTGCGGCGGGTCGAGGCCGGTGGCCGCTCTAACACCGCATTATCGTAAACTGAACCAAAAGGGTCATTTGCAATTTGTTTTAACAACTAGTCGCGAAAATATACAGGCGATAGCATTAGAGTACCTTTTTTGCAAATCAGCCTCTATTAAAACTACACTAGCTTTTGCCCGCGGCTTCACACGCGTGAAATTTTGTGTCACAGATCAGCATAAATTATAGCTTATATATTAATCTGGGTTACAAACAATAATATTGTAAAGTTTCAACAAAATCCGTTTAGTAGTTTTTGCGTGAAAAAGTAACAGACATCCAGATATCCAGACATCCAAACTTTCACATTTAGTAGGATTAAATGGCTCAATGTTTTGCTTGATGTGTCGCTCTCTGCACTTTATATTCATTACAATAATAAAAGGTTCGAATTAACCTTCTTGCGTTTTGTATTGGATACATTTTAATAAGAAACGTTAAAATGCTATACTCTTGTATGCATTATAAACGCATTAGCCATTAGCACCATAAGGTTGAACTTGAAAATTTTTGTCACTTTTTTAAATAACACAAAACTCGTATAAAGATGCCTTATGCCGTAATATAAGGATTCCTTGTCAGGACTAAGGAACCTTAAAAAACTTATAATCGAGGGAGTCAATTTTATAATCGAGAACATTCCTGAGGAACCCCATTAAAATCAGAAGAATTTTGTCTAAAAAAACTCTCAAGTATCTAGGTTAAAACTCATAAAACTTATTTATTTTTGCAAATAGGCTTTTAAAAAGCACTTTTACACGTCCCAGTATTAACCCTAACACTGCTTCAGGACAATAAATGGGCCAGTGCTGAGAAGAAGCAGCGCAAGAAACTCAGTCACTATTTAAAAATAATCATTCTTCATTAATTTTCAAAAAACATTAAATTATCGTTCTGCGAATGACTAATTATCCGTGATTTATAGAATAATGTATTACTCGTATAAATTTAAGATCATCGTGTAGATGAATAGGTCTTTTTATAGACTTACGCAACTGAATAGAATGGATCCCAGGTTTTTATTAGTGTGAACCTAGATGCAGTCTGAGAACGAAGTTATCAGTCTAATCTTGCTACTCATCGTTTATATTACACGCCTTTCTAATGGATTTTGGAAGATATAATGATGAGGAAGTGGCTATTGCTATTTTAGCAAGTAGAAGAGTTTTAGCAAGAACTTACAAAATTAGACAATTTCGTAAAAATACTAGCGGAAGTAATTTTGGGTTAACAATTTGTGATTGTGTAACCAAAATAAATTGTAATTGAAAAGAATCATAAGAGATCAAAATGTGGTAAAACTTATTAATTAAAACATGAGATTTTATGATGATGTATGAACAGGCTTAAGTGTCAAACTTCAGTTGTAATCATTGAATAAAAAAAACAATTTAGCAACTCAATAAAAGAATCTAACAGATCTTGGGAAATTCAATGACCTGCTAAAGTAAATAATATAATTAACACTTCACATTGAAAATTGACAGTTGTAAAATTGTATACATAATTGTAGCTATTATTTTACAATGGCTTAAAACCACAATGTGCAGAAATAAACTTGACTCTACAATTATACGATATAAAGATAAATTAGCATCATTACGTTTTAACTATTCAGAGGTCATTGTTGAATACCAAGTAGGTATCATCATTTCATTCTTGTTCACACTTAGAGAATGCCAATCAATTATCATTTGATACTTAAAGTTTGCGAGTAATTCCAATTAAGTTTTAAAAAACTCCGTCTTATTTTAGAACTGTGCAAATTAAAGATCATAATTATCAAGCACCCGTATAAACGATACTTGCTCAAGTGAAGCAGAATATCGAACGCACAGCTCTTTGATTGGTTCGTGTGTGGCCCTGTGCGTCCACACGAACTGTGAGACCTCATAGTAATGTTTGTGAATACGGGCGATAATTTCAGCCAAAGGACATCCACTGCTAAGTTGGACATTGGCTTCTCACCAATGATTTTAAGATTGGCAATTTAATAACAGCAGTATTTCAAATATAACTTTTCCCATATCTCGAAAATTGCGAAATGAAGTCTGTGTATGGTTTATATGCTTATTTATTGCAAACAAATAATTTATGTCTTCATTCTTACACTTGAATGGTGCAATATTATCGGTGTCAGTGAAATGCATAATGTAGCTTTAATAAAAATTATGGAGTGCTATTCCACACAGCTCTTGCATATAACCCAATTAATTAATTAATTAATGATACATTTTTACTGAGCAATACGGTACAGATACACTATTGTGGTATACTTACCTACTATAAAGTTAGCATTAAGTTGTATGTTCGGGTAATAAGTAAGTATACACTCGAATATCTTTTGTTCGCCTGACGGTTGGACCAGATTGTACCTACTGTAAAAATTAGTAAAGCTTTAGAATAATGTCTATGCGGGGTAACAAATGAATGATTCCTATTTTTTCGCAACTCGCTCCATCCCTCCGTAGTCTAGGCTGGACTATTTTGGCTCAGAGGTTTTGGTTTTGCTTCCAGGTGAGAGTGGGACACACCTAAATCTGTAGGTTATCTGTTTTTAGTTAGATCAAAAGTCATAATCAACATAATTTTCTAAAAATTTTGGAATCAATCTTCGTAAGGTAAAGAAAGTCCCTTGTCAGGACCAGAAACATAACCATCCCATGTGATCCTAGTTGTTAAAACGATATAAAAACAAGAAGAACATTTATTGAACCCAAATCTGCCAATTAGACTCGCGGAATTTGTGTTACAGATCGGTTCATGGGAGCTCAACGAACCCAACGATGCTTTTTACCCGAGTTCCCATACTCTTGCGATATCATATTGTTTTGTAACGCTAAGAGCATTCTAATACCTCATACCTAATAATAGGAAACGTTGATCGATTACTGACACTTGATTGGTTAATCGACTAATTGTTATGATGATTTATTTTGTAATTTATTTAAAAAACAGTGTAAAAAAACATTTTATTTGATTAAAAATTATTCATTTTATTTATCAAATTATAACTTAGGTATAAATAAATGTTAATTGAAGAAGTGAGTCCTGACACCCGGCGTAATTAATGTGTTACAGGCACAACTGTGCAGCGCATCGTAAATAATATGTCACCTCCTTCTCATCTTTATCTACCCATGAAAGTATTTCTGTTTTCTGAAATGTCTAGTACCTATTCTTCATTTACACTTAAGTTTGGAAACATTCTGTCCGATTATTTGAACACGCTTGTTGTAGTAAATTGTTGTTACCTGTGACTTCGCAAAATTAATTTGAAATAACTTTGACTCTAGCTTTGAAGAAGCTCGGAATTAGAAGTATATTATGAGTTTTTTATAATGATTGATCAACTACATCTCACACCTTAGTCTGTACCCTGCTTTAGGCAGTTAATTTTCTTGACGGGAAATGTCAAGAAAATTAACTCGTGTCCGTAATGAACAATGTTTCGCGACAGGCGGGCGGCCTCGACCCGCCGGCACGTCCACTTCGTTTCTGCGATTTCAGCCGTCAATTTATATGTATGTAATCTCAATTATGAACCTTTATATTTGGATAATATAATCTTAGTTAGGTAAGCTTTAGTGCCAGAAGAATTAAGCATTCTGTGATAAATCTTTAAACCATTAATCATACCTGAGAAGACGGTACGTAATTGTCAGATTTCGGTTTTTTTATGTTAAGTACTTCGACGAAGTCAATAATATCATTAAATAAACAAAAGCATCTACAAAATCATTAAAGATGTGACCTAACATCAAGATTCACACGGTCTCACTGAAAGTATTATTTCACAAGCGCTGTAATTATTCTAGTTTCAGTGATCACGGCTTTAGGAAGAGGAACCGGGGTAACCCAGTTGAGCAAGACAATAGTCGTGGGTGCAATACTTGAGCACACAAGATATAGTTAATACTTAGTTAGAATATTTGTATTTGTACATATTACGTTAGATTTTTTTAAGAGGAAGTTCCATTAGTTCATCATGCTTGAGAAAATATTTAGTTGTGACCAATTTCCTAGGCGCCCCAGCAACAATAAATTCATTTCATTGAGTAGTATTAATTTATTAATTGCATTAATTTATTAATGAAATTAAACCTCTAGTTTCTATAAACTGTTATTAAGACTACCGTTCACTTGAACTGAGAAATAAAAATAAATAATAGTAAAGAGCAAATAAATATCACACAAAATCTCTATTCCAAACTAAGAAAAGCTTGCTCTATGACGGTTGAATATCCGGTAGGCATACTTATACTGATACATCAAAAATTACTAACATTTATTACTTTAAACTTCCATAATTTTTTTGTAATGTCCATGCTCATCATATTAGCATCTTCCGAGAGATCCAATCCGTATTACACTGCTATATTTGAAACCGTAAAAACGTCATCACCACATTTTAAGAGTCCATCTTCTTATTATAACATTAAAGTCCCACAAACCATGTCTAAATATTAAATCACTTAAACGTCAAAGGGACTGCGGTATTATCTAACCGTGATTGGCCAATGGCTGCGCCGGCGCAGCGAAAGTGATTCACAGTCCGGCAGATATGAGACACGCGGACTGTACACTTGACCGGCATTAGTGACCCACTGTCACGTGACCAGATTATAAAATAATTTAATGTCACGTGACTAGAAATATATGGTTTTTTGAAGGCTTATTCCACTATTCCCCGTTGAAAATCCCCGTAAACGGGGATTAGTGAACAAAAACTTCATTAATCCCCGTTATAATAGGATTTTATTTTGATTTTATAAGTTCCAATTGGCGTTAATGGGGAATAGTGAAATAAGCCTTTTCGAAGAAGTTAAGGTTACCTTTGAGATCTGGAATATCCCTGATTGGATCAAGGTACCTTAGTTACTTATTTTTTAAATAAACAACTTGAGAAAATCGTACTACCTAATGCGAGAATTGAACCGACGACCTTTCGCTTGCCGGGTGATAGCTCTTCCAACTGAGCTACTGTATGAACCCATCGAAATTTTGAGAAGTTTGAGAAGCAACTCTAATCGCTAACAAAATTTTAAAAACCTTACTTATGTTGCCTAAACAAATTGTCATAAAAATATCATGCTATGTAAACTGCATTTCAATTCTTATAAGCCACAAGCCTTTTATTTTCAATCTTTCTGTTGATCGTGAAAAAAATATTTACCAATATATTGTGTTTGTGTGCTCTATATTTATCAAGCCTAGGCCCAAGGACTCTCTTTCTGCCTAGTACTATGATGGAGTCATTTTCTTAGTATGTGATGTAGAGCATGCAATTCATTTATTATTACAGTATACGGACAATGAGCTACTTCTGAATGACGGGTTTCAGTTCCAATATAAATAAATCAATATCCTTGGACTTTTTACACTGAGCTCCTAGTCCCAAACTAAGCAAAACTTGTACTATGGGTACTAGACAACAGATATAGAGCTGATAAAACGTAAGTATTTTAATATTCTATAACCACATATAATAAATCACCTAACGCTTTTACACCCTTCCGTAGACATAACAATATGGTCAAAGAATGATGATATTCTTAAATACGCTCACCGAATCGCAATTTTTGTATTCTGCTTAACTGTTGCATACAAATGTGACTAAATTTGTTTCATTATACAAGTACATACGTTCTGACCAACTTTTCATATAGCTATAGCCTTGCACGCGAATATAATCCCTATTTCTAAAAAATAAAAGTCAATAGTCGTTAACTGTTTGAGTGTATTCGAAGGTAATATTCGAATTTTAGGCACTTGCCTGTTATTACGTGCAATTGAATGAATGAATAAATGTTTATTTTGCACAGTAATGCATTAAATAAAATTTGAATACACTTGAATCAATGATTCAGTTAACATAGCAAATAGCTCTATGAATAGAAATAACATAATAATAATCGTAAGCTTGATCACAGTATCTATTTCAAATATTCATACAAAATCAAAAATAGTTGTTTTTGATTTGAATATAATTATGTTTAAACACTTTATAGTCAATCTCTTTTAAAATCAGATCAAGATTTAAAACTACTCGTAGCTTGTCAAGAAACCAGTGTGGAGTGGGCATGGAAAGGGATGACCTTCGTAAAATTCCACGTACAAAATATAGACCATAAATATGTATATTCATATATAAAAAGCGAGCTCAAATTCGTCAGAGACATACTAAAAGTAAATTTAAAAGCTGTTTTTAAAATATTGTCGTATATTGTTGACGGAAATGCACTGTGTTAAATAGTATTGTACAAAACTTGAAACCGTAATTAATTTATAAACAAAGGTCATCAAGTAATGATCCGTAACCATAGCTTTTAATCTTATACTTATAAGAAATAAGTAATTAAATATATTTTCTAATATTCACAATAGTATTAACATTATTGAACTAAAGTTCATTAAATGGAAACATGATATTTGCATGCTAACAAATAAAAGTAAGTTGAGGTGTGTAATACTTAATGAATGCTTTATCAAGCATACAGGAAGGTGAGTCCGGCAAGGCTGGCCAAAACACTTTAAAATGTTGGTTAGCTACGAGCTAATGTCGAATATTTCACGTTAATAAACGTTAGTCTATATTAAACTCTTACTCATTAAAGTTATTGTTTCGTCAAAGGATGGGACTTGATGACATTGTTTTTGCTTGACGGCACATTGTTATGATGATTAATTTATTTTAACACACAAAAGGTGAATTTTATTATATGGCTATATGGCATTAAATAGAATTATTTATCAGTTAACTTTTGTGCCAAGTAGATTATGGAGTAGAGAATAGATTACTGACTGATTCTAAATTAGTTTAATCAATGAATCATTGTTTTTCTCTTACGACATATCAATCAAAGAGCCATACGAGTATAAAAGATGTGAGTAATTCAAAAGTTATCAGACATTATGACCAGACTAGACTTCATCAATTGACTTTTACTATCTAAGTTCAATGACCTTACTTTTTAACCTATGCCAACATGCCACAGGTCATTCAATTCAATTCCTTCTTCAGTGACAGAATAATGGCACGGTTGTTGTACGAAATATTGGCTTATTAAACATTTATTTATGTTTGTGTGACAATTTGTTACAAATAAAAATAAATATTGTTCCTTAACTACTAACTTTAGTTCTCATTGATAAATCCATCCATGCCAACAAATCCAGGTGGACTAAGAATAATAAAAATTAATAAGAGTAAAGTAATAGAAGAGTATCTATTGTTATACACTTGGTTTGAACGTTTAAACGATTCGATTACACATTAGTATAGACGCCAAATACAATACGCCAAAGTCTCTACAATAACAATTGAAGATTTTAATCTCTCATCAAACAACCATAGATTTAATCAGGGCATGTGTAACATCGACATATTATTATCGACTATCGATAATGTTCTCGAAGGGGTCGAGTTACGTCACTCGTCTGAAGGAACGGCGCTCTTGCGCAATACCCGGTGCGCGTGCGCTGAAACCGGCTTTCAGTAATTTTATACTTGGTAACACTAGTATTAAGGAGTTAGTTATCCTTGAATTTGTGTGCTAATCTATATCTCTAAAAGCGAAAGGCCACTGACTGATTGACTGACTGACTCACTCACTCATCACGAAATCTCAGAAACTACAAGTGCTAGGAGTCTCAAATTTTGCATGGGGATTCCTTTTAAAACGTAGGTGTTCACTAAGACGGGATTTCGCAAAATTCAACCCCTAAGAGGGTAAGACGGGATCCACGCGTACGAAGTCACGATACTAGTACGTAGTAAGTACTTGATATGTGCTTATTTGTATTTCAGTATAGTATGGAGAATTTCAACATAGTATGGAAAGACAGCATGAAAATCATTGGGGGAGGTCTATGTTCAGCAGTGGACGTCCTGTGGCTGAAAAGATTTATTTAAATGTATTCAGTATTGACATTCATTAGCACAACAAAGAAATGAAATGGATGCTGAAATAAATATTGTGAAAATGTAATGATGATGATGATGATGATGATGATGATGATGATAATGTACCCATATGAAAAGTCTAGAGCTAAGATCAAATCGATATTTCCCCATTGATATGGAATTGATCAGCATTTAGAATGATTATAGTAAATGATGGTCTCAAGAATCATTGAGATGTAAAAATGTTATAAAATCTGTTTTCGTCCTCTTTATTATGAACTAATAGAGCATTCTACTATACATAATATTATATGTATATTAAGATTTAGCTGTTAGCCTTGTGGGATTACTTTCTAATCCATGTACCTATCAATAACTAAATTACGAACCAATGAGGGCTATCGTTTGAGCGCTCACCAGTTAGCGCCACTGTAGAGTAAGGTCCTGTCACTTGTTAGTAGCGAAGACAGTGGCGCTAACTGGTGAGCGCTAAAGTGGTAGGAGGACTATCGCAATTGCACTCATCAAGATGGCGCCACTGTAGAGTAAGGTCCTGTCAATCGCCAGGGGTGCCAACTGTTAAGTAAAAAAACGATAGCCCTCATTGAAGCAGTCACGTAAATCACCTATAATGCTACATCAATCAAGTAGGTTGTAGTTGTCTCAAGGTATAGTTATCATCATTGTTTAGGCAATGAAGCATTCATTATTAGGTTTCGATGCGACAATAAAAATATAAGATCATAATGGTTTGGACATTTCTTGGGGATATAGCGAAGTAATCGAATGGATATCGAACGAAACCGGCTATGGGACAAACCTATTACGAAATAATTAATCGCCCCAATTGATTTTGAAATGCATTTTGTATTCGTTTAAGGCGTTGGTATACATAATGTGTTGGCGACCGTATAAGCCAAAATAAGTACTCGGCAAAGTAGAGCAAACCTTGCGATCTTAATTTTACATAATGTATGAAATAAACTATTAATGTAGGCCGCACAAATCACTTTTACCGATCAAGTTTCTTTGTACATTTTCGGCATGTTGGTGACATCACAGCACTGATGACATAGGATTGTATATTATGGTACAACTGGCACGAATTAAGTAATGGTTAATTCATTACAAGGTCATACTTGTTCTGATTGAGGTACAGGTTTATGGAAGCCAACCAATTAATACTGACATCACTATGGATCGATCATTAGTGATGTAACGCCACCAAATGTCAAATTACCGTTTGACGTAAGTAAATAGCTGTATAAACTGTTAAAAGCTGCATGGAACATTTAGGATTAAAACTAAAAGGAGAGCAAAGAGAAAGGTATTTAATTTTTTATCTTCGACTGTGTATTTCTTTAGCTAATTGTGTACATTTGAAGATTAATAATACGCGTCGCTTTTCATTTGTTTATGAGAATTTTTCATGTGTATATGTAATAAAAGATACTGTAGAGATTGCAAGTATGGATCAAATAAATCAATATTGAGCTAAACAGTAATTACTTATGACTTTTTCTCCAGTGTTACTTATATTCACTTATATTTGTATGAAAGCTTGAAGCCAGTTATTAGTTACTTCTGTTTCATACAAAAGACGATCTATTTACAAAAGCAAAAATCTCTGAAGGTCAATGAAGCGTGAAGTATTGTTAGATAATTGTTTACATTAGCTGTCAATGAGTTAAGTGGAATGTTTATTTTAAACTTTGTGTTACCTTATTTTAAAGGTCAAGAATAAAATACAAATTTTTATTTGACCTTTTCACAATACCAAGTCTTAGCAATTGTTTAGAATTTATCTTTTATATAACAAAGATGAGATAATGATTTTGAATGTTAAACAGATTTTTTTCATGTGTATACAGGGTGTCCCAAAATTAGCACGTCATACTGACACTGGACATAAGCATCGAACAAGCTTAATATGTCCATAGAAAAGTTTCATAAGTTTTAAGATAATAATATGAGCAATTTTGTTTATTCATATCCATAGAAAAGTTTGATGAGTTTTGAAAAATGACTCGTATTAGTTATTTTAAAAATGGACTTAATATACTTGTTAGGTGGGTCTTAAGCTCATTTACCTCTGGTGTCAGTACGTGCAAATTTTGGGACAAAAAATACAGGGTGTATTAAAAAATTTTTTTCAAAATTGACTTTTGTACACAATATACTAAAACGATTGTTTTTATTTGTATAGAGAACAATAGTGTGACCTAAAGAGGATTTAGGACGCTATTTGGATCAAATATGTAATTGCTCAATAATGAATAATAAATAAATAAAATAATAATGTTCACTTTTAGCTAAGTGCAGAACTAAAACCTAGTCAGACTACTTTCAAATACACAGTCGAAGATGCCTTTCAAACGTACCTCGATCGGTTGCAGCGTGTTGTCGTCGGCCAGCTGTCTCCTGACCCGCACGCTCGTGAGGGGCGAAGCGGCCGCGACGGCCAAAAGAGCGGTGAACGCGAGCGCGAGCGTACGTGCGTTTACCATCGTGCGGAACGGTGTACTGGCCTCACGCCTCAATGCAACCACACAGCCGCGGGTGGGGCGCATCGCTTGCACAAACTATTACGCGCACACGTGCGTTAATGACGAAATTACTGTATGATAATGTTTACATTTTTAATTTTTGGACTTTTATTATTATTATTATTGGTTTTTGGGCCTTTATTTGCGCCAACTCGACCAGGTTTGATCTATTGTGGCAGCCCTTGTGTTTAGAGTTCACTGCTTAGTCCCGTTGAGTCTATAAATTTCCAGATTCTTTGGAGCGTGATATCTGCTATCTCATCCGGGTGCATGATGTGTCGCCCGAGATGGATACTTCTTTTGCTCATAAGCGGGAAGCATGAGCAAAGAACATGCATGGCCGTTTCTTCTTCTGTATGGCAGAATCTGCACAGAGTTTCCTCGGTCATGTTCATGTTCGATTTATGTTTGTTTAGTTTGCAGTGGCCGGTCAGTATTCTAGTCACTGCACAGGCTTTGTATCTTTTGAACTTGAGCAGTTCCTTAGTTACTTTGTTGCTATATCCCTGAATGAGTGCTTTTGAGTGTTTTTGTCCCGATGTAGACTTCCACCACTCAATAGCCTCTTGTTTGCAGAGGGCGGTTAGTAGCGTGGTGGCTACTTGGTTACGTGGCTACGTGGCTACGTGGTTTTTGGACTTAGGGGCCATCGATAAAGTACGTCACACGAATTTCATGATTTTTTGACCCCCCTCCGTCCTTGTCACAGGTGGTCACATTTCTGAGACCCCCCCTCCGTAGTGTGATGTCACATGTTTTGCAATTTCACATCGAAAAATTATTAAATTAACAGCAGTTCCGAAATTACTTTTAATTCCATTTAAATTAAGTACTTTTCTTATGAAATCAACATTATGTCAAATATTTGAAACAATTGAAATGTAATGTCACGAAACTTAGGACCCCTCCCACCCCTTGTCACACTATGTCACACTTTGTCAACCCCCTCCCCCCCTCTTTGCGTGTGACGTACTTTATGGATGACCCCTTATTTTGTAAAAGTAGGATTTGAGAATTGCGCTTATTGTTTAGGCTTGACATGACATGACCTTGAATTAACAAATTGCAAATTTTATTTCTTGACTAAGGTCATATGTCCCCTAGATGGGTCAGAGGGCGTCCACAACAGTCCTCCATCGCGTTCGGTTTTGAGCTTCGCGTTTGATCTCCAAGTCTTGCCGATCTTCTTCGCCTCTTTATTAATAATTTTATTTCAATTAACATAATCTATATATATAAAAGAAAGTCGTGTTAGTTACTCCACTTATAACTCAAGAACGGCTGAACCGATTTAGCTGAAAATTGTCAGGGAGGTAGTTTAGAGCCAGGAGAAGGACATAGGATACTTTTTATCCCGTTCGAAATTAAAAAAAAGTCTGCTTATTTATTGCCATTAAGGCGGAACAAAGTTCGCCGGGTCAGCTAGTTTTACATAACAATATGTTCACTAAGCACGGTATTTTCTGACAATGATGTTGCATTAGAGACATGATCGCTGGCGTCTAACGCGTTGATGTCTTTTGTATGTGATATGGATCCAATTGATTGAACTGCTTTAATTATGCGTTTATTCACAACTTTACTGCACAGAATAAGTGTTTTTAATTCTATAAAGAACTATAAGTCAAGACTTTGTAAAAAAGAAACAATAATATGTGGAATCCACTTTCGGAACCATAAGTAAACAATGTCCGATGTCCCTAGAACCTTAAAAAATGCATGAAAGAAAAAGCAAACAGTCGAGGGGTTGAAATATTTTTCCATACTAAGGGGGTCATGTCATGAAATAGGTTGAAAAATACTGCCCTAGAATGATGGAAAATGTTACAACATAAACAGGGACCAAATCCTTGATAGTAATCGATGTTTTCTGAAGACATCCTCTGCGAGCTGTGAATAGTCGGAAAAAGGGAAAGATCTGTAATGTGTTTGTTATAATAAATAAATAATAATAATAATAAAAAAATCTTTATTCTCACCATTATCTTACAAATAAGGTACATAAGACTGATTAAAAGGAACATTTTACCGATTATGGCGGGTTGACACCTGAACTAGGAAAGATCCTGTATCTCAGGTTGCCAACCCTGAAAATATCCTTGGACATTTTACACTACGCTTCTAGTCCCAAACTAAGCAAAGCTTGTACTATGGGTACTAGACATCGGATATAAACATACTTAAATACTTTTTTTTGTAAATACATACTTATTATACATAGAAAACACCCAGTCCAATACAAACAAACATGTTCAATAGCAATGACAAATATGTTCATGCACACAAAAGTTTGTACTGTGCGGGAATCGAACCCGCAACCTCTGGAATAGTAGTCAGTTTCGAACCACTACACCAAACGGCCGACATAATATGGAAAAAATGCTTTTCTTTCAGCTGGTTTTCTGAATTTTATACTCAAGTTACTTATAACGGATAATCTAATCTTTTTAATTAACTTGTTTAATTCAACCCTTCAGGGAGAATATTAGGTACAATTAATGTTTATTCGTTGGAGGTTATGATCTACTTCCTATACAAAAACTAGTATTGACTGTCACGCAAAATGATATTAATTGGATTATTTTTAACCTTTTGCATAATTTAGAAAGGAAATGTAGTTTATGCTATATTTAGCTATGACCTCCAATTAATCTAAGTAAAACCACGTGGGCCGCATGCAAATGAGAAATGCATTTGGCTAGTGCATACTTAAGGTAATAACAGTAAGTATGTATGTGTAAATATAAGTGAAGAGTGAATCTGTATCAGTTTACAAATATTATTAAATTAACTTAAGTTTGTCTTTAAATTAAATATACACAAATACATAAGGATCTATACTTTTTCAATTAAAATTGAATTGTCACTAACGTTTTTTTTAAACATTTGACATTGACAAGAACAAGACAAAACATAATTTAACTAAAATATGAACATCTGTAATTTCTAATATGTTTACCTTCCTGCTAAAACTTCCTGTATAGTAAGTTTTCAGTAACAAGATCATCATTTATTTTACTGAAAACTAGCCCCAAGGATGAGGGGAGGCCTTTGTCCAGCAGTGGGACGTCATTTGGCTGAAACAAATGAACGAAAACTAGCACTTGCATAAAACATTGAATACTTCCGCCCTTTTGTATTTTTTTATCATCACGCTATAATTTATGTACTAAAATTGCATTTGAGTAACGTTAGCCAATTGAACGCTCTATTAAAGTATTATAATGCAGATTAGATGAATTGGTCGATTTAAGAACAATTGCGGTTCTCGAGGATTGCGAAAAACACTCGTATGGATTGCAGGAAAATTACTTTGCGTAGGTATAAATTGCTAAATGTATCTGGAAATAATGTTTTTCTTCAATGTAAGTACAGTTGGAAGACTGTAGTTCCAAGGTGTCAAAGTGGAATTATGAGTTCCCATTTAAGACCTAGTCTGGTGTTTCGTTTCATCATCATCATCAATTCAGCTACAGGACGTCCACTGCTAAACATAGGCCTCCCCCAATATTTTTCCCAGATCAGCCGGTTAGCAGCGACCTGCATCCAGCGCCTTCTATTTTCTTTTTTTACCCATGAAAATGGCCTATCCATACCTACCGGGGGAAGGCAAGTTATGTGGGGCTCGAACCCACTAAAAACCTGGGGCGTTCTCCCTCTGCCGCATAGTGGTCGGCGTCTTGGGTACTGGAAACGTCCAAAGCGCAGCCAGCGCCTTCCTGCAACCTCTGTGAAGTCATCTGTCCACTTTATAGTTCCTGTATCAAACTACAAATCTCACCACACTTGTGGCTTTGAATCTCGTAAAGGACAAATATTAATGTTGATAAGCACGAACTTAAGTAATACGAACTTGTACTTGTATTTATTGAGTAGTACTTGAAAACGTGGACATTTTTACATAGTATGTTTGTTTGTGTATTTAAGTTGACTTATTCGTTGTCTAGTGACCATGATAAAGGGACTTCCCTGAGTAATTGGTTTGTGAAAAATATGATGCCCTTGAATGGGTTTATGTATAAATGATATAACTAGCAATAAAAGGCAAAATCAACCTACCTCGTATGTATTTACACAATTTTATTCAAATTATAGTAGATATATTGCTTCTTCAACCGTTTCTCAATTTCTATTACTTATCCAAATCCTTATCTTTTCAAAATCTGTTTACTCAATTTTTAAAAACGATACCTATGTATAAACTATTTGTGAAAACTATTTTGGCAAATGTGAAGTTTAATTGGTAACTCTATATGTGTTATAGAATGCTGTTTGTTTTCCTAACAATAAAATAAAATAAAAAAAATAAAATAAAAATTTTGTTCAGTATATTATCCTACGAGTACCTACTCGTAAAGTGTCAACTAGCCTAGTATCATTAAATATGGTTAAACCAATCTAGACCATGGTTAAACCATAAACGTTGTGCATTATGCGAATAAAAACTATTTCGGTTAGTTTGGTAAATAGGCTCCATGTGCGTCACTCGACAAAGTGTTTCCACGAAGACATAATGGGCATTGTTATACTTACGGTAAAAAAGGCTTCGAAGCGAATTACCCTAGGGAAATAGCGACAAAGTTTACCTTTTTGTTAGTATGCTAAGTGCATTGTCTAATGAACAACTAATTGGTGTAACAAACTTTGGTAATGACCAAAATGCATATAATTTTACTGGTAATTTTCCTGGTGTTACTGGGTGTTTTCTATGTATAATAAGTACTAGCTTTCCGCCCGCGGCTTCGCCCGCGTGGATTTTTGTCTGTCACAGAAAAACTTTATCGCGCGCGTCCCTGTTTCAAAAACCGGGATAAAAACTATCCTATGTTCTTTCCCGAGACACAAACTATCTCTATGCCAAATTTCATCAAAATCGGTTGCGAGGTTTAAACGGGAAAGCGTAACAGACAGACAGACAGACAGACAGACAGAGTTACTTTCGCATTTATAATATTAGTTGGGATAAGTTGGGATGTATTTACAAAAAAAAAAGTATTCAAGTATGTTTATATCCGTTGTCTAGTACCCATAGTACAAGCTTTGCTTAGTTTGGGATTAGAAGCGCAGTGTAAAATGTCTAAGGATATTTATTTATTTATTATTATTTAATGCATTAAAGTTTTCTATGCATTAATATATGAAAATTGAACATCTAATTTCGTTTTAGATTTTGAATATTGATTAGATTTATAAATCAGTCGCGCAAGAAGTTCCTTGCATAACAACAAGATGGCGTTGATAGTCACAGTCGACAGCACATCAGATTAAACTTTTTCTTCCAAAAGCATTTAACTACTGTCACAAAGTATTACGTTGATTCACAGTATTTGTAGCATTTCGCTTGATGTGCAACGGTTGCAATGATTCGCTTTTAAAACATAAGATTCAGCTATTTACTTTGACTGAAGGTCCTATTTCCCCTAAATGGGACAGGGCGTCCACAACAGTCCTCCATCGCGTTCGGTCTTGAGCTTCGCGTTTGATCTCGCTCTAGGTTTTGCCGATTTTCTTCGCCTCGTCTGCTACAGTGCGCCGCCAAGTTTGCTTGTGGCGACCACGTTTATTTAAATTGTTGAGAAAAAGTAAGAATAACAAATTGGGATGGTCCTCCATAATTTTAGGTAACTAATGTAGGAACATTTCAGTTTGTTATTGTTACTTTACCTTACTAGCTGTATCATTTGAATAGCATAATCATTTAAAGTAGCATTCTTAGAAATGTTGACAACTACTTAGTATGATTTAAGATACAATCTCGTTTATGACTTTTATTTTGCATTTACTAGTTTATTCGTCTATTGGCCAATGTTGCTCTACATTCAAATTCAGTCATCATCCATTTTAAGTGGTTGAGTAATGACCTGTCTGGTGAAGATATACTGATACTAGCTTTTGCCCACGGCTTCGCCCGCATGAAATAAAAAACACAGATGATATTCTGATGTATAAACAAGAATACTGTAAAGTGTTATCAAAATCCATTTAGTAGCTTTTGCGTGAAAGAATAATAAACACACATCCTTACATTACGCATTTATAATATTAGTAGGATGTGGTATTAGAGACATTCTGTCAACGTTGTGAAGTAGGTTTAATTAATTGAACAGTGATTTAAAAAATCTGTATGATGCAAGACCAATAATTTAGCTAGTATATGTAATTAAAAAAAACTTTGAGAGGATTTAACAATTGTTTTTACATTCATTAGTTATTCCACTGATTGAAAATTTCACGATGAAAACTATGTTAGCAAAGTCGTGTACGTTTGTTTTGTAAACGTTAGATAATTTTGACACTATAGATGTGTACATGTAAAAGGAAGTTTTGTCATTATTTTAAAACAAATAACGTAAACGTTTTGAAAAATAACGACAGTATTGTTACACACCTTTGACGGACGTTCGCCTTGGCCCTACAGCTTTCGCGTTGCAATGTTTTACATAGATTAAATCTATTTATTACACAATCTGTGCAAAATGGACACCTTATACTGTATTACCTTTTTACAGAAAAAAAAACTAAGTAGAATTAGACAAGTTTATTCAGTAGAATTACCTTTGCGACCAAGCATGAGAACTACCACAATCAGCATCATCTTTTTGATAAAATCTCAAAAGGTATACTTAGTGACTTTTAGCTTGGTCCACGGGGCAAGTCGCTAGATTCCACAAAGTAGGCCCACCTTCAATGTGCATATTGATTAATTAAACACCAAATCAATAAAAATCTACACTAGAATCTTAGAGTGGGCCCAGTTACTGGAAAAAAAGTTAAAAAAAAATCAATCGAATGACTTGGCCCATGGACCAAGCTAAAAGTGGGCCAAGTCTATGGAAGATTTAGGCATTGGAGCATTATACATTCTTCTGAAAACACTCCTGGGTTGTCACTCACTATATTTTATGTGATCCTATAACTATATTACAAGGCCAACTACCAAGGATGTGTACATTTTATAGATGCTTTTGAAACTGACAACGGCATGATATTGACCTTCATACGTGGTGTTTATTTTTATGTTATGGTAGCTTAAAATAAAGCTTTTAATGCTTTAAGTGGTTTATTAATGGGGGTCTTACATTACGCAATGAAATTATTCGCTTTATCTTACACAACTCATAATTCAATGTATGCTTAAATTGAATATTAATAACACTTTAGTATTCTGTAGCTTAAACTGAAAGTTTCATTTCCTTTCAAAGCAATCTTAAAACGTATTATTGGGTTATTTCAAATCCGATAATCATCTAAATATATAAAAGGAGAAACTGACTGACTGACTGACAGATCAACGCACAGCCTAAACGGCTAAACGTAGGCACTTGAAATTTGGAAGAGACGTAGCTTAGGTACCGTAGAGGTGCACTAAGAAAGGAATTCCCGAAATTCCCACGGGAACGGGAATTAGCGGGAAAAACGGGATTCACGCGTACGAAGTCGCGGGCGGCCGCTAGTCATCTATAAAACTGCCGGACTCACAATGAGAGCAATCTTTTTTTGCACCATCAGGGTCTTCGAATGATTTTAAAATTAAGTAAAACACAAAACTAGCAACCCAAAAAAAAAGTGCACATCCTTAGGTCCTCGTATCCAAATGTTCGATATACTGGTATCATAGAACATTTTCTGTGTTAGTTTGCAGCCACCCCAAGAGTTCTCCATAAATCCATCCATCAATAGCCATCGCTTTACATCCAACTGAATATCGCCGGCGCATCTGCGCGTCACTAGGGTCATGTCACCAGTTAGCGTCTACTACTATATTCACTTTCAAATGATGCATCACTCTAAAAACAGTAGTGTAGACGTGGTAGGCATAATCAAGCATTAGTTTTAGCACAGTGTTTACACTGTGGCTTCTTATTATAGTTATAATAAATGCGATGTTGCAATGAATATGTTTAGTTTAATATACTGTACATACTAAGTTATATCACCACATTATCCAGATCTTAGATCCAGGTATACACAGAAAATTGCTTTCAATTTTTGTAGGGTACCGGTATGGTTATAGTCAACCGTTTCAGAGTGATAAGTCTTTCGGATGCGCATCGTTCGTTTCAGCCAAATGACGTCCACTGCTGGACAAAGGCCTCCCCCAAGGTTTTCCACAATGAACGGTCCTGCGCTGCCCGCATCCAGGCTCTTCCCGCGACCTTTACCAGATCGTCGGTCCATCTAGTAGGAGGCCTGCCCACGCTACGTTTTCCAGCCCGATGCGAATAGTACGATGGAAGTACACAGGTAACATCACCCTATGAATGCGCGGAAATGCTCGCGCCGGACAGCGCTTCAGTGTAATTAACCAATTTATTGTATAATATCTGGGACATCCTCCCAATCATATTCTGAAGTGACTATTTCCTGTGTGGATGATTACCTAAACATAATGATAAATCTGCCATCCGGTTTGATATGTATTGCTAACAGCTCGCCACTAGCTATTTACTAGTTACCATTTAGTGTGTTATGATATGGATCATCAATAGTATTCGATATAAACCGATAGCAGGTGGATATACCCAGTTCTATTGATACTGATTGTTGATTTGGAATACTGAAATAATATTGATATGAGTAGATCCTCAATACCATAGAAAACTTATCGATTGAGTACGTAACTGTATTTCAAGATCTTCCTTAGGTAGTTAAACTATCAAAATCAAAAATACTTATTCAATTTAGACCACAAGTGGCACTTATGAACGTCAAAATATATCTTTAGTTAGGCAAGACTAGCTAAAATTGTTGGAAAGTTTTCCAAACAGTTGGCATCTGCAATAATAAATGTGGTAGTTTGGTTTATCTTTAGCTCAAAACTAAAATCTTTCATATAAATGTTTCACATTATCCTTGAGGCATGAAGTTTGTTTAAAGAGGTAAAAACATTTGCGCCTTCAATGCTGTTCACATGGTTTGATGACTTTTGTTCAAGTCATTAAGCATGTAAAGCGGGGTAAAGTGCCAACTGTTAACAACATAAATAAACGTTTATTATTATAGGTCGTTGCAGAATATACTTGGTGACCTCAAAAATACTATTCCATGACCCTGTTCATTTAGTCTCCACTGTAGGAGGACAATGCAGGATTTGGTCAACTTATCCCGTGCTAGCCTGACGGCTTTGACAACTTAAAACCTTAAAACTCAGATATTGTAGGTGTTCTGCAATATGACTGTAGAATGTTCTGAAAGTTGTCTTTTGACAACTTAAAAATTATAATAGGCATCTTCCCGCGACTTTTACCAGATCCTCGGTCCACTTAGTAGGAGGCCTGCCCATGCTACGTCTTCCAGCCCGTGGTCGCCACTCGAGAACTTTCCTGCCCCAACGACCATCGTCTCTACGAGCTATGTGCCCCGTGGTCGCGGGAAGAACCTGGATGCGGGCAGCGCAGGACCGTTAATTATGGAAAGCCTTGGGGGAGGCCTCTGTCCAGCAGTGGACGTCATTTGGCTGAAACAAACGATATTGATCATCATATAGGGAAGCCCACACTCAACAGGAGCCGTCATACCTTACTCTCACTCTCCACCTCTTCACTCTCAAACTCAAACAAACTCCCAATATTCATAAAAATTGTGACATTGTTTAGAACCACAACATTATTATGCCAACATGGTGTTAAATGCTGTGAAACATTTTCCCATAGCGGATATTCTAAACCAGATAATATAACAAACATTTGTCTAATTACATACATTTCCTTTACACAATGTTATCTTTTGCGTACGGATGCATTTTTCCTACAATCACCTCTGAATTATATTTTAAACTCTATTGTTTTCTAAATAAAGTTGACTTTCAACGTTGCCAAGGTGGACAATGGTCTTAAGTTACATAAACTATCGTTACCAATTATAGTAAATGTTCTAAGAACTTTACATAAACACAGAGGATTTGTTTTAAAGATTACATATCGTAATATGGTATTTTTATTACAAAATATTTTAACATCCTAAACGCTATGTCCTAAGAATAACCTTAATGATAATAAGGTATTATTAAATAAAAAGTCATCTTCTCCGTGTACAGGATGTGACATATCGATTGGGAAATTTTTAGCCAATAGAATAAGTAACAATAGACCAATGGTTTCGCCATCGGGCGACTATCTGAGACAGGGATGTTATGGATATCCGTAACCGTAACCGAAACTTTCGAATATCCGAAATAAAAAAATATATGTAACCGTAACCGAAACCGGTATAATATTATTCATATATCCGTAACCGTATAAACTACATTTCCATAACATCAACAGGAACTCAATCCGTTTTATTAACCCTCCAGCTGGAGGAAAATTCACAACTACTTTTTAATCGATGTCAATCCTGTTTTTCACTTTTTAATGTCATTAACGTGGTAGAGAAAATTATGAGCTCTTTATGAATTTCCCCAATTAATTGGATAATTTATAAGTACCAAACCTTTAAAATGGTTTTAACATCTTCGTGTAAAAGGCACAGCTTTAAATAAAATGTTTTATTTTAAAGACAAAGATGAGAAGATTGTGAAAACCAAGTGCTTTCAAAACACATCTCAATAAAGACTGTAATATTGCTAAAAGCAGTCTTCCCGACCTTTCAAATACGATGATATTTTAAAACAAAACGTAGGAAGTGAACGGCTAAGATTAGTATTACAAGTATAATATGCACATAATGCGCTCAATTGACTTATTTTTTCTTGACTACCGTATTAATCTGAATCTTAAGTTATTTGGTGCATTTATTTTGTTTTTGTTTTTTAAATATTCATTAATTATGCGCAATTCTTAATTTATTTTATTCACGGATTGCCACTGTGATTATTTATTAATAAACTTAAGGAAAACTACTATTTTGGCAACAAATAAAAAGTATTTTTTATTGTTGTCAAAATAATAGATAATAATAAAATTAAAACTTTAAACATAAAAATAAATAATAATAAAATTAATCAACGAAATGTTTCAACGCTCACACAAATAATCTAGACCCAAACTAAATAGAACAAGTTTTAATGGTGACATAAAAATATTAATTTCTAAAAAAATTGTGGTTAAAACTACAAAGTTAGGATGCTGCAGCCCATTATAGCTATTATCAACATTGGTCTCTACCGGATTCAAACCCGCAACTGTAAGTCTGAGTTGCACCATCTTATTTTAACCGTAACATTAACAATAACCGGTGCTTTTTAGTATGGAGTTTGAAAGATTTTTGACGTCTGTCTAAGTTAAAGTAGATTGTGCACTCAGCCTAAATAAAGTCGTCGTCATAAAGCATGGTCGATCTGTTTTAATGGTTTCAATTTATTATTTAATGGACTTTAGTGTACAAATTATGTGTTATTTTGTGTTCTAAAGTGCAGTGAAGTGATAAATTATAAAAAAACATTGTAACACTTCGAATTTGAGCGCGCTTCGGGTGTCGAGTGGGTTGTCGTATGAACAACCTGCTTTGGACCCGGTGGCGTCTTGAAACTTGCTTACGGGCATATTTAACTCCACGGAATCCATGAAAAATCAATAGAACTGAAACACCCACGTTCTGTTGATATATTATATCAATATTTCACTCGACATTGGCAGAAATAAACCTCCCCGAGAGGTTTGGTTGCCACTAAATTAAAAATAAAAATAAAAGTCGTCGTACGATCACCAAGCCAGGCGGCTATCAAGTGAATGTCATTGAGTATACAGACAGCTATTCTCCATTGCATTAAACTGCATGTGAAAAATATCTGGAGGACGTGGTGAAGTGTAAAAACCGCAAGATCGGTGGAAATTAACACAAGGTTAAGTGTTATATCCGTCAGTTACATTTTGCGATATAAGGTTTTGCGCAAACTTATATATTAAACTTTTTATATATTTAGATATGAATCACAGATTCAAAATAGCTACTCGTAGACTTTCACAGATTATGAGGAAACTAAGTTATTTGACCACAAACTGTATCATTTATTTTCATTCCCAGAATAAATGAATTGAAACGACTTACAAAATTCATTAATGATCTTTTAATGCTTTTATTGACATTTTAGAAATTTTTTTTAGATCAGTTAAGGTATTTATTTTAATTCAAATGTATTTTCTTTGTAAATTAATTTCAAAATATTGGTATAAGTAGGTATTGCACAAAATGTATAATGGCCAAGGCTCTTTCGTTTTAAAATCTCACATATATGTATAATTATCATTTTTGAACAATTAATTATTACGGTAACTATTAGTTCCAAGAGAATCCCTATGGTTCCGATAGATTAGAATAAGATGACTCTACGAGTACCAGTGAATATCGCAAAAAATATATTAAATCTCTACACAAACAACTATACCCACACAGGACTCCTCCCGTCTGGCCAATTTGGAAAATACATAAAGGCCAAATCCTTCATTGGCCTCTGGTAATAATAGGGGTGGGCTCTAGCAGTAGAGATAATAACCTGGTGATGAAGAGTCCCGATAAAAACTCTATCCAAGTTTCTAATTAAGGCTGAGTTGCACCACCCAACTTTAACCGTAACTATAACGATAACCGGTGTTTTTGTATGGATTTTGACAGATTTTTGACGTTTATTGAAGTTAAAGATTAATTATAAACGACGCCCTGTCGATTATAATTAATACTTACCTACTGCAGCGTTTTCGAAATGATATTGTTGTAACAGCTGATTCAAAGGACTGGCGTTGCAAAATAGTCAATAATGCAACCGGGGAAACCCGATTGGGTTCTCATTCGCCCTAAATAATGGATAATTGGAGTGAGAGGAGGCAGATATGGCATTAATTACTGTTTTTGCTTCTTCCGTGTACTTTTTATAGACTTCAGCATATATCATGCTAAATTAGGGCTCCTACGTATGTATTATACAGTGTGTCCGGGCATGTAGTGATCAAACTTTAAGGGCGTAATCTATGGACAATTTTATCGGTGAAAATACTTTAAATTTGGGGCTTGACCCATTTCTCGCATATTTACAAGGATTTAAGTTTTTAATTTTAAGTTTTCACCTCTTCCTTCAAAAACAAGTGATAGCGTGGGTAACTTAACATTAATAAGTAAATATTTTAGATCATGCGATAGCCAATAAAATTATCTACTAGTGGAAGTAGAAAGCAGACACAAGTTTCATACATTTTAAGGGAGTAAGAATGGATTTAATCAGAAATAAACATGATTTTTTTCACATCTTTTTCAGTTATTTTCCAACACAAGAAAAACCAGGTCGTTAAGGTATGTTTTATTTGCATTGTATTATTAGTATTTGAGCCATTCTACAAAACGAATGTAAATTTATTAGTCTACGTCTATTAGTTTCGACGTAATTATTGAACAGAGATAACCATTCCCAGCGGTTTCCATAGTAATCGGAATAGGTTGTGTGATTCTTTCAGGCAGTGCATTTTCGCATGTCGCGTGCGCTATGGTAACCGCTGGGAAGGGGTATCTTTGTTCAACAATTACGTCGAAACTAATAGACGTAGACTAATAAATTTACATTCGTTTTGTAGAATAGCTCAAATACTAATAATAAAATGCAAATAAAACATACCTTAATGACCTGGTTTTTCTTGTGTTGGGGAATAACTGAAAAAGATGTGAAAAAAATCATGTTTGTTTCTAATTAAATCTATTCTTACACCCTTAAAATGTTTGAAACTTGTATCTGTTTTCTACTTCTACTAATAGATAATTTTATTGGCTATCGCATGATATAAAATTTTTGCTTGTTAATGTTAAACTACCCACGCTATCACTTGTTTTTGAAGGAAGAGGTGAAAACTTAAAATTAAAAACTTAAATCCTTGTAAATATGCGAGAAATGGGTCAAGCCCCAAATTTAAAGTATTTTCACCGATAAAATTGTCCATAGATTACGCCCTTAAAGTTTGATCACTACATGCCCGGACACACTGTATACCCATAGCATATTGTAATAAAAATCTATATTCTAAATGTACTATTTACAATGCTCGTATACGAAACTATAGTTCGTTTCATCCACGAAGACGCGCCTCACCAATTTTTGGTCGAGGGAAGCGCGGCGTGCGGGGAGTTTGATCCGAGCAATCTGAGCGTCATTATTGTAGTGTGCGTGTGCACTCATGGATAATTTAGCGTATACCGGTGAAAATCAAACATTCGCGGAAAAATGGTCCGGCGCGTCTTCGTGGATGAAACGATCTATAAAACGTTTCTTTATGACAAGACTCGTTCGATGCGTTTTAGGCCCATTTACCTTCGGTGTCAGTGTGACGTGACAATTTTAAGACACCCTATACAGGGTGGAATTTTGTAATGCCACCTGGAGGAAAATTACTCTTAATATTGTAGATAGAAAAATGTTCTCAAAGAAAACATTCCTTTATTTTTGAAAAAAAAAAAGAGAACTGCATTCAAAGATTTTCGACCATAAATTTTTCTGTAACATAATAAAAATAATTTAAGATTTCATGGTTTTCCTTTCATTTGATTTATCAAGTATGTTAGAGAGATTTCATCCTTATACTTAATCCTAACGATCGATGTAATAAAAATACAGGAAGTAATTTTTAACAGATTTTAGTTGGTTCGATTCCCGGGTGTGGCAAGCAAATTTTTGGAAATCTTTGAATGCAGCTCTATTTCTTTTAAAAAATAAAGGAATGTTTTCTTTTGAGAACATTTTTCTATTTACAATATTAAGAGTACTTTCCTTCCAGGTGGCATTACAAAATTCCACCCTGTATATCTATACTCTATCTGCTGTCAAAAAAAACATTGAATGTATGCTACAGCTTAAATGATGATCACACATGCATTTCATAAGGTTTTATGAACATATTGGTAATCTTATTCTAAAATTATATTCAACTTTCCATCTAAGCTAAGCGACCAAGCCAGTGTTGAAACTGCGTCTAAAAATAGATGTAATAGTCTAGAAGATTATTTAAGTGCATACGAAGCATCAATGGCCAGCGCAGATTGTGGCAAAACATACGGGATGTAGAATTAAATTAAGTCTTGGATTAAAATGAAGCTGATAAAACCACTATTCTTGTTTTTTGGTGATTTTATGAAATAAAAACACATTTAAACTTAATCATGTCTATTTTTGTATTAATTTGTGCAGTAAAGTGCCGTAAATTAATTGCAGACGTCCATCTAAGCTTAATTTTCAATATTATAATCAAACACTAATAAGAATACCGTTATTATTGAATTCACAATCAAACAAAGAAATCTTGTAAATGATCCAAAATCATCTAATACTCGTAAGAATGACATAAGCTGACGACTGTAACAAAATACAGTGTTTACACATAACCAGTTTAGTTAAATTAATGTTATGATGTTTTAGCAAATTTTGTGTTTGTAGGGAAAAAATCCTTTGCTTGTAACTAGGAAGCATAGCAAATGAAGCAACTTGGACTGTATAATCTCATACCTATCTCTTAACACCCTGTATAATCATATCAATCTGCCCCGGATCTTACGAACTAGACTGATTACGCCACCCGGTATTATTCCGCGAAACCAAACCGGGCAGAATGTTTCAGAATGGCCGAGATCTTGTAGTAGAATGTTGTTTACGGTCTCTCACAGTTGGCAACCTGGTTATTAATTGTTTATGTCTAAAAAGAATTTAAAATGTTGATTTTATAACAGTTCTTTTTTCTTTTTTTTTAACCACAACGAGGAAGCTCTTGGCCTGTATCTCACCTGATGGTAAGTGATGATCAGACCGAAGGTGGAAGCGAGCTTTACCCGGAATCCTCAACCACAGAGGAACTGGCTATCTTACCTCTAACTGCCGGAACACAACAACTCTGTTAACATTGTTGTAATGGCGACAGACTTAGGTAAGATGGTGGTAGCTAGCCAGGCGGACTTAGAACAAGCCCTACCACCAACCAAACCGAACAGAAAAATCTGCCCCCACTGGGAATCGAACCCGGGACCACTGCGTCTGAAGCAGGGGTCCTACCACTAGACCACAGAGGCGGTCTTGAGTTCTCGAACGAGCTGTGTGATTTGTTAATTATGATATCGGGACTATTCCCACCTCTCGTTCCCACCACTGCAACTCCTGTGTAGCCAGGATCTACAGCTTGACTGCCAATAAAAACCCAACCAATGAATGTTAAGTTTGTACCGAGGGAGAGATAAACTGTCATTGGACCTGCAAAGAAATTAATCAGAAGAACATAGGAGGAGTTCGAAGTTAAGGTTCGACTCTATTTATCTATATCTTTTATGAGTTTTATGAAACATCCATTAGTCTATTTGGTCCACGGGTGATCATAAACTTCCACCATCTTTCCTCATGCTGGTTTTATCTACATCAGACATGAAAGGGCTACAGTATTAATAAACACATCTATAAGTCCAATGGTGGATATAAGTCTTCACCAAAGTACGCCACTATTCAACACTGCTCTCTCTACTCTTTATTTTATTGCCTACTTTTTGTACCCCTAATTAAATATTACTTAAGCATTTTCTTAGCCTCGTAAGCAAACGCCACTAACTTTACAGTCCAACGTAACAAGTTACACAGTTACGTTTATTCAGATCTTGTGTAAGGATCAATTGGTCAGAGAGGGAAATATCACACGAGAAGTTTAACAAAATGCGTAATACTGAGGAAAACAAACGCGGATGCGCGGGCGCACAACGCGCGTTCCGCAACCAGATATAAAGTTGCATAATTATGCGATTTAAGCAAAATGCATTGATAAAACTGAGACGACTCTAAGATCCGGATTAGAAGTGATCTGCACTCATCTGTTTATTATATGAAACTATTTTATATCAAATAAAAATATGTCGCGAACAGGTTGGCCAATTTCCTAGCAAAACTCGCGGTCGCTTCTATTTCTTAGATTTTATTAAAATCTGCATTTGACATAACTATGAGATCCCCCAATTTTTGCGATTCAAAACATGATTAGTTATAATCTAGTTAGTCACATGATACCTAATTGAATGTTTCGTCTCCATTTTAGAACATAATACTACTACAGTATTGAACTTCAAGGTAGACCTTTCATTGATTCTGTGACGATTTTTATCTGGTAGAAGAAACATTTTGCTTCAAGGGCTCTGATAAATTCTAAAGTTAGTACGTTCGCGGTATGATAACAGAGAATTCAAGAAAAAAATCTAGAGTAAAAACCACTCGTGTATCAACCAGCGTTGCATAATTGCGTTAAAAAGATATACTACCTAAATTATGACTCTTCTAAATTGTAATAGTTAACTGCTTAGCAGAACATAATCAAATGACCAGTTTATTATTTATAACCCCAATTATAATACTAACTGCAGGTCATTACGACACGGTCCTTCACCTCAACTTTGTTTTAATGGCTGGAACAAACGTAATGTACTAAACAGACAAAGTCTGGGTCAGCTTGTAGGGCATGGTAATGAGGCCAAGGCATCTTGAAAATACTACTGAATTTTTTTGAAAAAAATTTATTTGCTTTCTAAAAATTATTTGCATTTCGAATGAACTTAGTCTAAGCACAGACCACCGACTTTTAGCTGGCTGATAGTTAGATCGGGCTGTTCAACAGTATGGAGATGTATGAAAGTGCGCACATTACACCGATTTGGTATCAGCCGATTCTTTAGACAAATCAGAATCCCAACTATCGTTCAACTAAAAATCGGTGGTCTGAGCCTTGGCTTAGGCCTATCTATTGTTAGCGACGATCTTATGCTAAGAGGTTTACTTAATACAAATTTTTGTACATGAGTTTCCAAATAACCACTGTAGGTGAATTAATGAAGGAAGAAAAAATATCCACTTAATAGATTTAATATGAAGTTTGAGGCACCATGATAAGTAATAATATTGTTTAAGTAGAACGATGCGATGTTTAACTATTTATCAGTTATCATCACTAAATAAAACATTCTTGAATATAGGAAGACTGTAAAGTGTCCCATCGGCTAACTATTTATCCTATAGTTGACGTTCATAAGTCCCAAAACACTGGTTAAAATTGAATAAAATTTTTTGATTTGGTTTGTATAATCCAGAGTTTTAAGTATATTCAGGGAGTGTGAATAACGGAAGCTGATTCGCTCTACCTCATCAATATTTTTTTTGGTCTAATCAGGTCACGAAGCCTAGCCTAGTCCGTTTGAAAAAATGCGAAAAGGTAACAGTTATTATTAGAAAATAGTAGTCCTTGACTTTAGTAAAAGAAAAAATGTGGACATTGTTTCTCGATTATAAACGCCAATCGATTCTTTCGCAACAGTCGCCGATTATTTACAGCAATATTAATCAATTATGTCAAGACTCCTAGTTGTAATAAATGTATGGTTTAATTAAATTAATTGCCCTAGACCGGATTCGGTGATTTAAATAGTTTTGCATTACCAGTGATAAGGAAAGTGTTTTTGACTTTGATTTAGTTGAATGCATGAGTTTTAAAGTTAATTGGGTAATAAAAGTTAAATTATGTTTGTGATCACGTACTACTCGTACATACTTATAGAAATAAAATCGTAGTCTTTTATTAGAGGTGACAGGTTTTCGTAACATTAATAATGTAGTCCGATGCTGTACATACACTGTAGACATAATATGCTTGGTCATTTAATCGTCCGAACTCATATTATATGTATATTGGGAATTGAATTAAACGAGTAACTGCTGACATAGACCTCAGCCATTCATTCAGTGATAGACTTATTAACATGGACCAAAGTAAATATTTACAATAAGTTTAGGAATCAATGTGGAGGCAATTTTATTGAGTGATGATAAATAATTACACAGAGATGTGATATTACAAAACATATTACATACAAATGCCATTATTTATGAACTAATTACTACGTTATTTTAATTAACAATAAAACGAAGAACGCTTTTGTAACTAAAATCTAGTTTGAAAATACTCGTAGCATCCGAATATGATTGTATAATCAATGTATGATTGACTCACTGCCGCTTATAATATGAGTAACCAGGGCATATACATATGAACATAAAAAACTACTGCAATTTTGACAGAAGCGAATAAGATCGCAAACAACTTTTACTACGGGGTCAACGTAAAAGGCGCAATTCACATGGTTACTTATACAGGGTGTACGAAAAACAGTCTTGAAAACTATACGTATAATCTGCAGGATTGTTTTAACTCTATTGTACTGAAACATACTTCTATTTGTTAGCTGTAATAGCCTATTTATCGAGAAAGGTTCTATGTACAACATCATGATGCCAATAGAAGCGGAGCATTAATGAAACTTACAAGAACAGAAAAAAAAATCTTCCTTTAAGAGCTTCCGTTACGTGCGATATGTAAACGGAAATGTTTCACTTGAAAAGTTTAAAAAAAAATTCAAAACAATAGATATAACTCTCATACTCTTATTTCTTAGAGATATATTAGTGTAGAAATGCTAAATAAATTTATTTTGTTCAAACACCACACTATTTTGAGTAAGGTAAAGTATTTTACTCAAAATCAAACAACACTGTGACTACTACAGTGCACACTTAACTTTTAAACATGTAAAACATGACATACTCGTACACTCTCACTATACATACGATTAAAGGTTTATGTAAAACTCCTTTTTAAGTACATAGCAAACGATTATTTGCGACAAACTAAAGAAGATCTAATCTTCTCAGTTTGTCACTTCAAAAATTGTGTACTTCATAAACATGTTTTATCCACTGCCTACCCCACTGCTATCTAATAGCACCATACAGCCCAGCGACAGTATCCACAGTAGTCAAGTACGGAAAAAAAACTCTGATAGCGCAAGTCAGAAACCGTTACAGCGCCATCTTTTGGTAACGCGGCGAAATGAAGAACACGTTTGACGTTCACGTAATACAAGTAAAATACGTAGCTTACTAATACGTGGTGTTTTAGTAATTTTGTGTAAATAAAAATATAAAATAAAGAACCAGCCTCAAGAAATGGGATATTAAAATGGTTTTAAATCTAATTTGGAAATGTAATCTACAGCCAAAACCTGTAGTCTAAGCGGGCGAAGCGAAGCTAGTTACTTAAAATGAGAAGGAATAATTAATACTCAATAAGTAATTAGTGAACACAGTAATTTTAGTACTTAAAGAGAAGGTGTTGACAAAGTTCAAAGGTCGTGTGGAACTGAAGGCGTTTCCTGAATGACTGGTCATTTAGTCTCACTCGCGGAACATATAATGAATTAATTAACTGTAATTCTGTGAATAAATAATATTTATATTATTTGCGTTAAATAAATGGCGGTGTTGACGCACTGGCTGTAGAGGAAATCGGATTTAGAATAATCAAATTGATACCCAATTGAATATAAAGATATGCGTCATATTTTTTCATATAATGAATTCTGTCTCTAACCTGCCATTTCTTTTTTATAAGAACCAGACATTTTTTTATTCGACTATTGCTTATTACACAACAATTAACAAGGTATTTAAAAGAATGATATCTCTTTGGGGGATTCTTCTTTAATGCACAATAATTGACAAGGTCCTTAAAAAATATCTTTAGGGATTCTTAACTCGTTATCAAAAAGATAAACAAAAGTTCCTTCTACCTACTAAGATACTTCGATCCACTAACGACCTCAACTTTCGGAGTATTGAGACACCTCATATATTTTGGCCATACTAAAATATATTCTAAAAAAAGAAGTCTGTCATAAGTTACATTCTATTTTTAAAATGTGGATCTTGCGAGCTCAAATCATTAAGTTGACCACGTAACGTGAAAGGGGTACTGGGTGATTATTTAGGGTCCAATCTTTGCATCGATAGAAATATTTTATTTTAATATGACAACCCTGGCAGAGCAGCTTTTGTGCTTGTACTCAGTACTAACTACTGAGTACAATCCACTGGTTGACTGTCCACTGTCAAATAAGAAAGTGAGAGATCTTTATGAAGCTTCTAAGGAAGTTTACGGTTTACCTACAACTTAAACTCTGACGCCCGTATTCACACACGATGCTTGCTTAAGTGAAGCAGCAAATAGAACGCAAGCTCTGTGATAGGTTGGAGTGTCACCCTGTGCGTCCACGCGTACGGTGAGACCTCATAGTACGTTTGTGAATACGGGCGTGAAACTGTCATGATTTCATATAAACTAAAATACTACTTTATAAATGTTTTAATTTTTATGAACACTTTTTATCAGATGCTTTGATTACTAAATCAGTCGTAGATAAATGTGGGTTAGTAAACTAATAAATAACAAAATATTTATGAGAAATTGTGATAACAAATGTGTAAAGACACCCATTGTTTAATCAGGAAATTAAAATTAATTGTGTTATGTATAAATTAATTAATTGTTTCTCAACTCTTGAACCTTTTTCTATTGTAACTTCATGATTTCTTTATAAGAACGTGAAAACATCGGAATGAAATATTAATTAGGGCAACACAATAAGTTACTGCCGAGCAGTTTATTTATTTATTTATTAACAAGCGGCCCGCACCGGCTTCGCACGGGTGCAATGAAATGTCTCGGCTTTTCTCTTCTGTATTATGTATGTTTTATACTTATAACCTTCCTCTTGAATTACTCTGCTTATTAAAGAAAACCGCATCAAAATCCGTTGCGTAGTTTTAAAGATCTATGCATACATAGGGACAAACAGCAAAAGCGACTTTGTTTTATATTACTCGTATGTAGTGATAGGTACTGTTACAGTAAATAGAATACCACTTATTTAGGAAATAAATGCAGTTGCAAATCATAAATTCTAAAACCAATTGTTGCCTTTTTTTCTCACTTCATAAGTCTTTGATAAAGGACAATGACCAAAAATGTAGGGAGTGTGGTCCAAATGTCCACCACTAACGAGACCTATGTAGCAAAATAGTCTACTAAATACTGATTCATTATAACCAAACCGCAATCAAAAATATGCTGTCAGTAAAAAGTTAAGACTGAATGAAAAGTCATGTTTTTTACCTTTTCATCCGAAAAATGTTCTTGATATCATTCTATCCATCGCACATTTTGGATTAATCTATGCATGTTATGTCATGTCGCTTAGTGTGCCGTGTTAGATTCTCGCTAAAAGAAAAAAAATAAGCTCAGAAGAAAGACAACAATATTGGAATTATGGTCGGGTGGTCGCTGCTCCGCCCCTATTGGTTGTAGGGTGATGTTATATAACCTTAAACCATCTATATATATGAAACCCGTTTCGCGTTGTCACGGCATCACGTGTGAACGGCTGAACCGATTTCGATAATTCTTTTTTTTTAATGTTTGTGGAAGTCCAAGGATGGTTCTTACGGAAAAAAAAATTAAGAAAATCTCTACGCTAAGGCGGTACGAAGTTCGCCGGGTCAGCTAGTCCTTGATAAATGGGCTATCCATAACAAAAATATTTTTTCAAATCGGACCAGTAGTTCCTGAGATTAGCGCGTAAACTACTACAATTTTTCATACGGTCATAACTTTTTACTGACAGCTTATTTTTTTTTCGTCTCATACTGATAGTTAATCTCTATTTAATGAACTACATATAAGCCAATATAGGTCTCATTAGTGGTGGACATTTGGACCACTTTTGGTCATTGTAATAATAATAATAAAATGTTTATTGCCATTAAATCAATGTACAGAGTATTCTTATGACTAGCGGCTTCTGCACTAAGCATAGCTTGTGTCGCAGGAGCCTTTTAGTTTTTACAAGAAGATCTTTACTTTGGGGTCTGAGAACACACAAGTCAGGCAATTTATTGCTATAAGAAATTAAGATTAAAACATAATAATAATAGTAACAAAGCTTACATTAATGATAATGGTATTAGTCTCTATTAAAGGATGACAAGTAAAATTACATCTTAAGTAATTATGTAGGTAGGTATAGGTATATAATTAAAATGTATTTATTATTCTTATTAATAGCTAACAAAATAATATGTAAATTTAGTTGTGTGTTGGGTGATATGTGTTGAGTGTTGTGTGTAAAGTGTTGTGCTTATAGTTTGGTTTGGTTGAATTCAAAGATCAGACCAATCCAAGACAGAATTTAAGTATGACTGAGATTGAATTGAGTTTTGAGATGTGTTTTGAAGTACGTGAAATAATGACATGCCATTAACCAAACATGAGTTCAAAATAGATTCTAGAATAGTCTTGAATTTGAATCAAGTATGAATCAACACGAACCCGTCACAGGCTTGAACCAATACTTGTGTTAAATAAAGTAAGTTTTAAACATCAATGTGAAAAGTAATCGTACCCAAGCTTTAAGTTTAAACATTAATTTCAAAAGTGATCGTAACCAAGCTTTAAGTTTAAATATTAATGTCAAAAGTGATCGTAAGCTTTCGAGCGACTCTAAAATCAGTCCCCCATAAACGATTGTGGCTGCACCACGTACAAATAGATGCTTGGAGGTGCTTGGGCCGTTGACCTCTGTGACGTAACTCGGTCAAACGAATTCGCACTGCAACATGAATTGATATACATCGAGTCGATTCCGCATTTGGTGTATATTAAGTAGGGCTGTCACACTAAATCCGGACTATACTATTTAAAAACACCGGACATTTGAGCTAAATTCCGGATGTCTCTGTAATCTGAAACTTCATTGACATGAATATTATGTAGAATCGAATATGGGTAAAAATATCTTATTCTTAAAAATCAAATTAAAAGCTCTGACTAAAATTCTCTTAAACCACTATACTTAAATTTTATTCATATTATTAAATAAGTATCTACATTACATGATAACTAATTCACTCATGTCATTGGCTCTTTTAATTGACTCAATATTTGCAACCTTCTCGGATGGGATTTGCTAATTTACAGCCCTATTGCAAGTTGCAATATACTTGAGGTGGTTATGGTAAAATACTTCAATCCTATTAACTTATCCATAACCTATCCCACACCTACAAACCATATTCTTTGTCCATCAGTGAACATCGTTTGGCTGAAATGTCAACGTATTTAAAAACAATTGATCCAAATTCTGGAACCCCAAAAATGGGCATTTGTGTCAAGTCCCACAATCCGAGCGATTTTTTTTATTATATCATTGACATAAACAACCGGAATGGAAGCGGCACAAAGCTGCGCGAGCGCAACAGGTTTGGAAAGTATTCTGCAAGAGGCTATCCTAATTATGTAATCGTAAGCTCGAGCCTTCCTGAAAGGTCTAAATGTCAGGTCAGACGATGGAATGGTGTTAAAGTTTTATTTTTATCAGCTATTCAGTTCCGATTTTGCGCAAATTGACATTCAAATCATCGTTCGGTAATCATTATTTCTCTTCTATGTATGTCCTACTAGTGTTTCCCAATAGGTACTGTACGCGCCAGCATTAAAACCTCATACATTTCAAACTCATGTCACACTATTCTATCACTCATTCTGACAGTCCTTTTCCTATCCTCTCCCTCTCACCTTCAGTCTCGCTCTCGCATCGCAACGCGCCGCTTCGCCTACCTATCTGGGCGTTAATTACTAAATAAGTATCCAAAATAAACCAATTCAAATAAACCCAAATCGCGCGCTAAACTCAACTCAATAAAAATTCAAGTGTTTGTGAAAGTGAAAGAAGAACCAAGCTTGGACCGTCCTGTGGAGTCTGCTCAATCGAAGGTATCCCATCCCGTTCCTATCCCAATCTCCTACAGGTACTGATTGATAAAAAGATCTACTGAGACGTTGTATAGAACTATCCCGATCCCAGAAACAGATGAGTTCTAACATTTTTAAGATTTTCGGGCATTGACTGTTCAATTATCCAATAATCTCGACATTCTTGAAATTATATTTTTGGCCAGATTTTAATAACATCACTCAAAAAAATATTTAAGTGATAGAGAAGCATAAAGTTCACCGTGTCAATAACTGAATACCTCATTATTATAGCTTATGACGTCCACTGCTGGACAAAAACCTCCCCCAAGGATTTTCATAACAACCGGTCCTACGCTGCCCGCATCCAGGCACTATCCGCGACCTTCACCAGAACGTCGGTCCACCTCGTAGACACCGTTACTTTCAGCCGAATGACGTCCACTGCTGGACAAAGGCCTCCCCCAAGGATTTCCACAAAGACCGCCGCTGCATCCAGGTAGGCACCTCCCGCGACCTTCACCAGATCGTTGGCCCACTTCGTGGACATCGCTAAGATTGTTTTGTAAAAGTAATTTTTACTAACTCAAAGTGACAGTGTCAATTAGGTAACATTACCTACTTATTTGTGTACAATGCAGTTTTTGACTATTTATGTAAACAGAATTTCATATCGATATGTGTTAATATACTCGTAGTAGGTAGGTACATTTAAAACCCACTTTCTGGTGTCAAGCCAGCTGCCCCCACTTCCCTTGGCCTATGACCCCTATTGTCGTAATACCAAACGCCATGATCTTAATTATGCAATTAACAAAATTTAACGTTTATGGTGGTTATTAAATAAAATACAATGGTATGTCAGAAGTACGATGTGGTGGAGGTAATGCTTTTCTATGAATCATTACCGACGTGGCCTAGTTGTTAGAGTTGGGTCTTTTAACGTGAAGATCCAAGGTTCAATTTCCAGTCAAAATGATAAAATTATCACGTAGTAGTTTTTAATAATTGTGACAAAATATCTCGATTGGTAGTAATTTTAGAAATAAGCTGTATGGCTTGTCAAAGTGGACTATTTCCTTTAAATCAATAAAACAAAATCCTACTATGGTGACTTGAACAACATACTTAATTAGTCATTAACATGTAGGTATAATTTCGGGTTTAAATACTCATCCTTTCACATTAACATTTTGTCCCCATTGGGAAACAAACCCACATCAGGGACTAGTGGTATAGACCGAAACCCTATCGGCTAGGACCTAACCGATAAAATGCCATGATAAGATAAAATCGCGGTTTAAAAAATAACAAATTATAGTAAGACATAAGACTTTAGCCAATAACTAAGCACGTGATAGTAGTTTAAAAACAAACAAGAGGGAAAAAAACTACGTTGATTTCAACACTATTTTGTCTGTGCCAACACTCGTTCAAAACAAAAAGTTTGTGTTGACCAACATATGAATGGGTGAGTGTACAGTCCGCACCATATTGAAACTGACAACTTTGTAAATGCAATATGGCAAAATAGACTTATAGGCCAGTAGAATTAGATTTTAAATCGGAAATAATTCCTACAAAAGATTTTATTGCTTTAACACGTTGAGTGCGAAACCAGGTCTATAGACCTTGTGCACGTCTCGCTTACCGTGCGGCTAAGAAAATTATAGTCTTCCTTGTCGTGCGAAAGGCATAACTTCAATTGGGTCCGGTGTAGGAAAGTGATGAATATATTTCTATGATGTATTCTTAAATAGAATCCAATGATGTACTTACCTTAATACCAGGTTTTTAGACCTGGTACCGCACGGAAGTAATAAAATGTCTTCACAATGCGAAACCAGGTCGAAGCACCTTGTACCCTGCGCACCTGGTACCGCACCCCACGCTAGCTTCGTGCAGCCAGTGTTGCCTCGCATTCGTAAGAAACGCACATGTCGACATGGCGTCAAGAGAAACAAACAAAATCAAAACTGCAAATTGATTATAATTTAATTTAAATTTCAAGCGTCTAACTTAAGCGGTTTAGATTTTTCGTACAAAAGGATTTTCCCGCTAATTCCCGTTCCCGTGGTAATTCCTAAGTATCCTATAACCTGCCCAGGAGTATGAAGAATAATTGTACCAAGTTTCGTTAAAATCCGTCAAGTGGTTTTTGTTTCTATAAGGAACATACAGACAGACAGACAGACAGACAGACAAAAATTTTACTGATTGCATTTTTGACATCAGTATCGATCACTAATCACCCCCTGATAGTTATTTTGAAAATATATTTCATGTACAGAATTGACCTCTCTACAGATTTATTATAAGTATAGATTTAATTCATTTTTGTGTTTAATTCTACTGGCCTATTAAGCTTAAACCACACCAACGCGTGGTGCATATCGCGCCGGCGAAGGCGATCTGCACTCGTTGATGTGGTTAAAGCATTAAAGGGAGATTGAACTGTCTCAGGAACCTTACTTAACTTACTGTGCCATCAATGATGGGCTTACTCATAATATCACTAGATAGGTAGTGTTAATTGTGAAAAATATAAAACGTTAAAATAGCGGTATCGTTATAGCCAATGAGCTGCTGTCATAGTGACATAGACGTATTGTCAATGTCACACGAGAATCAAACGTCAGAATAGAGGGACGCGGAGACGACTCCGCGCGCTTTTGTGCTAAGTGATGAATTGTATCTAAAATAAGGCAATATAATGTGAAAGATGAGTATCCAGTGTTTTATTTATGATAATAGATCGACCGGCCTCTAATAGTAGACAGCTCCATATTAATGTTAGTCAGCTATACCTATTCTAATAATATAAAACTAAGCCCCCTTAGTACAAAAAGTTAGACTCTGGTTAAACTCTGGTTTAAATTGACATCTAGTATGAAAATGTCATTTTAAACCAGTGTTCGTCACGGGTTCAACTTTTTTGTACTGTGCTGAACCACAGAATAAGTAATAAGTACTTTGAACGCGCTAATTTCAGTCATTTATCGAGGAATGCAACCAATAGGTGTAGAGCATTAATGAGAAATATTGAGAAAATAGGTAGAAAAATTACCCTTTCCCTACGGGCTATTGGAAACCAAAGTGCGCCTCTCAATACGGGGTATTTTACACTACAATATTCACGCGGGCACAGCTATTTGTTACACTGGCCCATTTATTGTCCTGAAGCAGTGGTAGGGTTAATACTGGGACGTGTAAAAGTGCTTTTTTAAATCCTACTTGCCTAAATAAATGAGTTTAATTAGTTTTTTTGGAGTTAACGGTTTCTATTGGAGCAGACTATACACTTGGCAAACGGGCATTATGTCATACATAATGTCCGTTTGCCAAATCCTTATCGTTGCGGATGCTGCGCCGGATCGGGGCTGCCTGAGGCACAGTCTTTTAATAGTGAAGTGAAATGTGCATAGTTAATTATGCTAATCGATAATAATTTTAAAGGAAAAAAGATGCAATGAGGAAGCTATTGGCCCATATGAAACGGAAAGTGATGATCAGATTACAAAGATTACAATTTAAATGAATAAAAATAATATTATAACGTTGGTAGTCATTCATAACTGGGCCTTTATTAGTAGGGTTTTATTACCGGTCAAGCTATATCTATCCTGACTATACAGAAGTCACAGCGGTGGGAACGAGAGGTGGGAATAGTCCTGCACATTAGGACTACCTACTACCTAACGGGACTATTCTTATCTCTGTTACTCTCGTATTTTATAAGAGTAATTGAGCTTTAACCTGAATGTACTCCTACACTATACATTAGAGTTTAATCGTAAAATCATCTAAATAATAACAAATTTCCTATCGCCAGTATTCACAAACGTTGCTTGCTAAGTGAAGCAGCGAATCGAACGCACAGCGTTGAATAGAGCTCTTTGATTGGATCGTATGTCACCCTGTCTGTCTACGCTCACCGGGGACCTCATATGTAGTAATGTTTGTGAAAACGGGCGTATATAATCCGGCCTTTTTAAGGGGCGAGAGTGAATAGACTGCATCTCACTTAACATCAGGTGCAATTGCGGTTAAATCCTGCTCAGTTCTGCATAAAAAGACTTATTAAAAATATTTAACATCGTTATTTAATAACATTAGTCTAATATGAACAATGCACATAATGAAACGTTCGCTATTGTGGTTACTTTCGTTTGACCAACTTTACTACCCACATTGGGCAAGCGTGTTGTACCATAATCTTACCAATCATTGTGATGGCCGTCTTATTAAATAGTTAAGAAATGCCTAGAAAATAATGATATAGGAAAGACCCAGTGGCGACTTATGGAAACACCGGTGCAGTTTATTTTTGGAAGGACTAGCTTACTAACTTATGTAGATTCATAGGACAAATTAGATGAACAAATGATTATCAGTATCAAAACTTAAGAAACGATCGTTAAGTAATATTCCCTAAATCTCTCAAAATATATATTTTACTGTACATTTCATCTACAACTCCTTCTCTTCCCAACTAAGGGACAAATATGAGAATATAAGGCCTTCTCAGCCTACTAGCCAGCGTGGGGAGAGGTTGTACGCCAGATCCATCATTTGCCTCTGATTTTAAGAGGGTCGTACTTGTACAGTGGAGAGTAAAGGAATGATGAAGGTGATGGAGTATTTGATGTCAAAGCTTACAGTTACACTGGTATCGATGTGTTATATTATGACATACATTCTAAAGAGGCATGGGCCTCATTGATCATACATTAATTAATGATAACGTATGGCAAAAATTAATTATGTTGGATCCTAGGATTTGTAACATTGTGAAACCATTAAAATTATCCCATCAAAAAGTCACAAACACATTAAATTCAATGTTTTTTGGACATAAACAAGAAACGACGGAAAACAATTAAAAACTGTAATGTGAATCACGTAATTATAAGTATGGTAATTACACATTTTGGTATTTTTGTAATTTTAAATGTGCAATAAGCAATTATATGCCTACACGTAAGTAGAATAAGATAGAGTTCAAGAACATCCTTTTTTATCGCTCTTGGTCACATCTTTTTTCTTTTTTAATTACTATAATCAGCAATTTAAAAGACCATCATCATTATCATCATTTCAGGCACAGGACGTTCACTGCTGAACATAGGCCTTCCCCAAAGATTGCCAGCGCCGCCGTATTGGCTTGCATCCAACACCTTCCTGCTACCTCTAGGAGGTCGTCGGTCCACCTTATGAGTGGACGTCTCACGCTGCGTTTTCCAGTAGGTTTTGCAGAACCTTGCTGTCCCATCGGCCGTCAGTTCTGCGTAATGTGTGCCCTGTCCATTGCCACTTCAGCTTGCTAATCCGTCGGGCTATGTCAGCGACTTTAGTTCTTTCTTATCTCCTCATTTCTGATTGAATCTCATAAATAAATATATAATTTAAATGGTATTATTCAAAAACCAATTCCAATATTTACACATTTTAAATGTTAAAACACCATTCGTGCCTCACGTATGAAAAGCAGAACCACTAAGTTAAAAACATAACCCTCCTTGGACACTGGCAGACGTAGCGGCAATTATACTCTAGATTGTAACTAAAAAAACAACACTGAAATGTATAAAACATTCCACCTTCTTATCATAATAATCGCTTGTCACATCAAACAATTCTAGGAAAAAACATAACATCTAGATAGTTCTACACGTAATACTTAAGCGCGATGAGCGGGACATAATCGGTGCACTATGAAAACTTACTATGTTATTATATTATTATTATGTCACAAGTGATTCAGCATTATTGCCGTTTCCGTAGTAATTGACCTGGGTTTTACCAGCTAATTGGAGCTTAATGTCAAGAATGTCTACAGTTTACGCTAGTTCCTGAAATGATAAACAAGTTAATATCCGGTTGTGAGAGTTAAGTTCCTTTTTAAGATTATCACTTTTTAACTGACTTCAAAAAAGGAGGATGTTATCAATTCAATGGTTTTTTTTTGGTGGATCTGTTTAAGCTGACACTTGACACTGATTTGGCTCTTGTGAACTAATTTAAAACCTCGCTAAATCGACTGCCTCAGATAGGAATTGAACCCACGACTCTTAGCTTATTACCCGACTAATCTGATCTGAGGAAAACGATTTTTATATTTAAGTCTGATTCAGATATATTTAACGCCAGTATTCATAAACGATGCTTACTTGAGTGAAGCAGCAAATCGAACGCACAGCGTTGAATAGAGCTCTGTGATTGGTTCGTGTGTGACTCTGTGCGTCCACGTGCTCTGTGAGACCTCATACGACCTCAATACAGGCATAAGTTTCAATATTATTCAGATATTCTTAGTAGACACGATCCAATGTTAACATTTGTTGTATTTACGAGTACAGCATTCTGAAATCTTATTTTATGATTAAAATAATGTGATCCATCTTATTCTAAGTGTAGAGTATGAAGTGATAATAAAACTTGATTACAGCTGTTTACATCCAAGTTGAATTTGTTTAAGGAATATTAATATCTCAAACGATATAAAGTCGCATTAAACAATCAACATAACCGTTTATTACAATTATACTGTCTAGAATCTTACTAGCTGCCAGTAATCTTTATTATTGCTATTACTGTCAAAAAGTTATGTAGTTATCTTCCAAGATAGAAGTAACTATTAGGGTAACATAGCAGCTGGGTAATTTGGTAGTTACTAGAAGAATTTGATGCGTAGCTGATGGACGCATCATCATCATTTCAGCCACATGACGTCGACTGCTAAACATAGGCCTCCCGCAATGATTTTCATATTGACCGGTTGGTAGCGGCCTGCATCCAGCGCCTTCCTGCTACCTTCAGGAGTCCGTCATGCCTGAAACCAGGGTAAAGTTACCAGACATCCGGGAAATCTGGAATTTTCACAGATTATTTCACAAGAATACAGATAGAGTTATGGGACACGTAATTGGAAAGCTCAAAAATGGGAGCTTTCCATTCCAATTGGAAAGGATTGGATTGCTATTAAATTTTTGGGTTCCTGAATTTACGCCTCTGAATCTAACAACCTTAAGTTCAGGTAACTACGAGTATGTGCAACTCATAATTTTGGCTAAATCGTTACAAATAAAGCTTTTTTTATTAAATCAAACTATTAGGTCAATCAAGTCCAAATGAAATCAAAAGTATCTCTATCAAGATCAATGATTCATCAAAATATCCATGAACTAATATTTCACTTCGCGTCTTCAATGCCTGTTACTACAATGCCTAATGCGATTAGGCACGCTTATTAAGGTGTCATGCCGTCCAAAAACAATGTCAAAGGCGAGTCCTAAGCCGCGAAAACCTATCGGAAAATTGCGGGGTTGTTCTGAAACGGTGAGAGGTGGTGGTGGGGGGTCGGCGGCGGTCAGGCGGCGCGCGCGCAACCCGGCATTCGTTCGCGCGCGCCGATCGTGCACGCCCGCGTCTACCCCACACACGCAGGACCTCCCTTCCCACGGTAATGTACCCACACAAACAACGCTTGCGCAATTTCCGCATCTGTTACGATTACGACAGTATCAAAACTCGCGATGTGATACACGTGGTGCTGTGATACCGATACCGATACCGGTTCCAATCGGGATCGAAAGCGATTTGGCAACGCAACCTCGCTGCCGACATTGGGCGGTTTCGACACAAAAGTTGATAGAAAACTGATTTCGATAACATTGAAACTGGTGTTGGTTCGCGATTTTTCAGTGATCGTGTTGTCGTGTCGAATCTTTCCGTGCCGCGGTTGTGTTAGTTTGTAAGTTGCACGCTGCTTTACGCTAGATTTAAGAACTAGATCTAAGGTCTATTTCACGCTCAAGAATTTTATTGTGATATTTATGATCTTTGTTTTGTGTGTCAAAAACGTTTCTTACAACATTTTTGTTTTGGACAATCTTATCAAATCAAATCAAATTAGTTTATTGTATTTGTAGGTACATATCATACATTGATGGGTCTTAAATTTAAACGTAAAATTGCCTTGTCTTGTCTTAGAGCTTCACCAGTTGCTCTAAAAGGGACATTTGCATACCCAAACTCATCGTGTATGCATACAACATATTTGCACGTTTCTGACGTATATTTATTTCCTATTCTCAATGGAACTATAAGATTTGTGACCTTGAAGTGTCAAATACATCAACGAGTTGATACGAGCATTGCAAACATAACACCAGTCGTCATCACTTAGGTTATTCCATAAAATACAATGTTTTTAAGTATTGTCTAAGGCTCAAAGGTGTCTCTATATTTTTTTGTATTTATTAGAAATAGATGATAACTTTAACAAAATTCATGTCACAACTGATTATATTTTGTTAAAGCAACAAACAAAAGACTGCAGCAATATTCAATTTTTTTCAAAAGTCTAGCCGGTCTTTGCCCTTTTACTTAAACCAAAACATATTGTCCTAACTGCAATGATTATGCAAAACAAATTGTATCTACTCGCTAACATATTAAGACAAATAACAAAATTTGCATTGAATGCAACAGACAGACACGCGATTGACTTAGGGCGGTCATAATTACTATTGATTGTGTGATGGTAATTAGTATAACCTCAATAATGTTTCCGCCCTTTTTTGTATAATATATCGCCATACCATAATTAACTCGGTTCAAATTACTACTTAACTTGAATCTTTTAAAAGGCCATAAAAATATTTGAAAAAAAACTTAGACACGATTATTTGTTTACACAACATAATATAAACATTTAACGTTTAGTAATCTTTCATCAAGATACGTTAGAGAATAGTTCATTTAACTCAGTTCGTCGATCTTCTTGACAGTTTTCCTCAAACTTCTATTCAAGTTTATGTAAATTATTATGACTACTTTGACATTTCACAATCTCATCATTTAACAAGTTCTGTAACCACATAATACATTCATGTAATTTAATACAATAGATTTTTCTTTCATCGTCTCTATTTAATTTATCTACTACTGATGTTTAGACTCTATTGTATTTTCTTGTTAACAACCGGGTATTTCTTCTTTTTCTTCCAATTCAAATACTACTTATTTGATTCCTAAGCGTAAAACGATGTATGATTCTATGAGTCTCACCTCATATATAGAACTCATTATAACATAGGCTCTCACGCTTCTATCTTATCCTCGCATCATATGAACAGTAACAACAAGTCTTAACTTAAAAGTCTTCAAACCTCATGTCTGATTATGCGACAAATCTTTATAACATGTCTGACTTGAGTCAATTGACCAAGTAAGCAATTTTGACTTTAAAGTACACTATTAAACTAAATATTTCTTAGGGTAGGTATTATTAAATTTTCGCTTTTTAGTCGTGATGTGATAGTAACTATTGCTACCCAATCCGGATAGCAGATATCAGATCGAATTAATCTACAGCTTTCTTCAAAAATGAACAACTAACAATAGCACTTATTTTAAACCCAAACTATTAGTTTCTTTTCTTACGTAAACCTTCGCTGAGTCGATCAATTTAATGATTTCTTCAACGTCGATTCGCGATCGATTCCGGTCAGTTATCCGGTTCATGGTTCCTTAGTGGTAGAGAAATGGAAGGTCAAGGTCAGCTTGAGACCTGACCCCGCCCCTACCCTGCCCTGGTTAAGAATGCCAAAAAGTTTAATTAGTGTATCTTTAATCTAGAATACTACTCATCTAAGGACATGCCTAAAGTAATTCATAACGCCAACGATGTCGTTATGAGTTTGATCACAGTCATCCGCTGAACTATTGTGTTGAGCCCACTTCTAATACAAACATAACAGCTTAATTCAAAGGTTAGACATAAATTTTAGTATGAAACACAATGTGTGAACGACAAATTACTTATTTGTGAACAAACTAATACGTCAAAGATATATTAGAAACTTTCCAATGTAGCGAGATGATTACGAATTAATCTGTAATGACTATTATCGTTAAGACGACCTAGTTTAAGCAACTCATCTTAAATTTTAGTTTGTTGATAACTATTTGGACATAAAATACTGATAGAAAACGAAAAGTATCTCACGATATAAATAATCTTAAACTCAAAACAGACTTTGCAAGGAATTTGATTTCGATGTTACAATAAAATGTATTTCAAATTAATTTGACAATTGAGATTTATTTTTATTTTTATACTTGTTATATTCCGACATAGTTTTTGTCTAATTAAATTTAAAAACAGTTATTCTTTCACGATTAAACTTATTTTGATCTTTAGATATCTTTGGGTTTTAATTAATCTTTACATTATCTTGACGTCATTTAAGAAACAAATAGAATTCAACTGTTTTTATGACTTCCTAATTTTTTTTTCTAATGTTATTTTTTTTTCGTTCTTCTGGTCTTTCAAGCCGTACCTTATTCGTTTCTTTACACTTCTGAAAGTATTTTTAAACAGTTTGGACTATCATAATTACGCTTCTGAAACAGTTTTAACCACTTCATCATCATCATCATCATTTCAGCCATAGGACGTCCACTGCTGAACATAGGCCTCCCCCAATGCTTTCCATGTTGATAGATTGGTAGCGGCCTGCGTCCAGCGCTTCCCTGCTACCTTTACGATGTCGTCGGTCCATCTAACGGTTTAACCACTTTGGACTATCATAACCATTCCTTTCGGTTCTCTAACCTACTAAAGATAATTGAAGCACCTTAATAGAGCCGCCTTATTGTGTCAGCTGTTACGTATACCCTACACTCTTCTCATTTCACTTTCGTTTGACACTTATTCGTCTGGCCGTCTGTGCGCAGCATACAAACGATTCTCTACCCTACCACTCCAACTTACAGTCCTAATTAATTCAACCGCCGCAGTTACCCAATAAACCTGTCTAACTGCAACCAATATTTTCAAGTTTTGTAAGTGGCCATGGAAAATAATCGAAAACTTAGCTCGGTACTAATTGAGACAGTTCGTCAAATGATTATAAACTTTATGGTTATTAAAATAAGGTGTCCGTGGAAGTGATTGTGTAGAACCTTCGATTTATAATCAGATCATTGAGTTGCGTACTTGCATTTGTCCAAAACAAAGTGGTTTAAATGGGTTTTCAGAGGTTATTAGCTTTAATAGAGTCAGTTGAATGAGAAAAACTGCAAGTTTCATAAAAAGTTCAGGGTCACAATCATAAAATTGTGTCAATTCACTTTTTAGTACATTTCAGTTTTTTAGCACTATTAATTTATATAAATCTATATTGAGTAGCTTGTAGAGTTTGTCTCTGAATGCATTTAAAAGACAAGTGAGAATGTAGCCATAAATGTTAATTACAGACCAATGTAGAGTAAGACAAATAAATTGGTAGAATATACTTCATTGCAAGACAAGAAAAGAAAAAAAACATAAGATACAGCACAATTTAGGCGGTCTTATTGCTTTAAAGCGATCGCTTCCTGTCTGGAAGACAGATCTAGAGGATGGTTGTTTTAAATAGGTAGAAATAGAAGGCAGTGAATGACAATTATTTCGACAGTGTTTATACCAAAATCACGTAGAGCAAAAAAGAAATTGAACTATAGGCATTGCGTATCCGAAGAGTGCTAATCATTACGCATCTTCCAATAGACCAATGCAAACATTATTCAAGAAAGCAAATATCGGAAAGATCATTCTACGTCACAAGTATTTCTATACTTAGGTATTGATGCTAAAGTGGTAAATGATGAGCAAATAGTGATCGAGGAAAAGATCTATGCGCATCGCGTTTTAAAACCGCATTGTTTCTTACAATAACTACTTCTAATCTTTGAAAGAAAGAAAGAAAAAATATTTATTTGTTATCAAAGATGGTAACGCATTTTCTTACATAACTTTTCAANTAATAAAAAAAATATGATTACTAACTGTTATGAGCTCCGATGGTAGTAATAAAAATGTATGAATAAAAAAAGTATGAAAAATAAAATTATGAAGAGAGATTATTATGAACACAAATCGGTAGTAAGACAAAGAATAGGATTTAGAATTTTATGTGAGCCAATATAGAACCATCAAAGATATATGATATCATCTTTCGTGTAATTTAAAATATGAAGGGTCAAAAGTGGCTCCAAATGGTTCGTGTAATATTACACACGGTGCTGCTTGCCAGTTCTGTTATTTGAACTTGGCTTGACACACTACTGCGTGTCTAGATACAGAAAAACTGCTTTCGATAAAAATTCAGCAAAAGTTTGGTTTGTTTTTTATTTTATGAAACAAAGAATGCAAGAAAGAAATGAAATAGTATTTAATTATCTACAAGAATCCTGTTCAATCAAAGTCATTTCCAATACAATTAATTTACAATATAATTAAAATAACTGTAACCTATTTTCTAAGTTTTATTATCTTCATCGTTACAGCTTCAACAAGGCTTGTGTAATAACTAATTAATAGTTGTGTAGAGTGTAAAGCTATAAATGTAATGTAAAATACATTTTATGTAAATCAACTATGAGTGATTTTGTAAACTCGAACCATAGAGTAACATAGGTCAAAGACAACATGTATGATGATCAATGATCAACATTAAACTGTCAGACTGACTCTGACATAAAACTGTCATGTTCAAGACTGACTTCTAAGGGTTCTCTGAATAGTTAAAGGAGTCAGCGACTCTTATAAATCATAATGATCTTGACAAATGATCATAGGTTAGAGTAATTAACATTATAATGCATACGCTCCTTAAAGTAGAGCTTAAAGTGTTATTTAGAATCTTTTGTAACTGGTCCTTAATAAAGTAACATTCTTTTCAATAGACAGTGTTTTGTTTTTATAAAACGAAACAAAAAAAGTATCACACGGTGCTCAACAAATTCATATTTTATTTAGGAAAAATTCTAGGTAATTTGAAATTGTTTTAACACTAACGTGCTTATTTAAGAAGCATTATTACTGGTTAATATCCCGTATTTATTACGATTTTGTATTTTAACGATGCACATTGCGATCTGAATTAGACCATTATTAAAATTAAATAATATTTTAAACATAGTAACAAAACTATTGCTTCATAGTAAAAGGCGTACTTTTAAATATAAAGACAGTGAAGACTCCATTGTTTCCGATTGTCCAAAGAACGCTTTAAAGATCTCCAAAAGATAAAACTGTCTATTCTATTATTGATTTGTTACGAAACTTAAGTTCCGCTTTGAATTGACCTTTTAATCACAATTCAGTGTTGTAATAAATATGTAAGGAAACAGCAATAAGTTATTGGTAAAAACGTCATTACTCATACGGGAAGAAACATAATGCTCCCTGACCTCAAACTGTCATAATACCAAGTGTAGGTGTCATACTGTATTGAAAAAAAAAAGTGTTATTATTCATTAAGTCTCTTACGTTTCTCAAATAATGCTTGAGATTTTAACAAAATATTTTTTTAAGGTGGTAATGGTCTTTTATTATTTCGGGCAACAAAGAGTGAATAGGTTTTCATCTCTTCTTAATTATGTCCAATATGGGCTGGGTGGGCCTGATTTTCGCGTGTTTGGTAAATTCGGATTCCCATAAAACCCATGACCTATGTGCTTAGGTCTTTACTGAAATATGTATAATCATCATCACATAGTTTAAACTACATCTTTTCCCTTGGCAAGATAAGCTGTTCTGAAAAACCCCATAAAAGTCACATAGATGGCGTAAGGTCCGCCAGCCATAGCCGAGACCATGGAGGGGTCAAGTGCGTCCGCGTGGCGCAATTCACCTCGCCTCTTGGACACACATCCTCTTTTGGACGAACGACATTATTCAGCGGATACACAGAATACGAATTGCTTTAAACTTACTTAAAGCGCAGTTTTAAAAAAAATCAGCACATAGGTATTGCTATTGCTCTTTTTTTCTTATTTTTCTGAATTAAAGTTTAATCATTTGTACATAATTATATCGAAAAGGAAAGGTTTATCCATCACCACAGGGGCAGAGCTTAAATCACGCACACAGTAAAGACGAAGGAATCCACTAACGCCCGTATTCACAAACGATGCTTGCTTAAGTGAATCAGCAAATCGAACGCACAGCGTTGAATAGAGCTCTGTGATTGGTTCATGTGTGTCTACGCGCTCTGTGAGACCTCATAGTAATGTTTGTGAATACGGAGATAAGAAAATATTTTCCATAATTCACCCCCTAAGGGGATAAAGCGGGTTCAAATTTTATATGGAGAAACTAGATTGTAGCCCAGGCGGGTTAAGCCACGGGCTGCTGAACGCTCGATAACTCTAAACTCATATAAGTCCGTCTAATGCCACCTCTACCTCTCCACTCTCTCTACCACTATTCACTCAATTCGATTACATAGTTAGGAAATTTACTTGGAACATAGCCAGAAAGTATAGCCGTAAAAAAGGTGTCCCTGACCTTTTAACCGCGGTTGACTATTTTTAACTCATTATAATTTTTAACTCGCTAACCAATGGTAGGTAAATTATCGTTTTATGCAAATACAGTACGGTTATAAATTCATATCACATTACAATTGGTTAGATCTTTTCTATTGAAATTGTTTTCTTGAGAAATATTTCGTTATTTCGTGACAAAGGATATTGACACTGCCTCAACAGTTTCAATTATAATTTTTCAATATCTATTCAGTTGCAATTTATGCTCTCTATTTTCTATCTTAGAGTTCAAATTAATTTGTTCTGCTTCATTTATCTCGTATCTCTACAATCAGGAGCCGGCAATTACTGCATGTACTTAAAGGTACTTTCGCCAAAACAGAGGTTAACCTCGGTCTCTTTTTTACTTGCGCAATGACATACGAATGCAAAAAAAAAAGACTCGCACGTCATGTTAATAAAAAAAAAGATCGCAAGCACGAAATTATATACCTACCTACCTTTATATGAAACCTTCAGTAGATACTTAAGATGTTAATTCAAGGCTATTCACTAATATGATACTTTTTGCCACGTTGTTTTCTCCACTCTTTACCACTTAATGTCAATATCGTAATATCAAAGTTTTATCAAAAGATGTCCCCTAACACCCGTTCTGTTTTCAGAACTGTCTACCTCTCTTACTCATAACTCATAGCTAAATGCTGAAATAAGTGTCAGTGAAAAATGGATCCACAAAATAAGAACCTGCGAACTTTGACTCTGAAGTAGGAACATAATCTTTCTCCTGTGTAACCAAAATCTAGGCATTATTGGACTACTTTAACCATTGCAACTCTTTTATGGTCAGTTACTTACAGTTAGATTTTTAATGATGTGGTTCAGTACTGTCAGCATCAAATAATTCGTGACACCCAAAGTAGCCAATAAGTTCGCAACAGTCTTTAATACAATTGGAATAAGGTTGTATTGTAAACTTTTTGGCCACTTTGGGTGTCACGAACTAGTTGACGCTCTGTACCAGTTTATACAATCCTTGATTTAATTTTGAGGTTGGAGGCAGTGCGACAGGATATTGGCCAACAGCTCGAGTTTGTAATAGAACCGTAAAAAGATAGTTAATGTTAAGCAAACCGTTACTCATCAGCGTGTTGTTCTAGTTCAAACTTTAGGAATTTTTGTTACTTAACCAAGACAAATAAGCTAAGAAAATTTTCAACAACTACGGATCTACTTATCTGTCCTAACTGAAGAGTTTGTTTCTTTGTTTTCTTGAACGCGTTAATCTCGGAAACTACTCGTCCGATTTGAATAAATATTTTTGTATTGGATAGCCGAGGAAAGCTTTAGGCTATATTAAAACATCATCCTACAGCCAATAGGGGCGGAACAGTACAAAGCTAGTCAAAGTTAAAAGTCATAAGTGTAATGAAATAAGTATTTATAAAGCGATAGGAGTTTGATAGATACTTGTTTTTCTAATTGCCTAGTTTTTAGCCAAAAAGAAAGTAACAAAAGTAAAAGTATTTAGTAAATATTTAGCATTTTTATAGTTTCAATTAATGCCACTTTTCATTCAAAACGAGAAGCTTAAATCGTTTCGTAATAATAGCTTGCATGCCAATAACAGCAGATTTATGAAAATTCACATAAATATCACATCTTTCGCTAACTTTCATCGCTCTATGCATGTTTTGGTAATTCTGCATCAAATAAACAACTTTTTCATGGAGTAATAATTTCCTTTGTATATAATTTGTATATTAACTTATTACAATAGAGTGGTTTGAGGTTCTTGTTAAACAATTTAATAGATAGATAGGTAGATAGACTCAGTAAACTAATTTGCAGCCTTTGAAGTAATACAGTCCTAATTTTATTTTTATGTACTTAGATTTTCACACCAGCTAATTTCATAGCTCATTAACGTCATTATTTAACTAACAAAAGGATAGATTAGCTGATAAATACTTTAAAAGATAACTCAGCAGTTGCCGCATAGACATTGCTTAACAACTGCGCTGTATTTTTTAACCACAGACAAAGATAATATATACAGACCACTTTGTTAAGAATTTATACATAAAATTAGCAAAATGTATAATAACCAAGGTTTTCTATATTGCGGAAACTAGCGATTTTTAACTGAGGAAGTGTAAACTGTTTTGTGCCATCATTATTCTAATTTATACTAATTAGGCGTCGAACGTAGACAAACTTCTTAGAGAAAAATGGCCAATTGTGTCTTCACAAAATACAGGAACAAACTCTTTGAAAGTCGAGAAAATGCGTTTTAAAATGTCTAAAAATTAAGACCGTAAATTAGTGATGAAACGGCCATTATCATTTAATACCTTGACATGTGTATAAATCAGCCGCACCGATCAATTATATCAATGCATATACTAGGCATATTAACCTATTTCGACTAATAAACTTCCAAATATCTATTAATTGAATATAATATTAAAAGTGAATTAAGCTATACGTCCCACTGTAGAGTACTTGATGCAGGCAGATGGTGTATTGTATGTCAATGCGTATTATCTTAACAGTGACATTATGATACGAGTAATATTATAACTCAATATCGCCTAAGATGTCGCTTAATGCAAACAGCCTGCCGTGAAGGTTCACCCTTCGATATAGTGATTGATACCGGTGGGCTCTGATTAAAGAAGTTTCTGGGCTCTGATTAAACATTTTCATGTGTTTTGTAGAGCAGTCGTCCTGTATTGTGCCTGTTGCGAACGATCCTCCTTCCACCTTTATACTCTTTCGGCCTATTTTGTAAAAACCGAATTCTCAGTGTCATTGTCATCTTTGTACTTTTTGTCTTGTTTTGTAAACTTATGCTCGTGATATTACATTTCTTTTCGATTCTGCATCTCTAACTTTTATTCAAACGCACAAATACATTCATTCACAATCGTGCCGGTAAAAACAGATGTGATGGAGCGCTACATATTTCTATCAACAAACAACAATTAAAATATCCAACTGGAGAAGGCTGTTCAGTTCAGGCTGTGGGATTGCCAAACAATCGCTTACGGATGCTCCTTGCTAACTCCATCACGCAACGGTTTCCGAGCCGCGGCATCGGGCCGCATACAAATACATTTTAAATGGAATAAACACACAGTTTTAGCCGTGTGGTGACGGCAGAGTAGAATACATTTGTCACCAACCCCTACTCTTCCCGCGGGTGTCGTAAGAGGCGACTTAGGGACTACACATCAAACAGAGAATGGGCAGCAGCGCTCTCTGAAAANATTATGGGAAAACCTTCCACGATGGTGGAGGAGGCTCATAGTCCAGCAGTGGGACTGTAAAGGGCTGTTGATGATGATGATGATGAAACACACAGTTTAAATGGTTTTTATGTTATTTCTAGAAGGTTAAACACGTGGGTTTTGTAATACTTATAAATGTTTTGTGGCTGTCTTTATATTTTATTACAATAGAAAAGTATATAATAAGTAATCCTGTGTGAGTTATGCTTAGGAAATCGATTCTTCTGTGTGACAATGCCGTAGTAAACTAAACAATTGTTCCTAACGTACAGTAAGCACTAAGACTTGACTCATTTCTTCATTTAATGTCAATTCCCACGATTCTACTGGTGTCAGTTAGCAATTAAAAAGTATAGGTTGCTTAATTTCCTTGATCTCTTACAATTCTCATGGTTGGAAAATGCTTGTAATCTTTTAAAGAATTACCATTTACTGACATAATAATAGTCTTTATTCCGCACAAAAGATTTCTTTCAGCTATGTGAATGCTTACTTAGTGTAACGTTTGAAACCTACAACAATACAGCAGTGGTTCGTTCGTTCGTTTCAGCCGAAAGACGTCCACAGCTGGACAAAGGCCTCCCCCAAGGATTTCCACAAAGACCGCTTCTGCGCCGCTCGCATCCAGGCACCTCCCACACAGCAGTGGTAAACTAACATATTGAGCTCGGCTATCTTCTTCTATGCTATACAATGTCAGCCCAAAACTTCGCTACAAGAGTGGCGTTGTCAGTAGCATTTAAAATCTTCCGGCTATAATGCGATGTACATCTAAATATGTATAACTCAAAGGTGACTGACTGACTGACATAGTGATCTATCAACGCACAGCCTTTGGGCTGCCACTGAACGGATCGGGCTGAAATTTGGCATGCAGGTAGATGTTATAACGTATGCATCCGCTAAGAAAGGATTTTACGAAACTCCAACCCTAAGGGGGTAAAACGGGATCCACGCGTACGAAGTCGCGGGCGGCCGCTAGTAAATTAATAAAACGCAATGACCATAGGTATCATAAATTACATAGATAAAATGTTTTGTTATGCATCTCATATGACTGTAATAAAAAATCCCATAGAAACAGTCGTTATTTCCCTGCATACAATCAGTGTTTACCTTGATCTTGTGCCCATCTATTGTGCGTATTGTGCCTCAGTGGCTGATCTTGAACTTAAATCTGCTCCATTGTACTCAGATGCGGTGCATTGAGTAATAACGACGATCGTAGATTATATTATACTATAATGATGTATTCTTATCAAGAAAACGATCTTGAAATCAAGAACGAAGCTTTTCTCTAATTAATATTCTTCTGTGGCCATTATATTACATCGGCATCATATTTACAAAACATACCCAAATAGGTAGCTGTTGTTTCTTAACGTATATTTGGCATTGGCATTGAACATAAATAACACCCGTATTCACAAACGATGCTTGCTTAAGTGAGCAGCAATCCAACGCACAGCGTTGAATAGAGCTCTGTGGTTGGTTTGTGTGTGATCCTGTGCGTCCACGACAGTTGTTGATGTTTGTGAATACGGGCGTAAATGATTTTGATCTAAAAGTTCCGTCTATGCTAGCCGGTCAGGTAGGTAAAATTGCTGTATTGTAATTGTTGCATAAAATTGTTTTATTGACCATTTTATAGCCTAAACCTAGAATGCTGAAATTCCTAGACATTCTAAGACATTGCAGGCTTGAGTCAATAATTTATTATTCGTGAGTATTTAAGTAGTAGTATCAGGATTATAATTATAAAAGACCGTTATTGTGATGGAAATATACTTGTATACTTGTAAGCTACAATGCCAATTATGAAACAAAACCATTAATACCTAATAATCTCCATAATAATATTACAAAACACTTGACATAACATCGATATTATTAATCGAGAAATGTAAATAAATGTATAATAGTGTGATGAGAATGATATAACGGTTGCTCAACACGAGCTAAAGACGTCAGTGAATTGATCACCTTAATGAAGTTTGTGCAACTTGAATGATTTTCCTATAAGTAGGTTTAATTCTGTTAAGCAATCTTATGAACTTAAAAGCAAGCCTATGTGTTATTCTGCAAGGTAGGTTTCACTTCAATTTAGGGTTGATTTGTGAAATACATCTTTCCCGCATTTTTATGTAAAATACGGAAGTACATGTAGGAATTGAAATGCGGTAATATTTCTCCAGCTTTATTTGTATTTATCCGGAATAAACCACAAGAAAAGGATAGTCCTCGCTCCGTCGTAACTCGTAATACAATCGTCTTCTATTTAATTCTGTATTCTTCCAAAATCCAAATTTTTCTTACTCATTCACTCATTCATTCCTTCTCACTCACTCCCTTGCGTTCGGTTTCAGACTCCCTCGTCCGGGCAATACCTACATTTCCTTCTACGCATTATTTGACCAACTTTGATTAAATTTTTTGAGTCTCAAAACAAGGAGTTCACCAAAGCAATTAAATAAATTAGTCTCTAAAATTGAATATACAACTTAAAATAAATCAGGACAAACACACAAAAATGTATTTCCAAGTAGAACATACAAACACATAATTTAATTAGTGTTTATTCATTTAAATCTAATACCACTTGACACTGAATCAATCAGATATTGCTATACGAAACAAGCTCCTGTCTTTGGAGAACACAAGTTGGTCATATACTCGTTATCATAAGTGTTAATTCACAAGTAAAAATGCTGCTGTGGCTGTAAATACAAGCTTTTTCTGTGTAAAGAATGTCATTACAGCATATCTCCTCTCAAGTGCGTGTCTAACTGTACCGAAAACCGCACTTGACCGTCTTGCTCGTTATGCACTGTCACGACTTTATCTCATAATATCAAAAAACAAACTTGCATAAGTGCGAAAATTGCGCAACGACCTTATATTGGCCAGCCGCTCCGACCACACCTGTTCTTTACTCGATCATGTCGCGGAGAGATTAAAAAGTAGGCCTTGTGGAAAATTACAGGTTTTAATCCCGTTTCATTGATCTTTTAGCGTCTGCATTATTTCCGATGTTTGCAGGGCCAAGCTTAATCTTAAATGATACTAAAATTCGTCAGTTTTGTAGTGTACATTCTAAAGTATAGCCCTTAAAGGGAAGGGAAAAATACTGAAAAAAACAGTGACGCACACTGTGGTTTGTGCATTTTAAAAACAGCCAATTTTATGTCGCTGGCACACATTTTATTCAGACAAACATCCAAAGCGTTTCCGACCTAATAAACACAAAAAAAGCATGTCAACTTACATTTAAAAAACAATAAACAGCTGTGGGTCAGGCATTAGAATAATTTACATTCGACACAACGTTACGTAAGCGTTACGTAACGTCACTTTCGCACACACACACATGCGCGCAACGTGTTTGATATCGTCTGCGCATGCGCCGCTCACTCGAACTATGTCGCGCTGAAATTATAGCAAGTGTCGCGATCGAGTGAAGATCTCAGATTTGTATCAGGAAGTTGTACTTTCAATAAAACTAGTACAGACATCAACTCATTTTGTTGCAAAACAGCGCCTTTTACCTCTACATAAGATGCCACAATGTATATTATACATAGTTTAACATGCCGGCGTCTGTATTTACCAGACAGAGTAGAATAGGACTCCTCCCTGCCCGGTGGATGTCGTAAAAAAGACAAAGGGACAAATAAACTAACATCAGGCCTCCCCAACCCGATATAGCCAGGAGGAGAGGGGGATAGGTCAAATCCTCCATTTAAGGAATTCGATGCATTATAAAAAGTGATTATCGCTTTATTGATTAATATCTGTGTGCTAGCTCTAGCTTCTCATCTTGAAAAGTATTTTGACATTATTTTAATCTAAGAAGCTTACAAGCTCTTTTAAGAGCTTAATTGCCAAATGTTTTGCAAAGCCTTGTCGATATAATCAAAGTCTTATTCAACTTCGACCTCTGCCTTATTACCATCGGTAAACGCCATATAACATATTACATTAAAAAGCCTGACATTTCAATAATAAAAACATTATCCGGAATCAGCAGCCATTCAAAATGTCATCATGACTTCATACTTCCAGTCACATGTAACTTTAACGTCATTTAGGAAGTGATAAGTAAAAGCCTTGCTCTTACGATCGACCTCGTTTAATTTTTAACCGAAATTATCGATAAAAACCAAACTGTGCTGTTATATAATTATCACCCATACTCTTTTCACAATAGGTATTTATTTTGCGTGTAATTCTGCGGTTTAAAATTGCCTCGACCTTGGTTTTGAGCTTTTTGTAATTTTGCAATATAAAAGGCGAATTGGGGCGAAAGATAACTAACCAATCTTTAACAATGGACTGATTTTAAATTAAATAAGTGATAAGATTAGTTAGATAAATAATTGCATCGCGATGTTTCTTTTAGCAATTTATATTATAACTTTGTGGTTCAGTAGAGAATGTACTCTCTGAGTTAGATATTATAATGACGATGAGTTCCTTAGTGGAATGCCCTATTAACTAATCACCCTATGGTTAAATCACTCTACGTGTTCGTTGGTTCTAGTTAAATCATTGCTGACTTGAATTAATCAGATCTAAATATTGACATTCTTCTATGCTTTGGAGGGCACATTAAGGTCAGTCCGATTGAGCCATGTCAAATGACAATGGCGACTAATTCTAATGAAAAATGATCTTATCTTAAAATTAGTGTAACTTACACCAACTTTAACGATAAAGGATCCATTTTAACGCAGTGTAATGAACCTTCACAGCTAACTGAACCATAAAACTCCAAATTAATATATAATTTTATTAGCATAAACAAGCATGTACTGTATGACTTCTCACCAAATGCAGATCGCCTTCAAGACGCTATATTGAAGTTCACTCAACTATTAATGAAGTTTATCACTCAATTTCCTCACTCATTGCGTAAAGTTTCCGAGAACATTATGACACTGTTGATTGACCCATCAATAACCAAGTTACGGAAATTTCTCACGTCAGAGTGTTAAATGTATGCAAATAAAGTTTTAATTAGCTATAGATGTAAGTATGTGTTTTGGTAACTGTTTAAGGTATTTCTTTTCTTTGATCCTTAATGTTATTGAGATCTAAGTTCCTTGACCTTACTATTACAATCTTGTTAAATAGGATCATTGAATGTCTGAAACTTAAGAGTCAGATTTTATGAGTAGGCATTGAGACATGAATGATTGTTAGTTTGCATGAAAATATAATTAAAGTGAGTTACTTTGTGAATAATAGAGAATAACAATCTAAATTATGTCATTGACTTTAAAGTGCACTCAGCTCCAACGACTTGACAATGTTAAATCAAGTATGAACATCAACTGAATCTTTAAAGTTACATTGCGATTACACTTTTAAAAAATGTGATTAAAAAAATCAATTTAAATAAGGTCAATCTTGAAAAGTAAAAGGGGCGACCTTCATTTGATACGAAGCCATATGACAGTATTGTTCATACAAGGGAAAATATTATAAAACTTGAGAATAAGTCAGCTTGTTTGTGTGGTCCAGAACTTTGAAGTAATCTATTTGCAATAACAAATAAAATGCTGTGAGGCTATCCAGCTGTCCAGCCTATGCAACGAAAATATCATAGATCCAATGTCTATCGTTAGAGCAAATCAAACGAAGCATAAATTCCTGCCCCAGTCCACTGAGCAGAACTGACACATTTGTGACAGTTTAATTCCGGAATCGTTTCGTTTCGAAGCAGAGTCAAGACGGCTGGTGTTTGCATTATACCCACGAAATCTAGCCTGGAAGCCGTGTGGTGACGGCAGAGTAGAATTTGTCACCAACCCCTACTCTTCCCGCGGGTGTCGTAGGCGACTAAAGGACTACATCATATCAAACAGAGAAAGGGGCAGCAGCGCTCTCTGAAAAACATCAATCTTTTAAACTGCGATCCGCCTGTCAAGCGTGGGGATTATGGCGAAACCCTCCACTATAGTAGAGGAGGCTCATAGTCCAGTAGTGGAATGTAAAGGGCTGTTGATGAATCTAGCCTTCATTCTTGGCTAGATTTAACCGCCTCTGTGGTCTAGTGGTAAGACCACCTGCTTCAGACGCAGAGGTTCGATTCCCAGTGGGAGCAGATTTTTCTGTTCGGTTTGGTTGGTGGTAGGGCTTGTTCTAAGTCCGCCTGGCTAGCTACCACCATCTTACCTAAGTCTGTCGCCATAACAACAATATTAACAGCATTGTTGTGTTCCGGCCAGTTCCTCCGTGGTTGAGGATTCCGGGTGAAGCTCGCTTCCACCTTCGGCCTGATCACCACTTACCATCAGGTGAGATACACAGGCCAAGAGCCAGGGCCGTCTTTAACCTACTAGGGGCCCTGGGTATTTAAGGATTAAGGGGGGCCCTTATCATCTGGAAAAAGGTCTTATTAGCAGATGGGGGCCCCCTCAGTCGCGGGGCCCTGGGCACGTGCCCAAAGTGCCCAGTGGGAAAGAGGGGCCTGCCAAGAGCTTCCTCGTTGTTGATAAAAAAGGACGATTCCAGAACACCGACGCTACTGCGCAAGAGCCATATGACGTACTCGCTTTCGCTCCGGAAGGAGGTCGTTGAGAGCGAAAGGGGAAACGCCCGGGCGCTGCGCTCGCTGCGAGCATGCTTACGTAGCGCATACGTCACTATTGCAGTAAGGCGGTTATCACACTGCGCCGCGCTCCGCCGCGGAGCGCAGGACGACAGATTTAATCATTGTATGCAAGTACCTCAGTTCGTATAGAAAACACGCGCGGCACACTGACAACGCGTCCGCGCGTGGGTTTTTTTATATGAAATCACGCGCTCCGCGGCGGAGCGCGGCGCAGTGTGATAACCGCCTAATATTGATTTATACCTAATCATCGATAAGTAGGCCAAAGTTCACTAGGAAATAATATAATGTACTAGCTTTTGCCCGCGCCTGCGCTCGCGTTAAGAATTATTCCTATCTGTTTTAAATTGTCAATCTTTCATCCCCTATTTTATCCCCTTGGGGGTAGAATTGATCAAAATCCTTTCTTAGCAAATGCCTGCATGCCAAATTTCAGCCCGATCCGTCCAGTGGTTTGGGCTATGCGTTGATCGATCACTATGTCAGTCAGTCAGTCACTTTTGAGTTATATTAGATTTTCTCTGAAAGTTAAAGTAGTATATGTCATGATCTAAAGAATTGTCGTATCATTAACTCGACATTAGGTATAATGAATTGAATTGTAATGAAATTCGGGCACAAATTCTGGCATAAATAATATGTAATCTAATTAATTACCTAATTGCATGTTATAAATTTTTTTTTAGATCATTTTTAAATTCCTTTATAAAGACGTTGATAAATATTGTTATTAAATATGAAATGTGACGCTCACATGATTTATTAGACATTCGTTTGTCCAAAAATATAATTAACATAAAATTACTTGCACACGTGATCTAAGTTGCCGTAAGCGTATTAAATGACCGAGATATTAAGCCTTAAACTGGAATTTCTTTAATGAATTCATCAGATTAGGCAATCTGAAATAATAATTGACGTTGATGAAAAGTTAAATTTATGATAGCATATATGTACAGTCAGCGTCAAATAGTTAGTGACACCCAAAGTGGCCAAAAGGTTGATAAGACAACGCAACCTTATTCCAATTGTAACAAAGACGATTTGCGTACCTACTTTTTGGCTACTTTGGGTGTCACGGACTATTTGACGCTGACTGCACAAATTGTTCAGGTTCAACATTTTATGTGTCCTAGCCGGTAATAGACCCCAGGACCTTTGGTAGTAGACTGATAATGATAATTTTATTTAAAACATTCATGAACACTATACATAAAACAAATAAATAATAAAACATACAGCAAATATTTTACCAAAACACCTGTAGTTTATAAACTAGGAAGTGTTCCACTTTAAAACCTGTCAGTTAGCGTGTAACAGTTAATACATATTTATTATGAATTTAAAATAAATATAACACCAATAACCGTTGAAGTCTAGACATTTACATTAACATCATAAAATATCATCAGACTTTTTAAATGGAGACTAATTTGAATGTTCTCACTCCAATTTTGTAGGTATTGACTGTTTATAAATTGACATTTAAACCAATCCACGAGTTCAAATAAATGTCGTGTACATGTATTCAATGTCATTCTTAAATGTCTTTGCCATAGGGTGCACTTTCGTTCGTGAGGTCAAGTCCTATACAATGATTACGTGACATATCGTAATGCTTATGACACACTCAAGAATGTCCAGCGGTCACAAAAATGGGACGTCCTGTTATTGTGACAGAATTGACGTCACTAGAACCACAGGCTGCTTTTACATTACTAGCGGCCGCCCGCGACTTCATACGTGTAGATCCCGTTTTACCCCCTTAGGGGTGGAGTTTCGTAAAATGCCTACGTCATAACATCTACCTGCATGCCAAATTTCAGCCCGGTCCGTCCAGTGGTTAGGTCAGTAATATCAATATTAAAAGTACCGATAACGGTACATCAAACAAAACACTTGGAGAACTTAGTATTTCATACGACACATAGTCTATTTATAAATAGTTTTAAGTATTAGTATGGCGTTAGTCGGAATCAATATCCGACCATTACTCGTAGTTCCGATACTTCCTGAAGCGTAAATAGGTAATTTTCTCTCTCCATAACATAAATTATTGTCCAGTACGTGCTTTAGCGCATTGCTAGTGGTAGTTAAAAAAGTCTCAGCATAAAATGCTGTTGATACAAGACGCAAGTTTGTTTTAATGTTCTTTACCTTTGAAAATACCTACTTAAAAGATTTTATTTCTAACGTGCTTTTAACTATATCCCTAGAATATAAACAATTCCTGTGGTTAAATTTCATGGGGTAAATTCTTTCTTAATTTTAATTTAGACTTCAAATAAACCTATAATGAAGAAGAACTTTGTAGAAAGACGGCAAGTTGTATCATAGCATTGGCAAAGATGAAATTTTGCTAAGAAACAGGTTTGCAACAATAGCAGTTTAGCTTCAGTACACCAATCATAGAAGTAGCTTAGCTTAAATGAAAAACTTTTTGTAGGGTAATAAAGACGAAAACTCATAGTGCCATCTAGATCTTTGTATCTATATTTATAAAAGCGAAAGGTCACTGACTGACTGACTCACTCATCACGAAATAGGAGTCTCAAATTTTGCATGGGGGTTCCTTTTATAACGTACTAGCTGACCCGGCGAACTTTGTTCCGCCTTAATGGCAATAAATAAGCAGACTTTTTTTTTTTTATTTCGAACGGGATAAAAAGTATCCTATGTCCTTCTCCTGGCTCTAAACTACCTCCCTGACAATTTTCAGCTAAATCGGTTCAGCCGTTCTTGAGTTAAGTGGAGTAACTAACACGACTTTCTTTTATATATATAGATTTGCTTATTAAGACGGAATTTTGGAAAACTTAACCCCTAATCTGGTAAAACGGGATCCACGCGTACGAAGTCGCGGGCGGCCGCTAGTTAATTATAATTTTAAAGCACCAAAACTTATAATCCAACCTCTCATGTCTATTGCAAATTAATTGCCGTGTCCAACTGGCATTAGTAATTGTTAAATGAAAAGTATATCGAGGCCACAACCTTAACTCCGATTCAAGCCGAAACAAATCGCTCTCGATATTAATTTATGCGTGAAAAAAGTCCGATTCTTATTTATAGACTCACGAACTTGCTGTGCACTAGATTATGCATAAAACAAGGTTGTAGGGGAGACCAAGGAGAGTTGTGACATTGTCGATTTTTTGGAAACATTGGTTCAGCCAAACCAAAGCTATCTATGGATAGGTCTTCAAAAATGATATCAAAGTTTCTAAAATATTTTTTTTCTAAACCGAATAGTTTGCGTAACAGACGCTTCCAAAGTGGAAAAAAGTTGGTCCCCCCCCCTCTAACTTCTAAAATAAGAAAATGAAAAATCTAAAAAAAACATAGGTATGATGTACATTACTATAAAAACTACCAACTAAAATTGTTTTGAACGAGATCTAGTAAGTAGTTTTTTTTAATACCTCGTAAATCGTAAACCGCTTATTACCGCGTAATCTCTCATACAAATAACTTAAATAAAAAAAAAATCATAAATCAATGGTACGGAACCCTTTGTGCGTGAGTCCGACACGCACTTGGCCGGTTTTTAGTTTAAGTCTCGAAGTAACAAATAAGTGCTGTTGCGAGCTCACTGATGGTTATTAGGTTTCCAAAAATCGACAATATCACAACTCTCCTCTGTCTAATCAATGAGATATTCTCATCTAAACTTAATCCCCTTTATTACAAAAAGTTACACTTTGGTTGAACCCTGGTTTAAATTGACATTTAGTATGGAAGTGTAATTTTAAAGCACTAATCGTCCCGGGTTTAATTTCTTTATCTCTTAAATTATTAACTAGGTGTAAACTACATTATTTTACAGTATAGTTAAAATAAGATCTTGAATGGAATGGACCTGAAATTAATTATTTTAATTTGATTAAAATTCATTTATCACTGAACAGATCGTGACAGATAAATAATTTACTTACATTATAATTACAAGTAGTTCGTAACTAAGTACGTGTTTTATCGTACATACGAACACTAAATTATATCTACTTCATTATAAAAATATGATGCTTCTAAAAGCACAATTTAAGTGCTAGTTAATAATAATGATGAGTTAAAACTTCATAAAACCTACATTACTCGTAACACGTGAATTTAACCGCGACTCTTAAGTTTAAGTGTTACTATGAGCTTCTAAATGTGGCCATTGACTCCAAAAGGTCTTTGAAGACCATTACGAGTGATCCCTCGTGATGACTGTAATTACTTAGAATAAGTTTTATGGGAAGGCTTTATAACCCATTAGCCTATACTTAATATTACGCCTAAATATACTAGCAACTACATTTTAGCGGATTTTTATAAAATACTAGCTTTTGCCCGCGGCTTCACCCGTGTTAAATTTAGTTTGTCACAGATCGTCATAAATTATAACCTATATGTAATACTGTAAAGTAAAAAAATAATACTGTAAAGTTTCATCAAATCCGTTCAGCAGTTTTTGCGTGAAAGAATAACAAACATCCATCCAGACATCCAAACTTTCGCATTTATAATATTAATAGGATAAATAATAATAAAAAAATAAAAATAAATAGTAAATTAACAGTCAAATTAAAAGTAATATTCCTTTTTTTATTTTAACATTTACATAAAATTGTTTGTTACATCGTACATTTTGGCACTCGTAGTCGCTCGTAGCTACGCCGCTACGAGGTCGCGTTATCTAACGCGTTGATGTCTTTTGTACGCGCTACATTTTTGATGAAAATAATGACGTTTGCGTACTGAATTTAATTAAACTATTTAATAATAGTTTATGTAATTTAATTATCAGCAACTTTTAGTGGTAGTTTGTAACTGAAATCTGTATTTTTAAGTATTTATTTACAATGCTTTAATGCCTCTTTATTTTTCTTCAAGAAAACCTATAAAAATACTAAAAGAACTGTAACTTATACCTATTATGATTATACATTATATCCATAGTTCGACGAACTCTTTAAGTAAATGGAACACTTCTTCTCAGTTAATCAAACAATAAAGGTTACGCCGCCGCGCCGCACACACTTTGTTCAATGGGAACCGATACTCAAAATCGACTAATTGGAGGTAGGGCAAGCTATATTTGAGACGTGTATATGTGCCCTAGTAAGGGCCTATGTACTGAATAAACTATTTGCATTTGAATATGAGATTAGCCAAGAAGACAAAAACTGAATTAAATTATAAATTCTGTAAAAGTTTACTGGCTGACAATAGGCTTCTTCTCAGCACTGGCCCATTTATTGTCCTGAAGCAGTGGTAGGGTTAATACTGGGACGTGTAAAAGTGCTTTTTTAAACCCTATTTGCAGAAATAAATAAGTTTTATGAGTTTTACCATTTCAAATAATAAATTTAAGAATTTATAGCTAATAAATCTGTCATTTTTTAATCTCTTTGCTCACTTTGAAACTGATTGATCTGATGTTATTAATAAAAGTCAGCTTCTAAAATTAAGCAACACCCTAATTAATAACTTAAGTATATGCATTTTAAATCCGTTAATCCCGTGCTCAGCTGTCACCGTACATCATAGAGTAGGCCTTTTAATTACTACAGATATTGTAACATATATTATTGCCTAACTTCATCAACTAAAACGTGATAATAAAATCCAACATTGAATGAACCGAATGTACTCGTATTTGGGCCGGTTGCACAATGTTGCACTTGACTAACGGACACTAGTTTTTGTCTGTACGTAACTAGATAGATTTTAACTAAATCTAGAATCTGGTTCTTGGTGATAAAGTACAGATTTGAATGTCAGTAAATTGGAGCACGTTCATTGTTGATTCTAACTAGACGAATATCTTGTCTATGATTCAGCTAGTCACTCCTACTTCTAGATATATAGATACAGCCCCTCCTAGATCCGTGCAACGAAACAATACTCAAAACTCAATTCAATAAAATTCAGATTTTGTCATGTGACTGGTTTTAATTCAACCAACTGTGACTAGTTACCTAATTAATACAAATTATGAAAGATCTTTTTTTATGCATAACAAGGCAGATAGCAAGGTGGAATACAGTCTAAGATGGTACCTACATATCTGCCCTGTAAATGCCTATTCACTGTCGCCTTGAAAAGGCTCGGATTATGTCACATAAATATGTCATTATATGTATTAGCCCACAATATGAACCACTAGGCTAGATATAATTTTATTTTAATGTGTTTTATCTTATAAAATTAAAATTAAATTAAAGCTATCATAATCTGAAACTATCAGTCTAAAATCTTTACACCAATTTTATTCGATAAATATTCATAAGCATAATAGTTTCTTTGGGCAGGTAAAGTCTTGCCTGCCCTAGTTTACACCGATTATGACTCTGGCTTGGTGCTAACGCAAAATTAAAGTTCGACCAGTTATGTTGTAATATCTCCTTCTTGACTGCAAGAAACTGGAATACGGCATTTAAAAATATAGGGTGTGAAAAGTCAAACAGAGAATTCGCATCGCGACATTTAAATTATTTTTCTTCCAACGTATAGGTCGTTATGATGATTTTAATACTTTACTAGCGGCCGCCCGCGACTTCGTACGCGTGGATCCCTTTTTACCTCCTTAGGGGTGGAGTTTCGGAGAATCCGTTCTTAGTGATCACTTACGTTCTAAAAGGAATCCTCATGCAAAATTTGAGACTCCTAACACTTGTGGTTTCTAAAATTTCGTGATGAGTTAGTGAGTCAGTCAGTCAGTTTTTTTTTTCGCTTTTATATAAATAGATAAACCACCACCATATGGGCAGGCCCCCTTGGAGGCTTTTGTCGAGCAGTGGTTGTTACTTGGCTGAAATAAAACCAACATAGGTTATTGACATCTGAACAGTCACTATGTTGCGAATGCCTGTCTGTTGTTTTAACCTGGTGACCTTAAAAATCATTAAAAACATGATAACAATTAAAATTTTGCAAAAAAATATTTTAACGTTTCCGCAATTAAAGATTAAATGAATCATTGTTTATTTATTCATTCGTGAATAATTCACAGTGTGTAGAAGAAATATACATGCTTTTAAGTGAACCTATTTAATATGATTAATTACCAATAACGATTAATTACATACAAAAACTTAACTAAATCAAAAGAAAAGAAAAATACTTGTCAGCGCGGCAAAGAGGCGTGCTGGCTACGTATACTTTTTGGAACTAATACAAATTCTGTGGGCTGAGTGTGAATTTACATCAAATGTCCTCGCTAGGGAGCGCGTTACAAAAATGTTTGAAAATTTTAGTTCTTGAAGGTTTCCGCTAGGGGCGCTGTACAATCCGTCATACATTTAACCTTAGAATTTTACCTCAGAGTCTTTGTATTTCGAAAAACGAACCGCATTTTTTTGTTTTACAAGCAGAACATCAAAAAGTACTTTTTGGCGTTTAACGGCGGTTAAACAAAGTTAAACCAAGGTAAAGTTTACACGTCACGCGGCACGCCCAATGCAAACCGGTGCCACTTTTACTGGCGCACGCGTCCTTGTGCCCCCTCCCTGGGCCAAATGTATACAGGGTTGCCACCTGAAATAATAACCCTTTATAGGGCAGAAGATTACTGATGACTAGGCAGAATGGTCTTTGACCTTAGCCTGTTCCAGAAGGGAGGAATGGAACAAAAAAAAATTATAGGGCAGAAGCGAAATTAGTATGGCGGCTGTAACCACCTGCCAAGGTTGACTTAAAGACTCGAAGACTTGAAGGCGTAAAACTTGCATTGATAGTCGACCTTATTGCTCAACTCCAAAATGCACCTTGCTCCATGAATTAGAAAAAATACACTTAAAAAAACCTGCCATGACTGTACAATAAAAATTATTATCACCAAACTTTTAATAATGTAATATAGTTCGATTTTTTCAAGTTATTTATAATTTTCAAATTAGTTTGAGATGATTGACTCTTAACGCTAAAAATTTAATAACTATGTAAAAGAGCTGTTTCATCTTAACTGACAGTTAAATATTTGCAACAATATTTCTGTTAGATGTAGGGTAGGTATACTTAACATTGATGAAACAAACGCTGGCTGTAACAGCGTATTACACTTGAAAATTTCGACGGGTTCATCCAATGTAATATACGTTTGTACTATGATACAAGAAAACCATTTGGTTAACAGTAGAGTTTTTCAAATGATAACGCGGTCAAAAAACTGTATGAATTACCAAAGTATCACCTAATTAATCTAAGAAAGCGAGTAATTATGAAAGGGACGGTTGGCAACCCTAGCTCGGTGTGCAATTAGTGCATCCGTACGTTACTAGATTATAATTTTGAGTTATTTCAGCACTAATAGTGTTGAAAATAATGCATTTTGTAGTAGGATTTTTTCTGGAAAAGTGTAGAGGTAATTGATAAGTCTTATGATTTTGGAATAAAGTTCAATTTAGGATAAAATAGTAGTTACCTACATAATATTTTCTTTGGTAATATAAGGAGACAACTACAAAATCGATCATTGCTTTATGTATCACCGTAAACCTACTTACACATTTCATAAATCCACGTTTTATTAAACTAAATGTCACTTGGGTCAATAAATTGATAGTTCAAACTACACTTTATGTGTTCACGAAGAGACCGCAATCAATATGACATAATAAGTACAAGATATACCTTCCCCTTTTGGATGGGTTGAATAGGTTTTGTTTGTATGTAATTTCATCCAAAATTACGAGTCAAAGTGAAGTATTATGGCTATACTTTTGATATAATAATCATGTAACAAATACCATAAACACATCACAATATACATATATATGTATGTAACCGCCTTGTCTAGAAATGATGGCCTCATAAAGATACGACTAAAATGTGTCATTTTAAATTGTTCTCTATCTTAATAAGTTTTTTCTTGTTAGGTATAAAATATTTTGTAACATCAAATAAACTGGTACTGTACAAACTAACAACTGATTCTACAATCTGCAACAAATTGGTATTTCATAATAATTGCCCACTAATATACCTTTAGGTAACATTAAGCCTCATCTAATAATAAACCAGTTGCTTCAATAAATCGATTATCTCAATAAAACAAATCATCGCAAAATAAATGGCTTTTGAAGATAAATTGCAGTTAAGACATAAAACTATAGCTTGACCAATAAATTACTGCAATTCAAGCTACATAGTTGTTCCATACCCATCAGATGTGATTATAAATGAAGCAAACTCGGTCGCCTATTATGTATTTATTTACTCACATATTGAGACACAGAGCAGAGAGCCAGGTCTTATTTCTTACCAGCGGCCGCCCGCGACCTTGTACGCGTGGAGCCCGTTTACCCCCTTAGGGGTGGAGTTTCGTAAGATCCGTTCTTAGCGAGCACCTACGTTCTAAAAAGGAACCCCCATGCAAAATTTGAGACTTCTAGCACTTGTAGTTACTGAGATTTTGTGATGAGTGAATCAATCTTACGCTTTTAAAGACAGTGTTACCAATAAATCACTCATAATAACTCGTTTTGTTGACAGTCTAAAAATATAGCACTTAAATGTCAAATCAATATTTGTTTAAGACTAAGAACAATTCATACTTGGGCTACTTGTTTGTAGGTTTTTCCTCAACATGAGTCACAGTATAAACAGGTCAGCTGGTGAAAGGTTTCTTGCAATATTGCTCCTTTATAACCAAACTATACTTAAATTATACTTGTTATGTATATAGTCGTAATCTTTTAATCCTAAGAGTTACAATGTATAGTCACCATCAGAGTTTATTGGGGCAAAATAGCGACTGTTATAAATGCATAAGATACAACATAGCTTGAGTTGCCATTTGACTTTATTGTGGAAAAATAGCTTCTGTTATAAATGCATAAGATACAACATAGCTTGATATGCTATCGTCGATACAAGGCTTTGATGCTCTACTTTACTTTATAGCCAACAACTGCCTGAAATGGTGGTTTTGCATCGGTACAGTTCCAAGTGCGATCTCGGATTCAAATCCCGTGGGGGGTCAAATATAAGTGTTATATTTTACTCAGGGTTTTGGACGTTACACGGTAGAGTGCAAATAGCTGTTTTAGTACCATTGTTAGAACAATTAGACTGAGTTGCACCAACTTACTTTGATCGTAACTTTAACAATAACCGGTGCTTTTTGTATAGAGTTTGAGTTTTTGATTTTTGAAGTTTGTTAAAGTCTAAATATGATGGTGCAACTCAGCCATAGTGGAGGATGTTTTTATTTCAAAGATATTTGCTAAGCTAACAGTAATCGATCTACGTTTAATGGTGATGAACAAACATAGGTAGCATTTGTTTAGAATACAAAAATCAGTCGTAGTAAAGAATATTTATTAAATGTTTAAATCGTTTTTGTAATATCCCGACATCAACATTATTTTTTTAGAATAAATGTTAACAAATTATAATTTAATTTACAAAAAGTTATTGATTGGTATCTCATATGAAATATTACTATGCATCCGCAATCAGTTTTTCCTGAGGATGTGTGTTGTTGTCAGTACTAAACGCTTATAAATATTCAACTTGCATTGTTTTAATGTATTCAAAACATATTTTACCATTAAATAAAGTAAAGAAGTACCTAATTGTGCTATAAATCATTACTAAAAACATGAAATTAATGTGTTATTTTTGTCTTTTTAGAAGGCAGTTGACTGGGTATTTTTCGGGAGTTATTCCCAAAGGATGTTTTTAAAATTAAAGGACCTTTGCTTTGGGAATAACTTTTTTCAGTGCTGTGGCCAGAATAATAATAATCTTAAACCAATTTTCGCTATTTAATACATTTTTGCCTTTATTTATATAAAAAGAATTAAGGACAATAAACAATTCGAATTTGAAATTGACATTCCTACAACCAATTCATACAACCCTAAGGCAAAAGTGGAGTAACCTCATCATAGATCATGCGACTGCAGTAAAGAATCTTTGCTAATTCTTGGCTATTTTGAACTTTAAATTATTGAGCTATATCATCCACCGGAATGTATTGCGCATGCTCCTAGGTCACTCCTCGCGGTTTACAGCCGATTGCACCGTCACACCACTCATGTTATATTGCCCACTCATTTGTGACAAAGTATGTGTTTGTAATGTCATACGAAAACAAAAGGTCCTTAACTCGGTGGGGTAAGGACTAGTTTTGTTTGATCTGAGTTAGGATGATATGGTTACATGTTACCAGTATACGACTTAAAAGCCATTTGGTGTTCCGAAGTGTTTCGGATATTAAGGTAATACCTGCTTAGAATCTTTGACATAGTAATCATGTTTTGTAAGGTCGTTCATTTGTTTCTTATTTTAAAATAGAACCCAGAGAAACACGGTTCACATAAAAAGTTAAAATAAAAAATATCGCGTTGAGACCCGTGTGACTCTATTTTAGTTGGAACGCTAAAGTTTAAAATTTTGTTTCTTCTTCGCTAACATTTGCTATAATTATTATCTGGAGCTGAAAAAAAACAAAATTTACCAGTTGAATATATATTTACGATCGTTAAAAAATACCACATTTTTGGGGGTTTTATAATATGATTTGTATCCAACTATAACTTAATATAAAGTTTAAATTAGTTTTAATAAAGTTTAAAGTCAGAATTCTCTGTACCCTTTTTTCAATTCTAAATGATCCCAACTCTCCTTCATATCTTAAGTCTCAGTTTAATCTTCTCAGCTCTACGCACTCACGTCAGCTCCGTTCCTCCAACAAGTCCGTTCTTTCCACCCCTCTTCACCGAACTGGTTTTCTCTCCGACTCCTTCCGTCTCCAGGCCATTAGGCTCTGGAACTCTCTGCCTGAAGAGACCAGGCAAGTGTCGAGTAAGTATTCTTTTAAAAAATCTGTCCATAATCACTTCCTCCAAATGATCTCATCTTCATGAATTGTAATTTCAGTTTAACTCAATCATCTATTTTATGTATGTATTTATTTATTATATATTCTATAATATATTATTTATGTATGTAGTATATTTGTTTTTGTTTTTCTTTCCTGCACTGGAAGTACCGCCAAACAAATTTCTTTTCTGCTCAACCCAAAGGTAAACTGGTCGAGAATGCTTTAGTGCATTAAGTTCGCCTTATGTTCAAATTTATTTTGGCATAAAAGTTTAAATAAATAAATAAAATAAATTTTATTTATAAGAACACCGTGATAAGTACTTAGAAAATAATATAAAATTATATTTGCAAGCACTTCTGGCCATAAATCAGTCTTAAATTATACCATTAGTGTATCAGATCGAAAAGTAGACTATTATTGCAAAAGTCTAGTGCCCGTACCAAATCATAGTTGACTAAGCATTGATTTATAAAGGCTACAATAAGTATGGCCGTTCAATTTAATTTTGCTATTATAAAGTCGACAATGGTTGCAAGGTTTTAGAATATACGTGTCAACTTGACAGGTTACTTTGTTCAGGACGTGATTTAAAATGTTTCAATGACATGATGGCAATGCTTGGCTCTGAAAGTGTTGAAAGATAAAGAGTTATTTTTAAGTGAATAGTTACAGAACCAAATTATAGAAATCTAGACTATAATGGCCACATTGCAATATGTTTATATTTTACTTTGAAACTAAAATTTAACAATGCATCACAAAAGCTTACAAAATTTTCATGATGTGACATGAATTTTTGACACTAAGGCTGGGTTGCACCATCTTACTGTAACTTTAACAAACGTCAAAAATCTGTCAAAGTCATAGTTACAGTCAAAGTTAGGTGATGCAACACAGCCTTATATTATTCTGCTAATCGTAATTAACTCTATTTAAAAAGGTTCTAAAGTAAAAGAGTGCAGTTAAAGTTAACCATTGCAACAACGATTGCTATCGTGCCCGCGTAACAAGCAATTTGGTTTAGCCTGCTACATCCAGTCGCCGTACGTAACCATCTAAAGAAAATTATTGTCAACAAGGCGTGTCGCAATTATTAAGCTGAAACAAAAGATGGGTCGTGGAGATGCATTCAGTGGGTTTGCTTGCTTCAAATAATATGAGTAAAATGTTTAAGTAGTGTATAACTACTATTGCTATTGTCTGAGTAGGTTATAGTGTACAACCGGAACGGGTTAACTGGGCACCTCGCTGGAATGCATTTATCCCTCCCACTTATTTACCCCATCCGTATCAGTGTCAATGTGACGTCACGGCCGCCGGGTGCGCAGTTGACTCGAATTGGTTGTAATTACTTTTGGTTTAACTAATCAATAGTAATCGCAGAAGGCCTTCGTTTTCAAATGTAACTTACTAAGAAAATATCTGTTATTTTTCTTTGTAAAAGTTCAGAGCTTAGCAAAGTAGCAGTAGATTTCTAACTAACCATTAAAAGATAAATAGAATGATTTATAAGTGAACCTTCTCAACATTTTTCAAACCTCGTTAGGGCGTCTTGACAGAAATTTAAGGAAAGCCATGTTGACAGTGTGGTGAATTGAGTTGCAAAGAATAATGTTTCACTTGTTAGATGCGCCTTTGTTACACCGTTTACCATGGGTTTGAATAGAGTAATTTTTCATGGTTTTTAGTTTCAAAATGTTGCTCATACGAAATTCTTGTCACATTTATACATGTATTACGCGTCGTTTCAACCACTTATATTTACTTTTATTGCAAGTATCATGTTACTACTACATCTTTGTTTTTCCCATTTTTTTAAAAACAAGTTTGTAATAGGCACACCACGGTTCATTAACCATCATCTATCAATCTTTGTACCCAGCAACCTATCCTATAATTACATAGTATTTTTAACTCTCTGAAATCTTCGAAAACCACTGTAGGGGAGACCAGGGAGATTTGTAACAGAGGGTAATAATGACATTGTCGATTTTTGGGGACCTTATAACTGTCAGCGAGCTCGCAACGGCACTTATTTGTTGGCTCGAGACTTAAACTAAAACATAACCCTCCTTCTGGCGCAGTCGGATAAAAATGCGCACTGTCACGAGCTTGCTAGTAGTTAATAAGTTCCAAAAAATCGTCAATGTCACAACTCTCCTTGGTCTCCCCTAAAGATAAGCATCATTACAGTAGTTTTTCCCACTACATTATTATGTGCACGGTTTTGCCCATATTTCTGACGAGTACAAATTATACGCAGACACGCTTGGTGGCTCGTATTACAATGAATACTATAATTATGGTGGTCAAAGTGCGAAGTGTAGGGTCAAAGTCGAAAGATTGGACTTAGATTCAAAGATACTATAAATAAATAGGTTTAATGATATTTAATAAACGTAGAGTCATTGCAATTTTCCTGATAATATCGGACTATGATCGCGTTCGATCTTTGCACAGCGGTCTAAATAGGTATATTCTTCCACACCATTTAATACTATTACCATTATTGGCTCTTAACTCAGCTAGCAGCTATAAAAATTATTATCAAGCCTGATTCGTAGCTAGTCGCTTCCGAGAGCTACGAGAGCATACTTCTACTACTACACACTATTCCAAAAAGGTCTGTGTCTATTTTACGTCTTTTATCAAAGTTTAATTCAATGAATTTTGTGTGTTAACTACTACAAAAGGATTTACCTAAAATCTACATCAATACACATGAACGAGACATGGTTATAAGGTTTTTTATTAATTTATTTAATTGCAAGTAAAGCTGGTATTTGAAGTACAATTACTCTTCTAGATGCAGTCTAAGACGCTACATAGGTTTGCCTAGATTTGTTCACTCTTCCCTTCAAAATGGCCAGGGTTTTTATAATATTTTGATATCGTTTGAAAAGGCCCAGGTTTTTTTAATAACATATTTTGATATCTATCGTTAAGGCGCACGCGCATTGCGTCAAGAGGTCGCGGTCATGTCGCCCATCGCTGAGTGAACCACGTAACGTGACAGAGGAGTGGCGGATGTAGGTAAAACATGACGGTAGTGTTTGATGGTTTACTTTACAAGCGAGAAAGTGGAACTTTATTCCAATAACTTGATTTCTAGACTAGAAACATCATAATTATATGCACTAAATTTAAGTAAGTTTCCATATTTCAAATAAAATTACCTTCATGAATTTCAAATGTTAAATTGATAAGACGTGTGTTAGGTAACTGCCTGTATAATTTTAAATTATATCAATTTTAAATTTAAAATAGTTCCATATAATAATTTCAAATAATATGCATGATCCTGGGACAACTCCTGCATGACCTGAGTGCAGATCATGCTTCTGGATTGAAAACAATATTGACTTGTCTTCAGAAAAGATTTAAATACTCTGATTTTCTTTAATGTCTAAAATCTCAAGATACGATGGTTTATGTATTGCAAACCTGCACTAGCTAATAGGTAATTAATGATTACAAAACATTAATTTAACGGATATAAAGCATAAACTACGAGTGATTTTTTTACACACGACTACGCAAGTGCAAATCAAATGCGCGGTCAAGTTAACTTCCGCTTCCTTGAGACCAAACTTGTGCGATTTCGATGTTAACAATTCGGTTATGTTCTGCAATCGTTGCAAGTATTAGAATGTATAAACACTAGTGGAATTTCGACTCTAATAAAAAAATAGAATTAAATGCCTCCCTTTCACAATTGCTGTTGCTGAAACCCAGTGTTTTTATCACTTTAATTGTTTATATTGAAACAGAAAGTGTACCAAGGTTTTGATCATTACTTCTGTCATTACTGTGAAATAATGACGAAGAATATAATAATAAAACTATCGGCTTCATATGATTTGATTTTGTAACTGTCTGTTCAACAGTAATCAATCCATTACATTACAATCTAAATAATCTATACTAAGTATAAATGGGTAAGTAACTCTGTCTGTCTTGCTTTCACGCCTAAACCACTGAACCGATTTTGATGAAATCTATAGAGATAGTTTGAGTTTAGTTTAGTTTTTATCCCGGTTTTTGAAACAGGGACGCGCGCGTTAATGTTTATCTGTGACACACAAAATTCCACGTGGGCGAAGCCGCGTGTGGATAGCTAGTAGACATATAAAAACAAGAAGCAACTATAACTGAACAAACTAAGTTACTAAGTAAAACATAACAAGTACCACTTACTACATTATTATTTCTATAGAATAGCAATATCTTAGTTACATGTTTCTTCATCGCTCCACTTTGCCTCCATTATGCGCGTGTGGAAGGATTATTTCATATTAAGCAACTGAAGCGAAAATCCTCGGCAGATTATCGAGTTACGACAATCGCTGTCACAGGCAAACTAGAGCAAACACTACATTGTAAAAATATACACGACTAGCTTTTGCCCGCGGCTTCACCCGCGTGAAATTTCGTTTGTCACAGATCGCCATTAATTATAGCCTTTATGTTATTCTGGGTTATAAACAATAATACTTCATCAAAATCCGTTTAGTAGTTTTTGCGTGAAAGAGTAACAAACATCCAGACATCCAAACTTTCGCATTTACAATATTAGTAGGATAAAATGTGATTAACTTTTTATCCTACATGAAATGAAAAGTTATTGAAGTAATCATAAATCTGAGTAAAATATTGTATTATGAATCAATTACGACGAATCCTTCAATCATTTCAAACGTATAAATGATTACCACTAGCTGTCATTGACTGTTGTGTTCCAATTAGAGCCGTCAATAGTCCACGTTAGTCTACTGTTGGACTGCTGAACACTTCAATGTATATCAACAAGCTAAATGTGCTTATATTGTACCAATTACTATAACGTTACTCATTTCGCCTTTCTGTTTACGAGAAGGTTTAAATGTATTTGATATCTGTCTGTTTTTATTGAGCTGTGCTTTGCTATAAATTGGTTCTTATAATTTATAGTCAAGAGGACATTATTGTCGACATCGCAGCCATACACGATATAACTCTTCAAATAAAATAAAATTCTATTGCATTTTTGTTGAAAAACGTGTTATTAGCTTAATTTATATTATTGTAGGCGCCGGATGGTTGTTTTACGCATGATCGATTGTAAAATGGGTAATTAAAGTTCAAGATGGTGTAGTAATTACTATACTTATTAACTAGCCTTTGCCCTTGACTGTGCTTGTTTGTAATTCATCTCATAATAAGGGCAGCATTCGTTATGCGAATGTGTATGATGAGGTATGATAAAAAGGACATTATTTATATCATCAATCAATATATCATAACACAAAACAAGATATAGTTAAGTTAAGTATACTCTTTAGTTATTTTTCTCTTTATAGTAGGTACAATATGAGTATACAGCAAATAATTACCTATTACCTACACTGTGTGCTTTAGAAGGTACTATGTATTAAATTGATTAAAAATGGTTCCAAACCACATTCGATAACAGACGTCTATGATAGCGTCACACTATAGTTGTATTTTGTTATAATAAGTATAACAACCTGCACGATAGAAAAAGGATTAAAATTATAGCCTTTCGAAATTGGATTACTCACGATATCCTTACTTATTATTTAACTCACTCACGCGGTTAATTAAAATAGTATGAGATGATTAAGATAACATATTAATTAACCTTTTTTAGAACGGATATTAGCCACTTTAATTTCGGTTATCCTTTAGATAAGATAACTGAAGGGCGCATTCTGAGAATACTCTACTTATTTTGTTAGTGTTAATTAGTTAATTAATAATGCACTGAAATAATGCAGGTTCTTTTTATACACGCGTGGAAATGCTATTAAGCATCTTAAGTTGTGCAAGATTTTCAATCAACTAAGATAAATAGTAATAATTGGAAGAATATTATAATTTTTATGTAACGGCGTGATTCATCTACATATACTTATAATAAATCTGTAGAGAGGTCAATTCTGTACATTAAATATATTTTCAAAATAACTATCAGGGGGTGATTAGTGATCGATACTGATGCCAAAAATGCAATCAGTAAAATTTTTGTCTGTCTGTCTGTATGTTCCTTATAGAAACAAAAACTACTCGACGGATTTTAACGAATCTTGGTACAATTATTCTTCATACTCCTGGGCAGGTTATAGGATACTTAGAAATTCCCACGGGCATGGGAATTAGCGGGAAAATCGTTTTGTATGAAAAATCTGAACCGCTTAAGTTAGACGCTTGAAATTCGGCATGCAGGTACCTTACTAAACAAACTTAAAGCTTAGTTACTACAGGATATTGCAAAATTCCCACGTGAACGGGAGTTAGCGGGAAAAAACATTTGTATGAAAAATCCCAACCGCTTAAGTTAGACGCTTGAAATTTGGTATGCAGGTACCTTAGTAAACTTGAAGCTTAGTTACAACAGGATATTGCAAAATTCCCACGGGAACGAGAGTTAGCGGAAAAAAACATTTGTATGAAAAAATCTAAACCGCGTAAGATAGATGAAGGGGGTAAAACGGGATCCACGCGTACGAAGTCGCGGGCGGCCGCTAGTTTAAGAATAAAACTTATGAATATAATATTAGTTAATGTGAAAAATAAATATTTTTTATACTTACCACATAGGTATGCAAGGTTGATCTAGTCATTGATTTTAGTAAAATCTAGGATTGTTTCACAATTTATAGACTTAGATTTAGAGATTTAGGAATATTACCTGTTTTGTCGTCTATTTCTTAAATTGTACATGCATAACTACCAATTAGGTTAAGTGAATGTTATATTTTGTTTGTTTTATTCGTTTCAACTTAAAAAATGCTAATCCGTAGTTTGGTCATGAATGGAGTCGTTATAACTAGCATTTCACAAAGTAGGTTAATAGTCTGTCTGAGTTTAAAATTACGTATACTATTTGAAATAATGTTTATTTTTGTTTAAGTAAATAGTTTTAAAAATGAGAATTTGTAAAAGTATTTAAGCAATACTGAGTACATTTGACCGGTTTTATATTTTTTAACTCAGAACCTTTTTAAAGAATGCATTTATAAAGTAACTGGCACACTATAATACTGTAAATTTTGTTCTGAACAACTAGTATAGAGCCATTGTACCTACTAGAAGAACGTACCCGTTATTTATTGTTGTAATATTTTTATTGTTTAACAACATAATTAACGTTCCATAAATCGTATTAAACAATGACACATTTGATTAGACATTTATTAGCCCATGAAAAAACCATCTGACGCTAATTTTCGCATATTAATCTCATAAATTAGACATCCATTTCCTCAACAATCGATTAACGTGACATCGATTATTAACATCTAATGAGATAATTCTCCAAACGAGTGCGAGAACAATCGATCTTGAGCTACAGTTTTCATCTATTATCACAATAACAATAAACGGTACAATTTCGTACTAATTATGAATGACACGCGATGTGCACGTGCTGTTTTTTGTTTTGATGGTAATTATTGTTTACTTTTTTATCTCATATTGTATCTCAATTTAAACTGATTTAAAAAGATTGAAACAAAGACAGAAGAATCAACTACATAGATATCATAGAAGAGGTATATTTTAATCGTTCTACAGAATATAGTAACAAACTTTTAATTAGAAAAAGAAATAGATTTATAGAACCATTTTTTCTTAGGCATAACTTAAACAAACAAATCAATTCCCAAAATGGTTTCCATTCCATACTGTAACATTTAAAGCTTTTGTTTCTTATAAATATAATTGTTGACTCGAGTTCTTCTAGATCTTAATCCGACAATACCTAATCATCTCAACAGTTAATATGTATCTTCTTAATATCCCATTGCAATAGGTGATTTATTTTAATAACAGATTGTTCAGGAATGTGCAATCTTACATAATGAAAGACAACTTCCATTATGACTAGACTGTTTTAAAAATTATGCAACGTATTGCGAAATGGTAGCATTAAATATGAGTTACTGTGTTAGTAACCTTGAAATGTCCCATGATTTTCAAGGCCAATGAACTACACGATTATACAGATGTGCAATCTTAGATAAATCTAGAAACGAATAAACTTTTTTATAATCCTGTATGGCGCTATATTTATGTGGAAATTGACTCTGCAATCAAGATTATTTGGCTATATTTTCGACATAGAGGCACTTGCACGTTCTTAAACCGTTAGAAGGTATGAGAGTTATATTTAAGTAAAGAAAAAATAACATAGTGACTCATCTAACGAACCATCATAATTTCAGCATCAGGATTGCTGTACATAAGCCTTCCCTAATGATTTCCATATTGCTCGGTTGGTAGCGGCCTGCATTAAACGCCTTTCTGCTAACTTTAGGAGGTCGTCAGTCCACCTTGTAGACGACAACTTGAATCAAATATTATATTGATATTAACTAGTGAAGTAATGGACAAATCCCGATTGACCGCATCTAAAACTCACTTTTAGCCTTGTCTGTCTCCAAACTACTTAACTCGTTCAAAACATTAGCAATCATTTTAACATTCTTACCAACCTCGATAATTAATAAACACGTACAAAAACTTCTCTGTGCAACACTAATCGAAGTTGCATAGTTGTGAAAGGATTGACAGCTAATGTTGATACTTACCTAGTGCTTATCTTCTTCTAAGAAAATCTTACTGTTAGTGAAGTCTGTAACTTTATTTTGTATTTTTACGTCACAATTTTTTCGGATAAAACGTAAAATATTGTGCATTTTGTCCTATCTTTTTTTTCCTTATCTTTCAATGCAAAAAGTCTTATAATGCAAAGGAATACATGATTAGAATTTATAAAAAAAAAACATTTTAAAAGTTTGTCCTATTCATAACCAAATACGTTTATAACTTACTTGTAGGACTAACATTCACACAGAAAAATTACGATTAAAATTAAATATTTAAAAATAATGTATTCGACTTTTTACAATTCAATTCACGTTCATCAACTAAATGTCATCTATTTTATAAATATAAAGAGAAATGTTATATCCAATCAATTTGACTGACTTGAATAAACATCGCGTTATAATTTACAATTGTAATCGCTACAGCAATTCAATATAATAATTACCCACGAATTAAACTACTTATTATAATAAAAACACAGCGAGTCAGGTTACTGCAATACTTTGGTACAAACACCTACTTTATGCAATGGTTATTACATAGTGGAAATATCTCGATATATTGACCGCCTCTCACTTGTAATAAATTAAGTAGGTAACAGACGCAGGCGTTTATATGAATATAGTGGCTGTAAAGTCTTGAAACATCTACATTGATGACATCACGCATGTACTCGTAGCTTCTAGTTGAACTCTTTTGCGATTTACTTGTTGCTTTAATTAATGGTTATACCTAAACCTATCAGGCAGATGCTTCAAGTTTAATACGTAACTGAAAATCCATATTTTTACACGTTAAGTAATTAATTGACACAAAGGATGACTTCACTCAACTCGATGGGGCCTATACAGAAAATAAAACATTTGTATAATAACAAGTTTATTTTCAAAGATGTCGTTAACTTGGTTGCTGTTTGCAAAATCCAGGTTTATGAGGACCTACCGTCCTCAACTTGAATGAATATTTGTGCATTTCTCCAAGTCACTGAAAGATAACGCTGTCTGTATAATTATAAAATCGCTCTTTCTCATAAAAATACTCGTATATTTTCACACAAATCGTGTCTTGTTGTATGTGCGCTGTTACAAGTTTATCAATTTACCCTGAAGTTTTAATTTGAATACTTTACAAGTGTTTTGCTTAACCATTTAATAGACCTTCATTCTTCCGCGTCCACTTCGTTACTCAACACATTCTCTTTATTGGTCTGCCTAAAAATAGACTGTTATTAAGTTTTACTTTGCAATCTGGTACGTGAGCGGAATCTGTTTCGTTGTATTCCGTAGATGATACTAGATTTGTCTAGTTTAAGCTAGTATACACCACAAATACTTAACGCCTAGCGGTTAAAATTAATTGTTTTATTAAATGCTTATCATAGGGCTAAATTATCACCTCTCACTCCCCCTTCTTCTTTTATTTTTGGCTTTGGGAACCACAATTTTGCCAAAATCCCTGTATCCTCTCATTTTCACCGCTACAGCTCCAATGTAGCCTAAGTCTACAACTTGACCGTCAAGAAAAACCCAACTGATCAGCACTCTAGTTTTGCCAATGTCAATCAGCACACTAGTTTCGCCAATGTCAAGTGTTTTAACTAAAATCAGCCTTCGCTCTTCGCGTTTTCCTCTCTCTAACGATCATATGTGCGTGAAATGGCAACACTAATTCGAGAACATTGACCTACGGCAATCATAACTCCAGGGCCCTATGGCAACACCCGAAACGACAATAGAGTAGAGCCCCGACCTCCCGATCGCCTCGCCCTCTTTCCTCACGCTACGTGACATGCACTCGAAATAGTGTGCACTTAGAATTGCTAGTGTTGTTAGTGCGACAAGACTTTTAGATTAGGCATCGGTATGAGTGAGGAAAATTGTAGTTTTGTCTGTTAGTTAATACTTACAATGGGAAAAACATTGTTAATTCCAAATGGGCTTGTATTGACCTTGGTATACCATCTTTTCTGGTACTCTAATCTCATAATACACTCAGTAGGTAGAGCAAAAAAGACCCATATGTTAACTGTCGATCTTGCACTAATATAGGTACGTTTTAGTAACTTATTATGAGGTTGTAGAGGTGCTATTTGACTGTACTAGAGTTCATATCAAACGATACGCTTCAAAACCTTGATCATGAAATTGGTGTTATTGATTTATAATTTGACACTTCATAGTCACAGATAACTGCATTATTAGACAACTAGCTTTCCGCCCGCGACTTCGCTCGCGTGGAATTTTTCGGTTTTTTATATAACCTATGACACTCAACAATAATGTGGCTTTCTATTGGTGAAAGAATTTTTAAAATCGGTTCTGTAGATCCCGAGATTACCCCTTACAATTGAATAAATATACAAACACACAAACTTTACCTCTTTATAATATTAGTATAGATAAACTATTTAAGAAACTAAGCATACCTACTTACTAAATCCTGCCCTTCTATTCCAGACCACACCGAGTGGAGCAAGCCAGAAAGTTTCCAGAAACAAACACAATGAAGACGTCATTGTACCTGATCGCGTTGTGCGCAGCATTGGCTGCGGTGGGCGCTGCGCCGGCGCCGGAGCCGGCGGCGAACCCCGAACCCGCGCCGAATCCCGAACCCCAGCCGAACCCTGACGACCGGCCGGAGATCATTGAAATCATCGCTCCAGCTGCCAGCGCACAGGTACGTTGAAGGACTAGGATGATTAACTTTTAAATCCGTAAGGTTTTTGCACTCGGTGGACCGATGTCCTGTACCTCTAGCAACAACTTTCGTCTTCGAATCGTTTGCGTATTCGACAAAATTCGATACTCAACCATCGAAATAAACGATAATGTGACAATTTTGATTCTAAAAAATGTTGTGCAACCTTTTGGGCGCTGTTGTAGTTTTCGTACTAAATCTTTTGATGGCGATTCGAATGCGCAAACGATTCGAACTCGAAAGTTTTTCGTGCTAGCCGTACTGGTGAAGGTTGCGAGCAACGTAGGACTGGTCATTGTGAAAATCTTTGGGGGAGGTCTTTATACAGCAGTGGACTTCCTTAGGTTGAACAGGAATATAAATGTAGGTAATCATGTACCTACACCTGATTGAAATGTGTTTTCGAGCTAACAGACTATCGACTTTTTATGAGCTATCAGAACATGATAGTTGCCTTAGACGTTTTACTGGTATAGCAATAGATACGTATGACGCCACTAATTGTTCTACAATTCAATTAAATAACAACTTGATTTCAAGTTACAAAAATCTAATTTCACAGTTCGTTGAAAACTAATCAGGATTGAACTTGTTGTTTTGTACCGAAGTTGTCTTATAACTTTTGGTGTTGAATACCTACTTTATTCGCAAATTACCCCTTAATAAATGCATACTCGATCGAAGGATTTCCTTTGGGAATACTAGCCAAAATATTGCACTTTCGTAGCTCTGTATAAACTCGCGTAGTTATTATTCAGTAAATTATGCAATATATCTATGTAATTGCCTTTTAAAACGCAAAAGGAAAAGGTACTAAAGTACGTAACATTTGCAAAATAACTTACTTTTTGCCTGAATACCTAGTTGCACAATATTTTGATCGCATCGTAATATGATAACACTTCGCGACTTCGTACGCGTGGATCCCGTTTTACCCCCTTAGGAGTTGAATTTTGCAAAATCACTTCTTCTTCTTCATTTGTTGATGGCGATGGACTTGTGTTTTTTCGCCACTGGGGGCACACTGTTCCGCCAATGTCACGTGCGCAGCTTTTACACAATGTTATGAATAAAAAAATAAATAGATAATAATTCAATACTGCAAAACTAAGCGGACTTATCGTACCTAAAACAAAAAAGACATCACACACAATCACAAAAAGACATCACAAAACAAACAAAACACAAAAATTTTGTACAGCATGGATTGGGATAAGGGAAAGGGTTGGGACTGTTGGGAGAGGCTAAGAGATTTGGATTGAATTTCGCAAGGCCAAGACAAGTTAAAAGTACCTACAAATTAATTTTGTTAACATTGATGAATTTAACAAGGGAATTTAACNCTACAAACAATAAGAGGCAGCAATGTCAAATCAATAGTAATTGTAAAAAAAATAAAACATGTGAAAACTGCACTATCTGTAAAAAAGCTGTTTGTGGAAAATATACAAAAGAGTCTAAAAAAACTATTACTTGTTACAAATGTTACTAACTCTAATGCTAAATTGTTTACTAGGCTATAAAAAAATAAATTTGTATTATTTTTATTTAATTTTTTTTTTTTAAATCTGTAATAATTTCATAAGTATTCTCACTTAACCTCTAGTACCGTCAAATTGACCGCTGCGGTCTTTGAAGGTATAGCATGCAGCCCGGCCCTTCTAGTGTTAAAATAGGGGAGTTATTGGTGTTAAGTACGCATTTAATGTTAGAGGGACGGGGGAAAGTTTTAGGGAGAAAATCGAACAGTGAGGATCCAATTTTGGGACAGTTAAAAAAGATGTGGTTGGTTGTTCCTTCATCCAGGCCGCACTCGCAGATGGAGCTATCTTTAATGCGCATTTTGCAAAATCACGTCTTAGTGAGCACCTACGTTCTAAAAGTTTCTGAGGTTTCGTGATGAGTGAGTCAGTCAGTCAGTCAGTGACCTTTCGCTTTTATAGATACAGATAAAGTTTTAACTTCTGATCTAATAGCTCAGAAGCGTGCACATGCATACCGCAGTCTATGATAAGCATAAAGATTTACTACATCTCATTACAGCGAAGGCTAGGCATAAAATAATCGGCCCCAATGTGCAGCGAGCGTGCGCGGGCGCCGCGAGACCCAGTAACTCAGTTACTGGACTTACACACGTGTTTCTTAACTATGATCTACGTGGCCTGATAAAGGAAACCTAATAGGGTAGTAGACACAAAATTGACAAACTTTTTATGACCTAGTTATTAAAATTTTCTAGCTTTAAAAGTCTCTTCTCAAACTAAGTTTTTCAAGTTATGTTTTTGACTTGTCAAAACGCGATTCTTCTATAGATTTGAGACTATGAAGACGCGAAATCAATTGATTGAAAGCCACTTAAAAATCCAGTCAGCAATACCCATAAAAAAACTTAAACTCTGTCTTCAGGGATTAAGAGTCTTTACAGAAGATGTATCGTTTTATTTTATTGGTATTGTTGTTATATACCCAATTTTTCAGTGTCCTTAGAAAAGTAATTAGTATAATATTACCTGCCTACTCAAATGGATTAATTGAGATTTATCAATTGTTAAATTTAATTATGAATTTATGAAATAGGTATGTAGTTTGAACAGCAATAACTTCGCGTATTTAAACTCAATCCACCTTGGCAAATTAACTACATTCTAAAAATAGAAACCTACTTACCGTAATTTAATTTACACACAGTTAATTTAAACAAAGTAAACATTTTCATGTAAATAATATTTTACTTTGAAATAACACGTTTTATTGCAAGCATCATAATTAAACATTACTCACTATGTAACAATTTAAGTGTAAAATTATTGTTTTAAGTTTATCTCTACATAGAGTTTAAGACAATAGGTACGCTAACACAGACCTATAAACGGTGCTCGCAGAATATCAGCGTCGAGGTACTACGTGCCTCGGCTTATGCTGAGCGAGGACCTGTTTGGTACAATTTTATTTTAATTTTAAGTTTTAATTTGTATTGTGTTGTGCCAAATAAACGTTTTTTTTATTTATTTTTTTATTTATTGAAAAATCGCTCTTATTACCTCTTCATAAAAACCCAGAGTTTAGCTTGAAGTGCTAGAGTCGGTATTTTTGCAAGATTTTCCCACCGCTATGTCCGTACAGATTCTTACACGAAAATATTCTCATTCTGGCCATAGGTCACGGTATTCTTGACACTGCGTATCGCGTGTATCCCAACAGGCAGTTCATTAGTGAAATAATTACGAAAATCACGTTGTCTTGTAAATTACTCAACAACAACATTTTTATAGTAGGTTTACACTTATGATCGTGTATAGTTTTAGGGGCCAAAACTATACACGATCCTGAGACACGATCCTACATTGGAGGAACATTTTGTCCAACAGTGCACATCCAACCAAATGTTAAGACTTACTTAGTTTTTGGTACACTGTTATGACGTGTCTCTTTTTACTTTTAGCTTCACATTGGTAGTCAGGCTTTATAGACTCCAAATAGGTCCTTAAATGTTATTTGTTTCACATCATTATCAATACTTGACCTGCTAAAGGTAATAGTGATATACAGGCCTACTCGTACATAAATTAGGATAGGACCATTATTGACTTGTTTTGGAAGAACGTAAAACAAAACAAATCAATTTTCATTTAGCGACATGATCAATTTGCATATCTCGCAATGACGATGACATAATGTGTGATGGTCATTGTTTGAAATCACTAAACACAAAAGAAACGAAATCCAATGGTACATTTCAACACAGAACCATCAGAAAATTTCAAAGAATGGACAAAACAACATTTTGTCACAAATTTTGGCAATTCTCATTAGCATAAATGCAAATCGAATATTGTGTCAAGTTGCTTACTTAATAGGCTTTTAAAATCAACAAAACATACCTTTAATGTATCTTGCGTTGTTACTGACTGACTGCCAGTTGGTTATATCTCAGAACATAATTTAATTACAATGATGGATTGCTATTATCATCTAGACTGAAAATTGCCAAGGATTATATTGATGCTGTGCCTAACATTTAGAAGGTAGCAGTGGACGCCTTTGCAGTCTACTATTATCTTAAACTGGCGATCCTGGGCTGAAGGGTCACGTTAAACTGTTACAAGTGATATCAGCCTCTTTTAGAGCCTCTTTTAGAACATTCTCAAAGTTCTAAATGTTATGTAGTTACTTAATTTATATTTATTACTTAATTCCAGGAGACGCTGGCCACGCTGAACCTCGGCGCTCCCGGCTCTGAGCTGAGCGAGCGAAACAAGCGAACCATCGGCATCCTTCGGCAGTTATTCCCTACGTTGACACAGGTAATGCAGTCCCTGAGTTCCCTACCTAAAAAGCTACATTCAAACGGTAAAACTCACTGAACTACTGATGCATGAGTTCTAAAGTCATTTATGTGTAATAAAACAATACTCAAAAAGGAAACCAAAAATTGCAACGAATGGTTAAATTGATACAACTTCTCCTCAAACAGAAGTCGCGGATTGTTTTTCGCACTCCGAATCACACCTCGATTGGTTAAAAAATGTTAACCACAAATTCTTCCACAGGCAATGTACTAATTAAAGTTTCAGAACAGGCACAAACGGCGTTCTAAGGTCGGTCTATGTTCTAGATTATCGAACAGAAAGTCCAGCAGATAACAAGCCAGGTTCTCCAGACTTTCGGGCCAGTTGTGCTTAGAGCGTTCCTGGGGGGCAACCGCAACGGAGGGGGCGACAATATGGGAGGAGGAGGCACCATCGAACTGGATGACGATGACGATGATGATGACGCGGAGCCAGTGACCACGAGTTCCACGACCACCACGGAGGCGTCGACTGACGACGAGAAAAAAAGAAGAAAACGCGACCTAGTCTCTTTGCCGGTATGAAGGTCTTTTTGGCGCACTAACACAGCCTGCCTAAGGACGGCAGAGCGGGCGTGCGCAGACCGCAGCCTCCATCCCCATCGTCATCGTCACTTACATCACTAAACACCCATTCCACCATAACAGCATCCACAATACTAAATTCGTTTTACAGAACGTGGCCGCTGATGAGAATCAGTTGCTGTCCGGCGCGGAATCGCAGCAGGCTGAAGTGAGGGTAGCTTTCGGGGAAAACCAGGGTCAGGATCAGCAGGTCGCCGCCAGTGATGACCAGCAGACGGCAGCACAAACCAACTCCGCCAGCATCGATGAGATCACTCTCGATGATGCTGACAACAGCGAAGAAAATAGAAACAAAAGGTGAAGAGTTGGTCCTACGTCTGAAGATTTTAGGCCTTTAGATACCCTGCTGAGTATTTAGATAAAATTTGATAGGGATTGTGATATCTGAGCAGTAATCTTAATTGAATATAATTAAGAAATAGAATAACCAGTCCTTTAAAGTGAAACCGCGAAGGAATGGTTACAACAAAGCAATTTGTAACGTTATCTGCGCATTCCAGTTTTTTATGTAATAAAGTAGCTGGTCTCTATGTTTTGCAAGATATACATTGTCTCACAGATGTGTTCTAAAGCCTGCACCATTGTAGGTTTTTGCTAGACTTTTCAATTCGCACGTTTCGATTTCATCGCCGTGCCGTACTTAGAAATGTTTCGCTCGGCGCGATCATGTAACAATTGCGTGTGAGCATAAATTACTTAGTATTACGAGACTGGCGGTTTAAATGTTTGCTTGCTACGCTACCGTTGCCTTATGCTTGAAAACGTAAACATAGGTTTTACAAAACACAAGCAAATCTTGACAGTTTTAGGAAGCTAGTAGGTACGAGTAATGTTCAAAAGGTAGATTTTTCTCTCTCAATTCTCAAACTCAATTTTTAGTGTCGATTGTTCACAGGATTTATCGGATACAAAAAGAACTGTATTTTACTAAAGTGTTTAATAATTACCAACTAATTTTAACATCACTTTCTGTTTCCCTCCATCGAAGCATGTTCTAATAAAACGTGCATGTGTTTCAAACCCCGTTTCACATACTATTCTGTCTGTATCTTTTTCATTGACATCATTATCATCGTTCATGATCAAATCAATGTCCTTCTGTTTGTTTTTATTGGATTTTCCTCAAATTTTGAAGTTTTCTGGTTAATTTTTCAGATTTCTGAGCTTCGGCGGTCAAGCTGGAGCGGGCGGGTCAGGAGGCGGGTCTGGTAACTTCTTATTCGACATCGTCAGGGTAAGATCTTTTCAACCAATAAACAATAGTCCAATCATATTTCTATACACCTAATATTCTCTTCGCCCTTGACTTATAACAAGTCCTTTAACACTAGAAGGGCCGGGCTGCATGCTATACCTTCAAAGACCGCAGCGGTCAATTTGACGGTACTAGAGGTTAAGTGAGAATACTTATGAAATTATTACAGATTTAAAAAAAAAAAATTAAATAAAAATAATACAAATTTATTTTTTTATAGCCTAGTAAACAATTTAGCATTAGAGTTAGTAACATTTGTAACAAGTAATAGTTTTTTTAGACTCTTTTGTATATTTTCCACAAACAGCTTTTTTACAGATAGTGCAGTTTTCACATGTTTTATTTTTTTTACAATTACTATTGATTTGACATTGCTGCCTCTTATTGTTTGTAGTACATGGTTCACTTGTTTCAGANTTCTAGTGTTAACTATTTGCTATATGTATTTATTAATAATATATTATAATTTCCAATTTATATATCATTCTATTTTATCTATTACTGAACTTTTCTCCCTTTCTAACCATTTCTTTTAATAAACCATTTAATAAAGTTACAACCAAATCTATTACATACCTCACCAAAACAACAAAAAAGAAGACATCAACCTGATGAAAGAGTGAGAGAGAAGCATGTGCTATAAATAGGTGCGAGTGAGAAGGTTTGATTTTCAGCGTCCAGCAGAAGCGATGGCCAGGGCAGCTGGAACCGCGTTCAGGCTCTTCGCAGGAACCGACTCTTTGAACGTCGGGCTCACTGCTTCACACACAGCTTCATTGGACCCTAACGATCCCCAAGTACACACATAAGTACAGTAGAGAGGTGGACGCCGTAGATTGTTGTAGTTAGCTGCCGTATGAAGTGGTATATTGCACTTGATCACCTGGATTCAGTAGCGGCGTAAGGGGGGGGCGGTGGGGGCGGTCCGCCCCGGGTGCCAAGCATCAGGGGGTGACACAAGTGGCGCAGATTAGTATTCACTGGCATATCGGCATGGCAAATCTGCGGTCTATGTCATGATACGGGGGTGTGGGGGGTGTGATTGTCTTTCAATCTTCGAATCGACCAAAGTCCTGGGGGTNGGGGGGGGGGGGGTGATCGCCCCGGGTACCAACCCATGCTACGCCGCCACTGCCTGGATTAGATCACCCGGGTGATCATAGGCGACATTTTGGTGTCCTTTGATCACCAATGGATAAGGTGATCTCTAGGTGATATCACCGATGGGTGATCTCTAGGTGATCTCATCTACGGGTGATCAAAAGACACCAAAGTGTCGCCTATGATCACCTGGGTGATCTAATCTAGATGATCAAAGTGGACTAGACCTATGTAGGAACTATCGTCTTCGAGAACAACTGGATGATCAAAGGAGAACGAATGCAGAATGAATATTCAACTAATACGCTAACAATTCTCTCGCTTCTATAACTTATTTAATCGTACCTATGCACCCTTCTAGATATTGCACTATCTAACTGCTCCAATAACATAACATTAGTCTAAGGTTTGTTTGTTTGTAATAACTTAAGTAATGTAAATTATTGTCGTAAATGTTTTATGTTAACAAAAGTAGTAAATTAGTTGTTCGTTAGATAGTTGATTACCTTCAGAAATAGAACAGTTGTTTCAAATTATATTCGTCATTAGTGACCTAGCAAATTTTATTAACTTGTAGACTCTACAATTAACTTATTAGTAATCTGTGCTACAATGTAGAGTCTAATTTAGAAGTGACGCAGTACCATAACTAAAAATTATAAAACACCTTCTCCTATTTAAAAACTTGCCTCAGTCTTCCAAAGCTAAATTTTAGCTGCAAAGTCCAGGTTCCAACCTCATACTAAAATAATAACTTTTTTACACATAAACAAGCACACTGAGTCACAACAGTTACATTATTCATTACCACTCCAATGTCAAATACCAAAACTATCGAAAAACCGCCATCAATTCCACATCAACCATTCTCTTTCCAGCTCGTAGCCGGCTCATCTTCAGGCGCGTCGGGTGACACCGCCGCGGCAGAGGGTGACGACGCCGGTGCAGCCAAAGGCGACAACCTAACCGAGGGTGTGCCCGGCCCCATCACCAGGCTCTTCATCATCGCCAACCGAGGCATCGCCAACCTCATCCAGGACCTCATCCTCCGCATCGCACAGACCTCCGAAAGGATAGTCAACTTCAAAGCGAGATTGATCACCTCCATCATTTAACGCGTTTGCGGGTAGAACAATAATTAGTTAAGTAGAGTAGAAAGTCCACGGGTAATAAGACGAGGCGAGTGACGCTTCTGTAATGTAATCTTTATTGGTTTAATGTGTGATGTTGAGTATTAAAATAAGGGTCTCATCTGTGTTAAGCGGAGACGTGTGCTAGTCGTTTACTATTCCAAGAGAGCCCAAGAAGTGTTTTTTAATTTTGCAAAAAATAACCAGTACGCAGTCTCTTGCTTAACGCAGCGGAGAGCAACGTGTATAATTTAAAAGTGCTTTTAAAACCGTGCAGGCGAACGTTACAAAAATCCTACAAGCTGTTCCGTTGACGTCTCTGCACGGTTCTAAGACCACTGGTGGTCTGATTAATTTAAGAGTTAATATTATAGGTCTCGTCTTCTTATCTGTAGGCAATGAGTGCTACGCTGGCCGGCCCGTAGGCTTGGAAATAACTAGCGAGGTCAAACCACTTGAGTTTGCTAGTCATATTTTTGGCTTGATCATAAAAAGTATGTCCCGCACGGTTTTGTGTGAGGGATGCTTGTTATGGGTAGCTTAGCCCGGCCTTCTTTAGGCCTGGGTCGCGTGGGCTGGGTTGAGGCCTGGGTCATGTGGCCTAAGCCGAGGCCTGGGTCTCGTGGCCTAGGCCGTGGCTGGGTGAGGCCAGGGCCGGCGCACCGACGGCGGCGTGGCGTGGCCAGAAGGCCGCCCGGCGCCATCGTCATTCCTGCTCAAGCTTTTTTTATAATGTGACAATTTTCGATTCGTTTTTACGTTTGTAAATATGTATTATAGCGGAATTTTGTATAAAATAAAACGATTAGTTAAATTATTTTGGAGTGTTAATTTAAAAGTGGATATGATACCTTTATCAAGGTCTTACGCCCAATTTTCCCATCCTTTCCCCAAATTCAACAATAAGTAATCCATGCATGTAAGAACATGAATGCAAGAATGCGAATCCTAAGCTGATAATCATAAAAATTACTACGATTGTTCTTCCTAGTATCTCTAAAATAAAACCACAATATCTAGATTTCAATCACCAACAAGACGTCACAGCTTTATTCCATTCTAACTTTATCTGACAAGAGACATACAATAAATGAAAATATCGCTACTTGAACATATTCATGCAGCACTCACTTTACAAACTTTAGAAAACGACACATTATTTTTCCTGCCTTTGCTACGTTAAGTTGTTGAAAAAAGAATCCAAGAACTTCGCAACTAAACCCACGAAGAAGCGTCTTCTAGAGGGCTCTGATGTCACTCTTGGGAACCTCTGGCATTTGTCAGCTGTAGGCGAGGGCGGGGCTTGAGAGATCGCAGGGTACACTTGGTACGACAGTGGCGGGTACACTTGGAACGAGAGTGGTGGGTACACTTGGTACGAGAGTGGCGCGTGCACAGCTATCCTCATGGGGCGAGCAGCGCGCGCGTCCACCTCACACTCTATTAGATGGACACCATACCTGAAGTGACTGAAACAAAAGCAAAGCGTTTTAGGTAGGTAGCTCAAGCAAGCGTAGGTAGCTCAAGCAAGCGTAGGTAGCTCAAGCAAAGCACGTTCAGTCTTTCATGCATTTAAAATGATGATTATTGTCCTCAAATTACAAAAATCTATACGACTTTAAAAGACAGTATGGCAAATAATGCCATTTTGTATATTGCTCTGCAGACTAGCAGTTAAACTTCCATAGTGTTCTATAGCTAGTGGCGAAGATATCAACGGTACAAAATCAGTACCCCTAGCACGAATAAATCGTTATCGTTTTAGGATAATGAAAAGTAAAACAGCGCTGCGCCACGGTTGTAAGTAAGTATTTACAAGAGTACCAAGAGTACCTACTTACCGATGAAACCTTTGTATTTTTGTAGAATGTATAGAGCCCATAAATACAAAAACAAAATAAAACAATAAACAAAAGGTTTCTAAAATAAAAACAACAAGCTAGAAATCTTTTTAAAGTTTACTTGGCCTAAATACAGTAATTACACTATTTTTGTTGATAAAATTAATTTTAGGTTGTTTTCATGTCAAAAATAACATTTTAGTGCAATTTAGTTGCGAAAAGTTTATAGGAAAGGAGTTAGAAATGCAGAGAGAAGTTTTGTAAAATAGTCACCAACTCATCTTAATAATTTGATATAAATAAACTAACTTATTGATCTTACTGTAATGCTTTTAACAAACTCGTTCTTTATTATTTTTATTTCTAAGTTTAATCTATATATATGTTACAGGAAATGTATGAAATCCGTCATTGTATACAATTCCTAGGAATTGTGTATAAGTCCTAAAATCACCCAGAAATGTGTGATGTAAATTATATTAGACACATTTCCTAGGAAAAATACACATTTCCTAAACAGCAATCGGAAATGTAATTAAGATATTTTTTTTTAAACAAAATTATTTTTATTACGCCACTTTTTGTTCTCCGAAATTTAAATGGCGCTACCGCGCCGCGGGAGCTGTGTATGTGTAAGGTCGCAAGTCTAACCTAACCTAACCGAGACTTTGTTATCCAGCTACAGGAGTACTAAAACCTTCATGCCAATAATAGTTTGATAAAAGAGATTTTAAAATTAGGGATTTCCAATAATTCAGCGTAATATGCGTGATGCCGAAAGAAAGGTATGCCAATAATTTTAGGCAAATATTTTTTTCGGCCAAAGTATAATAGTGCGAAAACAACTGTCAGGCTAAACAATAATAATTGTGAATTAAAAGTACCTATCGGCCAATGTGGTTTGGTTAAATGAAATTTTAGGCGTACCGAGGGGCACCCGATCACGCGACCGCGCTTGTGCCGCTTAGTTTTATACATTTCCTAATACAATATTGGAATTCTATAAAATTCCTAGGAAAAGTATACATTTCCTAGGATATGTGCGTATTAAAAAATCTCTGAAGCAATATTTTATACATTTCCTAAATAGCTTCGGAATTGTATAAATTTCCTAGGAATAGTATACAATTCCTAGAATTCATACATTTCCTGTAACATATATAAAAATGAAACCCGTTTCGCGTTGTCACGGCATCACGTGTGAACGGCTGAACCGATTTCGATAATTCTTTTTTTTAAATGTTTGTGGAAGTCCAAGGATGGTTCTTACGGAAAAAAATATTAAGAAAATCTCTACGCTAAGGCGGTACGAAGTTCGCCGGGTCAGCTAGTATTTTATAAACTTATCTACTTAGATTCGGACCGTAAAGTCGTTTGATGGCTGTTACTAATCGCGGAGTATTATCCAATCAGCGCTATGCTGAGTTTTTAGGCTTAGTTTTCATTGGTAGATGGTACGTCAAGTAACAAAAAACATGTGTCACTGTCAAGAAGTGTCACAAAGTGACAAGTGAGTGACATGAGTGACATCATTTCCATACGTTTAGCTTGCGAAATCTTCTAAAGTTTTTAGAAATGTTTTAATTGTATTATTTTAGGTAATTATTTCAATTACAATTAAATCTAAGATGGCACTTTATGAAGGCATCGCTTTGATCCAGGAAAAGCAAGCAGTTGTATTAGATCTGGGCACAGATTACACTAAGTAAGAAAGTCTTGTTTTCATTTCGTTTATTGTTATTTTAAGCTATTATTTACCAATTCTTAAACCTTCACATTTAAGTAAATAACATGACAATCATTAACCTTTTGATTTTAGCCAATATTCATCATAATAAAGCTAGTTTTACGTAATTTTTAAGGTTTGGTTTCACTGGCGAAGCCGCGCCTCGATGCATCATCAGATCTGAATTTTGGTGCCCTGCAGAGCGCCGGTATAAACGCGTATATGATTACCGCACCCCAGAAGAACTGTACGACAATCTCGTGCACATGTTACATTTGTTATACTTTAGGTAAGTAAATGATTTGTGGATAACTAACTGGCTTAAATTATTGTTGTACAATGGATGAGTAGTGAAGCTTCACACTGTAAGACATTAATTTACTTCCTTTAAATGCTTGTTTTTGAGTTTATTTAAATTGTAGCACAAATATAAACTTTAGTCGAAGAATTTATATTTATAAACAAACTTTTATACTTTTCTGAATGTTACTTAGTTAAATTAAATTAATAATTTCAGGCATGTATTGGTGAACCCAAAGGAGCGCAAAGTTGTAGTAGTGGAATCACTCCTCACACCAACTCTCTTCAGGGAAACCCTGGCCAAAGTTCTGTTTACACATTATGAGGTAAAGACCTTCATTTCTTCATTTGGATTTTAATGGTATGACCTATTTAATATATTTTGTTCAGTGTCCAGTAAAAAAAGAAACATTAAAATACATTTTAGCGCTATAATAGAACTGCAAACCTGGTAACAAATATCAGTAACTTGAGCTGAGTTACATCACCTACTTTAACCGTAACTGTAACTATAACCATAGTTTTTTGTAGATTCTGACAGATTTGATGTTTACTGAAGTTGAAGTAAGATAGTGGACCCAGGGTTAAAATTCTACATTACTTCTTTTCTTGATTTCTATGACTAATTTAACTGAAAAACAATCTATTACAGGTATCTGGAGTTGTCTGGGCAGACAGCCCACGTCTTTGTGCCCTCACACTGGGAACTCCTGTGGCTCTCATAGTATCCATCGGTGCTCAGGAGGCAGAAGTTTGCGCTGGTAATTTTTTTTTCATGCAATAGCCAAGTAATATTTACCAATTAGGTTGATGATACTATTTACCAATAGACTTACTTTTTCTTGATAACAAAGCTGATAAATATAAAATACTAGCTTTCCGCCCGCGGCTTCGCCCGCGTGGAATTTTGTCTGTCACAGAAAAACTTTATCGCGCGCGTCCCTGTTTCAAAAACCGGGATAAAAACTATCCTATGTTCTTTCCCGGTACTCAAACTATCTCTATGCCAAATTTCATCAAAATCGGTTGCGAGGTTTAAGCGGGAAAGCGTAACAGACAGACAGACAGACAGACAGACAGACAGACAGAGTTACTTTCGCATTTATAATATTAGTTGGGATTTATTCAAGCTCATAAACATTTTATTGCTTACAAAATTTTCAAGTGGCTAGAAAAATCTAGCCACTTGAAAATTTTGTAAGCAATAAAATGTTTAAAACTCAAAAGAGTTTCACAAGTTTTTTTACCAACCAATTTTTGTCACTAGTGGTCCACGCGTCAGTAGTGCTTCGGGCGTTACAGTCGCAGCCGCTAGCAGCACGAGCCATCCACGATGAGCTGTCCAGGTTGCTGGATGAAGACAACAACACAGAACTGCACCTGCCTGACCACATCATTGAAGATATCAAAGGTACGTTGAATTTTTATGCTCAGGCGTATCTTGAGGCCTCGGCACAGATTGAGGTCCCTGAGGTGGAAATTCCATATTTAGATCTATCACAGGACAGATCTTACTATTTTCAAGGGTTAAATAATTGAAATAGAAAAACTTTATTAGACACAAAAACACACTTTAAACATGGATATTAAACACACGTAAAATGCCTCAGTATAAATAGAGACACATGCGGGTCCCGACACTTATTTTCAGCCGATGCCCTCATTCGATGCCCACCGATTTCAAATCCCATAACTGCCGAGTAACTAGACAACAGAAAATCTATTGTTGGGTCACCAGTGTTCAATGGGCTACCTAAGTAAACACCGACAAACGTTACTTCGACATTACGTTACTCCCACACTGCTGAGTATAAATTTCTGAAATGTCTTGGGATTAGCGGAGCAATTAAACGAAAACGTATGAACGATTCCACGGTTTATTGTCAACTGACACATACACATAAAAACAGTCTACCTGCATACAACAATACTTATTAATATTGAGTTACCTACATTACAATTTCCAGCCTGTTCAATGTTTTAAAATCAGGATTTTTTTCTTTCCAGTCAAAACCTGCTTCGTGGGCAGCCGCGAGCGAGCCCAACAGTGGGCTGACGGTCCCACGCCTGTGCCCGCTAAGAGCGTGCAGTACCCGCTCGCGGGACGGCCGGCGCTCGCCGTCTCCGGCCGCGCGCGGGAGCTGGCCGCCGAGCCTCTGTTCGCGCGGGACAACGAGCGAGCCTCGCTGCCCGACATCGTGCTGCAGTGCATCATGCAGGTCATTGTTCAACAGATGGAGTTGCCGCTAAAATGTTTTGAAACTTTTTGCATGTGGCAACATTTGGTTGTGTTGCCATATAAAAAAAAAGTTGCAAGGAGGCTGATAAATCTGTCAATTTCGAGTGTTTATTTGTTAAATGTAAAAATGTTTTGACACTTTTTGTATGTGGCAACCATTCCACCAAAAAAAATTATTTTATATGGCAACCATTCCGCCTCTTGGCCCAAAGGGCTTGTATCCAGAGCCGTAAAACTCCATGTAAAAAATCTAGGATGTTGATTTTGGCCAGCATTGAGAACACAGATGATTTTATTCTTTTGATAGTCCATCCCAAATAAAATCTAAATTCTTTTGATTTTTCGTGGAATCCGTGGAGACAAGTATTCTCGTATATTGCCATCCCTCTCACGCAAAGCGAGATGCCAGCATGAGCGACAGTGACAGATAGACCCGAAACTACGAAAGCAGCGTTTCGGAGTAGCTCTGTTTCAAAACCCCAACGGATCCATTTTGAAAGTTACTATAGCGAGTCTTTTGCACTAAGTCTGATCCGAATACGTCAAAATACGGATCTAGAAAACTACTAGAAAAATCTGATCTAGCCCGTGTTACCAAGTCTCAACAATTGGTTTCTACTGTCTCGCTTCGCTGGTACCTGAAGGGCACAGTCCTCCAGTCGCGCGCCTGCCCCGGGCCGTATGCCGCGCTAAGAGCGTGCAGTACCCGCTCGCGGGACGGCCGGCGCTCGCCGTCTCCGGCCGCGCGCGGGAGCTGGCCGCTGAGCCTCTGTTCGCGCGGGACAACGAGCGAGTCTCGCTGCCCGACATCGTGCTGCAGTGCATCATGCAGGTCATTGTTCAACAAATGATGTTGCCGCTAAAATGTTTTGAAACTTTTTGCATGTGGCAACATTTGATTGTGTTCTTGTCATATAAAAAAAAGTTTCAAAATGAGTTTGATTTCTGTCAATGTCAGGTGATTTAGTTCTTTTGATTTTTCTTGGATTCTGTGGAGACAAGTATTTCCGTAAGCAGCGGGGTAACTAAAAAAGTATGAAGTTTCCTATATTTCCATCCCTCTCACGCAAAGCGAGATGCTAGCATTCGACGGTGACAAATAGACTCGAAACTGCAGGTTTTAAGACACCATGATTCTTTTTGAAACTTACTAGAGCGGTTATCGCACTACGTCCAGAGAGCANTGCTCTCTGACTACGTCCGAAAAATGCGAATCTAGAATACTACTAGAAAAGTTGGATCTAGCCCGTCTCATGAGACCGCGGTAACAATTGATCTCTACTGTCTCGCTTCGCTGGTCCTTGAAGGGCACAGTCCTCCAGTCGCGCGCCTGCCCCGGGCCGTATGCCGCGCTAAGAGCGTGCAGTACCCGCTCGCGGGACGGCCGGCGCTCGCCGTCTCCGGCCGCGCGCGGGAGCTGGCCGCCGAGCCTCTGTTCGCGCGGGACAACGAGCGAGCCTCGCTGCCCGACATCGTGCTGCAGTGCATCATGCAGGTCATTGTTCAACAGATGGAGTTGCTGCTAAAATGTTTTGAAACTTTTTGCATGTGGCAACATTTCATTGTGTTGCCATATAAAAAAAAATTTCAAAAGGAGGTTGATTTCTGTCAATGTCGAGTGTTTATTTGTGTAATTTTACAATAGGAAATGAATGTTTTAGATCTTTTGATTTTTCGTGAATTCCGTGGAGACAAGTATTCCTCTAAGCAGCGGGGTTACTTCGAAGTTTCTTATATTGCCATCCCTCTCACGCAAAGCGAGATTCCAACATGAGCGACGGTGACAAATAGACTCGAAATTACAGGTTTCAAGACGCCATTAGGTTCATTTTGAAACTTATTATAGCGCGTTTTCGCACTACGCCCGAATGTAGAAAATTACTAGAAAAATCGGATCTAGCCCGTGGTACCCTAAGCGGTCGCATGAAACCGCGTTAACAATTGATTTCTACTGTGAACTGTCTCGCTTCGCTGGTACCTGAAGGGCATAGTCCTACAGTCGCGCGCCTGCCCCGGGCCGTATGCCGCGCTAAGAGCGTGAGTAAGAGTTCAAGACGCCATCGGGTCCATTTTGAAACTTATTAGACCGGTTTCACACTACATCCAATCCAAATCCGTCCAATGAGATCTCGAAAACTAAGCGGCCGCATGAGACCGCGGTAACAATTGATCTCTTGTCTCGCTTCGCTGGTCCTTGAAGGGCACAGTCCTCCAGTCGCGCGCCTGCCCCGGGCCGTATGCCGCGCTAAGAGCGTGCAGTACCCGCTCGCGGGACGGCCGGCGCTCGCCGTCTCCGGCCGCGCGCGGGAGCTGGCCGCCGAGCCTCTGTTCGCGCGGGACAACGAGCGAGCCTCGCTGCCCGACATCGTGCTGCAGTGCATCATGCAGGTCATTGTTCAACAGATGGAGTTGCCGCTAAAATGTTTTGAAACTTTTTTCATGTGGCAACATTTGATTGTGTTGCCATATAAAAAAAATGTTTCAAAAGGAGGTGTCAATTTCGCGCTCGAAATTGACAATCAAACACTTTTGATATAATTTTACAATAGGACATGGGTGTTTTAGTTCTATTGTTTTTTCGTGGATTCCATGAAGACGACGTTTTCCCTTAAGCAGCACTTCGAAGTATCGTATGTTGCCATCCTTGTCACACAAAGCGAGATTCCAACATGAGCGACGGTGACAAATAGACTCGAAACTACAGATTTCAAGACGCCATTAGGTTCATTTTGAAACTTACTAGAGCGACGCCTTTGGGTCCATTTTGAAACTTACTAGAGCGCGTTTTCGCACTACGTCCGAATGTAGAAAATTACTAGAAAAATCGGATCTAGCCCATGGTACCTTAAGCAGTTGCATGAAACCCCGGTAACAATTGATCTCTACTGTCTCGCTTCGCTGGTCCTTGAAGGGCACAGTCCTCCAGTCGCGCGCCTGCCCCGGGCCGTATGCCGCGCTAAGAGCGTGCAGTACCCGCTCGCGGGACGGCCGGCGCTCGCCGTCTCCGGCCGCGCGCGGGAGCTGGCCGCCGAGCCTCTGTTCGCGCGGGACAACGAGCGAGCCTCGCTGCCCGACATCGTGCTGCAGTGCATCATGCAGGTCGTTGTTCAACAGATGGAGTTGCCGCTAAAATGTTTTGAAACTTTTCATGTGGCAACTGTGCCATGTTGGGAGACCGTATGAATGAGACACGGGTTGTAATTAGTCTCTGATATTAATCTGTTTATTAACGCGGACTACACGTATATTTATACGATATAGATTATAGATAAATGACGTCACAGCATCAGCACTATACGTGATAAATGTGCTGACACTGTGAACGTGATCAAGATAAGATATGAAGAGATTTAGTATTGTGCATACCGGCACAGCAACCATTCCACCAAAATATTTTTCTTATATGGCAACCATTCCACCTCTTGGCTCAAAGGGGCTTGTACCCAGAACCGTAAAACTCCAAAAAAATCTAGGAGGTTGATTTCGGATAATGCGGGAAATTGACCAATACGTAATAGTGTGAACACCATCTCGGTTACTTTCTCCTTCCCCCAACCATGCGTCGCTCATACTTGATCTTCTTTTGAATTTTCGTTGATTCCGTGGAAATAAGTATTTCCGTAAGCAGAGGGGTTACTCCACAAAACGTTTTTTAAAGTTTCCAATGTTGCTGTCCCAAATGAGATAATGCGCCCAACTGACAATTTTACCGGTTGGGTCTATGTTTATACAAAGTAAGCCATTAATTAGCTTAAATAAACTTACATGATATTTTTTCCGTTGTTCAGTGCCCCATCGACGCCCGGCGAGCGCTCGCCGAGAACATTTTAGTGACGGGCGGGACGGCCACCCTGCCCGGCCTGAAGCCACGGCTGGCACACGAGCTACGGTATCTGGTCACTCAGCCGCCTTACAGGTAAAGGTTTTACAATAAATGTTTTTATCAGCCAACCAACCTTCCTTTTAAGATGACCTGTGTGGTTGTGTTTGAAGTGACGATTTTCTCTTGTAACTTTGTAAGTGAAATCACGTCCCAGATGTGACAGACTTATAAAGCTATGATAATATAAATGCTTTTTTCTCAATTGTTTGGGAGAAAACAGGCTTGAATTTGAAATAACTTCCTGCTCATTAGATCGCCAAGACATTTGGTTAAAAAAGTGTATATGAAAAGTAAAAAAAAGTGTATAAAAATTGTTGACAACTTTTTTATATTAAAAATTACAATACACGACCAAAACGATATTAGTGATCTAAAGTATTCTTTGTATTGAGTATTAAAAATATTAATCTATTCCAGTGAGCGCCTCTGCGTCCGCACTTTTAAGTTCCACAAATCCCCCGCCCACGAGAACAGCACGGCTTGGGCGGGCGGCGCGCTGGGCGGCGCTGCCGACGCGGGCGGCGCCCGAGCTTTGGCCAGAGACGTGTTTGTGCGCGAACGCAGGCTTCGGGACTGGGCCTGTCTACTGGACAACACACCGGCCGATCACCCACAGAGAGATCAGCTGGACCAGTGACATTCACACCGGGGGATTTAAATGGCTGCTTTACCTAATGGCCGTAGGTGCTCTTAGCATGAGAAATAACCTTTGCGAAAACTATACACAAGAGGCACGAGTAAATCAGATGTATTCTTAGCGACAGGACAAGCTTTTAGCACGCTGTCGATTGAAAGCTTGCACTTACATTTTGTATTTGAAATGAAATTATTTAGATTGTAAGATAAATTATTTATACATTAAAGTTACTAATAACAAACAATCCCTTTTTGTTACTCCTCGTAGTCCTCGTACTTTACTCTTCGATTTCATTTTACAAACGCGCTTGTTTAGAAAAATAATTTGGTGCCTTTTATCGAAAATTAGTTGCCAACTGACGGAAACTGTATTCCTTTGCCTTGTATTGATCTATGAAGAAATTAAAAAAGTAACTGTCACTTGTTAGGCCTCGTCAGTTGTCAAATTGTCATGACATTTTGTTGCACTGAAATCTAAAAATAATAGTAAATTAACAAAAGATAGGCCGATTTTCTTATTCGTTTTAGTGTTTGTAACATCACAAAATGTCGGATATCAAAATTGTGGCAGCGAGTATTGTAAACTTTCTAAAACAGCAGCTGGAAGGCGACATATTGAGCGTTGATTCTCGGGAGAGCGTAGAGGTTGGCGTGCAATGCATTGAAACCGCATTTGAGCTGAGTCCTGAAGACGCTGCTCGCGGCGTGGACCTGTTGCAGCTGATAAGGCAGCAGCGCAGCGGCCAGCCCGCGCCCAACCGGGCCGAAGCAGAGCGATTGAAGAACGAAGGCAACGAACTGATGAAAGCGGAACGTCATCGGGAAGCGCTGGAAAAGTACACACTCGCAATAGAGATTGACCCGCGCAACGCTGTATACTTTTGCAACCGCGCCGCTTCGCATTTCAAACTCGGAGAGAACGAAGCAGCTGTTGCGGACTGCATGGCCGCGTTAGCTCTACAGCCAGATTACGGCAAAGCCCACGGTCGTCTAGGTTTAGCTTTGACCGCGCTCGACAGACATCGCGAGGCGAGGCAAGCGTTCGCGCGTGCTTCTCAGTTAGAGCCCGAAAACGAATCTTACAAACAGAACTTGCGATTAGCCGATGAGAGGCTGACGCAGCGTGGCGAGCGCGGGCCAATGGACCTCGGAGGCTTGCTGCAGAACCCGGCACTCCTAAATATGGCCACAGAAATGCTGGCGGATCCTAACATGCAGAACCTTATTTCTGGTTTGATGACTAACACAACTGGCAATGCAGCGCCTGGAGCGCCCACAGGGATGAATGCACTGTTAGAAGCTGGCCAGGCCCTCGCTCAACACATGCAGGCTTCAAACCCCGATTTAGTAGAGCAGTTGAGGAGGCAGGTGCGTCCGCCAGGGCCCGGCGGCAATCCGCAGTGAATCTTTTATCCTAGTCTCTTAAGCCATCAATAGATATGGGTAATACGGTTTCGGATGACCTGTCTGCCTTCTATAGATACTATTTGGAGCTGTAATAAATTATTTTCAAGAAACTAGTTACTGTTTTGATTAAATTTATAGACAAATTGTATGCATAATATTGTATTTTATTGAATAGTGAAGTTTCACTATATTTGTTCATTTATGGGATATTGATGTCTAAAACTATCAGATGTAGATAACTGCACGAAATACAATTGTCATTTATATACCTGTAAATTGGGTCATGCATTTATATTATTTACTTGAAATTCACTATATTTAATTCCTTAAATAGTAATTAATATTCATAGATGCTATGCTGTTAGAGTATATTGAAAAAATAAGTATACTTACTTAATATTGTGAAGTTATGGACTGATTGTGTTCAGGAAATAAACATTTACGACTCAAATCATGTACCAAATTAAATGAGGGAACGCTTCAGTTCATCTCAATATCTATGTGAAATATTGGTGTTTTATCAATAAATTACCTTCGATTCAAGAAATTATTTTATTATACTTCCCTAATTAGTCTCGTTTTTTAAGTGTAATATTTTGATTTATAGTTTTTCTTATCCTTACTTTCTACAGTAAATGTAAATTAATCCTTCTTCTTCTTTTCTAAGAAAATCCTAAAAAAATGGTTTATTGAATCTGCAACCATAGATTGTCTACTATCTAAAGCCTGAACCTAGTCTAGCTTGATTTAAATTTAGACAAAAAATAATGCAATTCGAATAAAAATAAACAACATAGATCAAGGTCACCACATCTAGTTTAAAGTGCGCGTTATTTTTATATCCCTTGTCTACTTTATATTCTGCGCATTTAGTTTGAACTGTAATCTTAATTGAATAAAGTTCAAAATATTTGTAGCAAATTCGGCCATTGGCTGTTTTGAGACACATAGGTGGGCTCGATTTTCAGTTTAATGAAAACAAGATCCTTTTTTATTTAATTAAAACTTGCACAATAATTCCCCTTCTGGCGCAGTCGGGTAAAAACAGTCATAAATAGAATTCTCATGCCCGTTTTCTCCATCAATCCCTAATTTTTAAGTGACCCCTATGAAAACAAAATTCCTACTACTATGTGTTACCATAGGGGTCACATAAAAAATAGGCATTGATGGTGAAAACAGGCATAAGTCAGTTTATTCATCATATTAGTGATATACCTATTATGTGTATTCTATTTATTACCATCCCTTTTCGATTTGATGGTACCAACACAGCGGAGAACCGATCAATCTATGCAGATTCACTAAAAATAAGAAAAAAGGTAGGATATGTATCAGGATTTCAGGAATAACAATAAAACACACAAAAACGCTGCTTTCTTAACTATTTATTACACTCTATTTATAATTTATAATCAATACATTTACATATCTTTATGTACACACAGTAGCAAAATGTAAAAACACGAATACACCCCGCCCGGTGTTACCATTACCAAATGAATACTTATCAAAAATTTACGCCTACCTACATGTCTACACCAAGCGAGGTGCATAAAATACAATCAAAAATCTAACGCATATAAAAATCTGTATTTACATTAAACTCGCCCACGAAATAGATGTTAGTATTCGATTAAGTGTTTATTAATTATGTTGATTTGTTTATAGACTCGTGTTCTAGTCATTAGTGAGCTATTTTTAGTCAATTATCATTAGTACATACTTAGTGCGACAAACAAGACTGGTCAGGTCAATGATGAAACTATACGATAGCAGATACAAGTAATCAAATTAACTGAAAACATGTAGGTACCTAGAGAAAACGCAATTTCTCTTCCGACTGCATAAATACGCGAGGTTTACGGTGACAGGAACTACAATCATGGAATAGTGAAAATAGTCTTAATGGTATTTTCATTGCTGGTATCTGCCATTGATTTTAGTTCTTTATTTAGTTTCGCATTATAAACTGAACATTTTTGAGTTTACGCACGATGCGTAAGGGGTGTGACATCCCGTGACCACGCCCTTTTTGTCTCAGGGTTGCCACAAAGTTGACCCTTAAATGTAACGTACATCTGGCAATATTGAATAGAACACTTGCCCAAGACAAAGCCGTGGAAAGTCAAAAGTGTAAAAGCTCAAAATTATTTACCCCTACTCGATATAGTAAAGGCACTGAACTATCAAGTCGTAAATGCAGCTCCAATAAATCAAAATAATAATGAATATAAAGCATATTGAAACTTAAATTAATAATCTGTAACATAACTTGACCGGCCGTGTAAATTTTGCATACATTATTAGTATACTTTCAATATAGAAAATAAAATAATATTTAATTTTACGTTAAACAATAATAAATTATTATGATCTTTATTATAATTTGAAAGTATGTAATTAAATTATCATAAAATTATTTGAAGTAATATTGACAGACATGCAACATTACAATCAACATTTCAATATAAATTGACGAAAATAATTTTTATTATCTAGACACAGCAATATTTCTAAATAAAGGAACAACTCAATAGAAACACTGTAACTTAAAAATTAAAAGGAAAATTATGAATCAAAACACCATAACTTTAGTAAATAATATGAAAATGCAGTCGCTCTGACTGTTAAATAAATAAACATTTTTGCATTCATAAGATATTCTTGATTTTTTAAAACCACAGAGCACCATACTTACTTAAAAATCCAAATAAATTAAGTAGTAGTTATAAAGCTACAACAATCAATCTAGAATATAATATTCCAATACAATTAAATGGCTCTTAACAAAACCTTGAGTACTAGGTCACCAGACGAATACATTGATAAACCAATAGTAAATAACATTGAATTATTATTATGACTTTTAGAACATTTGCAGTGCGTTTAAGAAGTGCTCAAGATAATGTAACTTGAGTCAGACAAAGCAATACAGTGTTGCCCTCATTCAAAAACATGTTGACATGTCGAAAAGTAGAATTTCCTAGATTTCTAATATTGTATTGTTTCCAAGCCCACTCACGCCCTGTGCCACACAAATTGCAGATTAATATTTATGAGAGCGTTAAGTTAGTTGTAGTGAAAATATTTGCATAGACGAATCACAGCCGAAATGGACAAAATGGGTTACCGATAATTTGAAGATTTTGAAGCGCGCACATTTTAAACTGAGTTAGGAACGATATACACGTGTGGGGCAAAATTATACCATACTTTTATGTCTAAGATTTTACCCTAAAGTGTATACCGTCCTTTACAGCAAGCACCCCATAACTTTTATGATGATACTAGCTTTCCGCCCGCGGCTTCGCCCGCTTGGAATTTTGTCTGTCACAGAAAAACTTTATCGCGCGCGTCCCTGTTTCAAAAACCGGGATAAAAACTATCCTATGTTCTTTACCGGGACTCAAACTATCTCTATGCCAAATTTCATCAAAATCGGTTGCGAGGTTTAAGCGGGAAAGCGTAACAGACAGACAGACAGACAGACAGACAGACAGACAGACAGACAGACAGACAGACAGAGTTACTTTCGCATTTATAATATTAGTTGGGATTTTGAATATAGTCTTATCTAATTACATAGATTACATTTATAATAATGTTGATGCTTATTGTAATAACATGGGTTGCTTCAGTTTATAATACGCTGACATACATTTGTAGGTGTAACAAACAAGCTAAAGCTTTGAACAAACATAATTACAGAATTAAAATGCGTCAAAGAATTATTGATATTGTTAACTGTGGTAGGCATTACATTATAATTTATCAATTTGGTAATTCTAGCTGCCTGTCTACTCAATACATTTAATATTAAACATTCCTGAAACACTGACGTATTAATAACATATTTCAAACATACAATTTGTGTACTTACAATTTAGAAATACATTGCGGCTTCAGAGACCAGTGTGGCAAAGCATCCAGTACATTTTAACTGACGAAATCACAAAACATTTTGATCAATTCAAAATATAGACCCAAGTCTGCATAGACCAAGCTCACTGTAAATATCCAAAGCACATTTAAGAGAGCAGTCGACATCGACACCGAAGAACGAATGCTACATACAACACAAATTGCGTCCTCTTACTTTCTTTTGTTTTTCTGTGTCTTGTTCGACTGCCCTCATAGACGGCTCTGGTGCGCTGTCTTCGTCTGGAACACAACAAATATTTAGTTGCGTTTCGAAGGGGGCACGAGATGTGGGGGCAATTCTGAAGGGAGGTCGTGCCCGTCGATCTTGACTCGGATGAGGTGCATAGCGAGTGCGAACTCGTCATCGTCGAGGAAACCATCCTTGTCGATATCGGAAAGTTTCCAGATCTTTCCGAGCACGGAGTTGGGCAGTTTCGATTTCACCATCTCTGTCTTCGCCGCTGTTGAAGAAAGTGGGGGTAGAGTGAGGGATAAGGATAGATAGATTAGGCGGTGATAGAATAAAGTCATGTGTTTACATAGGCCGCGATTGAAGCAAATTACAGTCGGTCACAAGTCCAACAAGAAACGTCTCGGAACGCGCTTTAGTATCGGCACATTGCAATCGCAACTTTTGCTGAAACCATGTTTTGTGTCCTAATAAAAATGAGGATTTAGGGTCCATATTCAGAAACCACTTTCAACCTCGATCGAAACTTGGTTGAATGTCAAAACCTCGGGTCGAATTTATGCTAAAGATTGAATCGAGTATTGAGCGCTGTCTAATACGAAACAGACACGTCATCAAGGTTTCAGACTGACGAAATAATGTGACGTGGATCACATGACGATGTAGCTAATTCGCTTGTCTTTCTATTACGACAGATTGTCGTAATTTTACTTTTTACTCCGTCGAAACAAAAAATGACAATTGAGAATGTTACTAGGTATGCAAAATCACTTGNAAAACAGACTAAAAACTTTTCGTTCAAACCTTTAAAATACGTATTCAATTTGCATAAAATTTCTTTCACTTGGCTGCTTAATGGATTTCGTACAGGAAATTCACTTACAGTAGGAGCCATTTCACTAATATTTGGAACACAATTACATAAAATTACACGTATCTGCTAGTATGCTGCCAGTACCGGGGGTGAAGTGAAGTATGTGAGCGACAAGGAAGCGGTGCGTGACGGACGCGCCGCGCTTCAGGCCGCTTGCTATAATAAACCATGCGCGGGACGCGCGCCGCGCTTCAAGCCGATTGCCACTCTAAACTATCGGTGTGCACTCACACAAATGCAATTCTCAGCTTAAGTTGAGAGGACTGTACCAACAACATTACATACAAAGTAATTATATGAAAATCTTACTTAACCCANCTTCATTGTTGCCTTGTGAACACATGACTTTATCATTGCCAATATTTACAGCCACACAAGTATACACCGTTATACAGGGTGTTAGGTAAATGAGTTTATAAGCCGACACTAGCCCATGTTAACATGTGCATATAAATAGTATGGTGAAGTCAGAAATTTTATGTCATCATAATTATTATTTTATAATTTGCATACAAAATAAAATTTGTAAAATCTGATTTGTATGAAAGTTTAAAAAAAATGATGATATCAATTTTCTGACTTCACCATACCATTTATATGCACATTGCACATGTTAACATGGGCTAGTGTCGGCTTATAAACCCATTACCTAACACCCTGTATACAGTCACCAGAACATCAAGCTATGCATTTTCATTCCAAAATAGCACTTAACACAAGTGAAATAGGTACCTTGATGTGCCAGTGCGCATTTTCCTGCCTAAAACTGAATCTATTCCAATATAATCAACGGATAAAACAATTTCGCAATAAATAATTAACAAAATAATTTGGATTTTCCATATCTAATAATGATAACACGCATGCAACAATAATAACCGACGCTAATTTTGAATAACCGTTTTCAATTTTTACCTAACAAACCAAGACCGTAAAGACATAAGACTAGAATACACACCCAGAAAACAATAAACACAAAAAGGGTTCTCTTTACCAAAGTATAGAAAATTAAGTAAGTACTTCTTACAATAAGGTCATATAGATTTATTGAACCGATATCGTAAATCTTAATAAATAAGATACTTTGTCATGATTTGGATTTCATCCTTAAAAACTTTAAGTCCACTAAGGCCCAGAACACACGGTGAAACGTAATTGCAACGAAACTGCAACTTCTAGTTACTTTTGAGTTGCATCTAAGTTTCTGCCAAACTTTCAAACCGGTTTCAAACTGGTCGCGTCATGTGTGGTCTCTCAATGGAATTTATGGCAGAAACTTAGATGCAACTCAAAAGCAACTAGAAGTTGCAGTTTCGTTGCAATTGCGTTTCACCGTGTGTTCTGGGCCTAAGTAGACACAATTATAATAATAGATGCGAATCACTTAGGAACTAGGAAGTTTCTAAAACAGTTAATTAATAGATCAAAGTACTATTACTCATACTTCGCGTGAAATATTTCAAAATATTCACAACATTGTGCCTATGAAATATCTCAAAGATTGAATGTACCCGAATTGTTTCTTCGTTAGAGCCAAAGGCGAAAACTTTTGCTTTATCGAACCAAGTTTCTGGAGTTTGGTCGACAGTAAATTCCAAATATATTTCTCCAGTAAAAATGTAGGCCAATGTCACGAACATAATTTGGGTTGTGATCATTATAGTAACTATATTTAGTGCTAAAAGAAAAATAAACTTGATCGAATTGAATATTGGTTCAAAAAAGCTTCCGCGGTTACTTTCGTCTAGATTAAGATTGTATTCAGGCGCTTTAAGTTCGTCTGTATCAGAACTACATTCGGAATCTACTTCATCGTTATCATCGACATCATTTTTGGGTTCTGGTGTTGTTGAATCTACTTTATAATCGATGCTAGTTGTAGCTCTAACTCCATCATCAGTAAATGAATCGTTAAAACTATGAATGGATACGGCACCTGACATTCTACTACTATGAGGCTCCTCAACCCTTTGATTGACAAGAAACTGCGCAATCATATTAGTGTTTTGAGCTGCAATTGACAACGCATCAGTTATTTTCTCAAGTGTATTGCCTTCGTCTTTACGATCTTTGAGTTCCATGCACAGTTGAGTTAGCATTGAGCAATTTTGTGTGGAAGAGAGCATGGCATCGAGTGCTTTATTCACAGTGATTGTACCGCGCAAGTGTGGCTGCGAGCATATTTGTTTTAAGGTGTAGAGGTTCATACCAGCTCCAGTGACTTTTCCGTCGATGGGGTCCAGGGATTGGAAGATTTGGTCGTATCGGGGCTTCTCTTTGCTGCAGATCCACTCGGGGTCGCCGTGGCCGGCGTCGACGCCTTCGCCCCTGCCGTAGCCGAAGGGCGAGACTTGGTCTTCTACGCCTTCGAAGGCACCACCTGAAATGTGAATAATTGGGGTTATAGCCGGGTGTAAGTTTACTGTTTAGTTATTATTACCAGGTCATGTATTCTTCACTGCATGAGCTTAGCCATATCTAATGTCTATAGAAGGGAGAATTTAGCCTGGCTAGACGTTTTGGTTTAAAGTAAAAAAAAGTATGTGACACACACAACAAAGACGCTTTACTCATTTTGCAGATAAAAAGAATACTAATCCATTCAATAAACAGTTGGCATTGATTTATTGAGTCGTATAATTTTTATTACATTCCAGTAATTATTAGGTAGTTGGTTTTATTATTTCACAAACATTTCGTAATTGATTAATGATAAAAATAAAATATACGATTTCTTGAAAAAATACACCTGAATCTATAAAAAAACTTCCGTAAGTTAATAACCTTGTTATTTTTTCAACATAATACAGTTATAATTAATTTACTTCCACACAATAACAAAAAGTGCGTAACTATAAAATAAATCAGACAGCAACAATCTGTAGAATATTATGACAAACAGTTATTTATCTATTATTACATTATTTAGCTGTTACATTAAATTTAAATAGTGTTTTAATTGTTTTAATATGGAGTTATTAGTAAGATAAAACCAAAATTAGATGGAAACGCAAACATTGCAATGCAACGTGAGCGTTACATAATTAAATATGTATTACAACTATAATAACAATAATACATACAATGTGCGACCGTGAATAGTTCTGTGGTATTGTAATATTGAAGTTTAATTTGTTTGCTGTATGTATTGTTGTGACCAAATTCTATTTATTTTACTAATCAAACTAGGTTCAAAATTGATAACCCTTATATTTTTCAACCCAACTCGTCTACGCTCTAAGCTTGATACGTTACAAAACTAAATTCTTTTAAGTAATTAATTGAGATGTAGTATTAAGATGTACGAATCTACCTAAGTTAACTGTATAAATAGTTAGTAACTTTTTTTTTCAGAAGTAGAAAGTATGCTAACTCAGTGCAAATTACCTACATATCTCAACTTTTATAACATTTTCAAACAGAATTACACTTTCTAGAGTTTTATCATTGTTAACTGTGACCATAAAATGTTTCGTTTAGCTCAGTGCTTCTTAACCGGTGGTCCGCGGACCACTGGTGGTCCCTGGAGACATTCCAAGTGGTCCACGAAGTGCACTTGCACACCTTGGTTAAAACCACTATTAACTCATTTTTGCAGTCAAACTGATTTTGACCGATTATGAGGTGGTCCCTGACAAGACAGAAATTTGGTAAAGCGGTCCCTCATGACTTAAAGGTTAAGAACCACTGGTTTAGCTCAATGCATGTGTTAATACTTGTGAATGCAGTGTTTGTGAGTCACACGCTGCATTTTGCAAGAGTTGAACGTACGAAAATTGGCGGTGTAGACTAAAAGCTAATAAAAATTTAATAAAATATAAATTATTTTAATATTAAGGTTCCTTTTATTAATAAACACATTAAGATTCATACATGCATCTTTTAAACGTTTTATAAAATCACGCAATTTATTTCTACAGATTATTTCCGTAGACAAAATCTTCTCCAATATTATGTAGAAGTATCTACCAGAAATTACGCTTTTCGCTACTGAAACAACTTTCAAAACATTAAACAATACCTTGTAATACTATTGCATAGTAGTTATTTATTTGAAATAAATTACTTTGTTGTTTTAATTATCGTAATACGTAATTTCAGTGTTCGCGTAAATAGAAAATTATTTGTAACTAAGGAAAAATATTGCGAACTGAATTAACCTTAATAACCTTTGGTGTTTTGAAACCATTAATCAAATATCAATATTCGACCAATATTATTTTGAGTTTGAAATTGGAATAACTGACTGGAAATTCCATACATAATAGCATAACAACGAACAATTTATTCATTTATCAATTACTCTACATAAAGTCACCTTGCACCTCGTTCAGTATGTCAGCGAAATCTTGACAAATAACACCCTAGTTAGGTGTTATTATCTCGAACGCCAGACGAGGTCACTTATCCATTATGGCTACCCACAGGGATTGTTTTTACACCGTCACAATCCAACGCACTTTATTATAAGATGTTTTGCAGAATTATTAACATTGTTTCTTTTTGTGGTTTTCGAAGAATCCAGTAGTTATAATAATGTCGTCAATGTAGGTCATGCCGAATAGTAGTCGGTAAAAACAGAAGACGTTTCACGCTTTGCTACGTTTCGGGTTTAAAGTTTTTGCCCGTTTAATCTACCGTTGCGCTAACCGTCCTTTTACGTAAGAACACAATTAAGGTGAATGTAGTGAGTCTACTCTAAGTACAAGTAGCTGATAATACGTACAAAGTCAAAGTTGTTTATTCAGTACTTAGGCCTTTTCCAAGGCGCTTATACACGTCCCTACCACCACTTCAGGACAGCATAATGGACTGGTGCTGAGAAGAAGTGGCATGGCGGAAGAAACTCAGTCACCACACACGAAAACATTTTAGTTTATATTCATGAATAGAACGGCGCGGTAGTACCAATTACACATTATTTTTTAATTACATACTTGTCTCTGTAAATATTCTATAGTTAGGAAACCATTGATGCCCCATATATATGCAAGCTAACGTATTCTACCCTTTACACACGAGAATAAAAAAGTGTCAATATCGTAATAAAAGTTTACTTAGGGGTTATTTTAGAGTTTAAATAAGATTAGAAAAATACTTGAAAAAATTTGCATTTTCAGTTGTCCTGAAAGTATGCCCTCACGATAGTGAGGCTTCGGTATAATTTGTTAGTCTCACGATAGTGAGTGTTATACTATTTAGTTAATTTATTTAATGAAAACTACTAATTTATGAGCACATAAGTATTCATTTGGTAAGAGACCCCTATAAGTAAAGAGTAAGCTATAATTTAACAAGCAATTAAACCTCTTTTAGCAAATGGTCTTACAAAAAACGATTTAATTAAAAAATATCCACCTTTTGACAAACTTGCAAAGTAAAAACCTTTATTAGTTTGGTTGGTACCAATATGAGGTCCGAGATGATTATTAAGAGATTGTAAAATAGAACAAAATTACTTTATAATTAATAATAAAGAAATAAATGTCATTTATGGCTTAAGATGATATGGCTGGAAACAGCTTTTTTGCGAGAAAGGCACAGGTAAACATCTCACTTAGCACATTTAATTTTTGACCAGCTAGAACATCCTTCCAACATGTAACACCTCGGTGCTTTTTAGCCAGGTAAACGTTCTCATCTGTGTTATCATTTGCCTTCTGACCTTAAAAGTCTATATTATATTGTTTATGGATGTCGAGTCGTTTAGTAAATTTTCGACACGATGCTCTTTATTAGGATATCTGTTTAAAACCTCAGCTATGCTGAAACGAAAATCTAGTAATGCTAAAATGTCTTTTTTTGAATAACCATTAGTTGTGCAATCAATTTTCTAAAGCCGCCGCGAATTAACAACCTCCAGGTCCAAAATTTAAACTAGAACTTTAAAACCCTATTATCTTGTAATAAAGGTTTGGTGGCATTCCATTTGTTAGTCCAGAATATCTACACCACTCATATCGTTCAATGATTGAATAATAAGATGGACCTCTTTGCAGGTATATTGATCCTTTGTTTATCATGGGTTGCACCTTCCAAAGCGGTTGTCTTGTTCTGTTTCTGCTAGTTGGTCATGGTAAAATACATAAAGGGAATGTCGTGTGTGTACAAATCGGTTATGAACTATTTTGTTAGCAATAAGCCCCTATTTTTTATACTAGTGTGTCAGTACATATACAAACATGGGTCCGGAAGGCATCTCATGAAAATATCTGCACCGAACACTATAGCAATTTCGGTTCTAATAGTTTTTAATTCTTTATCGATTTAACGCATGTAGTGCAAGTTTGTACACCTAGCCATCTCTTTGTAAAATGTGTCATCAAAATAATCAATTGAGATACTCAGTTGGAGTACGAATTCAATTTGTTTGAATTTTCTTCCAAATTGACCATGTATTTTGTAGCGGACGTGGCTTTTGTTTCAGCTTTTGCTTGCCACATAGTATTTTTAAAATGTCTGGCCAGCCTTGCTGATTCATGTTCAGGGTCTACTTCGTCTCCTGAGCTTTCATATTTGGTATTCTACTCTTCAAAGTCCGTAAAAACCCGAAATTGTGTTTCCTGGTCTTTTTAGTCATGAAAATCTTTAATTTCATAGTCGGTTGCGTTTCCAAATAATGCTACGACACATCCTTCATATTTAGGATGCACTAAAATAGAAAAACAACTAAACACTAATCCTTAATATCAAATAACAAATAAAATAGTTTTCAATCAACTACTGGAGGTTTGACCGACCAGCTACGATCGTGCGACTTAATTTTGTGGTAGTAATAATTATTAATTTATGCAATGAAATAACAATAAAAGTATTCCATTCGGATAATCACTGTTTTCGTAATAAAACAAAACTATAACACTTATCCGAAAACAACAATAACCACATAAAATCAATATTTACATTGGCCGCCTCTCGTTCCAAAAAATGCAGTCAACTTTAAGTCCGAGTAAACGAGCACTGACAGGTCCCAACACTAAATGAGCGGCACTGTGTGCGAGTAAATATCTTTCACGAGCGATCGCTGCCGATTGCGGCCGCAAAAACAAGTTTACATGGGCATGAGATTTTTTCAAAGTTACTCTCACGTACGTGTATCGTCGTGTGTAAAGGGTAATTAAGTAATGAAAGGAACTGGTTGAGCAAAATTAGAGTTGTTGGATTATGGATGGAGGAGTGTTTCAAATATGAGATGTCGTTTAGTGAAAATTCACACATTTTGGCGATTCGATTTCAATAATTGAACTAGTCCCTCATGTCCTTTCAGAATAAGAATCTTAGTCCAGAACTCAGAAAGTTCTAAGCGGTTCCTAAGCAAGTATACTATGTCCGTTTCTATTGTAGCAACAATCTCACGTAATTAACGGACACGTTTGTAAGACAACACCGATGTGTATCTGGCAGTGCAGTAGGTATGTTCTTATGAAATTGTGCTGCTGTTTCGACACGTGGTGTGGCCATAAACGGATAACTACAATTTATACAAAACCAATTACTTACGTCAAGTAAGAAAATAATTACACTTCAGTAATAAACATTTACACAAATAAAGGACGTGTGGTAAACATTTACAGAAATAAAATCCTTAGTACAGGTGGAGAGTAACGCAAAACGCACTAAGGGTTAGTTACCAGTTATCTACTACTCTTTCTTTTAAAAAAATAGGTGATTTGCAAACACAGTTTACTTTTTTGCAATTTGCTTAAAAATAATATCCAATCAAGACAACCAAAAAGAAAAAGTCACTAAAACTGCAGCTAACAACCTTGACCAATACATAAATCTTGATAAAACAGTCACTATAATAAATCTTTTATTGTACGAGAAGTATGAAGTTACACAACAGAATAGGTTACTGTAATATGCGAAGAATGAGATGAATTGCAATATCGTATATCATATTGTAACCAAACACATGGTATGCATAACATGCAAGTCATGAATATTGTCTTCAATTAAATTTGAGACGTCAAGCAGATACTTTTAAGTGCTTAATTTGTATTACTGTTGACCGACATCGTAAAGTATCAAAGTATGGCACTGAAAAGACATGTAGTGATGAAATTGTTAAGGAATTTCATCCTGATCATTCACTGTCCAAATCCACATTCCTTTTGGTAGGTGTTTTGAATGTCAATAAGGCATCACAAGTAATTGAGAGACAATGCACGTATCACATTAAAAATATCGTGAGATAGAATCATTGTCCTGGCAATATTCGATATTCTGGTTGAAAGCCTTAATGATTATCTTCCGAGAAAAGTCGAACATGTTTGTACAACATACGAATGTATTCAAACATAAGAGTGATTTTTATTTAAATTCAGCATGCGTCTTCAATCCAAAAAGATGATTAAGTCAAAAGTTCATTTAAATCACATACAACGATTTCTCAATTATTATTATAATGTCGATGGCTCAACAATCAACAGACCAGCCTATTTGCAAACGTTAGCTAGCATATTCAATGCCCAAGGATTTACTGACATTAAATTAAGCAAATTAATTGCATTGAAAAAGTTAAAATATAAAAACCAATTCTGTAACATAATTTCGAGTTCAAGTCAAGTATTAACTTATCTAATACCATTTGATCGAACGTGTTCGCAGACAATTCGTGGCAATCTTATCGCACCACATTCCAAATCGGCAGTTCACTAGTCGCCTACGTATAACATAATAATAACAAGAGCAAACAATTCACGTCTGCTATAAACGGGAATACTCAAATGACCTTTCGTCACACAAATATTTTTTAATTCCAAATTATATTTAGGCACTTTTATTCTACTCTACCTACTACGTAACTTTAGATTTAGACCATTCCTACAACTACTTTGCGGAAAGTGGGTCTTTAATTTGAAAATTAAATTAATTACCCTAACCAGATATTAAAAGTGATATTAAAAGTAAAAAATAAGCGTGAGTATGTGGGAAAGAATATGAATGAAATTGCGTTGAATAGCTAATATTATACACATGCAGAATCAGAATTTAAAATTATAATGTCTGTTTTCTGTAAAAATCTTAATAATGTTCCTCTTAATTAGATATTTATTATAGAGAATAAGATGTCACATTTGCTCCCATGCCTTCCTTAATTAAGTTGTTCATATTCTGAGAACTCTGGAAACTCTGTTTCTAAATTGTAAATCTCCAAATAGTTTCCAGAACAGCCTCTAACTCTAACCCTGTCATCATCATTGAACCCTATTATGACAGACAGACAAATGATAAACAATATTGCTAATGACTCATAAGGAAATAAGCTGAAGTTTATACGGAAGTCACAATTACGTTGGTGTTATGTGGCAGACACGTGTTTACTGTTTGTAGTTATAATGACGGTAACTAGGCTGAATTTGTTACTGAATTTACTGGTTATTCATTTGTAAGGAAAATTGAAGTATCTAGTAGTAAATAACATCCTGAAAATAATTCAGGAAAAGAAGCGGAAAATCTGCTAACGGTGAAGTCATCAACACAGCCTTCCTTTAAATCTTAGCCAAAAGGTATAAAGAATGGAAGTGTAATAAAACACTAAAACTTTTAAGAATTTCTCCGGCTAGATTATAAGAAGTCTTTTACAACAGTTCTTTTTGGAGCAGTAAATTTTCAGCAAAGCGATCAATAGTTAGTTGCGCGTTGCTATATTCGCCATTTTATTTAAGTGCATGAGAGGCTATGCAGGTGGCCGGATCAATACGAGCAAGGTACAGTAGCTGCACACTGCTGGCATGATACATTAATTAGTTAATCACGAAGTAAGAGCGGATACAATTATAGTACCGTTGAGATAAAATTGCGTTGAAAAATTCTCACAAGATTTTGACGAATTTAATCTCAGGTGAATATGATTAAGTTTGCTCTAGAGGAATATTATGAATTTAGACTCCCAACAATTATACAAAACACAAATATGGAATGATATTTCGGTAAGTCATTTCACTTCTTGTATACTTGTTCTATCAGAACGAAACTTATTAAACGCGTTGCCAAATAATCTTTCGTTACCTAAAATTAGCGCAGTAAATGATAATGCAACAACCGGTTGACCTTTACGAAGTAATACAACTTGATATCGCTAGATGGTTCAATGAAGAATTGTTTACAGATCACAGATGCATAGGAGACATATTAATAAACGAACAACAGATTGATCAACGTCCAATGCTGCAATCATTAAACATCTCATGTGCAATGCACACAGTAAATTGTTTACGTTATACCTTCTAATGAAAGCTATACTTAAAACAATAGCTGGAGACATACAATAGCTTTTTAATTATGATTTTAAGCCAGTTATTTTTAAGATGAAAATAAATTTGTACAAAATATAGGTTTTGAAATTTCTAGTTTTATGAATTGATTTATCGTGACTTCTGATTTTAATGGAAATAACGATCTTGTTTCACGTAATAACTATAGTAAAATAAAAACAAACAATACGGAATCTGAGCAAAATACTAGAATTTATGTGCAGCAATAACAATCTAGACTAATGAAGAGAAATCACACCAGTCAGAGCTAACGAGCAAAATAATCATACGATGCTTTGTTACCTTCGCTGGCTTACCGTTTCTTTGCCAGTTAGATAACGTACTGTGATAAAATGATTGAATTTAGGTTCCAAACTTTCACGATGATTACACACGTAGCGTAGCGCTGACCTCTTTTTAATTGTACGCCTAATGTTCGTAATGACAGTTACAATTACAGACGACGTAGACGGGCTAAGAAAATCAAGAGTAACAATCCAATCCTCACTCCAGTAACCAACTTAGGCAATAAAACAAGAAATTTTATGATAGCGCAATCTTCAGCCCATTCACAGTCGTACCAAACGAGCTTTCCTTGCTTATTACTTATTACTACACGACTCTACCACAGCTATATTTATCTCCAGCGTACAAAATCAAACATCAATCAACATGTAATGCAACTATCCAGTTCATATTACGACCGCTGCGCCGGCGCAGTGAAAGTGCGGGAAGTGGCGGCTCCGTGACAGATGGCGATCGATGATTGAACGTCCACGATTGTGACGTAGCACACGCAATGTCGCTCGAATGCAACAAAAGTGAATCAGCATCAACAATGTAAATTGTCGATCAATGAGATTAGAATGGAGTCCATTCAACGATATACCTAGTCGTTCTTTGACGGACAAATGGCGTCATATTTTTTTCACTCAAAAATGAGTCGTCAGACGACATATCCGTTAATGATCTGCAGTTAGACAGTCTACATATATCGAGGCAGTAAAATGGAATTGGGAACAATGTAGTTAAGCGCTGAAAAGACATTAGTTCAATCAACAGGACTATTACAGTAAAGACGCGAAAAGATGAACAAAAGGTCAAGAACACAAACTCACTTCACTATAAGTAGGTAAAGGTTAGATAAATTCATTGTCATGAGAATCATAAGTTCACAACAAGAGACCAAAGGCATGAAAAATAACTATTCTACTTATAAAACACCAAGCTTGACTTATAAGGCACAGAATGCAACAATAATTATTATTAAGTACCGATTTCAATTTAGATAGAGGAGGAAAGGCAAAACTCTGCAAAAGATTATTACAAAGAATGATTAATTGACTACCTACGCAAACTCGAGACCTTTCTAAAGAAATTTATGTCTGTCTGCCCCTCGAAAACCAATGCGCTGGCATTCTAAAATTAGATCGCTATTAAATTCGGCGCCCCACTGGCCAATACGATTCAAGGTCCAGATGCAGGATACCTGTATCCTTACCGTAAGGAGGATGTGCATCCGTCGCCGCCCACGATGCTTTGTGCCGACAATTGTCAGGTCTTCCCTATTCGCTTGGGAACTAACTGCTCGTTTCGCTTGACATCTGCCGTTGCCAGCTCAAGCTAAACGAAGGTCACTTTGAACTTGGTTTATCTACCAAACTCAAACACCTTTATCTGTTTACACAGATTCGAACGCGTATTTGCAACTATAGGTGCCTCTGATATCATGCCCATTGAATTCTTTGCGAGCAATGCGTGGAAAGTCACGGTCGGATTCAGCTTATGGTGACATTCATACACGTTCTCATTCTGGGCACGTCGCATGAGCCGATGCGCTATACCGCCCATTATGATACTGCGATCGAGGAATACCACCATGACAATGGCACCGTTATCGTTTGTTTGGGCCGATGAAAGCTTTGGCGTGGTGCCATACTGATATTATAGCGGCGTTAATGTTTAAAAACATCGATAACATTCGTATTGTAAACTAAACACTGCCATGCGTATGCGCAGCCACGTACTAGCTGATGAAGTTCAAAATATCTGTTACTGATGAATTCATTATAATTAGGGACATTTGTAAGATATTTTTGAGCATAAACGCGACACAGTAGCAGCTAATCCATAGCAAACTAGCAACGTACTAAAGTCATTAGTAGCCGATTAAAGAAGGCTATTTTAAAAGTATAAAATGGTTTGGAAAAAACATCTTAGATAGAGAAAACCATTCACCTAGAATTAGGATTGACTATACAACGGGAAAGACATGTCAGACACACAAACAAGACATGGTTGAGTAGCTTTTGGGAGAGGATGGGGCGCGCGAGTGACTTCGGCTGCTTCGCTTGAGTAGATCCAATAAACATGTTCTTTGTGAATAGCTTTTAGATTTCAGATAATTGACAAGCATTAATTGATTATATTTATATCTCGGAAGTTTTGAAGAAATATTGCAATTCCATAGCGTACTGGATGTGCGAACTGTAAATGGCAAACGCTCTAGATGCGCGTGCGGCGGCACTCGCCACCCATTGCGTTCACGCACCGGCGGCGCGCGCCGATATAGCTGAAGCTCATACAGTAGGTGCATTCCTCACCTATTACAAAATTATCAAAACTCAATTCAATCTCAGCCAGAGATTGCTTGTCATAGAAGAGTAATAGCAATTACTACAGTAAGGACGCAAGGCAAGCAACAATCTGAGACAATCGCAAAGGAATGTGTCAAGATTGCGGCGATTGGAAATAATCGATTAATAACATTGCAACAAAATAGTTGGTTTTATCATAGACAGAATTGACTGATTTACTGCCTGGTTTTATGAATTGAATGGAGCCTGCTGTTCCAATCTTCATATTGTAGATTGCCATATTCCACGCGTAATGTGGCACACATTTTATGCTCACCAGTCAGCATTATCGCGCCAATTCTGTTCTGACATTCACTTGATAGTATCGGAAACAGATAGGAGCGATGCAAGCGTCAGACGGCAACTCGAGTGAACATTAAATCGGCCTGTTCAATCGAAATTAACCTTGACGGGGCTTATTATCATCTAATTTTGCTGTCGCTATAGCATGATACATTTTGAACGCAAAATACTGAGGTTAATACTCAGAACTAGAACGTTAGGAGACCAGAGCGAAGGCTAATGAACTAAATGGAAAATTAAGCCTAGTTGACATTTTCCTACTTAACATTGCTAGACTAGCGACTAACCTAGTAAATTGTTCTCAAGCCTATGTAGTTACCGAAGAAGCACGAGGAAGAGACAATCTTTCCATTATCATATCCTCGATATGTTCACACACTTACTGCTATTACTCATCGCGTTTTAAAGTTTTTAATCGTATGAGCAAAAAGTGTTATACCGGACGTCCTGGTACACTTATGCAGTTTAAATGTTCAACTGTACATTTACGACTCGAGTTACTGGAATAGAACATCGATTGGCCGTGATTTTAGCTTCATTGTCGTTGTTCCGCGTTTTTTCTTCGGCTACAAAGGTAGAACGAATGCGGTCCAATTCCGAGGGTGCACCAGTCGTGTTCGTGATGCTCGCACAATGCGTCGCTATGGATGGACGACAAGTGGGTCGGCTGTTGTCGCACTAACAATAGATGCTGCTCAGATCCATCTCTCAATGGTCGACACATTGAATGATGTCAGAGCGGACGCGGGAACAATGCCCCCGTCGTAATTAATGTGTACCCAGTTACACACGCCGTAAACAAACAGCCTAACCTAGAAAAGTGAAAGACCATCGATCAAAGTGTACTGTATAATTCACAGAACATACCACGCAATAATGCAAAAGAATATAGGCTAGGCAATGAAGCGTAGTTGATGAGGGTGGAAATCGATATGGCCACTAATTACTTTTCTTTGTAAGCATGTTTTCAATAGCTTAACAAAAGTTAGTAGAACTTTCTAGAATTGCAAATGGAACACCCCGAATTTCGACAGAGCCTGCATGCATTAGTGGGGAAAGCCGCGGATGTTGATTGCATCTAATTTGCCTACGTTGCGTCAAGTCCGTTTGAAATTACTCATGTATGATCGATAGTGATCGGTCAAACTGGAGTGAACTGCAGGAATCCGGTTACATAAAGCGCATCATCGAATGCTTCGCGTGACAGCAGGTGTCACGCAGCTAGGGTTGCCTGCTGTCCAGCTTTAGCCGGACATGTTTGGCTCTTTTCGGACGTGTCCGGCCAAATATTTTATTGTCCGGCCTCTCCGTCTTTTGTTAGGCTTTTTATGTGGCAGCTGCACCAGACAAAAGTCGAGCGCACAAGTAAAGTCATGACGAGATTTTTAATAGGAAAAATTTTTCGGCTTTTAGAAAACAATATGGCTTAAAAAGGCTTTTAGTGTAAACTGTCCGGTCAAATAAAGCACCTAGTCCGGCTTTTGTATTTTTGGACCTGTAGGCCTAAGATGCGCGCCGTGATAACTTTTATCGACGTCAAAATGTATGGGCAAAATCGATAAAATGGCGTGATAACCGCTTATCGCGGTGCGCATCTTAGGCCAACTGGCAACCCTTCGCGTGTCGGCAGGTGTCACGCAGCGCAAGCGCAGGGGAAACGAATGTCGCAAAGACAAATCGCAACACTTCCCGCGCTAGGTCTGTCGCCGGAGGAATGTAACAATTTCCTTTTATAGCCAATGCGATAGATTTTCTTTCATGATTTAGGTGTCGTTTGAATGAATTCATGAATTGTTAAGCGGGAAAGTTGATTCTTAACACGAGGAATTATTCGTCAGAAACGATAAATACGATTAAAAAAAAATTGAAGCAACCATAAATTAAATACTGCGAATTTGTTCGCGTTTAAGTTCCATATTTCAATCCTCCATCCATACTTCAAAAGACCATTTTCAACAATACAAAAATACTGTGTTGAATTCGGCGAATTTTTGCACAAAGTTTCATCATGCAAGATCTGCCGAACAGCTACATAATGATGTCAAGTAGTTTTCTAGATTTCGTCAGATGTTTTATTAAGTCAGTGAGTAATTGACCTATCGCTTTTTCAACAGATTTTCAGGCAGTTTAATTATCGATTGATCAGTTACATTTTTTCAGAATCAACCAACCGTCTCAAGTCACGCAATAGGTAACTTCTAATTTGAAGTTTTATAAAGGTATCAGCAATCGACAATTTTATATCAAACATGCTTGATCTATACTGGTTTTAGTCCTTGATACGATCTGTGCACGTAAGGCGAAAGTAAGAAGCAGAACAACCTCATCGAACTTATGTTGAAAGAAATAAACTTGACATTCGCGTTATTTATTTAATTCTGTAAAATTATCTTCAGTAGAAACACTTGAATGATGTGCTATATCGTATTTTTACTGATTACTGATAAGCCGAATCGATAATACTGACTGATAAGATATTTGCAGCAAATAAGTCATGCTCCAACAATTATTATGCAATAACAAAGGTGTGGTTACGCGTAAGTGCCCTCTACTTATTGGTAAAGGTCACATTTTTAACGCAAGAAACTTCCAGATATGTATTTGAATCAGGGTTCGAAAATATCCGATATTTATTATAAATATCAAAATATCGGATATTTATGATATATATCGGATATATATCAACTTTGATATATATCAATTTTGTATGAAAGCCATACTATTATTTTATTGTATTATTCATGAATACTATTGCATAAGTGTTACATAAACATGTTTTTAATGTTTTTATAACTTAAAATCAGAGAAATAAAGCAAAAACATAAAATTTCTTTGAAATACGGCAAAATGAACTAAAAATATAAAAATCTTATGTCAAAAAGTACAAATACAGTAACAAATTTTAAAAGTTGATATACAGGGTGTTTGGCGCATCGTGTGCCAAAATGATTTGGCGGATAGAATGGGTCATTTCCTATATTTTCAGCCCCCATAACACGTTCCATACCAGGCGGCTACTTTTATATTAATTTTTTTAGTAATTTCACCAAAATACCCAAATCGCATCATTTAATTTCGATTTAAAAAAAAACTACTAGGCGTAGCCTCAAAGTAAATATTTTGTTTTGACGTGCATTGATGTTGCGTTGCATCAAATCTAAATTTACTGGCAAATATCATCTAGTTTTTTTTTAATTCAGCTTTGAAGTTTTCCGAAAAGTTAAAAATGGACTGAACATTTAAGTTTGCATGGNGCCTAGTAGTTTTTTTTTAAATCGAAATTAAATGATGCGATTTGGGTATTTTGGTGAAATTACTAAAAAAATTAATATAAAAGTAGCCGCCTGGCATAGAACGTGTTATGGGGGCTGAAAATATAGGAAATGACCCATTCTATCCACCAAATCATTTTGGCACACGATGCGCCAAACACCCTGTATATCATTAAAACCGGCTTGATATATATCGGATATATATCCGATATATATCAAGATATATATCCCTTGATATATATCCTCGAACCCTGATTTGAATTGAATAAAAACACGTTCAATAGCAATCAGTAACTACTCTATGAGTATAGAATGACTCTTTTACTTAATAAAGTCCGTAAACAAAATTATCGAATGACTAATACAGCACAAAATAATTACATAATTTAATAATCACTACTCACCTAAGTAAAGGGAACAAAGTACAGCAAGCTACTTATGAATATGAAAGTAAATCTAGAAAGAAATCGTCCATTTGACATTTTAAAAACAAATATTTTACCTGCCAAGGACCAAAAGCTATGATTTAAAACAACTTAACAAGGTGCATCTTCAATCAATCTTCAAAAGAGTAAAACAAAAAGCGAAGTTCAAGCAGACGATGTTCTTTTTGTGGGTCCAAGTCGGGGAATGCAAAAAGTTTGACAGCGTCCGCCATTTAAATTCATCAAACTTTTTACCATGGAGTTCGTCTAAAAATGTAACCAATCCATCAATCATCCCATTGAATGAAAAATACATGATTTTGGATAAACTCAACAGTGTTTGTAGTTTACAGTTTTTACAAAATTCTAGTCACCCTAAGTTTAAAATTTAAAAATACCTGACGATTTAAATGGTCAACGATCACTTACGGAAAATTCATAAGCAGTAACTAAGATCGAAGGCCAAACGTGCCCATCAAACACGGAATCATCTTACTCATCGAACAATTATGTTACTAACTTACTACGATACCTAATGTACTTCAATTTCCTTCTAACCATGTTGAGAATTATGTCAGTATTATTCGCTAGTTCGTTGCCTTACTAGGGTGTAATACTGCACACTGTACATCCAAGTTTTCTTTCTAGCTAATGAATTAATGACAGGCAAGTCAGCAACATGCCCTAAATAAACTTCCGGATTAACTACACCTAGTCATAATATGGTAGTTAGTGGGTATGCGCCGGCGCATAGAGCTGTGCATCTTTGATATCGACGTCATCAGAGGCTCAGATCATAGTTGTCATAGTCCACAAAAAGGCAATGAAATAATTCTCGAATATTCTAACTAAACCTATTTACAATATTTCAATTTTTGACAAATAACCTAAATTGTTATGATTTGTAATCAAAGCATCAATATCCAATGAACCAGGATAAATAGCAAGTATTAGTTACCTACCCATTATCAAATCAAAAGGTAAACGAATGAATTTGTCATTGTTAAAGAAAATTATAAATTAAAATGGCAAAGTTGAATGGACTTCAACTTCAGGGTTTTATTGTGAAATGACACAAAAATAAGAATTAACACTCAAGAAATCAAGCCCGTGATTGTTCTAAATATTTTAATTCAATAAATTCACCAAAAACAGTGTTGAATCTACACTCGGTTTAAATTCGAAGTGCTACCTTTTTAGCGTTATTTCAGAATAGCATGTTTTAATTTCTGTCTGACAACGATTTTGGTGGGCGTCCTGTATAATGTAAATGTTGGCGAAATCTCATTAGAACGTGTGTATAATGCAAATAAATACACGAGATCGCGATAGCCCGATGATTCATACATAGTGTTATTTATAATTAAATAAAATGTATTCAGTGGTTGGGTAAAATCATCTTTGTTTGGAGAGGATATCCAGTAGGGAAATAATAATACTGCAGCTTCAGATGAGGTCATTGTTACATTGCATCTTCCTCGTAATAAGTAAAGGGATATAATTGCCAAAAACTAGCACGAGAAATACGGTATGTATGACAGAATTCGAGCATTTTGCCTGTCATCGTGATATTATGAATGAAGAATAGGTACAGAATCGTACAAACTTACCTACTCAAGGACGCTACAGCTACAGCCCGTTACATTACATCCATAAGACCAAGATTTATCAACAAACAATTTTGGAATTCCATGGCTTATCGAAATAAACAAATTTCTGATTTTACTCCTTGGTTTTCTTTTCCTCTTGATGTAACTAATGAATTTTGTTGGCATTCGACAAGATCTAGATTCTAGCTTGGTGCATAGCAACAATACATTGTAGCACAGCTAGATAAGTAGGTACTACTACATAACATAATATTATGTACACAAATAGTAACCAAATAGCTGATAAGGAAACCATAAGCATTTTATGCAATTTATGGCAACCGCACTGTGGTACCTAGTAAACGTTGAGTGCCCATGAAAAGAGGTAATTGTCCTGCTTCACGATTCTACCTTAAGCAGTTTCTATTGGCGTTGGTGAATCATAGGAATCCTGTTAATTTCACCTTGAACTTGCCCAGTCGTTAAAGAGCCTTTAGAGGTCATTCGGTTCATAATAGCGTCACCACCACACCCTGGGGAATATAAAAACTTTCACATTTATGACAATTAAATAAGTATCATTCATAAAAGCATTAGCTTACAATGTTACTAACAAATGGGTACAAATTAACAGAGTACAGACAGAGCACAGACAGAGTAATTGACACCCAAGTGCCTGTCTCCTTTGCTGAATGACGAAGGTGGAGGTTTTTGGGAAAATAATTTTGCTGGAAGACAAACATGGAGGTGCTTTGCGAGTAGAACTTTGCTGGATGACGAAGATGGAGGTGCTTTTGGAGAAGAACTTTGCTGGATGACGGAGATGGAGGTGCCTTGGGAGAAGAACTTTGTTGGATGACGAAGATGGAGGTGCTTTGGGAGTAGAACTTTGCTGGATGACGAAGATGGAGGTGCCTTGGGAGAAGAACTTTGCTGGATGACGAAGATGGAGGTGCCTTGGGAGAAGAACGTTGCTGGATGACGAAGATGGAGGTGCTCTGGGAGAATAACTTTCTGGATGACGAAGATGGAGGTGCTTTTGGAGAAGAACTTTGCTGGATGACGAAGATGAAAGTGCTTTGGGAGAATAACTTTTCCGGATTATGCTGGATAACGAAGATTTGAGAAAAACTTTGTGAGAAGAATCTATCTCTACATTTGAGTATTTCGAGCTACGGTAAGCAAAGAAGTAAATGCTTAGAACTTTAAGAGAACTTATAATATCCCTACTATGTTCAGACATCGCGTGAAGATCAAAGGGGCCACAACTCAGATTCCCGACAAATCAACACTTAACGTCAAGCTCAACTCAATTGAACTTGAGTAACCTTTACCAGAGACCTTTGAAACGAGACTGTAATTGTAAAGGACTTAGTCAGTTAATGAAAGTAAGTTTGCAGCTGTTCGACAAAAGTATGTCACGACAACTTTTATATTTCAAGGCCTATCCATTCTTTGTTCCCACGGCAAAAATTGAGTCGTATTGAAAACAATAATTAGATTAATTTCTTTCGAGTTCCCACCGGAACGGAATAGATCCGTGTAAATCGACCTTGTTGTGATAAATTGAATTTTACAGGTAAAGATCTAACTTCAGAATATCTGTAGCTATACTGTAGCAGCAGTGAAGTGACTCACTGATCGTGAAAATGGAATAATTGCCTATTTTGACTCATTAGCGATGACGAACTGTATAGTTGGTGTAATACAAGAACTCACAATGAACCTTTAAACTCAAAACAAAGACTTGGCAAGGTATTACGCTGATGACTTGACGTTATCATGCTTGAAGCAAACGTGAAAAGTTAGCGTGTGTTTAGAACTACTTGCTTCTTGATATGATAATGGATAGGCGCCTACTAGGCTGTGGTCACTTGTACGCCTAGCAATCGAATGAATAATCAGATTGTTAGTGTCCACTCAATTGATTCAAAGCCGATGGTTAATACGCAATTGTTGTTCAAACAATGGTCTTTAAACTTTAAAAATTATAGGTACGATATAAACATTTCCATTTTAACTAAGAAATGGCAGATAAAAATATACCCAGACGCCACCACACACGTCTAAAATTAATTTCGATCGACAAAAGAAGTCTGCAAAAAGGGGGATGAGTCATTCAGAATGTCATCGTTCCGGATATGTTCTACACTGTAGTCAAACTGAATGCTTTGGGCAATCAATGAACTGACACAAAAATCCAGACTGTAGGACCGGTACGGTACAATGGGCAAGGCCGTGGCTTGCGATTCATGCAGGTGCGCCGGCGTACTATCAATATAGGGTGTCCAGATTCAACTGGAAGGGGGCGGATAGCGGAACTATAAACCAGTGATAGGCTGTATGAGAACAGAAGGCTAAGCAATTAAGATTATTTAGACTAATATGATGCAGAAAAAAAAAGTGTCAATGTTAGTTTCAAAAACACAGCATCAGATGCAGATGCATCATTCTGGTAATTTGTGATCATATCAAAGCTAAAACCCTCCAGACCTTTTCAGTGGAAAATTTCAGTTATATAAATGTAGGTAATCAATGATTGTATTAGAAGATATGAGAGATAAGGATTAAAAGGGATTTCTGACACCAATATCATGTTTCTAAGAAGTCGAGTTATACTGTGTTTAATTGTCCGAATGAAGACTACGCCCATGGCAACACTCTTACGCAGGTATCAGCGCTGTATAATTTGCGCAAACACCTTTATCGCGCCTAAAACACTTTAATTTGGAGTGGTTACTTCATTGCTTGCTCATGTGATAACTGTATATGTGACTATGTCATGATGTACCTAATTCCTTTTAAAAATCGTTGGCTTATGAATCGTAGCTGATAAACGTTTATTGATGATGACTTCAACATAATACTTTTGGTACATATTGGAGACATGACATTAGTGTCATAAGTTCTGAGTCAAAACAGACCTAAGTTCTGTTCTGACTCAGAACTTAGGTCAAAATTAAATATTGTCAATGCCGTACTTTAATAGTAGTTAAATAGCGAATAATGACGTAGTATTTGATATTGAGAACTAGGAACCACTATAAAACAATTTATCAACGATATGCTAAGAAGGTCGCAAATGAAATGAAGCGTTTCTATTTCTTCTACTAAGTCCTATTTTTTATGGAACTGGAAAATGTTTCTAGACTATTAGGGAAGTAGATAATGAATAGGTAATGGAGAATAATAGTGATGTTTATTGAGGAAAATCCCATAGGTGTCATATGTCATGCTCTAATGCCAGTATTATGCAAGGTTGTTGGTAGCTACCTAGTAATCATAAAGTGAATAATTAGTTACATGAATAAAAACATGCAAAATGATTATTGGCGTTCGGAAGATATCCTACGAACTTTAAATGTAAATCCATCCATCATCAGGTCACTTACTTTCCTTGACTGACTCTGTTTTTTTTAGCAAAATGGAGGATTTGGGCAACACTCTCCATTCAATTTGCAAAAAAAAAAAAGATAGAATACAGCGCCTAGCAGCGATTAGCAGAGAAACCTGCCCGCCTGAAATAATTTGGACTGAAGAATCTGGTAGCGCTTTCCTTATCTCCTCAAGCATTATGATATTCATTGGTTGTCCATAAAATCCAAGTGAAATCAGCAGTGGGAGATGGCGTATGTGACTGCACCAGACAGTCTGCCAATAGAGAGAGATGGCGGGAGATCGTGCGGAGAGTTGTATCCGCCTCTACAACCGATATGAACAACGCCTCAACGTGACCACGACCGCTCTGCCAAGAGCGTAACGATTAAGAAGAAGAAGATAAAATCCAACAACTTTATCCGACTAAGTAAATAGGTATTTTGGTGGACTTAATTCATTCGACAACAAACAGAACGTGCAGTTTTTTGCAGTGTCGCCACTTTCGCCCGACCGTCACACTCGCGCGACGCTGTAGCGAAGGCAGACTGTGTTACCTACTTTAATTGTTTAATGCAAAATGATGGATTGGAGTTCATCGGCCAGCGTTCGAAATTACTGATTACGTACCATAGTAACTAGACAACTATTCTAGACGTGTTACCTAACGATTATACAGGGTGTTAAAAAAGTTTAAAGAAGCTGGAAACTACGAATTCCTAGAACCAAGTTATTCAGAAAGAATATTATACTGATATCTTTTCTACATTCAGACTCTTTAAATCATCAGTACCATGACTCCTCAAATGGAAGCCTTGGATTGTTAAAGACGTACTACACCGCAATACTGTGGATTAATAAAATTTTTCATCAATAACAATCCATATTGTCGGCCGTTTGGTTTAGTGGTTCAGAACGGACTACTGTGCCAAGAGGTCCCGGGTTCGATTCCCGGTCGGGCAGAAATTGAAATGATGAATTTTAATTTCTGCGACGGGTCTGGGTGTTTTCTATGTATAATATGTATGTATTTACAAAAAAAAAAGTATTTAGGTATGTTTATATCCGTTGTCTAGTACCCATAGTACAAGCTTTGCTTAGTTTGGGACTAGCGGCGCAGTGTAAAATGTCTAAGGATAATTATTTATCATATACAAGGTATTATACAAACTAATATCTATAACAGCCATTCAACAACTTATTTACGACAAAAAGCCTAGCCTATTTAAGTAATGAATACTTTAGAATTGCTATTATGTAGGCTCAAAGCGCATGTGGCAAAACATTTACCAACCTACACATTGTTTTCTCACCGCACCATGATTTATGTTAATGTTATGCTTGAATAACTTACAGATGCAATTGGCTGGGTCAAATGAAACCAAGGTGATGAACATCTGTTTTGGTAACTAGCTATAACTGTATAATTTTCCTTAATATGAATACGGTGTTCCAAGAAATGGCAGAAGGAAGCAATTGATAAATTAATTAAGTAGGTACCAAGAAAATTATGACGGTGTCATATACGTAATTACTGCAATTAAATCAAGTTTATTAGTTACATGTCATAGGCTAAGCTCAAGTCTAAATTTAACGGTGGTGTAATCTACTATAGTATGAGTTTTCCTCCCTTATCAGTGGAGATAACGATGCTTATTCAGGTCAATATCTGGTGATAACAGTCGTCTAGCTCTTAGGCGTTATTTGCCACTAGTAGTAAAGGATATAATACATTTAGCCTTGTTCTCTACGTGATAAGTGACACTTCTGCTAAATTTATGACTGCATTGATACTTGTACGGGCAAAATTCATTTGCAGTAATGTATGACATTGTACAGGCATAACTTTACAGTAACATTTTAAATCATTCACACAAGAAACGCATGAAATTGGAATTTAAAAATTGTGAAGTAGGTAAATAGGTAATACATGAAAATATATGCGAAGAGAAGCATCAAATTGTGTTAAGAAAATTCCTTAGCAATAATTTACAAGACTAATGACCTTATACACAACTTAGGCAGCTATGACTAAAATAACGAATATCAACGGAATATACTGCCAATCCTTAAAAAAAATGCTCAATGGCACTATAAAAAGTACACTTACCCTTAATCAGCGGTTCCGATACAATGTTGACGTCTTCTTGCGGGATCATGTCCATCAGGCGTGCAATATCCGTCGCCAGCATATGATCTACGACCTCGAGAAGCTTCGGTTTCAACGGGTGGAACTTCGTGAAATCGTGATTTGCTAACGTCTCCTGCATCTTCTTAATATCGGGGAAGTCGCCGGGAGATATCTGTTGTTCTCTTTGGATTCTATCATACACCTGACCCAGATTTTTAATCAATTCCTTCTTTTTACCGTCTTTGCCGAACATTGAAGGCATTTCTTTCCTCAATTCACTGACAATATAAGCGTGAACCTTCGCCAATCGTGCTCTTTTGATTAGGTCATTCAGTTTACGTAAAGCAGCGTTCCTAGGTAATGATTGCATGTCTCTGAAGAGATCCTGCTCTTCATCTTCAAATAACCTTCTGTTAACATCGTATCGGAGAGGTTGGTCCCAGAATGAACCAATGTAAACGCGAGCTACCTCAGGCGTTTGAAGCACTTTACCTAGTGACCACATGAGAGCACCATACACTCGCATGAGCTGTTGGTGGTCAATCATGTCAGCCTTGTTTAGTACAATGCGGATTTTATCGTCGTGCCCCCTCAGTGCTTCAATACTGCGTCTGAATTCGTCTGATATATCTAATTTGTGGGCGTCAAACAAAAGGATAATGCGGTCGACACGTTCTGCAAACCATTCCAAGACTCCTGTGAAGTCATAGCCTCGGTCTACACGCTGTTTCTCGCCAGACAGAATGCCGGGGGTGTCTACGATAGAAATGCCGCGAAGCACGGGAGAACTGACCGTGGAACATTGGAATCTATTTAAAAATGCATTTCCAAACTTGCTGAGCGGCCGGAACTGTTTTTTGGGGTCGACGACGAGTGCGTTACCAGGTATTACGCCCTCTTTTTCATCGTACATCACCGCTATAAACCTATCTGTTGTCGGCTCCGGTCCGATACGAATGCCCGGAAAGTCTCGCTCCAAAAGATATTTGATAAACGTAGTTTTACCAGTCGAATATTGCCCGACGAGCAATATCATGGGCTTTGCATCGAAATCTGGCTCTTCTAGCTGCGGTGAGTGGAAGTCATGAAACTGATAGTGCTGTTCCAGCGGTAAAAGTTTCGTTTTGTAAATCCTTTTGAGACCCTCCACGACATTTTCGATACTTTCGGATTTTTCACCTTCCTTCTTTAGCCAGCTAAACATGGTTGCGGTGACAGACTCCGCTGCAAAACAGAGTAAATAACACAGTCACTATTTCACTCACAGCACCACTTTTGACCGAATTTTATAACAAATACAGAGAGACCACCGCAATCATCCTCCTCCACGAAAAAATGAAAATGATTACGGATTATCGCGGATGACGTTGACGTACATGCGATCGTGACGTGAGGACGTGACTGCTAATCAGTGTTACTAGCAACAAATATTAAAATATTTCCTCAGACATGTGTTTATGGTTTACAAAAAGAACGGTTTCAGTAAGTTTCGGAACGGATTATTTTAAACAGAATTGCCAGAAAATAAAATTTACCCTACAACTCGGTAAATCAAAAATCAATTTTAGGGGTATTTATAATTTATTTTGTACATCACAGTCCACCAACAAAACAAATCAGATTTATATTTCAATCCTAACTCCTAAAGCACCTGTATCCTAACCACGGATCGGTCCACTCGAGTTGGCCTCATTTTTCTTGCACGTTCTATTTAGCTAGGTTTTATCGATCTATCCATCCGGTTACGTTTCTTGCACATTAACTTTTAAGAAAAGATATTTTTTTCAACAGATTTAGAGTAACCAGCGCCTTACTCTGAAACCACGGCACGCGCCTTCGGCCAGCGCGACTCAGCAGCGCGCGCATGACCAGGGGAATGCGGATTGCTGTGAAACGAGTCTTAGTATCGCGCGTTTCTGTGCGGTGTACAGTTGTGTTTAATTAATCTTCATCATGGAGACAAACTGACTAAGAGGATAAGCTATTTATTTTTTATGGAAAAGAGCGCAACAGTTTATTAAGCGCAATTGTAAGCGCGCGCGTGTGGCCGGCGCCGGTCAAACGCTTGACTCTGAAAATCAGCCTAACTAATTGGAAGAACTGAAAAAACCGCTCCGTCCGCGTCAACCCTTGTCCCATCAACTTGCAACACTCCAACTGTCAATGTCATTGTCATGGTCTTCATCGCGTCATGTCATGCGGTTGCGGTTGTTGTAATTCGTGAAAAACTTTGATTTAATGATAAAACATCGATCGTAAACCAGTAAAAATGACTATATTTCACGACGAGATCGAAATAGAAGACTTTGAATATGACGAAGATGATGAAATGTATTACTACCCGTGCCCGTGCGGAGATCGTTTTCAGATTAGTAAGGTTAGAATCCTCATTGTTTTTATATCACCATCTATAGTTTTTGAACACTTACAACTACTCTACCATATGTGTTGATCTGTAACAAGTTTGTAATGAGTGTGTTTACATTATATTTTTCTTGGTTACAGGAAGAACTGATGGCAGGGGAAGAAGTAGCGACATGTCCAAGTTGCTCTCTTGTTGTCAAAGTCGTTTATGATTTAGTAAGCCTTATTATTATTTAATCTAGAACTGTAAGCACTTGCCAGTTGGAGGTAAATTTAGTCTCAAATGTTGTGGGCATTTGTGTTGTTTATTATCTGTATTCATTCGGCACCACATCCCATTCAAAGTTACTGGTGTAAATCAGAGATGGCACTAAATATTTATACCTAATTACTTTCTAGTTAGTTTTAGAGAACTCACAATCTGGTAATTTAAAGTTCCAGACAAAAAGACGATCAAAACATAATGGCATCTTACTTGAAATGGACACAATGTTGTTACAAAACTGTACATTCTTATAATAATATGTTCTTGTGTACATAATAGGTGTAATTTTGAAGAGCTGTTTCTTTCTCAGGACAAATTCAAAGCGGAGGCTGAAGAAGTGCATAAGGAGGACGGAGACAAGGAAACCGTGAAGGCGTAAATGCCAGTGAGAATGAACTTCTCCAAGCGAGGAATCCCTTGACATGCCCTGAACAACAATGAAATTGTTGAACATGTTATTACAAGAAGAGGACAGTCAGTGTCTGCATGGATGCACTATGAACATAGTTCAATTTATGCTGTGATTCAGATGTTTTAATAAAGTTTATTATTTTAGTAATTTTTCTTTGTTTTATTCCTTTGTTTCAGTCCTTGCCGCACACTAGGCGACACGCGATAGCGCGGCGACTTAGATCCGACGACAGGCTGCGGCCGACAATTTCATAATATATTTTGTTCAAATCTCCTCCCCACACTTGGCGTCAGAGTCGCGACGACAAGCAATCGTCAAGAATAGGCGTCTAGTCCCCAAATTGTCGCCTAGTGTGCGCATACACTTGATAATTAAATAATATATCATACCTATATGACAAATAAAACACAATTAGGTTTATAAGTGGTCTATTTTACACTCCTTAAAAATATGATAAACGCACTGTCAACTTACCTAATGTATAATAATACTCTACAATTAAATAAATAAAGTCACATTGATAGTAAAGAAACATTTTTGACTAGCTATTTAGTTAGAGTACACCTTCTCTCTACAGTTGGATATAACTGTTTAGACTCAAAAAATTAACAGCATTTTCTTTTTCAGTTAATAGCAAAAAGTATCTTATTACTTTACATTTTGATCAGAATTTAATTTGCAAGATATTTGTTTTTTAAATTTTTTTGTAAACCTATACAGACACATCCAACTGCACATTACACTATGCATATTGTCATTTATTAATTATAACAATTTTTCACACGCTATTCTCCATTCCGATATTCAGATAGGTAGGATTTAGTAAATAATTTGAGAAGTACATTTTATTTTACAAATTACAATGATTTACCGAGATGTCATAAGTATCTTGAAATAACATGTAATTGAATTAACGCATTTGTTACTTTAAAATTAAGAGTACAATAATACTTATAGATTATTACAAAATAAACACCACCTACGAATCAAAAACAGACCAAAAATAAAAAAAAATAGATTCCAAACAATCATTTACGAAAATAAAGAAGTATTATAAAATATTGATTAATAATAAAAAAAATCATTGGCGCGATGGTGTGTCAAAGAATTATCGTTATTTCAATCACATGTTGTTTAATGGTCAATACTATATTTATTATACTAATCATACACTTGGCAGAATCAATGGAAGATGGTCAAATATTCTGAATTGTAAATATCTAAACAAATATATTGTCATCTATGTGAATTAGTAGAAACCGTGGGATAGAATAGTATTAGAAACAAAATGTATATGTTTACACAGTAGTACTACAATGTACAGAGAGTGAATGTGCTTGAGACACAATTACATTTCGAATAGTGGTTTAGATATGGGCCCGTATTTATGAAACGAAGCTCAAATCTCCTTTCAAACTCAAGAACAAATTATTTCCATTTTAACCATTAATCCCTAATTTTTTAAGAGTACCCTATGGGGTGACTATTGGACGAATAAATTCGTCCAAGGGGTGACTTAAAAATTGGGGTTGTTGGTAAAACAGCTGACATCTGAAGTGATTGCTGACATTTGACGTCACAAAAAATCCCTCCCGTGTCGCACCCATACGTCAGGCACAGACCCGGTCATGCGCTAACTAAAGGCCTATTCAGACCTAAGCGGTATTCGCTACCGTCTGCGGCAGAGAAAACCCAGTGGGTATGCGGTAATAATACTGTTCAGACCTAAAGCCTGGTCCGTGAGCACGTAGAATCCCGTCCTCGCTCGCACACTCACTGCGGGCGCCCGTCGCACAGTCGCGACAGCAACATAATTACGCGCGAGCGATAGGGATGGGTAGCTTGGGGTCATTGGACGGGATTCTACGTGCTCACGGACTAGGCTTTAGTCATATTCGCTACCTGAGCGATATTCGCTGCCGCTGTGGGTAGAGGTACATACCGCGCGGGTTTCGCTCAGGTATTTAGTATCAAGTATCGCGGCTAGAGCGACCTGAGCGATATTCGCTGCCGCTGTGGGTGGAGGTACATACCACGCGGTAGCGAATACCGCTTAAAGCCTGGTCCGTGAGCACGTAGAATTTTGTCCAATGACCCCAAGCTACCCATCCTTATCGCTCGCGCGTAATTATATTGCTGTCGCGACTGTGCGACGGGCGCCCGCAGTGAGTGTGCGAGTGCGACAGCGACATAATTACGCGCGAGCGATAAGGATGGGTAGCTTGGGGTCATTGGACAAAATTCTACGTGCTCACGGACCAGGCTTTAGGCCTTAAACCTATTAGCTTGACTGTAGACTCAAATTTGAGATTCATTTCAAATTACGGGCCATAGAATCGATCTGTGCATAATACAAAACACCTTAACAACTAGGCAAGCATAAAGCCTAACATACAGGAATGACCAATCACATTTTTTATTAAGTACTGACAAATACATTGCAACTGTGCAGTTTAACATATAAAATCCGAAAGCATTTTTGTAAGCATGTACTTATTTGAAGCCTATCGTTTTTATCACACAAAATCTCTAAAAATATTTATCTCAGTTAGTTATCATTGAAAGTAAACTAAATAAATCTATTTTTAACTCGATTTATTGATCTATGTCATTAATCAAACTGTGTAGAAACATGAATATGAAATGTTAATAAGATTGGTATGGTTAAATGATTGCAACGAAATCATAGGCCATTTATCTTTCCAATCTAACTAGTAGTAGTCTGTAGTAGGTCTAAGAAAAGAATAATCTTGTTTAGTGTATTTATGTTAATTTGATGAAAAAAATGCTACAAAATAAGGTACCTAATATTAAAAAAGAGTTAACACTTGCATATGCATATCACTTTTTATTAGCTAAAATAATAAATATAAAAAATATTCATATAAATTGGATATAAAAATAAAAAAGGGAAATAAATAATGTAAGCCCTTTGGAATAAGTTAGTAATTTTAGTAAAATAAAATCTAAATTTTTGGCTTTTTCGAGTCAAATTAAATTGTAAAGGAATACTCGAGATCATTACCGAACGAATTTATGTCAAAATCTATTGTTTCTTAAACTCTTTTTGTCCACTGACCCCTTAGGACAATTTTCAATTTTAAGGACCCTCTTAATAATAAAGCAAACGAGATTTTTTGTGGCATTTATTTATGATTGTTAAATAATCCATAGATAAGGCTACGTACTCCCATAAGAAACACTGTCTTAATCAGTTTACAATAGAGAGCATATTGGGTTGTGTATGTTGAAGTGCCGCACCGCTGCCTCTAAGGCCACGTTGTTTGAAAACTGACCTTATTGGATTGCAATAAGGTTACATGGCAGCAACTAAGGATCATTTTCGCTTCATATGAAATCAAACCTCATTTTCTTGAAATAAGGTTAAACCGTCCCGCTAGAGATAGTATTCAAAAACAGACCTTATTCCCTTGCATTAAGGTTTAGGCGGTTCTCGGCAGCGGTTGTGGAGGAGGCAAAGCGGCCGGGATGGGACACTATGTTGATTTCAATTTTCACGACCGAATAAGATCCGACGATTCTATACCTTACTGCTTTATAAGAAGGTTGTAATTTCAATTATGACAGCAAATGATCGCTTCGCTAGACTTAGTATTCAAAAACAGAACTTATTTGTTTCGGAATCAGACCTGATTGGCTTGATTTGAAGGTTAAACCGTTCCACTAGTGATAGTATTCAAAAACAGACCTTATCGGCTTGTAATAAGGTTCATCCTTAAGCGGTCCTCGGCAGCGGCTGTGGAGGGGGTGAGGCAGCGGGGAGGGGCGAGTGTATGTTGAAGTGCCGCACCGCTGCCTCTAAGGCTACGTTGTTGCCGCTGAAGTAAGCAGACACCGCGTTGTGGAATAGTAGGAGCTGTTTGTTCATCACTTTCACCTGCAAAACAATATTAAACAGGTTATTTTTATCACGAATGCAAAGTTGACTGAATTGGTAACCGTAAAAATAAATCCTTGGTACTTAACGCAGTCATATCTAGCCTCATTAAACTAAGCAAAAGTGCCTGCAGACTACACTGTCCTTATTTACCTAAACATGTACGAATGTTGCATCTCTGTTTTGCCAATTCGCCATGTTTTTTTTTTTTTTTTTTTTTTTTTTTTTTTTTTTTTTTTTTATTCATTATTGAGCAATTACATATTTGATCCAAATAGCGTCCTAAATCCTTTTTAGGTTTGTCTAGACACTATTGTTCTCTATACAAATAAAAACAAACGTTTTAGTATAAGCATTCACAACACTTTCAGATATACAAAATATTATTTTAGCGAGTGCGCACTACGATGACGAAAGACTCGACGTTCGATCGCGATCGCAGACCGGTTGGGTACGCATTGTCGTTGTGTGCGTAGATAGTACACAAAGCCCCGTCCAGTCGTCCGCCACACGCATCTGCGCTTGCGCCCGCCTTTATAGGATGTTCCAATTTGGTACACGCTAATCATACAATTGTATGTACATGTGATGTGCGGTAGTAGTATGTAGTTTAAATTAATTACGTTAATAATTAAGGAGATATAGCTTACGCAAAGAAAGAAAGAGAATTTTTAGCATAATAATAATTTCATGTATTACTTTGAAGATATCGTGTTAAAGTTGTTTTGATATTATTTTTATTAATTTTATTTTTTATTTCTAATGGCATTTTATTGATTAGATGGGGAATGATATATTTACTTGTCCTTTTTCCATATTCGTTCGTAGTTTTCGGGATAAATAGTTTTTTATTAGTGATGCTTCTAGTACCTATTTTGTGATTTACTGGGATTTGAGTATCTTTTTCAAAATATTGCTCCATCAGTAAATTATATTGGACTTTTTTATGTATAGGTAACACACCACAATATTGAAATAGTCCTTCTGGATCTTCTCGAAATTTATTTTTTATTTTATTAGGGACTATTAATTTGAGTAGCCTATGTTGTATAGTGAAAATTTGATCAAGGTAAGTTTTATAAGTACGGCCATAACTACTCAGACCGTAGGATAAAATACTATCTACCAAAGTCTTATATATTGTCAATAGGATGTTATACGGTACTTTGCCCTTAATTATATAAAGCTTTGCCATGATTGCTCTAAGTTTTTTTGATACTTTATCAATGTGCTTAGCCCAGTTAAGTCTATCATCAATCACCAATCCAAGATATGTGTGATCAGCCACTTGCTCAAGCACCAGGCAGCTGTTGGAACACTGCACATCCGCGTGAAGACAATCATGACTATGGGCCACTACCTTCACGCTTACATTAGTCAAATAATGATTACGCCCAGAGCGGACATGAATAAGTTTGGTTTTATTAGCGTTGAGAACAAGTCCCGAGTCATGCGACCACTTGCAGATTTCAGTGAAATCCTCTTGAATGCGTTGTTGTGCAACCAAGGGATCTTTATCTGCTGCCAGTAAACACGTGTCGTCCGCGAACTGGTATACCGTACAATACCTAATAACATTAACTAGGTCGTTGACGTATGTAAGATAATGCAATGGACCAAGAACTGACCCCTGGGCTGTGCCTTCGGTGACATTGACCGTCTCACTAAGCATATCCCCTATTTTGACCTGATAGCTGCGATGGCTTAGGTAGTCTGTGCACCAGTCCAATAACTTGCCTCTTACTCCACTATTTTCTAGCCTTTTTATTAGCAGGTCATGGCGCAACGTGTCAAATGCCTTCCCGTAGTCTATAAATACTAAAATTACGTGTTTTTTATCATTAAGATGCTCATTAACTTCGTCAGTAAATCGGGACAGAAGCATCGTTGTGCTTTTCTTTGGTTGAAAACCATATTGTTGAGAGGATAAAATGTAATTGTCTGAAAAGAATTTTTGAATTTTTCTGCACGTAAACTTTTCAACCACTTTGTCTATAACTGGCAAGATTGTAATTGGACGGTAGTTACCATATTCTTGTGTGTTTCCCCCTTTGTAAATTGGTCTAACTATGCCTATTTTTAATTAAATCATGTAATCATGTCGCTGTAGTGACGTTGCGTATGACCGTTTTGGCTTTTGGTTTTTTATTAGACAGAAAGTGTATACAGGGTGGAATATTGTGTGGTTGGCATACATTTAGTATGGAAGGTGGAAACATTGAATTTTTGGATAGATCCAGTTAATTCTGTAAACTATTATTGATACCGTTTGAAAAGCTTGTAAAGTACTTTCAGGGTCAGTAATCAGTTTTTTGATACCTTGTATAGTATATAAATAATCGAGTGAGATCACTTATCGTTTCCACCCTGTCTAGTATCAGTCATGTACCAGTGGCCGCAGCCCGCACACTCGCCCTGCTGTCACACCAGCGGCCGCAGCCCGCACACTCGCCCTGTTGTCACACCAGCGGCCGCAGCCCGCACACTCGCCCTGTTGTCACACCAGCGGCCGCAGCCCGCACACTCGCCCTGTTGTCACACCAGCGGCCGCAGCCCGCACACTCACCCTGTTCTCGTGCAGCAGTTTGAGCTTGACGGCCGAGTCGTCTCGAAGGCGCTCGTAATGGCGTCGGTGGCGCTCAATGTTGCCCAGCAGCAGCTCGGGCGGGTTCCCACCGCTGGCTTCTAGCTCACTGCGGTACGCGTCGTATTCCACTCTGCAAGATTAACAAGATTCATCATCAGTCAAGTATTATGATCATCAACAGATCATTAAGACTGACCACTGGACCTTCTGGACAAATGCAGGATTTGGATTCCATTCCCCATGCTGGCCAGACGGTTTGGTATAGATGATTCATCATCAAGTTACTGAATCTCCACTGAATACTATACCAGAGACAAATGCAGGATTTGAATTACATTCTCCAAGCTGGCTAGACGATTTAGTAAAGATTTATCACCATCAGGTCATTGAGTCTCCACTGTAGGAGTATAGCCTGGTTTTATTTGCCTGAGGCACATTACACTCCCTACACTGGCACAAACGGTTTAGTGTGATTCATTCAATCCAGTTTTATTTTCCAAGAACAAATGGAAGATTTGACCTGCAATTCCAACACTGACGAGACAGGGTAGCACAGGATAATTTCTCCACATAACCCGTCGCCATGACTACAGCGGCGGGTATGCAGTTTTATGCAGTTATGCAGTTTTATCCACGTAAAAAAAAGGATAATTTCAGATGTCAACATTATTCTTACGTTGTCTCTCTTTCACGAATCGTAGAAGGAAAGTTTACGGAAGTATTAAACGGATAAGACGCTTAAAGATAACTAAGTAAAATTCGTGGTGTTAATACCTAGCCGCTTCATACTGCCGGATGGTCAGTAAGGTGTCCTCGATGGTCTTATTGGTGAGGGTGTTGAGCGAGTTGTTGAAGAAGTGCAGCGCCGCTAACAACGTCTCGCCATTCCTGGTCAGCGAGCGCTGGGTGTCCGCGTTGTACAGGAATCTGGAAGTTATATTTAATTATGTTAAATCCGGCTCGAAGGACCAATATAAAATTTAGATTGATAGGTGTTATAGTTTAAGAAGGTCAAACAACTGCGTCGTATCAACCGCTAATGGGATTTACTGAAGCACAGCTACATGACGTCCACTGCAACACATGATATAGACCTCCAGATGATGATTGATAATGATGTTTTCCAGATTGACCGGGTGAGGTAGCAGCCTGCATCCAGCACCTGTCTGCTACCTTTATGAGGTCATCTCCACCTTGTGGGTAGACGTCCCACGCTGCGCTTTCTGGTACGTGGACTCCATTCCAGAATCTAGCTGCTACATCGTTGGTTAGTTGCCCATTGCCGCTTCAGCTTGCTAATCCGTCGGGTTATATCAGCGATTTCTTATAGCTAGTGCCGACATCTCTCAGGGAAGCTAGACACCTACTGGTTCTGCAGCTCCGGCGACTTCTGCGCGAGTTCCGCGAAGGCCTCGCCGAGCGCGCGCTGCGTGTGGCCGGCGGCCGTCAGCTGCGCCGTGAGCGCGGAGCTCAGGCGAAGAATGCCGTTGTATTTGCGCTGCGTCTCGCGAAGCATCTCGATTTGGGCTTCCAGTTCTGTATAAGAACAATTGTTTGGTCAGCTAAGCCTTCAATTGCCTTATGAGACACTAGTTCAAGTGCTCAGCTTTTCAATCAATTAGTTCCCAAATGACTCACCACTTGGACATCTTGCCGGCAAGCAAACTGTGTTGTCGAAAGAATTGTAAGAATCACAATTCACTTGCCAATTTAATTAGAACAAATATAAAAACAACATAATTTTACTTAGATTTTACGATTTGCAAAATAAATCGACCGCTTGACAATTTATTTGTTTGATATTATGCATGTTCCAATACAGCCATGAAAATACAATTCTTTAATGTGATTGTGACGACGAATTTTATTCAACTTGTCAAATTAAGCCATGCCTTATGAGACACAAGTACGGAAAGCAATTTTCTAGTTCAAGTGCTCAGCTGAGGTGTAGAATACCGTTGTATTTGTGCGCATCTTTCGAAGCTTCTTTGGACTTCCAGCTCTGTAAGTGATGTGCTATCATCAGTTAAACACTTGGTGACTATGAGTTATTAAAATTATATTTTGAGCTAATGTTACCCAGATTGATTGTACCTATATCTATTATAATTCTCTGTGTACAGTAGAATCTCGATTATCCGGACTTCGATTATCCGGACTCAATCTTCATGGCTCTAATTAACGATTTAGGGCCTGGAACCATCAATAGGGCACAGCGCCGCCTATGATACGGCTCGGCGCCGCCACCGAACACGGTACAGACGTCGTCTTGGTTCACTGTTAATAGAAATTGGCTCACCCATTGGTCTAAATGATTTAAACTAACCATTTTCTATAAGTAAAAAGTTAATTATTGTTCGATTTTACTTTGAAATCGATTATCCGGAATACCCCTGGTTTTAATTGATCCGGATAATCGGGATTCTACTGTATTTTCATAGTATCTCTTTGTTCTAAAAAACTTGTACCTGTACAAAATGTTTCATTAAGCTTCAATGTGTCCAGGTTTTATTTAACTTGCAGTTGCAGCTCAATCCAATAAAAAACCATACAAACCTGTATCTACAGTCCTGGAGCTTTTACCGAGCTTTTCGTACAAGATTTGCTTCGTGCATTTGTAAGTAGAGACGCTCCAGTTGCGGAGGGACTCCAGTTTTGTCGAGCCAGCTCGGAGAAGAGTGCTGGAGCCTGCAGCGCCATTTTGTGATACGTCTGGTGGAGCTGTAGTATGATACAAATTATTACTATCTGTTTGGAACTTAGGAGTGATATTATTTTGTTTCTAAAAAATATTCTCAGCTAAGAAGTGCATCTCAAAATTTTAATTTTCTCTTTGTTTAAACTTTATCAGATGTAGCAGATAAGTTAAACGTAATCAGGATATCTGATACTTCAGAATTTTTCCACTTAGAGTTAATGAGTTGGGTTCCTAGTTGGTATAAAGAAACTGTAAATGTCTCTAGTTTGGTGAGGTCATTACACATTGAATGTAAGAAAACAAAATAATTCATTGCTTTGCACTTGATTAGACAAAATATGAGGAATATGAGGATAAAATTAATTTTATCCTTGTACTAATCTGGTATGACTTCAAGAAAAGCAGTGAACTTGAATCCTTTACCATCAGCTGATTAGCTAGGTAGGTAAGTAATAGTTTTAAAGATAATGGTAAGTTTAATTTTAAATATTTGGCTTACAAAACCAATAGCTAATTAACAATAACTACAGTATAGATAGTATTTAGTAAATAATGTAGATACATACCATAGGCCGGTGGGAAAGGCATAGAACGGGACGTAGGGAACTTGGCTTCAGTCCCAGAGTTGATGGAATCGCTGGATTCGCGAATTGGTGGTGTGTCTTTTAACATTTCGTGGATGCTTCTTTCAGATTGCCTAGATCGACAATAACACTATCAGCAACTTATCAGGTGTAATACTTGTGTAGATAGATTAATCACAGTACAATGTACAAATATTTTCATTTGAAATGTAGTAAGACGAAGAGTAAAATGGACAAATGTGTGGCAGAGAATCTTTTCAATTAATTAGTTCCCAAATGACTCACCACTTGGACATCTTGCCGGCAACCAAACTGTGTTGTCGAACGAATTGTAAGAATCACAATTCACTTGCCAATTTAATTAGAACAAATATAAAAACAACATAATTTTTACTTAGATTTTACGATTTGCAAAATAAATCGACCGCTTGACTATTTTTTTGTTTGACATTAGGCGTGTTCCAATACGAATACAGCCATGAAAAATACAATTCTTCATACAAGTGACGACCCAATTTTATTCAACTTGTAAAATTGTCAAATGGAATTTGAGCATGAACTTGAGTAGGAACACGCTCTAAGTAATGCAACGGGTATCCTTCCGTTTGGCCAAATTACTTTTCGCCAAATTTCACTTCGCAAACAACTTATCGCCAAAGTTTCATTTCCCAAATGAACTTTTAGCAATTGTACTTTTCGCAACTAATTCATTTGGACAAATTATCATTTGGCCAAATTTTACTTGGCAAATGTTTATATAGCAAATGTTTTATTTTGCCAAATATTATATCCCAAATAATTTGTTTGGTCAAATCGACACTTCACATACTTACCCACAAATCAAACCATAAGGCAGAGGTAGATGATCATGGTTTTCACAAGAATGATATGTAAAACAAAGAGATTGTAGAAAATAGTANGCCAAACATTAGTAATCCACTTGATCCACAAATATTATTTACGTCATGCATCTTGCGCGCCAACTGCACGAAAAAGTTAAACATTCAAAAAAGGGGCAGTCGAAATATCTTATTTAATAAATGAATAATTTTTATTCTATTAACAAACATTTAAAATTAGTGAATACAATGTAGCTATTATTATAATATGTGGGACTTTTTATAGGTCCATGATGTGGGTCTATTTATTTGGTAAGTAATTATTGGGAAAGAGACAAGACACAAAAATAAATAATCAATCGTTTTATTTAAGAAAATATTTTTATTACTTAAATTCTAATTATTTGTATGTACATTAATTTGATCTTCGGTTAAATAATTATATCATTAATCAAAAACATTTGAAATGAAGCAAACTTAATTCAGAAAAAATACGAATGTACAAATAGTTTAGTTACTTACACTATTAATGCAATGATTTATTACAGACTTTTCAACATAACTTGGTACATAATATAAAATACTGTGATGATTTAATTACTCACTATTTTTTTTTAATGTTTGTGATAATGCTACGGACTAGAGTCTTGTATTGCTCATAATGGGAATATACTATCCGTATTGGGTTTAATTATTAATTACCTATCTATCGTAATTATGTATTTATAATTTTCCTTCTTGTCATCCTAGCTCATCTAATTAATTATTGTTGTTTTATTTAATTTTAAAGCTGTTCTGTACGGCTAGCACGATAAACTTTCGAGTTTAAATCGTTTGCGTACTCGAATCGCCATCAAAAGATTTAGTAAGAAAACTACAACAGCGCCCTTGCGCACTCGAATCGCCATCAAAAGATTTAGTATGAAAACTACAACAGCGCCACGAAACTTATTTTAAGAATCAAAATAAAATTGTCACGTTATCGTTTAATTCGAAGATTGAGTATCGAATTTTATTGAGTACGCAAACGATTCGAAGACGAAAGTTGTTCACGCTAGAGGTACTGTACTTTACCGATTTCTATTTGGTTTACAAAAATAAATGCTTCATAAATTACAAAATATTAAGTGATAGAGAGCTCGTTTATTACAAAATATACATTTTACCTAAACGTAATTTTACCTACTTCTTAACTATACCTACTTATAAACTTATCTCGAGATTCACTAAATGGTAACTTTACACATTATTATAAGGTAGAACCGTGACTGGACTAGATGTCCAACTTATAAAATGTAGGTTATTTATTTTACAAATTCGGCCATGCTAATGCTATGTGACTGCAATTGGTGAAACATGAAAACCTCCAAACACTTCTATGTTTAGTGATTGTTGTTGTAATCATCATAGAGCCCTGAGACATCCTAAGTTCGATTCCGACACACAACTTGGCGATGAACTTATTTCACGGTGGTTATGGAACTCGATGGTGGTTGAACACGTCTTTCAAATTAGATATCTCCACCCACAATAGGTTACATTATTTTTCTCCTTTGAAGTCTGAAGGTTTTTCCACTTCAAATAAATAATATTTATTGCACGAGAATCGGCCCCCAGTTATCCATTACACATTTTCGTTGGAAAACGCACGTACAGTGGCCCACAGTTCCAGCTACGCCATTTCCGTTTTTTCTCTCGCTCTCATCGAATGGGTAGCTGGAACCGTGGTCGATAGTACATACCTATTACAGGTGTGAAAACTAGGTACAACCTACTGCACAGTACGTTCTTTATTTCAAGTCGTCAAGTGATAGACGATTGTTAAGGACGGTGGTATCGTAACTTAATTATTAAGTACAGTTATCTTCTTTCACATCTTCGTCAGTCGTCAATTTTGACGAGCGGTGCGTTCTGGTACGGAAGCGTGCGGAGAGGCTTCATCTCCGCTCCAGAACTGTCGCTAACAACGAGCGTCTCCTGGGGGCAACACGAGTTCTTCAACGTCATCGACTCGGTGGACGTTTTGTGGCTCTGTTGACAAGCATGCGGCATTAGATGAGTTTTGTGGGGTGGTCAGCTCGTGGACCTAAAAGTTCAGAAAGATGGATTAGGAAGGCATGCAGAAGGTAGAGAAAGTGAAAAGTGGATGAAAGGGGTGAAAAAGAAACCATGAGAATTAAAGTGGAAGCAGAAAGACTTTCAGGCAAGTTTAACTGAGTGGAAGCTAAGTGGAAGTAGATTTTATCTGTAATGTTATTATCATAATGCATTTATTATGGAAACTAATTTCTTTTCAAACTCTGAAAATTCTGTTAATTCGACGGTCAAGTCTAACTAATCCGAACTGAAGCATTATGATATTTTTGAGGACGTAGTTCAGCAGCATCAGCATGTCGGACAGCTTGGTCAGGGTCGTCAGCTTCTTCCAGAATGCTGGACCCAGATATTGAAAACTTAAGATAACTTACTCCTTTGAAGCAGTGCGCGAGCGTGTGGTATATCGTGCGGCGCTGACGCATCAACACGTACAGGATCGGGTTGAGGACGTAGTTGAGCAGCATTAGCATGTCAGACAGCTTGGCCAGGGTCGTCAGCTTCTTCCAGGACGCTGGGCCCAGCGCTAGGTACAGCGCTGAGGTCACCTGGAAAAGATGAAGAATAGAATGAAATCTAATGAATTTGAGGTACTTCATTGATTAAAAATAAAGATATCGTTAAAACCCAGTAATAACAGAGGAGTTTTGTAATCGCCTGTGCCACTCGTTGGGCGCCAATTTTTGTAAGTCTTGCCAAAGTATGTGATCACCTATTTTACTTTGTAAAGTTTAGGTCAATTGCCTTTATTTTTAATTTAGTTATTACTTTCTAAGTTTCTTTAGTTAACAATGGGAAGGCGCCACAGGTGGCCAATAAACAATATTGCTATTGTTTCATGTAATTGATTAATTAAGGACACGTCCATTGAAATAAGTGGTTTAATCTGTAAAATTGAGTAAGAGGAATTTAATTTTTGATGGGATTACTGATTCGACTCGTTAAAATTATCCTTAAACAAATATTAAATATTGTTTAAAGAAGTTGTTGTTACCATAAAGTTCTTTAACGCAAACTCGTAGACTGCATGAAGGTTCTAATATCTTAGCTTCATAGAACCTTATATTTTAGCCGTCTTTTTAGAAAAACACAAAAACTCTAATGATAAAAAAACATTTCTTAGAAATAAAACTTACAATCACCAACTGTAGGTACAGTACTTATCGAACAAAATTTTTATTTTATAATCACACGCCTTGCAACTTATTATGCGCGAGGCGTCGCAGAGTCCGGTACGCGAAAAGTATTTCATTGTTCCATCAAAAAGGCGCGAGCGCACGCTTTATTTTTAAACTAGCTTTCCGCCCGCGGCTTCGCCCGCGTGGAATTTTGTCTGTCACAGAAAAACTTTATCGCGCGCGTCCCTGTTTCAAAAACCGGGATAAAAACTATCCTATGTTCTTTCCCGGGACTCAAACTATCTCTATGCCAAATTTCATCAAAATCGGTTGCGAGGTTTAAGCGGGAAAGCGTAACAGACAGACAGACAGACAGACAGACAGACAGACAGAGTTACTTTCGCATTTATAATATTAGTTGGGATTGCGAATTGTTTGTGGCTGCCGATAAAGTTTGAATGACTTACTACTACTGGCCAGACATCGTGATACAGATCTTGCTACACTAAAATTCTTTAATTATTGTTTGTAGGCCCTTTTCAGGGCACTTTAAAAAGAAGTGACTAAGTATAATCATGGGGCTAAGAGACCTAAGAGTAGGCGCACACCGTTGATTTTTCGTCGGCCGATAGTTTAGTCGGGCAGTTGATCAGTATGGGCATGTATGGGAGTGCGCACACTACGCCGATTCGATTTGGCCGATTCTTCATACAATTTAAAATCGGGCACAACTATCGGCCAACTAAAAATCAACGGTGTGCGCCTACTCTAAATGTTATACGTATGTAAACTCTCTAGAATAAATACCTGAATTAAGTAGGTATTGTCTAAAACTACGTAGGTACTACTGAAAACTGAAAAACCTTATTTCCTAAGGTAAAGTAGGTAAGTTAAGTGAAAAACAAACCTTATTTCCTAGCAAGTAGCAACCTTATACAGTGTGTTTCTGCTTGAACTTCAGATAATTCACGCGCATATTCTTTGTTAAAGATCGACAAAACAGTAAGTAGTTAGGTACAGTCTACGTGTTGACTTATAAATGTCTCAAGTATTGCACTTCTGTGGGATTACGATGTGACACAATGCGCCTACTCATATTTGGTATGCATGCAGCCCATACAAGAACGATAGTGTTTGTATCTCCGACAACTTTGTCGGCGACAAGTGATGTGCAATGGCGGCTGATCCGTCCATCAAACAGCCCGCATTCGACACGTGAAATGCTGCATTCACAAACACAACGAATTGTTCCCCGATGATTGTAAGGGAATTCCAAACAATTGTGTTTATGTTGGTATTAGTAGATACTGCGCGGAAATTTGAAATTAGAACTTCGCTGCCAACCTCTGAAAGTAAGACGTGATTGTAATTTGTTTGTTTAGCCACTTCTTAAGCCAAGAACTCATTAACGTTTGCCGTAATTTGTCTTTGTGTACCTTAACCTTAATGGTGTAAGGAAGACTGATGAAAATAAGGTAGGGGATCTCCGGACTTGACTTTCTTTTGTTAGCCATTTGTCGGTTTGCTATTATTATGTTGTCACAACTGATTATGTGTTAAGAAAGGCCCATACTACATATAATTTAAGATGACATTTCTTCATGTCTATCTATCATGGGTGTTATGTGAACTGTTACTGAAGTCACAACAGCTATGACATATCATATCATAAACTTTTAAATAACTAAACTGGGAATCGAAACCAGACTTTCTAGTGTAGAGAATGTAACACTCTAACTTTATGTAGAGAGTATGAGCCATGTACTTACAAAGGACAACCGGGGCTTATGCTACTGAATTGATATCAAAGTCCAGCGTTGAAAGTTCAGAAGGGGATCATTGTTCAGGCATAAATTAAGGCAAGCGACGAACAGTGTAGAGTCTGTCTTAAATCTTCTGCAAACGATTTGATAACACACGCCCTTTTGGCCCATTGAATCGCACGTTTCATTAGTTCAGTCTACAAACGACACTACATTGTTCTTGCCTTTTATAGATTCGGAATGCGAAATAACAATAACGAAGTGAATAAAATTGAATAGTTTCATTGTTTTTAACGATTGTACCAAGGTCGTTGAGATCGAGGAGTTCTTCATTTGCATCTCAACATATTTTGCGATACATTCGCTGAATATTAAATGTGTTTGAAGACCCTTTACGGATGATACTGATCGATCGATTGTGTGTATTGAATTCTGTATCCATCGAGACAAACGTGTTAAAAAGCGCTGTATTTTGAACCTTAAGTAAAGGAGAATTTAACTTTGTTTTTATTCGGGACACGGATGTAATTAATGTCAATTGTTCTCTAATTAGGATGAGCATTTGATTCGGAGCCAGGTGTCGAAGAATGCGCGGGTGAATGCTCGGACTCAGTGCCAGGCAAACTCACGAGTTCTATGGCGATACCTGTACCTTATGACGAGAGACGATAGATAAGTGCACAATCTGCCGAAGCTCCCACTGTTTTCTCCACGATTTTCATAGATGAAAAGAATCGAAGAACCAAAAAAAACTAGTCTGTATAGCTATTGCTCTAGCTGATAACACACGCCCTTTTGGCCCATTGAATCGCACGTTTCATTAGTTCAGTCTACAAACGAAACGACACTACATACATAGGTACATCTCTATTTGTACTGACTTTTCTTAACATATTTACCTAGTTTGCATAGAGATTCGATATTCATCTTGGCTATAGCCATGGGAAGGTAAGTTATTAAAATTGGGGTCCAAAGAAGAACAAATTTTAATATTCCCTAAGGGTCAGGGTCTCTATTATTAACTGTCCCATCTATGCTTGGACCACCAAACCCCTGTTAAGTACCCATGCCTTTTAAGTCTACCTATCCAACTTAACTAGTTAACTAAGGTATTCTTACCATCTGTGGAAGCCAGCAGATCATGAACAGAACAGACAGAGTAGCCATCAGCCTGCTGAAAGCCACTTCTTCAGCCGTCGCCGCGTTGTGGTGCAGGCTAGGTTTGCTCCCAGTGCTTGCGTTGAGGCTCCTCTGTCGACAGCTACTCCTGGATACTCTTCGGACCACGGGCTGGTCTCCAGCTCGCGGCGCCGTGATGGAGTATAGAGCCTGGATCACTGCTAGGTTGCAGTAGACCAGGATCAAGCAGAGTAGGGTACCTGAAACAATAGGGTTGGGATTTAGGGCGAAATCAGCTGTTAAAACCCAATGTTAACAGCATTGGTGTGTTCTGGCAGTTAGAGGTAAGATAGCCAGTTCCTCCGTGGTTGAGGATTCCGGGTGAAGCTCGCTTCCACCTTCGGCCTGATCATCACTTACCATCAAGTGAGATACAACAGGCCAAGAGCTGTCTCGTTGTGGATAAAAAAAATGTAGGTTTTAAATAGCTTGCTGCTTCAAAAGAGTATTCCATCATTTGACTGCGTGTCTTATAGAGATCAAAAGGGACGTAGGATTATTCAAAAAGGTACCTTTTTAAATAATCCTGTCTTGAAGAAGTCGAGTCTGACCGGAGTTTTATAGTATCCTGAGCGAGCAGGATAGGTAATATTATTATGTCAACCCTCGTAAGTAAGTACGATTCCATTGTTGTTAACAGCGCGTCTGTGTATCATCACATAAATTAGGGTCGCCGCACATGGATTTTACGCCACAGCCACGAAACGCTGCAAGTGGTATATGGGTAGTTCTACAAATCAGGGAATTTTACGGGGCTCAACTTGCAGCTCCTTAATTTACCAATCAATAGTTTTCGTTTTAGGGTATTAATAAAGTTTAACTCACATAGTACTTGGTCACTGAATTTCAACACGTTTTAATAAAAACATCCCAGACAAAAATGGCTTCAAATGGGAAAAATTAACGAATTGTTTCCAGTCGAAGAAAAGCGTCGAGGAAAGAAGAGGAAGATAATAGAAGGAGATACGAATAGTAGGGAAAAGTCAAAGAGATCAGGTGACGGAAAAAGAAGCAACGTAAATGAGTTCCATGTTCAATTGATAGTGGACCTTTATAATGCACATAAAAGTATTTTTTATTATTTTTAAAGTAAAGACTATAAACTCAAATGTATCTTTCAGTTAAATTTTCACTATCCTGTATATGTTCTCACTTCCCTGTCCATCGAAAATAGAAAAACCGCTGTAAAATCAATATTTATCATAATTTTGTCTGGCCCGTTAAAAATTGGATATGTTGTAGTATATTCTCGGTCTTTAGTCACTGTTTATACTGATTACTAACAAAAACTAGAGATTCATTTTATGGTCCTAAATAATTCCACCGTGAGTAGAACTACCCATATTTAGATACTACTTTCCATGTGGCGTGTTTTGTGGCGCGTTGACAGTGGCGTGATAGCAACTTCGAATGTGGAGTTTTACATTATGCTGCACTCACCAAAGGCAACATAGAACGCTGCGTAAGTGAAGTCCACGGGGTTCACAGCTTCTCTGTAGCGGATGCAGGTGTGGGTGTTCTCGTCGTAGTAGAGACCCAGGCCGAAGACCGGGGCACACGTCAGCACGGCTGCCCAGAACCAGGAGACCAGCAGAGCCATGCGGATCACGAAGTACGTTACTTGCTGAAGCAAAATGTTAGGGTTATTTACATTCCATCGCATAGGCGTACCCGGTTTCTGCAAGAGGGGCAAGCCAGATTTTTTAAGGTCCGATTCTTCTTCAAAGCTTCTTCTAGCGGGGCAGGGGGGACAGCTGCTCATGGTACCATGGGTACGCCCATGTTTCATCGTGTTAACAAGAAGAACCATGAGCTCTTGCCTTTCTGATCTTGTCTTGTAAGCTATAAAAATAGTGCACGTTAGTTAGTTAATGTCGCTATCTTCGTGTCGCTAACTACGGAGGGAATTTCAAGAAATACATAGAAACGAGTAGTGTCGCTGCGACAAGTCGTCCGCTGCTGCCTCATGTCGTCCGCTACCAACTTGCACCTTTAATCGCAACTTGTACCGCAAAAAGCAATCGCGCGCTTTAGACGACTTTGAAAAACTTAAAAATATTATTTAAGGATAGACTTGTTGTTATACTCCTCTACCAAATGGTCTACCAAATGGTCTACCAAAGATAGTTCTCCATGGTCAATTATCTTTACTTATTATTATACAATCACCATCATCTTCAAAGAGTAGGTAGGTATTTAGATACTAGGTAGTCATGTTATCTTGTATGTAAATGCAACTCAAAAATAGATCTTAAGATTGGAAAAGCTAATTGTAACGAGATGACTAATCAATCCACCAGACTCGCGCAATCGGAAACGCAGTTATTATGAAATCATAGCAAGTTCAACTATTTACTATTTAATTTGGATTTGTACACAAAAATAACGTCTGAGGCGTGAAGCAATTTGACCGATTGTTTGGGCATTATACAAGCTTCCACTTCCTCCGCACATTTATAGATTCGCTTCCTTCCATTCCTTATATGATTGGAAACGAAATAACTGTGTGTTGTCGGTAGTTTTTTATGGTTTATTTTATCTTATATTGAGTTTGAAATTAAACTGCCATAATATGTGGACCCTTTAAATTTTAAAAGGGTCATCAAAGTTTGACATATCATTGAAAAAGATAAATCTGTTATGGGTAAATTATGTCTTACACATAGCATGTAACTGACTAATCCACTACAGCTTTATATTTGTAGTGCATACTTTAATTACCTTTTTGTCCAGTAGTGGATGACATTAGGCTGAAACGAGCCAAGAGTTTTCTCTATGAATTATTCCGGCTACACTCAATTAGGATTTGGAAGAAATTAAAATCCGTACGATAGACTTTCCTTAGGTAGAGTCCTTTGAAGAAGTTATGTATCTTAGTTAAGTATACCTACATGTCAAACAATAACAATTAACTAGGTTGTCTTCCTTAGCCTCCATAAGTTCGACTATTCTTGGGTAGAGTCTTTAAATAAGTTCTGTACCTCATAATAAACACGTGACCAAAGATCTATCATGTCTAATACATGCCATAGATATTTGTTTACTCGTCCATTGTCGAAATAACCCAGTTCCATGGCATCATTCGTCTAGATTGAGCAGGCGCACGTATGCCCACCATTTGCATTGTAAAACCTGTGGCGCAAGAGATGAAATGGGTCATCAAACGGCTTCAAACTACCAAGAGTATCTACTACAAGTAGGACATAATTTCAATAATGATCCTTACCTATAAGTTTATAAAGTACACTCAACTTTTATAACCTGAGGTAGTATACAGGGTGACAGGGAAACTCGACCTATTCCTTGAAAAGGATTATTTCCCACTCAACATCAGGAGCGATTGTGGTCAAATACCTGCCTTGTTATGCATAAAAATAAAAATAAAGATTATGAGTAAGTTTTGGGCAAGCACTTTTTTAATGACCCTTAGTATAATCCCTTTCAAGGAATAGGTCGAGTTTTCCTTTCATCCTGTATGCTTGAGTGATCAAAATCAAGCAAGTGATTTTGCACAGCGACGTTATTTAAGCACATTTAACTATATTCCTTTAAGGACGACGAAAATATTGCGAAAATGTGAAAAATATTCAAACGATTTTCACAAAGTCGCGGGCACAACTATTTACTGACCACCTACTTGTTACACCATCTCATCTAATCAAATCTCCGAACAAATACTTGTTACAATCAAAGACAGACTATCAAATCCGTACTCTTTGTTCGTATTCAATATTCAATTCGATTTTCCTCCAATGAAAGTATGAACTTCTCATAACCATTATTCATGTCAATATTTTTGCAAACACAGTTTATGACTTTGTTTTTGATGTCGATAAAGAATAAAAATACCGTGGTATTGACCCGATTATAGCTTTAGAGCTTAAAATTCTGCAAGTAGATAGCATTCAAATATATTTTTGCAAACTAAGAATATGTAGATATAAGGAAAAAGATGTAACGCTACGGACCAAAAAAAAACAATACTGCGTAGGTACCTACTCGATTCAATCTCAGTTTAAGGCTGGGTTGCACCATCTTACTTTAACTCTGACAAACGTCAAAAATCTATCAAACTCCATACAAAAAACACCGGTTATCATTATAGTTACTGTCAAAGTTAGGTGGTGAAACTCATCCTAAAAGTTTTAAATGTATTGAAATTCAATTAGTCAAAAGCTAACTATAAGCTTGAATTGAATCGAGCTTTGAGTTTCGTTCTGTAAAAGCTTCTAGATCTGAAAAATAAGATGAAAATGCAGTCCTCAAGGAGTTTACACCACATTGCAAGAAACAAGAATATTCTGCTCTGTAATGGAACAATAATAACACAAGCTTTATTTTCTTAACGCGAAGTAAACATAAACAGCACAAAAGGATGGCTAATTATAAAACATAACAATAATATAATAAGAAAATGCTATCTTTGAAAAGGGCCATTGAAGGAATAAGGTGACCAAAATTAAAAATTATAATAAGTAGGACATTGAATAACTGCTTCATAACATAAAATTATCTCCGTGAATTATCTTCGTGGAACCTTATGACAAGAAGTGGTTTAAGTTTGTGCCATATAGGTAAGAGATATTTCTCTATCCAGCATTTTATTTGCAAATAGAGAGAGACTATATCCACAGACGGTTTTTGAAACGCAAAGTTAACAAAACATTTACCAAGGTAAGCGTAGTGTTTCATCGTCACTCAATCATAATAATTAGCCGTAATGTCTAGGCTAATGTGCAGTTTAGTCGGGTAAGATGATAATAATATAATTTATCGCAAATAAACATTATCAAACATTAGCTTCTCCTAAAAAATAAACTAAGCTTAGATTTCCTCACTATCTTTAGTCGTATTACAATCTGTACCTACCTATATAACTAGGTATTAATGTATAGAGACTTTAAATTGTTAGGTAGGTACGTAATTTTCTGAGGTTCTGATTCTAATTCTAGAATCAAATGGCGACGTAAGATTGGGAAAGACGACTCCGTGTAACGGGATAAGGCGAGTCAGAAGAAGAAGAAGAAGTATGAAGGTCTGAGGTTGTAGAGATTCCTTCAGTTCGTTCGTTCGTTCGTTTCAGCCAAATGACGTCCACTGCTGGACGGAGGCCTCCCCCAAGGTTTTCCACAATTTCCTTCAGATTCTAATAAAAAAAAGAACTGCAAAAATAATTCAGAATTTCTTAACACTTTCACAGACAGTAACCCAGACACAATAGAAGTTTAATTGTTATGAATGCTATAGCAGTTCATGTCTATCAAAGTGTTAATAGTTGGTCACCCTACAAACCCGGACTTAGCATGATAACGTCACGTTACGAGCCTCCAAGTCGGGTGGCCCAACAATAAGCAATATAGCCTTATAGTGGTGATGAGATTGCCCAGCAGACAATCAGCAAGCATTCTGTTATGGGGCATCAAGGTGACCCTTTGGTAGCAAAAATTATACTTTATAGGTACTATAAGGTCCAGCGCTTAACTCAGTGGTTCTTAACCTTTAAGTCACGAGGGACCATTTTACCAAATTTCTGTCTTGTCAGAGACAACTTTTTTTTTCAAAATCCTATGAAAGGGGAGGTCGATTTCTCGCCCACTGCGCGCCGTTTGCGTTGTGTTGAGGTTGACATGACTCATCACGTCACGTCACTTGTTTATTAGGTACGATGTCTTCGTGGACCACTTGGAATGCCTCCAGGGACCACCGGTTAAGAACCACTGGCTTAACTGATTCAATGCCTGGGGAGTGGGAGAGGCATGGGAGGGTTGACATTGACATAATATTATGACGTGACAGACAGTAGCGGCGGTGGAGGCGGTCCGCCCCGGGTGCCAATCATCAGGGGGTGACACAAGACGCGCAGATTAGTACTCACTGGTGCATCTGCATGGCAAGTCTGCGGTCTATGTGATTGTCTTTCAATCTTCGAAAACACCCTTTGGTATCTCGTTTTCAGGTAAGGCTATAGTCTACTTTTAGTCGGTTTACATACAACTCGCAAGCGTTAATTTAAAAAGCATTTGAGCTTATTGGGTCGCGTCATTTATCTTCACTTGATTCGTCTGATACTTACTGCGGGTTCAATTTCAGTCGGCGTCAAGTGAATGCACTCAGTGAGAAGTGAGAAATTTCTGATTTTAAAGTAGTGTAAAAATAAAATTGCACAACTTTCACTGGAGGCGAAATACGATACGAAAATATACATCTATATCTTAATAGTTATTAAATAGAGTCTCTTTTTACTTTAATTACAAATATTGACATTCTTAGATGATCGTTTATTCCAGCGACTCTACATAGAGAGATTTATTAGAGAGAGTTTCCTAATCTCAGGAGATAGAAAAGCTATTTATTTTTCTCCTTTTCTTTACAGTTGAACACAACCTTCAAATGTCAAAATAAAAATAAAAATCTATTTTACAACGTCTGAAAACAGTAAAACAAATCGATGTTTCTCGATGCAATCTAAAAGATCGATATGAAGACATCCATCATTCGCTGAAACTAATTCTAATTTTAGTTGTGCGAAAGTATGACGTATGGTCTATGCATTTTGTGAAGTGGAAAATATTATACTAAAACTATGGCTAAACATAAATGTGATCAAAAATGAGGTCAACAGTGCCCATTACTTTTGCCAGTGGCTTTGCCCGCGTGGTTTCTGCGTATCTATTCTATGACCAAAAGCCAACCCAAAAACATTTGAATAAAAATGTTCTTACCTAACTTGAGAAATTAGGGATTTGCTAACACGTAAATTTCCAGCCCCTAATTCGCATTTCCCAGTTAATTTTGTGTAATAAAGGTAGCCTTTTAAGTTTTTGTCTCGGTCTTAGAATTAAGAATTTAGATCCTAAACTCTAGGATTAAATAAATTCTTAATACCAAAAGTCTGACGGTCGGTGTAAAAGCATAACAAACAAATACACAAACGTTTACTTTTATATAACATTAAAGATTTTGTAACTGGCCGAAATAATTCCTTTAATGGCATTTTAAGTGCGTGTCACCTTAAACACGGTAAAGTGCCTTAGATTATTTCCGTTAACCCCATCATTTAATGGGATTGCAATCTTAGTATTATAACCGACAGAGAGTGTAAGGGTTAAGTAGGTGTACTTAGGTAGAAGGCCTTCTATTTGGAACAGCTTTGTCGAAAAAACAATAACTTTTGTTAAAGCTTTTTACATAGGAACCTTATATGGTACATGAGTGTATAGTAACCACAATATTTGGAACTTCCATGTAATTGTCTAAGGACCGAAGAACCATGAAGGTGTTCAATCTGCCTTGCTTCTTTTACCATCTTCTTAGCGAAGAAAAATTGCAATATTATAAAAACTGTGAACCCCATTGCACACCAGTTAGGTCAAAGTTCAAGTATTCTTTGACATTGACATAAAATTGGACGAAGATGAATTAACGTGACAACCAAATGGCTATGTAACTTCTGTAGACGATCTAATATAAAAGTTTTTGTCCCAATAACAGATGGTTGAGATTGGCGATCCTCAGACATGTTATATTGCCAATAGCATAGATGATAAATTCGCAGCGATATAGGCAAAGTTCTTGGAAGAGCCTAGAGCCTGTTGAACATGACCTTCACTGGTTGTATTTTTATTGGCGGTCAAGCTATAGATCCTAGCTACACAGGAGTTGCAGCGGTGGAAACGAGAGGTGGGAATAGTTCAGTGGAGCCTGTTGCTATTATTTTGAAATAGAGAGCCCTCTGCGCTCACTTCTGAAAAGTTGTGAAGCAGATAGATTTGTCCGCGGACAACAAAATGTAGAGAATAAAAATAACATAGTGTTAGGGTACTACTTAGGCTATTTTTTACTTTACTAAGCACTAAAAATATATCTATCACGCATAAATTAGTAGAGAGTACAGAACAATACGTAATTTTCTAGAATCCTAGCTCTATCAGTTTTACTCTACTATGCATTGGAGTAAGGCAACGTGCTTCTTTCTAAAACGATCCCAGAATTTCATATTAGATGAAATTAGAGATGTGTGAGAGACACACAGACGTTACTGCTTCTTTTTATGGCAATAGAAAAATTATCAACACAGTATCCGGTGAATGGCGGGCGTCAGATATCACATGTTTGTTGGGAGATAAATCAATAGAATTCCCATTAGTATTGTTATTTTTAGGGGAGGCGGTTTCATTACATAAAATGGCTGACGATAACGATATGTTGTAATATCATACGGTAACTAGATAGGTCATAAATAATATCGATACAACAATGGTGATAACTGGCAAAATACTAGTGCAAAAATGCGTCCACGTGCCAATATATCTAATATAGGTAGGATACTTGTACAATATTTATATTCATGTATTTATTTGCACATATAGGTACATTATGTATGGGACATGAAGAACTCTTGGATGTTGATAAGACAAAAAAGGTTTCGGAAAAATCAGTATTTTTCTTGGCGGAACGCGATAAAGCTTTTTTTAATCGAAAGTGATACAATAGCGCTGAAAAAAGTATGATTTTAGACAAACGTTCCCAAGAAAAAACAAGACCCAACAAAAACTAAACTAACCGTAAAAGGTAGTAGGTATGATACTTACTAATTTATTGTAGCTTTTTTGCAGAAAATAATTTACTTTCATTACTTTTAATTGGAAAAAAAAAACTAATTTTCAAAAGGAAGGCAGCAATTCAATTTCAAATCCACTAGGATGCTTTAACAATCCAGCTGGAAAACTCACAATTCTTATTTTCCCCTTGGCAAGTGACGTGGAAGATTAGAGAAATAAATGAAATGTGTGGTCAATGAAATGCGAATACATTGACGAACTGATAGTATGTATTACTATACATACAGGGTGTCCCGAAAAATAGTGTCGAGTCAATAGCATCATTAAGACTACCCAAATCACCGCGACTTTTGATAGTTTTGAGTTATATTGTTTTTCTAACATACAGGATTTTTTGGGACATACAGGATCTTTCGGGACATCCTGTATTTACAGCCATACATGGGTAAAGGAGGAAAATAAGAAAATAATACAACAAAAGTTTATTATTATTATTTTATGCACCAAATTATCCCAAGGTCGCGGAGTAATAATAATAATACTATTTTCTGATGCCAAAGTAGGTTTTTTATGAAGATAGTTTTCCGGATTTCCGGGTTTCCGTACAAATTAACTTGTTTACTCTACGGTGTTTTATGGAGCAGTGATTTTACGATGTAGATTGTAGATGTTGTTTCTAGTAAAAGTGTGTTGTGTATCTGATGAGGAAAGTTTATTTCCAAGGTCATGGTTAGATATTTGGTAAGGGTCACTTTGTAAACTTACTTCCTACCTTTTACTTAAATTACTTTTGTGCTTTACGAAACTGTCCAAAATAATAAATTAAGGTAGGGTTCCAAAAACGGTTATTCTCACTCTTCCTTCTACTATGGGCTGTGAGAAAAAGTTCATTTATAAAGCTCGTATGTAATCTGCACCTAAGAGTGGATTTTTCCAAATTTTCCTACGATATGAAAGATCTTTTAGTGGTCTCTGTTCTTTGGAGAGCTTCTTTCCCGAAAATTGGTATCTCTACCCTACAATCTTCTTCTGCCTCGCCTTAACCCATTACGTAGTTGGCTTTCCTAATAATGCACCGCCATTTTATTCTATCTTGAACGTCTTATTCATGGAGTCCCAATCATCATCATCATCATCTCAGCCATAGGACGTCCACTGCTGAACATAGGCCTCCCCCAATGCTTTCCATGTTATCCGGTTGGTAGCAGCTTGCGGGCTTTCCTGCTACCTTTATGATGTCGTCGGTCCACCTTGTGGGTGGACGTCCCACGCTGCGTTTATTCCCAAAGGAGTCCCAATACTGCTATCTATTATAATCTCTACTCTACCTACAATGCTTTGTCAAAACTTGGAACAACTACTAAAGTTTCTTTTTATGCATGACAAGGCAGGTATTTGACCGCAATCGCACCTGGTGATAAGTGAGATGCATTCTAGGATAGTACACATCTGTCCTGTAAGTGCCTATTCACTCTCGCCTTGAAAAGGTGATTTCTTATTAACAACAGAAGGACAATCAACAACAAGAGTTATGTTAGTAAAAGTTATTACTTACTACGGTTTATCGAAGTGCCCTAAATGTTATAATATGAATTACCAGTAAACAGTGGCTCGTTAATTGAGTGGCGACCATACAGTTAATCTACACTCAGCAGGCAATAAAATACGCCGTAAATGAGAAGTAACAATAAGTGGATCTAGTAAAGTAGAGTACGATACGATACTTTACTATCCTATTTATTATAGTTAAGCAAATAAAGCTTAGTTAGAAACTTGAAGAGGCTTTCATTAAACTTTGAGAAGTTAAATCACATCTCGCGATTAATAACATCTAAACTAAAGTTAAACTACCTAATTTTATTATCCCTCAGACTATCAAAACGAAGGGTAACTTACGAAAACAAGTGGTTCATTTATTCTAAGTGCGAATAATAAAATTTTAGGCGTGAAAGTTACTTTTTCAATGATAACAACAGATACAGTTACGAGTTAGTAAGTTGCAAACCTATTCTGGGCCTCGATTACGCTAAAAATTTTAATTTTCAACGTGGCCCGGACTACGAACGAACATCAGCTGTTTTGACAAATGCGTATCGCGGTGTCGTTTTGACAGCTAGTTAAAACGAAGCATAGACGTAAACGTAAAGCTAAATATCTCATGTGACAATGAAAATACTATATAGGAAGGTACGTCCATTACCGTGATACCGAATTTGCACCTCAGCTGGAATGAAAAACGGAGCGTAACTGGAGAAGAAGCGCGTATGTATTGGAGACGTTAAAATTAGCGTAATCGGGGCACTGGTTGGTGAACTTTTCATTCGGCAAATTCGATGGTATCATGATGTCTCTAGCTTAGCATTAAGCTGACTGTACACAACTGTTTCACGAGATGAAATGTCTACTTATAAGCCTACTCGTATAACGATTAGGTAAATTTTCTACAGCTTTTGATAACGGCATTAGGCACTTCGTTTAAGAATTGATAAGCTTTGTCTGTAGTGGCAATAATTTGTGTTTATCTAAATAAAACAAGCTATAAGCAATTTATTCCTAACGGATTAAGACATCAAGATAAATTGTCTAGTCTAGGTTCTAGACCTAGACACAATTCAAAGTGCTTTCCTAGTTTAAATAAGATAGCGTCACAAAACTTTAGATAAAGGATGTGGAGTTTGGTATTAACTTCTTACGTTTATTTATATCGTACTTACTAGTTTGCTCGTGGATTTGTCCACATGTGTTTTCTAAACTCAACATAACTTGTCAAATGATGGGTTTTTGGTGATATAACAACGTGATCAAACTATTTCATCCGGCCCCGTCATCCTGCTCAGTTTACGGGGCAGTTGAAATAATTTTCGAAACCAGTAGCGCCAAATCCGTCGTTTATAGGGGATAAGGGTAAGCAGTTCTCAATCATCATCATCATCATCATCATTTCAGCCATAGGACGTCCACTGCTGAACATAGGCCTCCCCTAATGCTTTCCACGTTGATCGATTGGTAGCGGCCTGCGGCCTGCGTCCAGCAGTTCTGTTTAAGCTTAATGACGTCCACAAAGGCCTCCCCCAAGAATTTCCACAACACACAACACAACACCTATAACAACCTGTTGTACCTATAAATAAATAAATAAATAAACACAGCCGATCCTGCGCTGCCCGCATCTAGTAGGAAAATCCTTGTATCAAGTTCTTCTGTACCTATTACTATTATGACTGACCTTCTGGTAGAGGAAGGGCCTGGTAAGCGCCAAGTACCGCTCCAGCGCCATCGTGACCGCGATGCAGACGCTGCCGATGCCGAACACTCGCAGCACCACTCTCGCTGCACAGTACACCTGGGTTGAGAGATGCTTTAAGTAATTGTAAATTCTAATGCAGTTGTAATAGGTATAATGTATCTATATAATCTATCTATCTATAAAAATAAAAATGAATTGATGTTCGTTAGAACGGCTGGGCCGATTGAGCTGATTTTGGTGTTAAAATGTTTGTCGTAGTCCAGGGTAGGTTTAAACGGTGAGCAAATAAGGAAAGATTTGCTTATTTATTGCCTTTAAGGCGGAACAGAGTTCGCCGGGTCAGCTAGTTTTGCAATAAAAATGTAAATCATGTTTAGTCTGATGTCTGAAGCTCTATCCACTGTGCGGTTACAACGTCCAAAATATCAGTAGGAATCTACTTAGGCATGTGCTAATTTTAAACTGTAAGCCTAGGCGTAGACCACCGACTTTGAGTCGGCCGATAGTTGAGTCGGGCTGTTAATCAGTATGGAGATGTATGGAAGTGCGCATTACACCGATTTGGTATCGGCCGATTCTTCATACAAATTAAAATCGGGCGCAACTATCGGCCAACTAAAAGTCGGTGGTCTGCGCCTGGGCTAAATACTACACAAAGTACCTACAGCAACAATCCTTTGGCAGTGACGTCAAGGAACGCTATAATAAAGCTTGAATCGCCGCTTTTTCATCCGGCCACTGCCATCTTTCTAGGGTCGTCCTTCCATCGTGCAGGCAGGGGAGCACCCTACTCTACTTTTACCGAGTCACTATCTCCATTCTGAATTCTTTAGTTAGGTAGTAGGTACAGTCAGCCTCAAATAGTTTGTGACACACAAAGTAGCCAATATCGTCGACGTCTTGAAAGTGGTTTTTGTATTGACCACTTTGGGTGTCACGAACTATTTGACGCTGACTGTACAGAAAAATATATAAATACCTGCGTGTTGCGAGCGCCGGGCACGTGCTCTGCTACCACCATCGCGCACATCATGCCCATCTGCGGAACAATACGGTGTCATTACTGGAATTACCTATTCTTTTAAACCATTTTGAACGGTACCTATCTCTAGTTTTAATTTATTGTGAATGCGAACTAAGCCATTTGTTGTTGATGTTTTTTGGTCTGTGATTTTCTCTGAAATAATTTGCTCTTGATTTGAGACCTCGGGATGATTAATTGGACGAACGGAGGGAAAAACAATGTCACTCACAGACTCACAGTTAATGTTTCTTGTACTAATGTATGGTTTTCCCTTATTTCCCATCTCAAAACTTAAGCATTAGATGTGTCGTATTATAAATTACAATCATACTGGATAATTCAGTTTTTATTTAAGTCTATCCTAGCTTGATATTTGTAAATACCGTAAAATAGAAAGATCAATGAAGACAAATGATTCTTAAATAGCTGTCAAGTACTCACCAAAGCCACCAAGTCGTTAGCAGCAAGCGAAGTCAGCAACAGCAGATGTTTTCTGTTCCTCACTCTCCTTTCGCCCCATCTTAGAGCAATGATAGCTGTCGCATTCCCGAATATACCGATTGCATACACCACCTTTATCACCGTCATGAACATTCTAGCATCATGTCTGTGTGGTACCGTGGTGTTACTAGGTGTTGTTATGTTGATATCGTCGTCAGTGAATAAAGGAGCAAGTGTCGATACCACGTCCATGTTGATGGGTTTTTTGTATCAGTTTGAAGTCATTTGAAGTCAACTCGTGTTGGAATCGATATGGCGTTCGACCGTCACATCTTCGAGTGGCTGCAACAAGCAAGAATAATGAGTGAGTTTAAGGTGGGATTAGTATTTATTATCTTTGTTATAGCAATTATTGCGCATAAAGGATAAGAAAGAGTACCTATTTGGCTCTAAATCAAGTGGATTAACCCCTGCTAGGGTTGCCAACTCTTGAAAGGACCAACCCGGGAGAATTGTGGGGGGGGGGGGGGGGGGGGGGGGGGGGGGGGCTTGCTCCATAGTTGCTCCATCACGCTGAATACGCGCTCGAATGAAGCATTAATAGAGACAGGAATGGAAAGAACAAACGTGACCATTTTTTTTAATTCAGGACAGGGATTTCTGTCTTTCGATTTCGTAAAGAAGTCAACCCAGCGTAAATCCACTCGATTTTCTTCAATAAGATGTGGTTGCTCTTCACGCAAAAGTCCAAACTCATCGTACAATTTGTCACTATCTATGTCAATATTTAATAATTCCTGGAGTTTAGTAATGCTGGTCCATGTGATTGGTTCTTTTAAAGATAAAATTTATAAACAAGTACGAGCAGCAATGGATTCATTTCATTTTTAGAAATACCGGAGAAAATATTGCTCTCCGGGAGGTCGGGAGGTTAACCATTATTTCCGGAGTCTCCCGGGCAATCCGGGAGGGTTGGGAACCCTACCTGTAGCTAATCTAAAATAATTATAGGTACCTATTATACCTATGCTTGTTACCACAGCGACAGGTTCATACAATGAAGATCAATCATTTTTTCCGCACTAACTACTATGGTTTTAGATTATAATTACTTTTCCTCCAGTACAGTATCTCTATCCTTGTTTAAAATTAGATTTTAGGGCAATACTTGTCAACTGAGTCGAATCACGTACTTTATCAGAAGGTAAACATGCTAATGTAGGTACTATTTATTTCTTGCCGAAGTTACTCGTAAGCTAACGATTTGTTTAATACACACATCAATTGTTTAAATAGACAGATATTATCACATCATCAGTTGTGTATAATCACAATGTGCATCATGGTGGTGTCATCTACTCAATTTTATTTCAATAAAATCAAACAGTCAACCTGACTGATCTCTATTTATGAAATAAATAGATGTTATTGACAGTTTCCTTTAACTCTGTCAAGTTACTTTGATTTCACCATGTCTGTGACATAATAGGCATATCCCTTTAGAATCTCGACTCACATTTATGTATAGTCTGCTGCAAAAATGTGAAGACTATAATGCAATAGTATTGTCCTCAGTGCAGTGGAATAAAATATATCGTGTTCATACGCGCATTACTTTTAGACATTACGGACATAGTATTTTTTATCATCATCATTTCAGCCATAGGATGTCCACTGCTGAACCTACCCATATGTTCAATGTCTCCCCTAATGATAATCCACAATGGCCGGTTGGTGGCGGCCTGCATGAAACGCCTTCCTGCTACTTTTATGAGCTGGTCATCGGTCCACCTTGTGGGTGGACGTCTTGCGCTGCGCTTTCCGGTACGTATAGTATTTTTGAGAGTAGGTAATGTCCAGAACATGGGACTGTAGGCTGGTTAGCCGTGTCAGTTACCGTGGGAAGAGGTCGCTATAAGGACCTGCGCACTCCCCAAGTCGATAACTTTGGAAACTTTGGGCCAGGGACCTAAACACCATCTTAGTTAAATTAGATAAGTTTACAGATTTACTCGTAATAATATTAAGAAGGCAATAATTAAGATGTGAATTATTAAGACTTGCATTTGTTCGTGTCAACAATCTAGATTTTAGGACTCTGACCCCGCTAGTCGCTCTCGGTCGATTCCGACCCACAAGGATGTATTTCTTGTATCCGATTGTACTCATTAAGTGTTCAACTATCTAATTGAATTTATCCGTTTACAACGTGGATTTACTTGGGACCTGTTTTGCCGGTCGTGAGTACTGATAGAGCTATACCTAGTACACTTATAATAGCGACCTTATTACAACTAGATAAGATTCCACAGTGTTTACCTTAATGAATCCTGTAGTTCAATATAAAAATTGCTTTATGTATAGGTAATTTACCAAATTTTAGTTGAGACTTAATATTCATTATTTTCTGAAAGTCATGATGATTCCGTGCTTCAGAATTTAAGACAAATCCTCTTCTAGTAAATTAGAGAGAGTCGTGCTGGTAGAGCTCAAATGACTGAACGATATTCATATTCATACCTAGTTTGATACTGTTCGAAAGGAAGAATAGAGCTTGCCCGTAGTGCTACTCGTATAATGGTGTCGATGGATGGCAAGTTGGCAACTTTAGAATAAATAGTTTGTTTTTAAATAATTAACTTTTAAAAAAAATAAAACCGACTTCAAATGCGTGAACACAAAAAAAACTAAAAATTAAAAATATTGCGTATAAAAAAGTCCATCCCCAATTTTCCACCCTTGGGGGTGAAATATTTTCTTCAAATTCGCATGAAACCACCCTTTTGATAATACCTATTCAACAAAAAAATAATCGTTCAAATTGATTTATAATCGGCGGAGATATTGCGTATAAAAAAGTTCATCCCCAATTTTCCACCCTTGGGGGTTGTTTTTTCTATTACTAAATTTAAATGGGACCACCCTTGAGGTATCCCAACTAATATTATAAATGCAAAAGTAACTCTGTCTGTCTGTCTGTCTGTCTGTCTGTCTGTCTGTCTGTCTGTCTGTCTGTCTGTCTGTTACGTTTTCCCGCTTAAACCTCGCAACCGATTTTGATGAAATTTGGCATAGAGATAGTTTGAGTCCCGGGAAAGAACATAGGATAGTTTTTATCCCGGTTTTTGAAACAGGGACGCGCGCGATAAAGTTTTTCTGTGACAGACAAAATTCCACGCGGGCGAAGCCGCGGGCGGAAAGCTTACCTATACGCCGAAAAAAGATTTGTTCAAATCGGTTCATAATTGGCGGAGTTATCGCGTAACAAACATAGAAAAAAAAACATACGGGTCGAATTGAGAAACTCCTTTTTTGAAGTCGGTTGAAAAAACCACATTAATTTGTTTCTTTTTTTCTTAATCATCATTAAACCGTGCTAATTCATGTCCGTTTGGATATCGTACACAATCAAATTAAATAAGGTCAGATTATGGTTTTTAATTATGCAAATCGGTTTGTTTAGTGTAAACCTCAAGTGGTTATTTTAATACCGTATTATCGTAATTGCTGATATTAGTCCTTGACCAGGATTCATATTGTCTTCTTTGGCGCCATTTTGGTTAAACTGTCAAAGATTGAAAGATTCAGTAACATTTTTATGGTACATTTTAAATTAGACAGCTTCTTGCAGTCAGCGTTTCTTATTAGATATTGGACGGTAGTTACAGTTTTTAAGGGCAAAAATGATAATGTCTTAGAGTCAGCGTATTATAGATACTGTGCGAAATTTTGGCGCTCCTTACCATCTGGCGCCACTATTTTCGCGTGGAAAACTTTACCTACCTTACAAACTGCGCGACTCTATTATGAGTTTACTAACAGCACTACCCAGGGCTGCTTAAAGGATGTAGGTAGGTATATGTGCTTCCCGAACTCATAACTGAGGTGGCATCTACTAGAAACCAGACATACCTACCATAATAAGTGAGTCGCGCAAGGGTGAGCGCCAAATGGCACGTTAGTAATTAGTAATTAAAAGACGCAAATGTAGTAATTACAAATATTTCTGATTTATTTATTTAAAATAGGTACAAACAGATCACTGTCCATTACATAGCCATAAAATTAAAACAATGTTAAAAAGTAAAGTAAATAGAGATCCAAAATTATTAATTAAGAGATTAAAAAAACCTTAGAAAAAAAAAGGATATTATAACGGGGTTGAGTAGGTACTTATATGAAGGACTTTTAATTTCCAAACGTAATGTTTACTAAGGGTTAAATATTTTTTTCCATTTTTTATACCTACCTACTGCCATGGTAAATATGTATCCTTGTTTTAATAAATAACTCTATGTTATAAACAGTGGATTATCCCATAATGCCCATAGCAACGAACTCATCTAATGAAAGTTTCCGATATCCTGTAGGTATTTTCTCCCGACCTTCACTTGACCGCTGAAACAAAAAGGTTGTTTCCTGGACGAAGGTAAACAGAAACCGTCATGGGGCCCGTAAAGCTTAATCAGAACTAAATAAGACTTCAAAGCTTTTTAATCGACTTATAAAGGTGTTTGGCGGAGCTTTCTTCTACCAAGGATAAGCTTTATTTTGGGAATTAAATAGATTAATTCCCGTTTTCACCATTATAGGGGCACTTAAAAACTAGGGATTGATGGGTAAAACAGGCATAAGTCACCTGACCTTGAAGTTCGGTACGATTTTAATCAACAAAGATAATAACATCAGTAACTAATCAACACGGCCTTTGAGGTAACCCTCAATGTTTAATTATTTCCAAAGAATCTTATTATGAAAAAATTAAAGCTCTTATGAAGCCTTTATAATGCCTTTGTATAATATTTTGCCCTATCGAAAACGATCCAGATAAAAAGCTGCCCTAAAAACGTGGGAATAACAAACTTAATATTGCCGGCACCTTTCGCATATAACCTTAATCGTTTATTAATATAATCCGCTATAATAACAGATATAGGTGATAATGAAGTTATACGTCGGCTGTAGTGCTGATAATATTTTGATAACGGCTCTACAGCGAGGTAAGCTCCTGAAAGTGCTAAGTAAATGAAATCGACTACTTTATTTGACTCAGAAGTACTTATTAAGTAGGTAATACAGTGTGGGCTTTGGTCTTAAGCTTTATTGCGTTAAGCTCAAGTTACACATCGTAAGTCCGCATTATGAAACAACTCTCAAGTAGGATGTATTAAGTCTTAAGAAAAGTTTCAGCAAAACTACAATTGGTCAAGATTTTTTTTATTATCTCTACAGCTATGAGCATCATTTCAGAGACGTACCTACTATATTCAGAGAGGCGATTAAGAATTTTAATTTGCATAATTTAATTAAAGGAATCTATTTTGTAGATAACGACATCGATTTTAAGCAGAGTCAAAAAATACTATTCAGTTACATTTTCTTTGATTACGATTGGCTATTCTCTCGATTATTCCTGCCTGTCATCCCAAATATTACGAGATTTATTCGATTCGATTCATTTAATAAGCATTCTAATACGTTATGAATGACACCGTATGAGATGTAAGGGCTTGTTCACACGGAGACATCCCGTTTTTTCCAGTTATTGTTTTCTACAGGATCCCGGTTACTTATTTTTCGTTAGTATTCGTATTTTAGAAATTAACGTTCACACGAACAATACCAACATCCCGTTTACATTACAGTAGAATACATTTGTCACCAACCCCTACTCTTCCCACGGGTGTCGTAAGAGGCGACTTAGGAACTACACATCAAACGAGAACGGGCAGCAGCGCTCTCTGAAAAACATCAATCTTTTCAACTGCGATCTCCAACCCGCCAAGCGTGGGGATGATGGCAAAACCCTCCACTATAGTGGAGGAAGCTCATAGTCCAGTAGTGGACTGTAAATGGCTGTTGATGATGATGAACATCCCATTTACAGTGAGAATATTCACACGACAGTCTATTCTGTCTGAATCCTAGAACGAGCTCTAACTCGAGTGCGGACCCTGTATAGATTTGTTTGTAATTCGAATCCCCACGAATGCTCTTGCACTTGTAAAAGGAAGAACAAAACTGATAACATGAACTTAGTGATAGCCTTATCACTAACTTAATAAGCGCCCTATTATTTAAACTCACAAGTGTGTACTTGCTAATAACTCGTTAGTTAACAGTAAATATGTAAATATTTAATTATCTTTAAGATTTTCCTTAAATTAATAGAAGAGATAGCTAGAGCTACCCACACGTGACAATTCTAAAAGAATAATTGTAGAACTAAAATAACACTTCTGTTGAATTTATGTATTATGCTTATGTAAATACTACGTAAATCTACAGCTACTAATAAAAAACAGAAAGTAATTTTTATATGTGTTATTTTTTTCATGCATAAAACCGGTGAACCAATTTTGATAAATTTCAGTATCTATAACCATAAATTGGACCTCGCAGAAGCACATTCTACCTTTTTGTAAGCTGGAATAAAAACATATTTTACGGGCGTTTTACGGCCGATACAAACCCAAAGGGTGCAATCGTTCAAGCCGAGTAGGTAATTTCAGTCTTATTCAAAATCAAATGCCAAAAAATATTGGCCGTCTTAAATCTGCTAAAAAAAAAACAAAATAATTTATTTGTGTTCATAGGTTAAATTAAAAATAAATGCTTATCGTAATTCTGAAAGTTTAGATTTTAAGTTTTTTTTATGTCCCAAATAAATAAATAAACTGTGATGCTTAAAGTATTTAAAATGCGCTATGAAACAACCGCTTAATAATTTATTTATATGATTTTAAAATTAGCTTAGCATGTTCAAAATTCATTCACTAGATGCCACGGATTTGTATTATTCAACGAAACAACGAAAATGTGTCGCAAGTTAATTTGAAATTCTAAACTCAACGTGGATTTTACTTTACAGCAGAAGGGTGAATATTTTCAGGCATAGTTTTATCCTGTTTTGGCGTCTTTATTCTTTGATTCTAGAATCTACCAAGAATCTAGATTATAGTTTAAAATTGTATACGACCAGAACTTTTTTTAACGCAGAATGCCATGTATGCTGAAACTACTCAAAAACTCCACAAGAAATTAACATTTAGTTTAACTAGAGGGATCCTTACCTATTATTTTGTGTAATAAAAATTAGTATAACTTTATTTTTAACAATTAATAGTAGGTACGTACCTACTCTTGATTTTAGCAAAAGAGTGACCAAGACAAGACATAGAGGATTCACGATTAATTCTCTAAGAGACAAGATGACAAAAAATCACGACAAGATTTATTTTCGTTAAATGGTTTAGTTTCTTTATAAAATTACTAGCTTTCCGCCCGCGGCTTCGCCCGCGTGGAATTTTGTCTGTCACAGAAAAACTTTATCGCGCGCGTCCCTGTTTCAAAAACCGGGATAAAAACTATCCTATGTTCTTTCCCGGGACTCAAACTATCTCTATGCCAAATTTCATCAAAATCGGTTGCGAGGTTTAAGCGGGAAAGCGTAACAGACAGACAGACAGACAGACAGACAGACAGAGTTACTTTCGCATTTATAATATTAGTTGGGATGTAAGTTGTTTAAAGCTTCATAAAAAACTCATAAAACTCATTTATTTTTGCAAATGGGTTTTAAAAAGCGCTTTTACACGTCCCAATATTAACCCTACCACTGCTTCGGGACAATAAATGGGCCTGTGCTGCCGGCTTCTTATTATGGTTTAAAATCTTGAATCACCTAGTTGAAGATATTTAACACAAATCGAACTGTATTCAGGAAGAGCGCTAGATTTTTTGCTTCGTTGTAATAAAATGTTACCAAGGTTGTAACCTCGCAAATGCATGCAAGTGATTTTTGGCGGCAAAAAGTATGCTGCTAACCAAGCAGTAAAATATCAAGTTTAATTTACCTTCTTAGTCTTAATCTACAAATATTTATCGTGGAATTAAAGTAGATATGTGTCAATATGGAAAACTCTACATTTCGGGAAAACTTACTAGTTTTACTTGTGGTACTGGATCATCTTAAATAATATCCATAAACCTAGAATGAAAGAGTCCCAATTTAAAATTCTATAAAGTTGCGATAAAATGTTTTAAATAAATATAAAATAAGTAAGTAATTAATTTGCCGCCATTTCCATTAGTCGGAAAAGTTTTCTTATAAAAAACGTCAATAAACTTACCCAAAATTAATTAGATCCTCCACACTTTTTTTGAACCACTTTACAATAAAAAAGGAATAAAAACTTTTTATATTCAAAACTTTTTCGAACGTTTTATTTTTTAAACTTCGAAGCAAACACGAACTTTTCCGGCCAGGCTACGCGATCGTGGCACCGAGCGGCGCGCGCGAATTCCAAAGCACGACTAACTTTAGTTTGTTGTTCCTAATGCTCCAATGCTTGTCTGATAGCAGAATTATGATATCATGTGCCATTATTTCATTGTCATTGCAGGGAAATTATTAATTACGCATCCACACGTCGGGATACTCAATTGGAGGAATTAATTTTGATTAGACTTTTTAATTTTTTTAACTGCACGTCTGCCATACAGAAACAAGTGCAGTTGTGAATCGCCTTGTACGGAAGAGGTATATTATGATGTATTCCACATTATGTTTTGAATTAGCTTTTGCATGTGTCTTGTTGCTATAAAAGAAACACGATATCGCGCGCGTGCCACCTTTTCTAAAACCGAGGTAACTGACTGAACGGGGTGCGAGAAACCCTCTTATGATATTTCCATGGTTTCACACTATCTTTTAACTAAATCGATTCAGTGGTTTTATTGTGAAAAGGTGACAGACCGACTGACAGATTAATTTTTAAGTAATGTATGAAATCAGCTTGAAACTGAATTTGATAACTCATCGCTCCTGTAAAAACAAGATTGTCGTTTGACCTTTGACATCAGATTTGTCAAGTTCTCAGGATAGGCTATTTGGACATAAAAAATAGTTTATATTGGGTTTTTCTGTTACTGCTGGTGATTTTTTATCACGGGAATATACGAGTACGTCACTCATCCGACACTAAGGGCGCGATAGATAAATGTGAGGGTTTGTCGAGTTATTCTTACTGGTGTAGAGTGGTGTACAGTTTCAGAGACATAAAATAGCGGACTTGTTGAATTGTAATTCCGAAATAATTTAATTTCGCATTTAATGTCGTAAGAGGCGAATAGGGTACGAATAAGACGAAACATCAGGCCTGCTCCCCAACCCGTCTGGCCAGCATAGGAAGAGTGTAGAGCAGGGTTTCTCAAACTTTCGACTCCACTAACCCCTGTTAAAGTTTCCAGGTGATAGCGAACCCCTCTAGCTAATTAAACCCCCCTCTCCATAAAGAAAATAATAAAATTGACTATTGAATAAAAATAAGGTTTTAATTTCAATAAAATAAAGTACCAAAGAAATGTTTTTTTGTGTTTTAAGTGATGTGTGCCTGTTTCTTGTCGCGATTTCGCGAACCTCCTGGCGTCGAATGGCGAACCCCTAGGCCCTAGGGATAGCATATCTTTCAGTAGGGAGTGTAGAATCCTGGAACATAAGTAGGTAATTTAGAGAGTCCGTGCTCTTTCAGTGGAGATTAAATGACATGTTATGTTGAAGTATATCGTGTATTAAAATTATCATCAAGATTGGTGCCACCGTATAATTTAATATTGAGTGACAGCTTGACTCAAGTCCCAACCATTGTATGTACTGCTGAAGTTAACATAAAAACAATGGCAGCCGTTTTTGGAGCATGTTGCCCATTGCTTCCTCTACGTTTATGGTGGACAACGCGCACGCTGAATTGCTATTTGTTCTTGACTAAGTATAATAAACATAATGTGTAGTAAAAATTGGCTAGGAATTTGATCTGTAGACTTCTAAAAACGATAGCAGATTTTCGGAATAGTCCTATAAAAGATACCCGATTGGGAGAATGTACTCCCACTCCACTGACTGTCCTCACCATAGGTTGTCTGGAAGAGATCGCTTCATAGCGATAAGACCGCCTAGTTGTACCTTGTGTGTTCCTTTTCTTTCTGTTCTTATCTTTGGTGTGCAATAAAGTGTATTTATTATTATTATTTCTTTATTCAATTTTCTTTCTTATTTTTATTTTTTTCTTTTTACAATGCAATTATCAAAAAATAAAAATACATTATAAAAACAAAAATCTTAAAAATAGTTAACCCGCTGGCAGCGGAGCAGGGCCCAAGCTACCGGNACTAGGTTATGCCTGTGCAAATACTCACCGTTAGCAAGATGCAAACAACCAGAAATTATATGCCTGAGTGACTCTCCGGGACGGTGGCATGCTCGACAAATGTCGACCGTACCGTCCTTCAAGATATATTTTCGGTAGTTGTTCGTCATCATTACCTCGTCAGCAATTGCACAAGCAAAACCCTCGGTTTCCCCGAAGAGGTCACCGAAGCGTAGCCAGTTCACCGAGGCGAGGAGGTCCACACCGGGACCTGTTAGGGCCCGATAGAACCTCCCATGCAGCTCCTTGCTCTTCCATACGTCCTTCCGATCCGCGACGCTCAGCACCTTTGGCTTGCGCCAGTTCTCGATCGCCAAGGAGAGCGGCGTGAGGCCTTTGTCAACTGCCACAACATCGCGATGCATTCCGCACTCATTTGTAAGGAAATTATTATTATTATTAATGTAAGGATCTTCCAAACGAAGTTAGGTATACCTTGTACCTAAAAATGATCAGATTTCCCCTTAACACTGCAAGGGGTTTGCTTAGTTTTAGCATAGTAGGTATAACTATCTTAACAATCGTGACAAACTGGCATGGGCATCTTAACGATTTGTATTATGTAGTAGGTATTAGATATAGTACACACGAACGATAGTTATCATCATTAAACAGTCTACCACGGTGGGCGCCATTTTCAGAAGTCATGTCTGCCTAAGACATAAATTACATTAGTGACTATTTGGTTTTAGTACATTAAAAATTAGTGAGTCGTTTTATTTTTCTACGAAAGCACTTTCATTTGTCAATCAAATCCTACACACTGTAGGCAGGGATATAAGATTGAAATTCGCGTAATAACGCGTAATACCCCAACCGCAACTTTTTGTTATGTGGTTAATAGAACGTAATATATAAAGTAACGTAGGTATTTCTCTGCGATGTGACAGTAGGTTAAGTATTTACATACATATTAAATGCTATCTCGGCTCTATAGGGATTATAAAGGCCCTTTTCCTTTTTAGTTACCGAGTGTTCGAACATAATGACAAACCGTTACTTACCCGTTTGATATCCATAAAAATAAGAGAGTACTTAACTCATCTCCTACTAATATTATAAATGCGAAAGTTTGCATGGATGTCTGGATGTCAACATGTTTGTTACTCTTTCACGCAAAAACTACTGAACGGATTTTGATGAAACTTTACAGTATTATTGTTTATAACCCAGAATAATATATAGGTTATAATTTATGACGATCTGTGACAAACAAAACTTTCTCGCGGGCGAAGCTGCGGGCAAAAGCTAGTACAGTTATAAATACGTACTACTAGTTACTACTGTTTCTACTAGTCTACTACTAGTTATTACTAGTCTACAAAGTAAGATAGAAAATAATTGATTAATACTTACATTTTCTAGTGTTTTCTACATTCACTCACTTGGCATTACATCGTGTTGGTCTCCTAGCGCTGATAAATAAGTGGGAGTAATATTGCACTCGTAAAAGCCATCTTCGTATTTTTTGACGTTCAATTAAGTAAAGATGCACATATTAATAAATATTGCATATATTAAATACTTACTACAAATACAAAAATACTTAGGTGCCAAAAAGTAGCAAATAAAAATAATACTAGCTCAGGTTACGTCGCAGGAGGAAGCTACGTAGAGTTACTTTAAATTAACTAAGGCGCGTGCTGTGTAAGAAATAATTAATGTAACGCATACAATATGAATAAATCGTTGCGGTTTTATTAGGATATCATAAAACCCTGTTAGGTATGAATTTTGACTCATACATTTTTGTATGACTGACGTCAAATTCGTGCATAATACATTTGACCCTTGATTTCCTTTATCATCAGATAGGTAACGTTAAGTCATACTGGATAGGTCATAAAGGTAGGTAGGTAGGCATAGGCATCAAAATACGATCGTCACATTTCAGCGTATCCTTGTACCTATTTCCTTGTATTGTATTTTTGTACCTAACTACTTATCTACAGTCATAATTAAGTCCATTCATGTACATCACAATATTTCAGGCAAACAAAACGCGCTGTGCACACTTATACTCGTAATTATCCACCTTCTTTCAGGTAGGTAATGCATTAGGTCTGGTTTCCACCAAAGCGGAATAGAGCGGAGATATCGGGTGGACTAATTTTTCTATAGATTTTTGGCGCAGTACGGAGCGGAGAAGAGAAGTGGAAACAATGAATTCTGATTGGTTATTCAAAACACTTCTTCTTCGTGGGAAAATTTTTTTTACGGGGAAAAAATTCGTTGAGTCGCATACCTACCCTGCGGGGACAGGAATATGTGGGGCTCACCAAGTCAGAAGGACGAGGCTTACCCACAAAAAAGACCGCCAAATCTGCGTGTTACGTCAACGCCTGAAAAAACTTGGTGTGAATGGTCCCTAAGGTGATAAATTCATTGTCAGTCTATAACCTAATCGCTAGACAATCTGGTGAAGATAGCTGGCAGCGGTTAGAAGAAAAAGCACAAGATTGTGCTTGTGGCGAAGTAGGCTGAAATTATGGACGAATTGGCTGAATTGGTCAAAATGAAAACGGTGTATCTTTCGTCTTTCGTTTCCCAACTAAAAGATGTTATCTACACTGTCGGATAGGGTCTGCTTTACTAGTTTTCCTGGATCTCCTCATTTCTGAATTAAATTCAATTTAGGTCATTCGCGGTAGTCCGACAGACGGAAAAACAATTAAGTACATGTTTCAGTAAGTAATTAAGGCTGGGTTGCACCAACTTACTTTAACTTTGACAAACGTCAAAAATCTGTCAAACTCCATACAAAAAGCACCGGTTATTGTCGGTCAAAGTTAGGTGGTGCAACTCAGCCTAAAAGTAAGTAAGGATTTTGACACAATTTTTGTGTGTATCATGATCATCAGTAGGTAGCAGAAGATAAAAGTTTCTATACGTTAACTTAGTTTGTATGCCTTAAAACTACTGGTAAAATCTTAAGCTGCATTCCTTATCTCTGACTTCTTTTTTTATTACTACAGCTAATTCTTAATCTGCCCGCAGCGGACGTGGTTTGTATCGCGAATTTCGCGATCTGAATGTATATGAGCACTTAAAGTCGTAAACAATGGCTGAGGATACGCCATGACTGCACACGATCATGATTGGCGCCTCTTTCAATAATGTACATGTGGCTGGAAGTGTGCGGAATTTGCCATTGCTTAGGATACTTTGGGGGGATAATCTATTGTATGGGCTGCTTGGCTGTTTCTCGATGAGCGATCGATTTTGGCTGGTCCGTGCCTAAGCGACTCTATGGTCTACATAACTAGGTTATTACATTGGGAGAGTATTGTTATCTTCTAAGAATCGCCAAAAATTTAATTGGCAATTGAAATTGTAATTTAGATTACTTATCTAATTACGTGTTTAGAATAGAATAGAATAGTTTTTATTTGAAAGAAAGGTATAAACAAGCAGTCAAGACATGTTTACTTATAATCACTTACCATCAGGTAATCCGTCTGCTCGTTTGCCTCCTGTCACATAAAAAAAAACTTACAAGAGTTACTAACGAGTTAATTACGAGTATTACGAGAATACTTAGGGTGAGTTGCACCATCTACCTTTAACTTTGACAAACGTCAAAAATCTGTCAAAATCCACACAAAAAGCACCGGTTATCGTCATAGTTACGGTTAAAGTTAGGTGGTGCAACTCAGCCTTACTCTACATCTCATGTTTTTGGAACGAACGACGTTCTCTATTTGATTTTTTTTCAGCGTCAAATGGGTAGTTCGAATAAAAACTTGAATTACACTTTGTTCGTAACATTATTTTAAATGCTCGTGAACAAGCCACGTGATGAAGTTACGATTATTTTTTTAATTAGGAGACACATCGAATTCATCGGTATGAATCACGTTTTTAGGTAGGTCTTAGGTACTTAGTGAAGAGCATTGAGATACTCCCCAAAATTGAGGTCCTAAAAGGTAGGAGAAAATACAAGAACGTAGCTTCATCTTCAAAATAATAGATGTAATAAAATGTGACAATATAATCGAAATCAAATGTTACGTTGCCGTGTTGTCTACCTCTAAAACCCACGCCATTACGTAGGTAAGTAGTACGTACACATGTGTTTCAGCCATTTTACGACATTATTTGATTGCCCACCTACTCTCCCTTCATTTGCGGATATCTTAATTTATAACAATAGACGGGACTAAGTAAGTATTCCCACCTCTAGTTTCTACCGCTGCGGCTCCTGTGTAACCAGGATCTACAGCTTGACCGCCAATAAAAACCCAACCAGTGAAGGTAAGGTGTAAGTTTGTACTATTTTATAACGATAGCATAGATACTTTATCGAGTTCGTTCGTTTCATCCAGTGGACGTCCACTGACAAAGGCCTTCCCCAAGAATTTCCACAACGATCCGGTCTTGCTTCCAGTTCCCTCCCAACACAACAAATCGTCAGTCCACTGAGTGCATCTATCGATCAAAACTTTAAATATAATGGTTTATCACCTGCCTAAACGGTTTTAAGTGTTCATTGACCCACGTCTGCAATGTCATGATACGAATCTACGACCATACAAGGTTCGCACTGACTTTGGCTCTAGGTTCAAAGCATACTAGGCAAGGCTCTAGATTAAATATAAGTTAGCTTTGACATGAAAGAGTACAAGTAACTACTACAATTTCATTCTTTTAGTATTTTGCTGTCTGTGCTATAGAAAGGGCTCTATCTTTTCTATGCTCAAGAAGAAGTCTGATGGTCTCAGCTCCTCTTTATAATATTATGGTCGAAGTTGTGTCCACTTTCCTAGTAGCACATGTTTCCTTACAATTTTCTTATTCTTTGATCAAAGTCTTGTCAGAGTTTACCTCCGCATTCAGCAAGGCCCAAAACAGAGGACTTAGGAGTGCCGGAACTCTACGGAAGACGTTGGAGCTGGAGTGAAGGTCCGGTGGGTTCACTGACCAATAGAATATTTTTTTAAAAGAAGAAAAAAGTTCTGACCGACTACCTGCCAGATTATTTTTTTCTAGTCATCAGTAAGACTTACTTATGCGGTCCTCTCTTGTCTGTTAGGTTTAACTCTATTCATTTCCTCAATTAAAAATCTGAAAGCGTCATCACATTTTTATTCAACAAATATATTTCTAATGACACCTAATAAATTGTAAGCGATTTGGACATGTCGACTAGACGTAATAAATAAATTGTGGAATACACTGTTTGGCATACTAATCAGGATGTTAATCGTAGGTATTGAAAAAAGCAATAGTTAGGTGCCTACCTAAATTATAGGAAGAGGCTTGTGTTGTCCTCAGGTAACCTATGGTGTCTACTTGAACAAAAGTTCAAGTTCACGATCATAGGACAATGTCATGAAAATAATAAACGAGGCACCGAGTCTATTCAATTACTTACACAGTCATACACCGTCCATACTAACAATGGAAGTGGTAGGTTCAGTTGGATCGATCACTTACAACATTTTTGGGAACTAGAGGTATCAAGTACCTACTGACGATCTCTAAGGTAGCAGGAAGGCACTGGATGCAGACCTTCGAGCCTACCAACTGATCATTATGTAAATCATTGGGGGAGGTCTATGTTCAGCAGTGATGATGAGAGTTATCAGAGCTAGCTTACTATTACGTTCGGCATAGTATCTTTCTTTACATTATTCATTTATCAGTTGTCTGTTGGAGTCTCTTCTAGCAATGAAACGTTTTTGAAATTGGCCCGATCTGAAATTAATAGAACTCAGCACCAACTGGGACTCACCGTTTACTTAATAACTAGTCACTAAAGTCAAGAACTTTAGCCGATTTTTTATGAACTGTGTGTGTATGGGTTAAACAGATTTACTAAGTTGAGCTGTACTGTGGCATTGCGGCATATTTTGTGTAGGCGTTGACCGACAACTGTACTAAGGTAACGTAGAAATTAATTGAATGAATTGTTTGTGGAAGATCTAGCGCAGATAGGTGAAATTAAATTGGTTTCAGCAGACACGTGTAAGTAAGTACTTAGTGGTATCACTTTCCATGAGGGTTTGTTGGTGCCATCTCTATAGCATTTTATCCTCCTTTTAAGTTCAAACGCTGGTTGATACTTTTCATAGTATTTATTGAATAACTTGTACAACAATATTACTCATCAGTATTACACAATTACATTTCGGCAGAATAGTCCGTTCGACACGATAGTTCACCAACGACTGCCCGCCATTGACCACAAAATGCTAACGTGGTTTTCGCTACAGTGTGATCGGAAGCGGAAACCCCGGCGCATTTTGATATAAATTATTTCTTATTATAACAATGTTCTAAAAATATTGTAATAAATCATTATTTTAAATAAAATTGATATTAACATTTTACTGTTTTGATTTTAATTTATACAAGACTACAAATCACAACATGAGATCACAAACCGGAAGTGCAGTGTAAAATTATCATAATGAGACAATTAAATGGACACTGAAAGTTATTGCTTAGAAAACATTAATAATATTATTAGACAGTCTAACTCAAGTATATTATAATTATGTATAACCTAACAAGCATTGGTTAGGTACATTTTGGAAGTCATGATTGCTCTGCTCAAAATAACTAAAGCTAACTAGTTACCAAACTAGTGTATAATACATTTTCAGTAGTCAGAGTCATCCTGTAGTAAGCTAAAGGTCACGGGTTCGAATTACCTAACACCCGAAAGTTTTGTGTTTGCAATTCTAGTTAACATGCTTCTTCGTATGCTCAAAAATTTCGCTTTAAGTACGGAGTTAAATATACATTGTCTGGGGTGGTCTGGGCAAGACCTAGGTACTCAACTCTACATTTTTGTAAGAAGAAAAATAAAACCTTTTTAAAGCCGTCTATGTCCAACCTTTCACTCTTTTTCCTTTCCTGATTTTGACTGCCCAAACTTCAGTGTCATGTGAAATGTCACCAAACTACAACGAAATCAGGTTACAATTTTTCTCTCCGTAAAAATAGGAAAAGCATGTAAAATCAAAAAAATCGCACAAACTCGGAGCGGCGCGGGTAATCATGAAGCTGCTGCAAGCGGTGGTCGCGGTGCTGACTGTACTTCTGTTCTTGGTCAGGCAGAATGTCTTCGCAGGAGTATGTCCGGTTAGTCAGTTTTCTTTAGATAAAGGTGAAAAATATTTAAAAAGGCTCGGGACTATCCCACTCAGCTCTCATTTCCACTGCTGCAGCTCGCTTGGATCTTGGACTTGTATATCGCCAGGATTTAGAGTTCACGTCTCAGCCGTTAAGATCCAGTTTTCCCAGGGGAAAGTTTATGTAGCGTACAATAGAATAACTTCGTAAGATATATTGTTGGTCCTCACAATACTTCTTGGAAGCTACTGGATGCAAATAGCCCGTAGCTTAGCCACATAGGTATGACCTAAAATAATTTCTAGTATAGTGGGATTCCCATCAGCAAGAGATGATGTCTATAATTTGGATTCTTTTGAGAATTACATCATTGGATTGTGTTTACAGGACTGTTCAAAGACACTTCCATCACAAAAATGATATTAGCCTGCTTCCTAATGTGGGCAGTTGGGCACTAACAACTCTCTGAGCATTATGTTTATTTATGTTTGCTTTACTTTCCTATTCATCTCCAGGTAAAGACGCAAGCCCTGGCCGGCTACTGCGACTCCTTCTACCACGATGTGTCATCCGCCTCGGCCCACTCGTCTCGAATGGTCTGCGCTCGCGCACGTTCGCATACCGCCAACCTGTCGCTGCCTAAACACAAGAAGGACCCCAAGATTCGCGTGGATAATGAGGATATAGATTACCCGCCCGTGGAGTAATCGTGTAGTGTTGTACTGTAACATGACAATAAAAACTGCAAAACAATAACACGTACATTTGGCTTTTATTTTCGACAGCAGCTTGCTGTTGGTAGGTGAGGAAAGGTAGTGTGCTATCTAAACGAATTGGAGTGGAAATAAAAATCCACTCTTCCCACCCAGCTCACCCAGGTAGGATGGCCAGGTGGGATAAGTAGGTGGAATAGGGGATTTCAAGGACCTATTTTTCTAGACATAAAGATGAAAAAATAAGTTTTTATAAGATAATCGATCATCAAAAACCTTTATTAGTGCTATCAAAAATAAAATTACGAAATACTACGACGGTTGCCTTGTTGGTGATGTATAACTGCGCCTTCTTGTCGCGGGAACCATGAGGTATCGGACGTTCTTCTTGTAATATGGACAGGCAGGTTCGTCACAGCCCAACACTTCAGCTTCGTGAACACCATGCCCTCCTCTTTGCAGCAATTCATCGCCCAGCAACAGTCTTCTAGCACAAGCCAAGAAGCAAGGTCCACAAACAGCGACCGCGCACAAAGCAGCCAAAAATTCTAGCAAAAACATTACCGCCTCATACCACATTGTCACCGCTTTGAGCCCAGATTCTAAATTCCATGAGCATCTGTTTGGGAACCAATTTTATGTCGATACTTCACGATATTTGGGGTTTATGTAGATTTTTAGAAAATAATTGGCGTAAACATGGGCGTGTAAAAATACACTTTACAAAATCATTGACTGGTTTATGACACTTGTTTGTCACAAAAACAGCAAGCAACATCAAAATACCCACAAAAAGAGTTTGTGTTAGGGCTTCTTTCACTTTCATTGATGAATCAAAAGCGTGGAGAACGGAACGCATGTAATGTCAATGTCAAAGTCATGGGGCTTTTGACAGATGACAACAATGACAGTTCATGTTCATCGACATTTCATTTTCTCTTCAGAATTTCAGTGATTTTGATCTGTTTTAGGAAGAAATGTTGAGTTAAAATTATTCACGAATATACATATCAAGAGAGAAACTTTAGTTTCTAAGTGGATTAACATAATTTCAAGATGCGCTCGAAGATAATTATCGCGTAAGTTGTCTTGACAAAAACAGTAGGTAATATTCAATTGATATTTTTTGTCTAATAGTTCTCTACATGCTAGAAAAACTTGTAGTCAGCAGAAAATGCATACGTACTGTTAATCGGTACTCAAACCGTGCAGTCAGGTTATATGCATTAATTTTTATGATTCTAATCTAAGTCAGGATACTTCAAAACACACACTTAAACTATTATTTTCAATTATAGGCTTAAATTCAAGAATTGGTAAGTTTTAAAATTATTATATGAGTGACCTTTTTTCCTGTTTTAGACATGTGCATTGGGCAAAGAACTAGTTATTTCACATTATGTGATTTTATCCGAGCTTAATAAAATGGTGATGTCTGACATAAATTAGCAAAAATGAAAGTTTATGAATCAAATATTAGATTAAAACATTCACATAATATTCAGGTGTAGCTTATTTATTTAATTATTGGTGTAAGTCCATATTGTTTTGCAATTAAAAAGTTTTAATTTATCAACATGCTGCTATTTGTCATTACCAACTAAATCATAACATTGGTGAAGGAAGCTTTTAATGCTCATATAATTTATTTTCGTTGCCTGAAAAAAAATCTATCTAGTTTAAAAAAAATTACATTAATTTTCCCATTTCGCAATATTCCAAATTAGCAAACTGGTAGTAGTCAGTATCTAATTAACTCTCTTAATGAATTTCCTTTCTCCATAATTAAGTAAGTAAGTAATTAATGCTGAGTGTATAAGACTTTTTACAGTACACCATTTGGAAATAATGTAGGTAATTTTAATCTGTTTTATTTAATCATATCATTTTATAATATTGAGAATAAGACCTTTAACATTTGAATGGCAAAATCTGAACAAGAAAATTCATAATAGAGTTTAACTCATAAATGTTTTATTGATTAAAATTTAATTAAGTATTTAATCTACACACCCACAGGAGCGTAATCCTAGCTTGTATATTGACAACATGGCTGTTTGCGCGACTCTACCAGGAGTTAATGACTGCGTACGAACAGTCCGGCAGTCTGATGGAAGTCGAATATTCTTGGTAAGTCGGAAACTATTATTATTCAGAGCATGCATAGAAGATTTTACGTATATATGTTAAAGATATAGAGAAGATGAACTCTTTTGTTCTGTCACTGATAAAAAATTAATGTGTTTATGTTTGTTTTGACATTCTTGAGTGGCGACCACAGGTAGGAAAACATATTGTACACACACATTCCACTAGGTGGACTGACGATCTGGTAAAGGACGTGGGTAGTACCTAGATGTGAGCCTATGCAGGACCAGTCATTGAGATAATCCTTGGGGGAGCATCAAGCTGTGGATATTATTTTCCTGAATGAATAATGTAATTGTTATTATGTCAAATTGTCAACAAAGTTGTGTAATTTTATTGCACATAAACATTTTACATTTCTTTTTACTATTGTATGATTGACTAAAGCAGTATAATTGTTTTATTACAGGCTCTTCCGTCTTCTCCTGAACATCGGTGGTTATGCGACAGTCCTACTGCCCGGTTTCATCCTATACAAATACCTCGATAGGTCTAATTACTTCGATAAAATAGGTAAGTTGATTACACTCCATTGTATTTTTAATGAGCACTTTTTACGACAGCTGAAACTAATCTGTGACGTAATTTGTCCACTGATTATACCCATAGTAGACAGAAGGTAACAGAGTATTTTAAACTCTAATTTCACATGCACACAGGCACAATTGCCTCATCAAATTGGAACATTCACACTCATTAAGGCTTATCTATTCTATGCTCCCAACTAAAGTTAACTCTAAGGACAGTTAGTTAATCTTCGAAACACCTAAATAGAAATTCTAGGTCTATAATTAACACACAATATTAATTCACAAAAAAACATTTGGCGCGACTTCGCAAAACTTAGCAGGCGCAGACCACCGACCGTTGTTGACCGATAGTTGGGTCCGATTTTAATTTGTAGGAAGAATCGGCCGATACTAAGTCGGTGTAATGTGCGCACTTCCATACATGTCCAATTGTCCATACTGATTAACTGCCCGACTAAACTATCGGCCGACAAAAAATCGGTGGTCTGCGCATAGGCTTATACCTATTAAGAGTAATCTGAAAAATCTAGGCAGTTATCACTTGCCGAGAGTGATATCGACAAATATATCATTTACGAAATAGGTAGATATTTATCGGAAACTAAGATTGATGTAGTGTTAGAATAAACATTTTTCAGTTTGGTAAGACCCATACAAGACTGTCGTTCGGTATACGACAAGTACATTCGATAACGGAATTTTATGATTTTCTTTCATGTGACGTTGAAAGTGTGTTGATATTGCGTATGGTTTCCAATTTTTAATTTGCATTTATACGCATGCACATGTATACTGTTGTACACACAAACACTCGACACAGATGGTACTACAGCATATTATTGACTGTACTACTATACTGAATCAACCTTGAAATGACAAATTAACACCATCATTCATTTCGAACCTACATTTGCTTTAACGAAGATAATCTGCGTGGATTTCAGCCTATAACAAACATTCTTATCACCCGCGTCACTCGATTGCCATTAAGATCAAAAGCAATTAATTGATAATCACGAGTTACTATCGATTTTTATATCGTTAAAATTATTTCTTATGCCTACAAGAAAACTCATCCTATATTTCATTTTCCAATCGTTTATTTTCTTGGGCATTTTAATTTTGTTATAAAATAGATTGCTTGGCTTCTCCAAGAGTCAATCAAGCTAATCTATCTCTATATCAAAATTCTTCAAAATTACATAATTCAGTTTTAAGCGTGAAAAGACGTAGCAGAATTAGAGCTACTTTCACATGTGATGAGGGCTATCTTTTTATACCTAACAATTAGCACCACTGGCAATTAAAATGACCCTACTCTATAGTGGCGACACACACGACACACTCACCAGGAGTCCAGATGTGATGTCCTACCGCTTCAACGCTCACTAGTTGGCGCCATTATCTCTGCCTTGCAAGTGTCACTGACCTTGCTCTACAGACACTGGCGTCAACCTGTGAGCGCTAAAACGATAGACCTCATTTGTATGGTTGTTCCAAACTTAAAATATCTCATCACATATTATAAAATGGTAAATAAGAAAATAACTACTGTATTTTTCGTTGCAGGAAACTCCACCCATCTCTCACGCATACTGCACGCGTGTTTCGGCGAGCCGACCGAGCGGTTGCCGGAATCCATAAAGCCTACCAAGGTCGAAGAGAGCACCACCAGGGAAGGCGTGGAGCTGGCCTTCTGTTTCACTGGGCTCATGGGGGCTTATTTGGTGTGGGGACTGTTGCAGGAGAAGATTATGACTCAGGTAAGACCAGACTAAACATTTTTGTTGCAAAATAGCAACTATTACAACTGAATAAGATGACACAGTGTTTAACTTGACCTATGGGTCTTCTAAAAACTGCAGTAATCTTCTTCTTCTCTTTATCAAAATCAAAAATATTAATTCAATTTAGACCACAAGTGGCACTTATGAACGTCAAAATATAGTAAATAATAAAAAAAGAAAAGGCAGCCCTTATGGGGCACTTTACATGTCTCCTTATCTTTTGGGCCCTACCAGCGCTATCTTCTTTACTATGGGTATATGGTGTCATGGGACACCTATACCCATAGTAAAGAAGATAGCGATATGATTATATACAGTGTGAGTCACGTTAAAATGTACATATGAAAATAAATGAAACTAGACCTATTTTTATCGACAAAAAAGAGGTCAAAAAATTTTTGAGATTTTTTTTTAATTTTTTATAGAATTTTTTTTCTTCCAATTACTTATTGTAAAGAAAACGTAATAACTTTTAAATTAAGAGGTATATCCTGATAAAATAAAAACAGTAATAATGCTAAATAATAGGCGATACTAAAAAAATACATAAAATACACAAAAAAGGCCAACAAATAATAAAAAATGATACTTTTTGAAAAAAATCTGCTTTTAAATTCGTGTTTTTTTGGTTATTTGATAAATTTCTCAAAAAAATGCCCCTATAACCGGTGGTTTTTACTACTTTGTATTATTTTCTATCATATTACCTTCGTAAAACCAAAAATCGCATGCCTCTATCCCTATCACAACATTTGCAATGATCGTTTGAACTAAGCCTCTCCGGGCGCGCTATTCAACGCTTCGTTAACAACGAAACTGAAAATGGCTCTAGATTTGTAATTTAGATAAAGACAAGTTCAATTTCAAATAAAAACAAAAGATTTCAAAGTATAATAAGCATTTTAGTTAAAATTAAAATTTTCTCTACCTGCAGCGGAGAATAATGTTGTGGCAGGCCTTTGTTCAAACGCTCATAGCAAATGTTGTGATAGGGATAGAGACATGCGATTTTTGGTTTTACAAAGATAATACGATAGAGAATAATACAAAGTAATAAAAACCACCTGTTATAGGGGCATTTTTTGGAGAAATTTATCAAATAACCCAAAAAACACGAATTCAAAAGCAGTTTATTTTCAAAAAGTATCATTTTTTATTATTTGTTGGCCTTTTTTGTGTATTTTATGTATTTTTTTAGTATCGCCTGTTATTTAGCATTATTACTGTTTTTATTTTATCAGGATATACCGCTTAGTTTAAAAGTTATTACGTTTTCTTTACAACAAGTAATTGGAAGAAAAAAAATTCTATAGAAAAATAAAAAAAAATCTCAAAAATTTTTTGACCTCTTTTTTGTCGATAAAAATAGGTCTAGTTTCATCTATTTTCATATGTACACTTTAACGTGACTCACACTGTATATAATATGATATATACAGGGTGTCCCGTAATGTAACGTCAAGCCGGAACTGGGTGTTGAGGCAAGTTGTGCTGGTTATCAGAAAAATATAAAAAAAAAATCTATGTGGCATATTTTAAAAATAATAGGCACTTAAAAAAAATCCAAAAATTCTACTCCANTCTGTTCCATTAGATCATCACATCTTAATAAACACAAACAGTTTGGTACATGTCTAAAGTTACTGGCAAACGCTGGGTTTCAACACAAGAATAAACAATCTATAAACACAAAATGATTGTAACAAGCAGTACTAACTTTCAAAAAATCCAGCACAAGTNGTAAGACGAAATGCGATGAGTATTCGCACTGGTAGGTACAGTCAATCTGGATTAACTAACTATGGTATAAAATTGGCTCAAAATATAAAATTAAATATTAATTGCACTTTTTCGCTTTGATTCTTTGTGAACGAGTCTAAGATACAAAGCTTATTTGATAACTAGCTGTGCCCGCGACGTTGTACGCGTGAAAATAATTTGATTAACAATATTTCAGACAGACTCTTTCTTTTCTTCTTTCAAATTAGCAATTACTATATTTTGAGCTAATGGTATACTGATGGCCAAAGTTATCCAGATTGACTGTACTTGCACAGTGGTCATAAAACTAATGCACATTTAGGCCAACCGCAATCAATGTTATCCAACCTTACGCGTTTGATTTAATGTTTCAATCCGTAACTGGCGTATGATTGCGGTGGTGGACCCGTCACATTATTTGGGCAATAATCGTTTGATACGATGGCAAATTTAGGGTAAGTACGCAACTACGCAACTACTTTTATGTGGCAGACTCCGATGCTTTGATGGGCTGTGGTTGCCGCAATGTTTATGACTGTTTTTATTTTGCACAGTGGTTAACTGACCAATCTAATGATGGAATAATTTAGAATTGAGATTAGGCATTTATGTATACTATATTTATAAATACTATACCCGTTGTAAGAATCTTAAAAAATATTTAGCTGTTAATATTATTTGGACACTAATTTACTTAATTATGCTTAAATACTTAATTATAAGCATATCACCACTCGAGAATAAAATCTCATTAATTTTAAACGATCTTTAGAAATTGAGACTATAATCATTTTTGAGTGTTTAAAGTCAAGCCATTGACTCTACATTGAATTAATTATCAAATACCTTTTCAATTTAAACTTCAATCAAAGGTATTAGAAGAAATAAATATTGATTCATTAATCTGTCTCAATCTTGACTCTCTAAGCGCGAAATCCTAATTGAAATGTACGTCAGATAATTATCTAATGGTTCATGAATTAATTACCCAACGAACGAAGGAAGCAAGCTAAGTATACTCAATTTATTAAGTATCACGGCTAAATGTGGTTAAATTATGCGTTGTTATAATACTTTTGGCTAAATAAAGTCATTGAGCACAATTTTTGTTAAAAGCCGTAATAAATTGGGGCGTCTTAATTAGATAAAGCTCGGCAAAGCGCGTGGCATTGAACGTATTAACACACTGTATATAACCATAAATACCTCAGTTATTTACATAATGTAACACACCACAACGCTATCTATCGGCCACCAGTTGCATTAGTTCCTGATAAGCAGACTCTACACGGCGCGAGTTCTCTACATAAAAACTTTTTAGGCGAAATATAAAAAGACCACACAATTTCAATGAAAAGTTATGAGGAATTTTATTTGTACATATGTAGTAGAAGATTTAATTCATAAATTTTCAAGTTTATGATTAAAATTCAGGCAGAAAACGTATTTAATATAGTTCGGCTACGAATTGTAGAGCAAGTTAGTTTCGAGCTCGACCGGTAGATGCGCCACTGTGCGCTGGCACGGCGAGATTCAATATGGCGGCCCCATTCGCCTCTGGAACAGGGCGGGGAGAACAGTTGCCGAATCGACACTACAATACTTACGCGTATTTTTGTCGAAACCGTCGTGTTCGTGACTCGGACGCGGGTGATATTGCGAAATTATTGTGTGTTTCTGTGTTCGTTTATGTTGTCTGTGTTATTATTTGTGCATAATGGTGATTTAGTGGTGAAAAACGTGAAAGGACTTTAGGGTAACAATGTCTAGCAGTTGACATGTTTATCTGTGTCGTGTGTGAAGATTTTCCCTTCGCGTGAGGAGGTGCGGTGTCATAGTGTGCGGCGCGCGCTGGTGTGCGTGCCGCGGTCGTGGATACACGGGACCCAATGATGGATTGCATTTTCATGGATGTATAGGTAAAAATCACTTGTCAATTTTTATTCCAGCTTACGTGTGTGGGCCACTATGTGCCTTCGGACGTGGCTCGGGCGCGCTCGCTTTGTTTAAAACCTTCTTTCAGATTTAAGAGTGCAAGTCCGCTTTTGGACGGTATAAGGATGTATCCTTGAATCGATAGGATAACGTGAGCCGACCAAACCGCGAGGTTTCCATTTTTCTAGTTTCCTTATCTTAAAGAATGAGGTTGGTCGAACCTTGAATGGTTCTTACGAAATATTTTCCTCCGCGCTTCATTGTGTAATGTGCGGTCTAAATGTTGATGTTTTTATTCCATTTATCTGGAGTTGTATGCAGATTACAAAAAACACGATATTAAATTTAGGAGATTAAATTCTAATTGGTTTCTTATAAAGTCTTATAAGTTCATTGTTAGAAACTCTATTAGAACATAAAAAATACATAGCAGTTCCAAGACACAAAGCTTTACATCAAAACGATTCACACGCACGCACAAAGTCACGCTTATACCATTGAATCTTAATTCATTACATTCATGCGGAGTCGCGCGAGAATATGGTTCCCCTCGCTCTGTTCGCTGCTTCTGGTTATCAGCTTACAAAATGTTTGAAGTTGTCCCTTTCGGGCTCCACCAATCTGCGTACTTGCGTCCTTGTCGGGCGCATATTGCGCGTTTTTCTTCTTTTGCCGCGTCATATGCCAGTGTTGAAGCATGAGCGTAGTTTGGAGAGTTCGTGAAAGTGTACAGACGATCTTAGGTGACCAAATTGGTGAGATTGAGCAGAGTTTGCGGATTGATTGGAGGTCCTTTGTTTGAGGGTCGAGGTTGTATTAATAAGAGGGTACCTGTGGGGACTGCGCATCCAGTCGGCGCAGTTGGGAGTTCGGTGGGCGTCGCGACGCACGTGGCTGCCCGATGGGCAATTTGCCGCGATTCCATTGTTTCGGCAAGTGGTCCAAACGGAGACAGATGGGATTGAACCCTTCACGGTTATTAAGTTTCTGTTAGTTGGATTCAGTGCTGTCAATACCATTAACTTTGAACCTTATAGGATTAGGCAATGTGCTATAGAGATGTAGTAAAGTAGTAGCTTTGTAGTTTAAGTGATTTTGTGAATTTTATTGTTGACACACATTTTGGATTTTGTCATCTGGTTTGAGTAGGTAAGTAAATTTGACAATTTTTTAACCCATTCTCAGAATCTGTAAAAAAAGCCGCACTTGCTTAGAAAGTTGAAATTTATTCACAAGGAATATTTCCAGTTGAAAACAAAATGTATCGTTTGTACTCCGATAAAGAATATTAGCATTTAGAGCGCAAGTCATAAACACTAGATTTGTACAATTCAGCATAAGGGTGTCTGAGTAATATCACTAGAGAATATTGTCATTCATGGGTCTGAACTCATTATGCAAAACAAAACGCGGAATTATGCAGATGATAACAATAATGACTCCAAATTTATTCCAAGTAAGTAATATCATCTCGCTGTATACGCCAGAAAGGGAGACATTGAATATTCGCCCAAGAAAGAAGGAAAGAGTAACAATGAAACGATTTACAATTTACAACTTCCAAAACATAACTTTCGGAAAATTTTCTCCACAACTTCAAACGGCAACGACATTTCCTTCCAATTCACATCACGGCTATCAGATTGGGACTATAATATTAGCAATATTTACGTTTCCAAGACATTGACACAAGCAAACTGAATCATAAAAGTTGGATCAAACGATCACTTCGAACGATAAACAAAAGAGACAAATTAAATGTGGATTCTTTATTACCTCAGATAAGATCTTTGTTGAAATATGAACGTCTTTCGCAGTAAAGAGATTGGCCATCGATCTGCTTACAGAGCTTTAGTTATAATAAAATATATTGTAATGGGCTTTCATTTCAATCTTTACAGAAGTTAAAATATTCTCCTCTTGACAAAAAACGTTAAACAAACATAGAAATAGGTATAATAGTTTCAGATAGAGTATAATTTTAAGTGCACAATTTCAATACGGATCAGATTGAAATTAAATAACCCGTTCAGTGTCAGGATGTTAATAATTTGCCGGGTCTATTTCAGCCAATCTATTGTGATATAGCGAATCCAGTGCTTCGGTGATTACCTACGCTAATTACAATATTGTTAGCTCTACACTGTTGTTGACAGGTATAATAAAGTTAATTAATCAGAGCAATGCTTTTAATATCCCGGCACATGTTACGGTAATCCGTTTGTATTCCACTAATGCCTACATGGTATACGTGCTGGCGTTTATTATTGTTGTCATCCTCGGCTTTGCCTTATTAAACATCGAATTAATGGCGCTCATCTGCCTACATTTCTCACTTAGCGTTTCAGTTTACGGCACCTTTTTCTTTTCCTGAAAGATGTTCCGTTTCTTTGTTAAATTCTTAATGGGCTTGTTCTGTTTTAGTGTTTGTTTTTATTTTTAAAACATAAGCATTTGATAATATTATTCTTTGGGCAATGCTCCTTTTCCGTTTTATTTTGGCACACATTACCTCTTTCCATTTAACAGTTATCGTTTTTATTTTCATAACTAAGATTAATTCTACGGTATTTGTTGCACACTGAGGTAACAAATCTTGTGTCAGATCAATTAGCAGCCAATTATAGATTTAAAATATGACACACTTTAAATACGCATGCTGGTGTTGCATCGTGGGTAATTAAAATCTTTATTACGCTACGCTGCTTATCTTCCTTTTTACCACTTCAAAGATCCGAAGTCGTATTTACCAGATTAATGAACGATGATATTTATCAGGCAATACATTATCTTTACGTTAATGTGTCAGGTTCATATCAATTCTGTTGACATAACATAAACAAATAAAATCTTCCAACTATCAATCAACCAATTACGAAGTTTCTAACTAAGCAGAGCTTGAATGTGGCAAATTACGGGTAAACAAACATACTTTAATATGCTTGTACGACATATTGACAGACGACAACACAAAAGTAAATACTGTATCAACTGCGATTGTTGGCACACAAATTTACTTTCTGCATTGTATACTTACTGCATACATAAACTAAATCACTACTCCATTTTTGCCAAAGTTGCCGAGAATATAGAAGTATAATATTTATCTGCTTAGAAAAGATTAACTGCATTTTTCACCGAACTTCCTTCAGCATCATCCGTTACCCCAAAGCAGCTGTATTTATTACTTTCAATCCGAAACCTTTAATAAATTGCCGCCTCGATATTTCACGAGGTAATAATTTCTTGCTTCGGATATATCATTTACGGCGAACAATCGATTATCCTGTAAACGAATAGCGAATAGAAATGTATCCATACGTTTAAGGATCGAGATTGCATTCCTTCGTGTGATTGTAGTGAATGGAATGATAATGAATTCATTGGTGATACGAGTACGAGCAGGTGCTACCATGTCTGTCGTTGTGGTTTCTTTTCCCTCATTTCTAATGTTTGAGTTATTGACTTGTTATATCCGTCTGCATTAATTATGACTGTGAAAATATTTTAAACCTAATGCTTTTCTGTACAAGCTTTATTCAACTTTAATCACGATTAACTTTTTCAAGTATGTATAATTAATATTTTTTGTCGCATCAATGACATTTACTGACAGTGACCTAAATCTTGAAAATTCATTATTCTTCTACGAATAACGTAGGCATTTGCCTTTTTGCCTAAGTGCAAAGCACACACCCCTGATTTCGTGTACAAACTTTATTTTAGCCAATTTCAAATTCAATAATTTTCTTTAACGTTCCAGACGTACCATTTCAGATTCATTTGTAATTCTATGTTAGGTCATTTGTTCTAAAGTTTATTGTTTCATTTTTCTTGGCCAATATTGTTGTATCTCAAGCGCAGAGGCCGTTAAAATATTGTTATAATATTACTTCTAAGGTTAATATTATACTTGTTCTAGTAGGTACTATTATTTATTCTGTAGTTCTACTGCTAGTTTCAAGCGCAGTGCACCTGGAGCACGTCAAAGTTTTAAAAACTCCCCATAATTAATATCGCTGATCGCTGTAAACCAATTAGTTTCGTCATATTTATGGTACAAAAATGTATTGTTTCTTTGTTGTTCTTGTTAATCTTAGATAATATAAAATAAATCTTTTGTCTCTTAACTACCCAATTATGGGTTCTAAAATGAGATAATTAAGATTACAAAACCTCCAAAAGATATATTCAAATTGTTTAACTAAAGTATAATAATGTAGTAGCCAGCTATACTATAGTAGGTACCTACTTTGCAATCAAAAATAATTACCTACATACCTTTCATTCTTTAAGATGAAGCCTAGACTGTAAACTGTTTGTATTACCTATTACAAATAAATACAGTGTGAGTCACGTTAAAGTGCACATATGAAAATAGATGAAACTAGACCTATTTTTATCGACAAAAAAGAGGTCAAAAAATTTTTGAGATTTTTTTTTTATTTTTTATAGAAGTTTTTTTCTTCCAATTACTTATTGTAAAGAAAACGTCATAACATTAAGCGGGTGTCGTAAGAGGCGACTTAGGGACTACACAAAAACAGAGAATGGGCAGCAGCGCTCTCTGAAAAACATCAATCTTTTAAACTGCGATCTCCAACCCGCCTGCCAAGCGTGGAGATTATGGCAAATCCCTCCACCATAGTGGAGGAGGCTCATAGTCCAGCAGTGGACTGTAAAGGGCTGTTGATGATGATGATGATGTATTATTTTCTATCGTATTACCTTCGTAAAACCAGAAATCGCATGGGTCTATCCCTATCACAACGTTTGCAATGATCGTTTGAACTAAGCCTCTCCGGGCGCGCCATTCAACGCTTCGTTAACAACGAAACTGAAAATGGCTCTACATTTGTAATTTTGATAAAGACAAGTTAGATTTCAATTAAAAACAAAAGATTTCGAAGTAAAATAATCATTTTAGTTAAAATTAAAATTGTCTCTACCTGTAGCGGAGAATAATGTTGTGGCAGACCTTTTTTCAAACGATGATAGCAAATGATAGAGATAAAGATAGAGACATGAGATTTTTGGTTTTACAAAGGTAATACAATAGAGAATATTACAAAGTAATAAAAACCACCTGTTATAGGGGCATTTTTTGGAGAAATTTATCAAATAACCAAAAAAACACGAATTTAAAAGCAGATTTTTTTCAAAAAGTGTCATTTTTTATTATTTGATGGCATTTTTTGTGTATTTTATGTATTTTTTTAGTATTGCCTGTTATTTAGTATTATTACTGTTTTTATTTTATCAGGATATACCGCTTAGTTTAAAAGTTATTACGTTTTCTTTACAATAAGTAATTGGAAGAAAAAAAATTCTATAAAAAGTTAAAAAAAAATCTCAAAAAAATTTTGACCTTTTTTTGTCGATAAAAATAGGTCTAGTTTCATCTATTTTCATATGTACACTTTAACGTGACTCACACTGTATATAACAGCTAAATTCTATTTTATAGCGATTGTCCATTTATATTAAAGGCACTTTTAACAATTATTTTACAAGGAGTCTAGATTTTGTAAACAGCCTCTGCATTCCAGTACTGAGTAATTGAATATGAAAAATGTACTGTGAAATAGTTCATTTTCGTTCCAACGTAAATTATTTATTGCTCACCCAATAATACAATTTATAAAACTCGTTTCACGAATTGTTCGTTGGCGCTTGTTTGGTGTCTGGTTTTGTTGCGTGATATTCCTGCATTACTTGAATTTAATAGATTGCCATTCAGTTGTAGCAGTCTAAAAGTTAACTAATTCAAAAACAATATTAAAACAAAAGTTGGTCCAACATTTAAGCTATCAAGCATTTAGTATCTAAGAACAACAACCTCGTAGCATGCAGATCGTAAGTTTATTTTTAGAAATTCTATTGATTAATTGAGAGCTTTTATTCGACTTAAAATACGAAGAAAGTATTATATGTATAAGTTTGACTGTAGACCAATTAAATTCCAATTCCCAGCACTATTCCCGGTGACACCAGCACAGTTTTTATTTTTTCAATAGTTGAGAACTCTACTCCGAAGTGCACGTCAGTTGAAACGTGGTTGAAACGTTTCTATTGTTTTTGTCAATCAGAATGCCTGCCCGGGACTGATAGCCGTTTTGTTTGCCAAACAGGTTACATAGCCCGAGGCTTACGCGCTCGCTACGTCAGTTTTGTAACATATTGTTTTAGCTGACGAGGAGTCTTTGGGACAACAGCCCTTGAATGGGGCAGTTTTTCTGTGTCCTGATTTTCCTATAAAAGGAGACAGTGTTCTGTAGCATTTGTTTATTTTGTAACACTTTTTTCATATAAAGTTAAGTTTAAGCACTCTACATTATATCTTGTTTGTCAACAAAATATCATAAAGTAATATTAAGTGGGTATTTTCCAGAAGCTTTCATAAAATAAAATTTAATATCTTTTTCAAATAATCTCACTCAAAGTCCATGAAAAATCTTTTGAAGATGTATTTACTAAAACGCCGTAAATATTTTCCCTTGCGTTAAGTAAATATAATCCCATATAAATAAAATGTAACATTTTGCGAGACGACAGTTTTCAGTATCATGTTTCACTAACAGCGTCACAAACATAAAAAGTTGTACAGATTAGATACAGAGTTAAGCTCTCTGATATGAATTTCTTACCTAAGTCTATATCAATCTGGGCAAGAATTAATTTAACTAGATAAAGAATATCGGGCTCCCCTGAGAACTGCAATGCGGGTGCATAATCAGGTCATAGTGGTGTATAATATACACTGCTCTTGCCCAAATGGATAACGAACTTAAAATTATGTTATGTAAGACTAACCTTTTTACACTATAAATGATTAGTTAAACTGGATACACGGTCAGTTAAACTGACGTAGATCGTAGAAATTAATTGTACTCTGTCAGTTTTTTGGAGTATGTTAGAGTTCAACTGATCAGTTTAACTGACCGTGAATGTAGAGCTTTACACTCTATCTCATTCCAATGTGATTATGAAGCCTGCGGGTACTTTTAATTTATATATTTATAGAATTGAGTAGCAAAAAGTCCTATGAGAAGACAGATGTAGTCAATAAACTTCCACGATCCGAAGCAACCACAACAATGAACATTATTTCACAGGTGCTCTTATTAATCTCACAAATAGCTTCGGCTAATAGAATTTGCTATGAAAGCGATTTGCGGTTTATCGGCAATAGCATTAAAACGACCAGGGAACAAACAAGATTATGATCTAGCTCTACAGCGTTTTTATCGCCTCTACACTTTTATAAGTCTCTGCTTGGGGTGATAACAGTCCTTCGGCGCTTTTAAGCTCTTATTCACTTCTGTTGTGCGGACTATGACAAAACGGGGCAGATTTTTTAAGTGGGACCTAATATTAATACAGATGTACAATGTCAGTTGATTAGGATAACAATGACCGATTCAATGCCTACGTAATTACTTTGTTCCTTGTAGGTATGCGTGTCACAAAATTTAAGAACTGTTCCAATTCTTCCAAATGTACTGAGAATAATAGTTAGATGTACTTACTACACATATTGCAGAAACCACAGTGCAGCTTGATGTGCCATCTGTACCGTATCAAAAACATTCAAACAAATATGATTATGATCTATTCCCACCGCGTTTATGTTTGCGTCGCGTCTTTACTTGCTCCATGTTGCCCCATTTTTACGAGTTGTTGAAAGCAAACCGACACGAAACAGAATGGAATTTGGGGGATATAAACATTTGAGTACCATTCAAACTTCATTCTGACTTTATACTCGGGCTATAAAATGAAACACTATCATAGCGCCCCCATTTTGGCCAAAAGTGTATTTTTAAGGGATAGTTGGAAATCATCAGGGTTGTAAAAGTTGTACTTTAATTGTTTTTATATGATTGTAAACAGAAACTAGGAATCACGGTCGAGTAGACCAAATGCAATTTGAGACATTTATTGATTGCAGAATCAAAGCAAGTTCCAAAACAAAGAAACGGAAAATTTCAATTATTGTAAAGTACCTACGTTTCTTGCCATTGCAAACCTATTAATATGTATAAAGTTAGGATGAAAGTATCAAAGAACTGTAATAATATGTTATTGAATCGAACTTAATAATTATACAGCAATGTTAATGAGGTCTCAGAAATAAATGCAATATGAAAGTGTTAGAGAAAATGGAGGTATTGGGCTTGGGTACGAAAACGAAAACTCAAGTACACGAGTCCAACTCAAGCATGACCGCTTTTTTGGATTTCCAAACCTAAACAAATTTTTGGCCATAGAAACTTACGTCACAATCTCATTAATAAGTAACTTAACATAAAAATAGCTGCTAATTCAATTGCACACTAATTTCACACCTCACGCGACGTTATAAAAGTAATAATAAATAACTCAGTAAATAAAAATACGATCAAGTCAACGTAATTGCGGTATTCAAATGGAAATCAAAGCAAATTCTAGAAATAGATTTCTAAAGGCGCCTTATGAATCAGAAAAGAAGATGTATGATTATTTGAAGATGGCCAATAAAGTAAATAAATAACTTACTTTTGCTTTGACTGGCTTAGGCTGATGATGCAGTAAATATACTTTGCTTCTGACAATATTAAGTTTTTTCATCTGAAACGTAAATGAAACGGTTTATTCATGAAACGAACAATAATAACAATAACAAAACCAAACATAAAACTGAAATGACAGGTGTGCTGTGAGATCTATCAACACACAGCTTGAACTACCTACTGAACGGACTGCGCTGAAATTTGGAACTCAGACAGTAATTTTGACGTTTACAGCCTTTAAAAAAGGATTTTCCTAAATTCACCCCATAAGGAGTTGAAAGTCTTGAAACATGGTCTTAAAGTTTCGTAACCTTTCAAAACTGCGAGCGCGATATTAATTTTGCATATAAAAAGCTTCGCCATTAAAACTTAGAAAAACACTGCAAATATAATGAAAAAGGCGATACTGTTGGCTCAAATAGAAGTTTGATCAGTTATGCCCAAGAAGAGAATTAACATAGTTCTGCCGCGATACTTGGCCGCACCGAGACCCCCCAAGTTGACAAACTTGCTTGAATACAAAGTACACCGTCTGTGTCACGGAGCTACGAAGTGCTTAAATAAATTGTAGAGCAGCTAAATTGGCTGAGTATCTGAACAAGCATTTGGTATTCCATAACTGGGATATTGCCATGATATTGTAAGTTGTTATACAATATCATGGCCAATTCCGACCAACATATTTTTGTGTGGTTCATTATCATCATCTCAGCCATAGGACGTCCACTGCTGAACATAGACCTCCCCCAATACTCACTTTCCATGTTGCTCGGTTGGTAGCGGCCTGCGTCCAGCTCCTTCCTGCTACTTTATGATGTCGTCGGTCCTCTTTGTGGGTGGCGTCCCGGTACGCGGCCTCCACCCCAGAACCTTACTGCTCCATCGGCCGTCAGTTCTGCGTACTATGTGCCCTGCCCATTGCCACTTCAGCTTGCTAATCCGTCGGGCTATGTCAGCGACTTTAGTTCTTTTACGGATCTCCTCATTTCTGATTCGATTTCTGTGGTTAACGTGAGAGAATATTCATTCAAATTCCACTATTTCCCTAGCTACAAGATACGTCGTCAGAATAGCATTTCTTGAGTCGACCGTACAAAGCAGTAACACCTAGCGCGATAACAACTTCTGACGTCACGCTACTCCAAACTCACAAGCTCCTTGTTTGCCGCAACTTGGCAATGGAATGTAAGTTTCAAACTAAATAAGAAGCATTTTTGAAATTGAAACGCAAGTCTTGTACAATTACTTTAAATGTGAAAGAATTACTTATTAAAAATTTTAGCGATATAGTCCAGTAGAATTAGCTTTTAAATCGGAAATAATTCCTACAAAAGATTTTATTGTTTTAATGGCTTCATTGGTTGCCCATTAAGACTCTCCTAAGTTTTCGACTTCGACGGAGTTGTGCTTAAGTGGTGGGGGCCCCCGAAAGAGGCATTTTTTCGGTTTTCCGGTTATACCGCGTAAAGGACTTACCCTATCAAAAAGTGGTCTTCATGACGNACATTAAGTATGTATCTAATTAATGCTTAATGCATGCAACTATGAATGAGCCTAGACTATATTTTCAGTAGGTAGGTATGCCTGTAATTGTAAAAATATAATTGTAAAAATGTAAAATAACCACGTGAATGTTTTATAATAACTTATCTTATTATAAGTATAGGTACTTTAAAACCAATTTAAAATATTATTTAGTAAGTATAAAACAAGGTTCCAGGGGTTAATTGTACCACGGGGTTGATTGTACCGCTACAATTGACCCCATGGAGACTGGTACAATTGTTCCAAGTAGGTAGTCAAGAGAACTTCACCTAAAATTCAGTCATTTTCACAGTGAATGCCAATAATTCGCTGTCAATACAAAGTTTAGAGCCTGGATAAACTATTGACAACAATACTTTGGTAACAAATAGCATATTAGGCAACTTATGGGCTCATATATTTGACATAAAAACTTACTGCGGCTGGGCAAAAAACAAAAATCCTTCCTGTACACCTTCGTTTCTCAGCACAAGCGCCGCCGACTGGTGAGCGGATGGAAACACAAAAAGCGCATATTTTGACGCTATGCACACAATCTAACGTCGCTTGTATGAAGAAATATCGCCGATGGTACTATTGACCCGTGGTACTATTGTACCCGGTCTCCCCTACCTACAAAAATTAAATTAAATTTCCATACTTTCCGATTTTCAAAATTAAAGAGCGGAAGAATGGGTCTGACTGAAGTAATTATAATATGAATATCAATGTAAATTTGTGCTTTATTATTTCAAATCAAAAATATTTTAGTGTAAGAGATTAGAATTAGAGACAGATTACGGAGTATGTTACGTTAAATCTAAGTCTAATGTAACTAAATTTAATCGTGTAACTATGTATGTAGCGTTTGTTATACGTGATGAACAGCAATTTTTGAAGTTTAACAAAAGAGACAAGTTAATTACACTAATATGAAATCACTTTTAACGTTGAAGACAAAGAAATAATGAAAATGCACTTTTGGCAAGACTTCAGCGTTCTATTATGAGGACTAATTATATTGAATGACTAATTTGGTCTCACAATAGCGAGTTTCTTAAACTTATCATCGAGATAAACACTTTATGCCACTTATCATTATCTAATGGATCCGTAGAGAAGTTTATTATTTGGCTAAGCAAATTATTTAACTGTGTTAATGTAAAGAAGTATTATTTATGGTGAAATTGAAACCATAACAAACTAAACAATTACAACCAGTCTTGTTAGCCGTTACCACAAAGTCTTAAAAGTTACCTTTTCTATTGTAATTTTTAGTTTATTAGTTCTATTCTACATATAAATAAAGAAGTAAAACTCCTGTTATCTTGAAATAGAGAAATACGGGTCTCAACGCGACGTTATTTATATGAGTTAGATGCTGTTATCTTGTTTTCAAATACGTAGAAAAAGCCTAGACTTTTGCGTATTCTATTTAATTACAAACATCATTCATGAATGTTTAATTACAGTAAACAATTTATAAGTCGATTGTATCTGAGATAAATTGATGAATAGATTTTATCTGAACAATTTAAGTTGGATTTTCACATGTCGGTTATCTCGACGATTTGAGTCAGATAAAATTAACAGGTTGATTTTATCTCGGTGATTTCAATCAGATAAATTCACTGGTATTATTTCAATAAAATAATTTTCATTCTTCCAACGTCGGTTAAATAGACGGTAAATAATGGCGCTTGCAACAGTGCCGAAATATCCGGAGGCTCGTAGAAAAAAGGAACATGGTAGCATTCCCGTCAATAATAATTATTGTAACGTTAGTAACCATGAAAGCTTAAAGGTGGGTTGCAACATCTTACTTTAACTATAACAAAAGTCAAAAATCTGTCAAACTCCATACAAAAAGCACCGGTTATCGTCATAGTTACGGTCAAAGTTAGGTAATGCAACTCAGCCTTAATCATTAAATAGCTATAATGAATACGACGCGTCAAGTGTACTATTAAGTTTTCTTGTTAACTCGTTAAACGTGCCTGCAAGAGCGGGCTGAATAAGTTATTGTTCGTTGTTCGAGGCAGGGCCCTCTTTTCTACTGGGCGAGAGCCCGCGTAAAGGGGGCCTAGACTGCTCTTAAAAATTCTGTGCAGCTGTTCCATTCTTTAATATGTTATTGATTGAATGACAAAATTATTGATTTGAGCTCTACAATGAGCGTAAGTTTTAAATACTAACCTAGAAATAATTTACAGTTATTTTTTCAAATCAGACTTAATAATAATAAGTTTAATCCGATGCCTTAGCCTAGGCGCAGACCACCCACTTTTAGTTGGCCGATAGTTGGATCGGGCTGTTCGTCAGTATGGACATGTATGAAAGTGCGCATATTACACCGATTTCAAATCGGCTAAATTCTTAATACAAATTAGAATCGGGCCCCAATATCAGCCAACTAAAAGCCGGTGATCTGCGTCTAGGCTTAAGGGCGGGCTTGATAACAGTTGGCATCAGGATTGGCCTTAAGTATAGCAATCTGTGCTACGTCGGTGTGGTGACGTAAAGGTTAAATTTCCCCACAGTTAGGGTGAGTGGGACGCATAAAGGCTTACTAAATGCTGCAGAGGGGCCCAGGACATCCATTAGGTTAAAGACGGCCCTGGAAAAGCGCGCTTAGCTGACCACGGGCTAGCTCCCACTTTGTATTGAATAGAAAATAAACTAAGCTTCATGCTAGGTTAGTAGTAGTTTCGCACGATTTTCCTTCGCACGAATGCGAATTCATGAGACACATTCGTGCGAAACTACTACTAACCCTTCATGCTTTGGCACGCAAATCTTATCTTCACTTAGGTATACTGAGTATTTTTTTATTTACTGCATCCACAAACAAAGATTATCTAGTTGTTTTTTGGCTTAATTAAGTAGATCCAATTGTGTAGGATTGAAGACAGTGATGCGGACTTTTTTCGTAGACTTCCAACTTGATCAATTCTAAGGTTTGGGTCAGATTTTAAATATAATTCGCATCATATAAGTATTGTTTTCATTTCGGAATGCCATAATACTTTAGGTATATCTACCATTATAATTAAGCTATCATTTCAATATTATGAAGTTGGTTCCGATATCACGTAAAATCACTTTCAATTTATTACATAACGAATTAAATGTTTCTGTCGATAAAACACGATTTATTTATTTATTTATTTATTTATTAACACCAACAAGACATACACCATTTTAGACAATATTATACATGCTTATACAGTGTGAGTCACGTTAAAGTGTACATATGAAAATAGATGAAACTAGACCTATTTATATCTACAAAAAAGAGGTCAAAAAATTTTTGGGATTTTTTTAAAAAATTTTATAGATTTTTTTTTCTTCCAATTACTTATTGTAAAGAAAACGTAATAACTTTTAAACTAAGCGGTATATCCTGATAAAGTAAAAACAGTAATAATGCTAAATAACAGGCAATATTAAAAAAATACAAAAAATACACAAAAAATGCCAAAAAATAATAAAAAATGTTACTTTTTGAAAAAAATTTGCTTAAAAATTCGTGTTTTTTTGGTTATTTGATAAATTTCTCCAAAAAATGCCCCTATAACAGGTGGTTTTTATTGTTTTGTATTATTCTCTATCGCATTACCTTTGTAAAACTNATATTGCTTGAAAATATATCCACATTAATCAGTTCGCTTGATGAGTCACTGAGCGAACCCATGTTGTTTGTGACATGTTTGTGTACTTTATTATAATTAGTCACTAGCCTATTAAGTGGTGCCTGGAGTCCCTGACGCGAAGATGAATTTCTCTGAACGAAGGGCATGTAAGAAGCTAGACGAATACCACGCGAGGGAGCACGAATATTGATCTGCAGAAGGTTAGGCGCATCAAGGACACCATTAACCAGCTTATGGAGAAACAAGTGATCCATCAGATTTCTTCGATCTTCCATGCAGTTCCATCCATTCCATGCTTCGAGCAAATATGCAGTGGGGGTTAGCTTTTTCTTCCTGGTAAACCTAACAACAAAGCACTTATCGACGTTTAAGCACATGCCGTTTCTAGAGCACCATGAATTCAAGTTGTTCAGGTCATTTTGTAGTAGCACTGAATCAGCAGGTGTGCGAATGGAGCGGAAGAGCTGCAGAAGAGCACGATATCTGTATCTAATTGTTTATTGACATTTTAATTAATAGGTTTTAAATACGACTTGATTTGTTACTTTGACAAGTTTAATCACCGGGTATTGGATATTTCATCATAAGTTTAATGAATCTTACTTAATTAAATACACATTGTGTTTGATTACAAGCACGCTAAATAGAGTTTGCCTGAAAGATAGGTAGGATCTAAAATCGTTTTCTAAACAACGGTCGTATGGCAGTAAAAATATGTAAACTTTTCTTGCAATCCCAAATATCTTTAAAAGTTAAGGAAAGTCTCACAATAACGTTTTCTTAAGATACACCGGTTAAGTTACTGTCCCAAATATTTATCCGACTTGTAAGTATAGTAATTCGAAAGTTTGGATAGGTATTTGGTTCTGTTTGGGGCGTGGCGCAACGTGTACAGACGAGGCAGAAAAGTTAAATACAATAACAGTCTTAATTTAGTAAATAATAGGCTCTATTTTGCAACAATCATGTATACCTAACCCTGTTCTGGTTGTATAAATATTCGGGTTATTGTCGATTTGCCACAAAGTCGATTCGTCACGAAAAAAAGCATGAGTAAATTCGTCACACGTTAATTATCTTATAGAAATTTATCTTGGAGTATTGACATACACATATCGACCCATAGTACAAGCACAGACAATATAATACTAGTGTACAAGCTTTGCTTAGTTTGATACTAGAGGCGCAGTGTAAAATTATCCAAGAATATTAATATATCTATTATATCATGTTTATGAGGAATTTACTTTCAAAATACGGAACTTACAAAAGTGTGATTAATCGACTTTGTGGCAATGGCAAATCGGCAACAACCCAAATATTCGTAGCTCAAAATCCCAATACCTTTTTTTAACGTAATAAAAATGTTTTATTTTTCCGTTCCACAGGTCCTTTGTTACTTTCAATTGCATTAACTTATTTTTTACTACACCATAAAATAAATGTTTTAATGCCAGCTCTGTATAATATCACACCGCGTACGAACATGTGCTCATTAAAGTATAATTAGACAACATAGTCCATTCCATTTATAGCGCGTGTTCGCTGGGTCTTTATACAAATTAAATAAGTATTAAAACGCTTTATCGGGTATTCATTTGAATGTGTTAATTTTAGAATCTTGATCTCATGGAGCGATGCGATTGTGAACTCAATTGTAATGAAGCTGTATTTGATTTTGTATATTTAATTTTTAGCGCATGGAAATAGCAACAATTATTAGCTAAACTTTTTTAATGCAAAATTACTTAAACATGAGTCGTCGACTTTTAAAATGTTATAAAAATTCACAGACATAGTACAAGTCGCCGTCCATACTTTTTACTAATTTTGTAAAGCCCGGCAAGGGCTTGGTTTGTAGAGTCCTTTAACTTATTTTCCAAAAACCCGACAAATGATTTTCCTCTTCTATGGCTTAAGGTCCTATGTCCCCTAGATGGGGCAGAGGGCGTTCACAACAGTGCTCCATCGCGTTCGGTCTTGAGCTTTGCGTTTGATCTCGCTCCAAGTCTTGCCGATCTTCTTCGCCTCGTCTGCCACAGTGCGCCGCCAAGTTTGCTTGGGGCGACCACGTTTGCGTTTTCCTTGGGGTTTTTTTCTTCTATGGTGACAACTATAATATTATCTTTGATTGCGGAGTAAAATAAAATTAAGACAGACAGACAGGTAAATCTCAGTTTAATAGAATTATACTTATCTGATCTCCATGATCAAATACCTATCGCTCATCTGCACGATTAGATAGCCTAGATTAGTCTTATACTCGTAAAAGGTAGAGGAGTTAAGACATGCCTAAGTACAGTCAGGGTCAAATAGTTTGTGACATTCAAAGTAGGTAGCCAAAAAGTTCGCAACACGTCTTTGTTACAATTGAAATAAGGTTGTGTTTGTCAACTTTTTGGCTACTTTGGGTGTCACGAACTATTGAAGCTGACTATACAATAAAACTGGAATAAAATTGTGTTTTTCAACTTTTTGGCTACTTTGGGTCACACGAACTATTGATGCTGACTGTACAATAAAACTGGAATAACCTTGTGGTATTAACTTATTGGCCACTTTAGGGGTCACGAACTATTTGACGCTGACTGTACAATATAATTGGAATAAAGTTGTATTGTGAACTTTTTAGCTACTTTGGGTGTCACGAATTATTGATGCTGACTGTACAATAAAACTGGAATAAGGTTGTGGTATCAACTTATTGGCCACTTTGGGTTTCACGAACTGTTTGCTGACTGTACTGGTTACAAGCGGTAGGTAATCACTCCACCGTCGCGCTACAGTGAGTAAGCTAATCTTTCCTTTCTATTTTCAGTTCGAAACCAACAAAGCCGTATGTCGGTAGATCATAATTACTCGTTTCTTTAGATTGCTGTTGGGATATCGCTTTTTGATTGGTTACTAGGATTGATTATCTCTTTCTCAATCTTCCTTATGGCTCTTAAAAGCTATACCTTTAAAGAACTTCATAAAAATAAGCAACTCGAAATCTGCAAAAAAATCAAAACAAAAACACGTCATTTAGCTCGTCGTTAAGTACCTACCGTTTTGAACTTGGAATATAGATTTTATTTTTGAATACAATGTTCTTTTTATTCTTTAAACAGTTTACAGAAAACAATAAAAAAACTTTAGTGGCCAGTTACGTGTAAAAACTTAATTTTAAAATTGTTTATGTTATTTGAATAGAACAGCAGTATTCCGCGCCAATATTAATTTACAAGTTGGTATGTTTGTTGCAAAACCAAGTTGCCTATGATTTTAGATCTTTTTTGCTTGCAAAGCGATGCTATGTTCAGTTTTCTGTGATTGTGTACTTTTTTGTCAGATCAGAGGTGGAATTGTGTAAAGAAATCGTAATCATTTGTCAGGTCATAACGTACGATTATTCTGTCAAACGCTTTGTTGTGGTTTAACTGACTTTATCGTACGTTATGAACTGTCAAATGATTACGATTGCTTTACACAATTCCACCTCAGGTTTACAATACTACCAGTTTCTATTGTCACAGAATAAACATGCAATGTTTATTCTACTACTTAAATGTATTGACTCGATCTTTATCGTCCTCGATAAATCGATAATGAGTGCTTTATTTAGGACCTCCTGGTCCTAAATAAAGCACTCATTACCGGCCCTCTGGAGGATTACGCGATCGGAATGAGTTAAGGGGCTTCTAAATGAACAATCGCTGCTCAATTAATAGCCTAAACACAACCATTAGTTCGAGAAACAATAATTATGGTTATACCGAAAATGGTAGACTGCTTTCGTTTATTTGAGGCCGGCAATGAATTGATATTATTTTGTTTTATTTGTATTACACGCACGAATTGTTGGAACAGTAAAAAGGGGTTTTATTTATACAGGGTGTTTGAAACGGTTAGGGACCAAATTTTTTTGTAGATGGCGTAAATTCATTTGGTCATTGCAGTCGTTAGTATATTGTACCTACACGAAATCTAGGATTAAATCCTTCAATATATTCCTTGCAAAATTCAAAGAATATAATAGGTCTATCAACATCTGGCTAGAGAGTATTTTAGTACTATCCAAAACCCTTGATAAATGTGAGATGCCAGGATTGGATAGATTTTATGGATGTAAAAAAGTAATTGAATGATGTTCTGGATCAACCTGTATAATTTCGATAATTACGATCCGTTGGAATGTGAAAACATTGAGTTTACCAAAATATTATTTTCCACCGGCAATTTACTTTGATGAAAAAGTTGTTTTCCGTGTTTCCCCTGCCTATAATATTTTTCATTTTCCTGTTTTGCAACACACCGCGCTTATTTGGGTTACTTTCAGTTCTGATTATGAGTGTTTCGCGTACGCAATAATTATTTCTAGTGCCTACATAGTTTACACGTGCCATTGAAACGTGGTGGGCTCCTGTGTACCTACAAAATAATATGTTCCTGCCATCCCGTTGTGTTAGAATAATAATCAGTCATCAGAATAAGTAATTTTTAAAAACTGCTCCGGAAAGTGTAATTCCAAAAATAAAAATAGTTGGCTGTAAATTAAAAAAAAACAAATGATAAATATCACTAATTCATTATTAACTTAGTGACGTACCTGCATTCACTAATAGAGTGACGAAAGGGCACAAAACCCGGAATCACTAACCTCGCGCACTCGTTCCGGGAATTTGTCAAAGAACAAGCATAAATAGTGTCAAATCTGTTAACCTAGTGCCCTTGCACATATTCAGTGAATCAGTGACGAAACGATACAGAAAGCAGACAATCTCCTTAACAGTGGCGCAGGAATGACGAACCTCGCGCACTCGTTGGGCTAATGCCCGTTTTCATCAATCCCTAATTTTTAAGTGACCCCTATGGTAATACATAACAGGCATGTTGTTTTCTTAGGAGTCACTTAAAAATTAGGGATTGATGGTGAAAACGGTGAAAACATTATCAAGAAACAAAAAGTGCTAACTGAAAAAAAAACCAAAGAAGAACTTTTCACTGTTAACCTAGTGCATATTATATACTCGACACTTGTACTTATTCAGTGAATTAGTGACGAAACGATACAGAAAGCAGACAATCGCCCAGGAATGCCGGGGCATTAGTCATTTCGGGGCCATTTGCCGGAATCACTAACCTCGCGCACTCGCCCCGGGGATTTATCACCGTTCTACGTCGCCAAGTTCAAGTGGGTACACTTTAGACAGTTTTACGTTAGCTTTGGGTGACATTTTTGGGTCCAAAGTAGTTTTAATTTTTATGAAATTACGTTTGTATGAGATTAAACGGTGTTTCTTTACGAGATCGAATCAGAAATGAGGAGATCCGTAAACGAACTGAAGTCGCTGACATAGCCCGATGGATTAGCAAGCTGAAGTGGCAATGGGCAGGGCACATAGTACGCAGAACTGACGGCCGATGGGGCAGCAAGGTTCTGGAGTGGAGGCCGCGTAGCGGAAAACGCAGCGTGGGACGTCCACCCACAAGGTGGACTGACGACATCAAAAAGGTAGCAGGAAAGCGCTGGACGCAGGCCGCTACCAACCGGGTAACATGGAAAGCATTGGGGGAGGCCTATGTTCAGCAGTGGACTTCCTGTGGCTGAGATGATGATGATGGTGATGGGATTGAACTAAGATTTAAATAGAGTTAAGTACAGTAGAAAATAAGAGTTAAGTACAGTAGTCACGCGTATCTCTCTAACTACTTGACACTGGCAGACTCACTGCGTGGCGCACTGCGCGCTTCAGCGGGACAGTCCATCCAAAAAAAGAGCAAAGTAGCAAATATTTATAAAACAGATAATTAAAAGAACAATCAAATCTTACTTAAATCTAAAAGGTCGTTCTGTTGGCCAAATTCCAACAGTTGGAAGTGGGTATAAATGTATAGCCGTGGAATCAAATTGAAGTTAATCTTGATGATAAAAAAATGTGAATACGTTTTTTTATGCAGAACAAGGCAGGTATTTAACCGCAATCGCATCTGATGTTGAGTGAAATGCAGTCTAGGATGATACATCTGCCCTGTAAGAGCCTATTGTACTGATGATGAGAAAACTTTTACAAAGAATGACGTAACGCAACATAACAGTAATATAGGTAAAGATATATCAACTAAGCGTTTACTGGTAACAAACTGCAACGAGCTCACGTTAAAGCTGCCCATAAAATGAATCACAAACGATCTTGGATTTCAAAAGAACTCAGCGCAATCTACTCGTATGTTACAGTAAAACAGCTTGTGTAATTGAGGTAACTGGTAATACTTTCCATGTTAGGAACCTTTATGCATATTGAAACGTTTTCCCGATACATAAAGTAACAAATAATCAAGATAAGTAATTATTTACCGTAACGCCTAACGTTAATCACGGACACGGATGTCTTTTTCTTCAAGTAACGTTCAGTAACGTTTAACTCTTTACCTACCTACGTTGTATTCTGCATTAAAACTTATTAAAACAGTAGGTACATAAATCCCAGTAGATTCCACGATAACAAAATTCTAAAGTTATAAAATGTGCACGTAAACACAACTTATGGGCGAAACACAATTATTTTGGCCACATTTATAGCGCAATTTACAACCCATGCGAAGATTTAGAAACCCCGTTCATACTCTTTAATTTATCACCGGCTTACGTTCGCAGCTCGGGCGCACACTTAAGACAAGTCTAGGAATGTATTATAAATTCCGACCGCAACTTTGACTCTTGAGACTTAACAAAATAGGGGCAAATTCTGTACGCGTTAGTGTGGCTGAATTTCATATGATGTGCGAATTAGAGAAGTTCACAGCTTTTGTTATGGTACATTTTATTAGTTGTGTGGTGGAGTAAAATAGGATCACCCCCACTCTTCCCGTGGACGTCGCCTAGCTTATTAAGGGACACATAATGCGAACATCAGGCCTCCCTAACCTAAACGAACTCCTATGTTCTTCTGATTAATTTCGTTGCGGGTCCAATGACAGTTTAACTTTCCCCCGGGACAAACTTGACCTTCATTGGTTGGGTTTTTGTGGCGGTCAAGCTGTAGATCCTGGCTACACCGGAATTGCAGTGGTGGGAACGAGAGGTGGGAATAGTCCCTCCCTAACCTGTGTAGCCAGCGGAGTTTAGGCCAAATACTCCATTATTTTGCTTCTGGTAAATTATAGAGGGTTCGTCCTCCTGCAGTGGAGTCTGGAGAATAAATATAGCCTGATTATGAGATACTTACGTACAAAATTAAGTCCTCATAATATTAATTCGGATCACCATAGAGAGGTACAAAATGAACTTTTTTTTAAAAAGATTATTAGCAATTTGTATTGCCCAAATTACTAATAGTCCCATTAGCCCCTTGTGTTATGCTAAATAAGCTTGTATTACGAGTGGGCTCACCACAATAGTCGAGCGGCGGTGGGATTCGAACCCGCGTTCCTCGGATCTCGAGTCGACTCCACTCCGATCCATTCATCATTCGGCTATCGTGGCTATAAACGGTGAGGATTATGTAGGTGTGGTTTAAGTATTTGTTTAAAATATGAACGGACTTAACCAAAAACCTTGCCACTGTACTTTACTGTACTTACTATACATAAAAGTGAGTGTTTAGATTTTCACTTATTGTCTCACTCATCGCTACCTCCTTTTACCTATATGCCTTGCCATCATATCTCGTATGTTCACGTTCCAAGAAAAGCGTAAGCGCTAGCGCTTTCCTGAGCTGCTTACCTAAGTCTATTGTAACTTGTAAGCGCTATACAGCGCTACATAAACCCGGAACAAAAGCGAGATATCATGGATCATATTGTCGCTTGACGTTGGACAACTTTTATTGTCATAGTTCTGAGCTTGCATTGTCTTATTTTATAGTAGGTATACTTGATAAATAATTCATATTTCTTGGACGCTTCAGTTTACGAGACATTAATTCTTTTATGTGGCCATCTGCCATTGTGAATAGCTAATTAATATAATTAGTTAAGTGAATTTATTTTTCTTTTAACACTAATATTTTTAAACGAATGTAAATTGATTTGTGAAAGTAATGGGAAGCACCTAGATAGGTACGAGGAGCGCAGGACCAGTCGTTTTGAAATCCTTAAGGGATACCCTTATCGAGCAGTGGACGTCCTTAGGTTGAAACGAATGAACGAAATTGACTTGTAGCTGGCATGCAAAAAAAAAACGGTAGCAAACTATTTAAGCTGTCCCTTTTCATTCATCAAGGGGTGAGAGAGACGTCCTGTAATTCAAGTAGAGTCGACTATTACGGAATCAAGCACCGGCGTTGTAACCAAAGCTTTAATAACTTTATGACCGGCTTTTAATTCATTATAGTTTATGGTTACGTGTTAAATTATGCGCGGCGTTAAAACTTATTGTTAGACGTTAACTCCCCGATTCATTCCCTTTCGCTAAAGTTGGGATGATGAAAATTTATGGAGAAACTATTTAACGATCTTGAGGCTTGATAATGTTGTTAGAAATCTTTAAGGATCAAAATATTGGTAAATTACTTAGAAACTACGTAGCTATGAATTCGACAACTTTTGAGGAATAGGGAAAATTATTATAAATGTGTTATTTCTTAAATATGTTTGGGTCACTACTCAAAATGTTGGCACTTTGAGTAAAAGTGCTAGTTAAGTCTCTGATTGACGTATAATACTCGTCTCTGATACTTTTCTTGTCAAGACGACTCTTCCGAAATGTTGAGTTTCATACCATTACCTACACGGTATAAAATTACCCGAAATGCTGTTTGAATCTTTCACTAGCTTGGTTAAGCATAATTTGTGGATGGATCATTTGTATAATAAAATATCCCATACCCTCTCGCTGTTACTTGCCGTATTCCAAAGTGGTAATGTGATTTTTACTTGATTTGCCACTTTGGATTTATTATTTATAAACATATCTCAAAAGGAAGACCCTTAAAAGAAGAATATAAAGTATCGCTTACAAATATTATATTTAATTTTCAAACTCCGTCAAAGTAAATCCGATTTACATTCTATGGAACCCATCGAAGTTTAAGCTCTCATAAATTGCTTTTTCGCATTAAAATCTTGAAAATTTCTTTCATCAAGTGTCATTGATAACGCTTCAATACGCTCCATTAAAATGAAGAGAGTTGTTAATGTTTGATTACGTATAATTGAAGGACGTATGGAATTTCTCGAAGTAGTATTCCATCATTAGGTATTACAGATTCATAAAAAGGTAGTAAAGGAATCACATACAAGGAAAACATGAACTTTAGTGTGTTTTCATGTTATTTGCAATCAAAACACCATTGAGACGGGAAAGCAGACATAAATTGCGTTCTATTGAGACTAGAAAATCCGAGATTCGTTTCGTGGAATACTCGTATTTACTTATTGTGAGTTGATACTTAAGTGTACATTTTATTAAAGATATGAAATCTATGTTATTTGCTTCAAAGTATAAAGATTGAGTATCATTTTATAATTCAGTACCTTCTACCTAAAATTTTCACTATCATAGCTAGAATCGTAGTACTCGTACCTATTCATAATAATCTTAGGGAGAGTTATCGTTTCTTTCTAAATTTAGGTAGGTGCTAATTAATGTTAGGTAGTTAGGTACATAAGCACCGTCTGAATAAATTTAACAAATTCAAAGACTTCAATATAATAATGAATTATTATTGCGTAGTAATGAAATAAATATCGCATAGTCAGGCGTGAAGCTAAATATCCGATACATTACAGCCTGGGGTTAATTCTGCAACCATTCGATATCGCTCCGTTCATCCCACACCTACTGGCCAGCAGCCAGTGATGTACTAAATAAAAAGAGACGAAACTATACGATTATTATTTATTTGTTTATTTATTTATTTATACTTCAATGCCAAAAATATTAACATTAGGCGAACTTAATGCCATAAGGCGTTCTCATCCAGTTTTCCAGTTTTATTATATCGAAATCATTTTCTTAGTGAAGCTACTATAGTCTGATACGATCAGCGCTGCGTTTACGACTTTTCTTATTATAAAAATCTTATTTAACTAGAAACAAAACGGCGCCAACTAATATCAACGAAAAATTATAGTGCCGTAAAAATAAGTTTAACGAACTTTTAATTTCAGCAATTTAACAACAAATTACGTCATAAATAAAAGCCACGGGCAAGTTTTATTGAAATGCATAAATTTTAATTGCCCACAATAAGCACCGTGAAAATACTAACTTGAAAGCTATAAAGACCCCCCAAATGTTAAGTCCAACTCAAGCGGTTGGCGTCGAAAGAATTGCCGTAAATCATTTTTATTGGTTTGTATAAGTGATGTGATTGATTGAACAATATTTCAGTAGTTTTTATAGTACTTTATGGGCTATTTATAAAGCTCGTACCAATAAAAATAATCGTTGTAGTCTTCAGGTTATAGCTTTAAACTTTTCTTGACTGGTAAGCACTACCCAATTAGGTACTTGTTAGTGTTGAGTACATACACCGCAAATTATACTTTAAAATTTAACAAAACCACTTCCCAACGCTGTGCATATAACAAGAAATTAAATTAGGATTGGGGATCATACTCGTAAAATTCTATTGACACTAAAGTTAAAGAAGCACTGCTTTGTGCTGCAAATTGAGTGACATAACAATAAATTAATGTCTCAAATGTGTCGTACTTATAAACTAACGGGACTATTCCCACCTCTCGTTCCCACCACTGCAACTCCTGTGTAGCCAGGATCTACAGCTTGACCGCCACAAAAACCCAACCAATGAAGGTCAAGTTTGTCCCGGGGGAAAGTTAAACTCTCATTGGACCCGCAACGAAATTAATCAGAAGAACATAGGAGGAGTTCGAAAATAAGGTTCGACTTCCCTCCATTGCAAAGCGGATGACAGGTGACAAACAAAGGTTTAAAACCTTTAAGAAAAAGATTATGCACCACGGACAATAAATTAAATTAAGGGGGCCTATCTTATGAGCAATTAGCAACTACCTGCCAATAATATTTTTCACAAAATCGCTTAAAAGCACGGAAATTTTTCCTTGTCGCGACAAGATCGGTGTAATAAATTGCGGAAACAGATGTATGTTGTATTGAATTAAGCATTATATCACGTTCATGTTTCCAAAGATCACACTCCCGCAAGATATGATGGGCAGACTGCTCATGACTGACATCATCAGTGGAACACTCGCAAAAAGGAGACGGAACTAGTTTGAATTCGTGAAGTTTATGTTTAAAGTTGCCATGTCCCGTGAGGAACTGCGACGAGCAAGCCTAGTTAGACGTTCGCGTAGGTACATTCGGGAAGAATTTATATAGGTAAGTGACGTCCTTTGACTGACGTATCCCATCTTTTTTGCCATTCATTTAGTAAATCTTCTTCAACGACTTCTCGGGAATCAAATAATCGACTTATTTTAGAACGATCGCGGCTATTTAAGAAATCGGAGGTTAATTTTCCCTTGATGCGAAGTACATAGCCGCACGCTTTTGTACCTCTAAGTCGACCGGCAGTACACCAGCCAGGACTGGCAGAGCCTCCGTGCTCACAGTTCTGTAAGCTTTGCAAAGAAAAATCAATGCAAGGCGTTGACTTTGAAGTAGTTTCCGTCGAGCGGCTCCTATAGTATCTCTGTCAGCCCAAACTGGTGCACCATAGCAAATGGAGCTTAAATAAGTGGCCGAATATACATATTACTCGGAGGATTTTAAACGTTAGACCCCACGTCGAGGTACTTATAAACTAAACGAAATTAAATTATGTTAAGTTTCACTTAAGGTAACAACACAAGCAATTACAAATCTATTCTACAGGACAAGTAATTACTTATTCCATTGCCTTCGTTTTTAACGAGTAAGTTAATAGTGATTGATATCGCGTTGGTTTCCGCTCGAGCGCAGTCCCGTGGTCAGAGTCAGAGTGATGTGTCAAGCGAGACCGAGGCTACACGTTTTGCGTCATTCATTAGGTACCTATATTGGTTTGAGATTTCTGTAATAGTTTAATTTATATTATTTTAGAACTCAAATATTTAAATTTTAAATCAAAGCTACTCGAATTCACCATCAAATTAGGTAACATACGANGATTTTAAATTTATTTCAATATTTTCTAAGTTACGTAAGTTTTAACTAAAAACTGTTAATATTCTGTTTAACAGTTTATTGAGTTATAAGAAAAAAGTCATAAATGGTCTATAATTAAAATACTTTCTTTAATTTTTCATCTCAATGTGTTTGAAATCTTTAAGTGGGCAATAGCTATACGGTTTACCCTAATTATTATTAACGGGATTGCTACATTTGCTACCTTAATTTTAAGATTCCGATATTTCGGCACTGTTACAAGCGCCATGGTCACGAAGTAACGGAGGAAACTTGCGGGTGAGATTAATCTGAAAATTATAAATAACTTGAAAAATTCGAACTGCCTGAGACGGGAATTGCACCCACAAGATTAATGTGTCCTGTGATTGGTCTAAAATGTAAATAATGATATTTAACCAACCAAAACCAATCTGTGTATATTTTTTCTTTTAAATTCTATCCACTACCACGAACATAAGTATCAATACCTATCGTCACTCTACAGTATGACGTTCGGTATTATGTTGTTCTAGAATTGTAGCTAGAACTTTCCCTATAGTGTTTATAACAATGATATCAGTATTCCACTTTCCTATAACCGAATAGGTATATTATTAATACGTTTAATATTATTATGTATTAACTCCAGATTCGTCGAACTCGACAAAATTATGTGTTGCGATCTCAGATAAGGAAGCATGGTCTACATTCCTGTAGCCGTCCACGATATGAATCAAACTTGAAGTCTGCCGCGTGCGAAAACAGAACCGGAATCGCAATGATCCATTGCCTCTAGGGAGGCTTCCGGCGACTGGGACCGCAATTAACTGGGACCGCGGTCCCAGTCGCCGGATCCATAAAAAATAAATAATTTTCTTCCGGCAACTGGGACCACTCATAGATAACTTAGAAAAATATATTATTCAGGCCAAAATCGGTACAGTCATACGAAAAAAATTTCGAAATTATTTATGAATATCATTGATTCGTTCTAGAAATGATTTTATACTATGCGCTCAGGAATAAGTAGATTAAGCTAGGCCATTTTTACATAATACACACGTGCAGGTAAACACAAAGGGAATTATATGATTGATTATATTATTTACTGAATTTCATATGTAGTACAATTTAATGCTTATTATTTTTTCCCCTTAGAATCTACTATAAATCCACTATAAATCTACTATGAGTACTAAACGACTGAATTTTTTATTAAATCAGTATAACCAAGCTATGGCGTTTAATAATTGATATTTTAAAATAAAAAGGATTTTTCTTCAATTATTACACTTAAAAAAGTTTCGTTTGGATTTCAGTTATCATTTACGAGTGGTCCCAGTTGCTGGAAGAATATTATTTATATTTTACGGATCCGGCGACTGGGACCGCGGTCCCAGTTAATTGCGGTCCCAGTCGCCGGAAGCCTCCTCTAGGCAGCGAGAGATATGGCGCCTGATTGGTCATTACGCCAGTTTGCGTCCACCTAATTCGCATTCAAATGACGGATTGATCACTCTTCTAGTTTCTAAGTTAGTATTTTTTTTTCACTAAGTTTGTACCTAACAAAAAAAAGTTTGTACTAAAAAAAATCTCTTTCCTTTTTAAAACAGTGGAAAATAGTGAGGAGTGCCTCCTGCATATACGTCCAAGCATTCATAAAAGCCGTACGGTTTAGTTAGTGCACCGTTATTTTCCACTGTTATAGTATTAAAAGTGGCTTTGTTAGGACGCCAATAGAGCGATGGACGCGAACAGGCGACATGACCCTATAATGCTGTCGCGATTGGCGAACTCGATGCAAATGCGCTGTTTACGCTGCAAGCGTAAAACGGATATCTCAATACGTCAGCAAGCCCGCAGCGAGCGGCAAATTAATTCGCTTGTGGTGACTAATGCAAATGAGCGAGTTCACTATTGAAAATTTGGCCCAATAGCATTGTAATTAGCCAACTTAATGTTGTGCTAATGAAAGAACAGAGCAAACATGATAGGTGGTGTTTAGCATATTATTTGGCGAAACCATTTTAAATTAAGCTTATTGGAGAAATCCCTACTGTTCTGATTCAATTATTTAACAACGATAGCTAGTAATGTGTAAATGCGAATTCCAATTGATATCGATCGACCAATCGAAAACGAATTAATTTATGAGTCTTGTAAGACAATTATTAAGCTCCTTAATGGATATCATAAATACATCACTAACTTAACACTTCTTGTAAGCTCACTGACTCCATTAAAACAAATAATGAAATGTTTTCCTCCTATCCATTTAAGTACAATTAATTAACACACGATTATGTGTAGGTACTTATTACATGCAATAAAAGTTCTAGATTGAATCTGAAGTCTGCAAAGTTTCAGCAGTTTTATAGACTAAGAGCTAGTGAACGCCCGACCTACGTCATTTTATAAAAGCTGAAAGTTTATCAGCGTATGCTCCCAATATTATTATGTTAGTTATTGGAATGACAGAGTCATCGTGGCTTTGGGAGCTACCCTAAAAAACTGTCTGACAAGGAGATGGAACTGTCAAAACTATCAGGCTGTTGGGGAAAATATTTCTAATTATTGCCCAAATATCTATATATATAAAAGAAAGTCGTGTTAGTTACTTCGCTTATAACTCAAGAACGGCTGAACCGATTTAGCTGAAAATTGTCAGGGAGGTAGTTTAGAGCCAGGAGAAGGACATAGGATACTTTTTATCCCGTTCGAAATTAAAAAAAAGTCTGCTTATTTATTGCCATTAAGGTGGAACAAAGTTCGCCGGGTCAGCTAGTTATACATAAAAATCAGATTTTATGGTATAACGTTAGTAAAATTACAGTCTATTGAATATACAGAAAAAGCCACCGTAAAAGTTAGACTTACGTTATACCATAAAATCTGATTTTATGTATAATATCTGTTTCGGTCTGGAGTTTACTAGCTCTTCGTCTATTAACGCTGCAAGCGTAATGAACATTACAATACGTCAGCACTCGGTGTTGGAGCAAATTTATTTCGTAAACAGATACAAATAAGTGGAATTTCTTCCCAAATTGAAATTAAATAGAGCAACGCTGGCAATGGCTTTCATGTTTGCAACTTTGTGCTAAATTACTTCATAACTTGAGACGTTTAAGGCGGAATTTAATAATTAAGGAGAAGTTTTACGCTTAATTTTAACATAAGTAGCTCGTTTTAGCAAAATGCAACAACCTACTTATAGAACCTTTAAAACCATTAACCCCTACATACCTACTTAAAACATTTTTTTTATGATTCAGGGCATTCAGGCATTTTATCCATTATGTGATGAAAATGCACGTTGTCCTACTTACTATTTATAACATTCTTTATGCAAAAAAGGGTTTTGCGTATAAATTAAAAGCTATGTTGTGCCATCAGAAGGCAATTTTACCTTTGACTTTAACTAATAGTTTCCCTTAAAGGAACAAATAACTACATTGCACCACAATGTAAAACAACAGGCGTTATGTCACTCGCAAATATTTTAATACGTACAGTCGTACATCATCAGTTAATCGTATTATTACGAAACCGTACCTATTAAAAGCTGCATAAGGTGTCACATCGTTTGATGTGCTAATGTATGTACATATTTGCAATACACTTATCATTATGTAAACGCTGGCGGTGTATTTATAATGTGAATCATCCGCGCCGCTATATCATAATATGTTAACATACCTACATATAAACTTCCGAGCTAAATATAGAAGTTAATAAAAAGTTCTGAAAGAGTTATGTGAATGCAATGAAGCGCTCGTTCAAAGAAGTTTGTGACGTCATCCGATTGTTTATTGTTTCTCAATTGTTTGAGTTATTCGAAAAAGAAATACTTAGGCTGGGTTGCACCATCTTTTCAAACGTCAAAAATATGTCAAACTCCATATAAAAACATCGGTTATCGTTATAGTTACCGTCAAAGTTAGGTGGTGCAATTCAGCCTTAGAATTTTTTATTTCTACACCTCCCACCTCACTTAAATACCATAAAATCTGCTACATAATATCGTAAGAATATCATAAAACGTGCTGTTTCAGTAGTAAGTATCAATATTACCTATTTACTTTACAATAATATTTACTTGTTATTTATACATAAATGGGGATAATCAAGTGTCAAACACAATTATTTGTTCGCAAGATAAATGAATGAATTCTATTTGTGTTGACCTTACTTCATGTAATAGTATATTCAGAGTATTTAAAAAGATCAAACTGATACCATACATTGAAATCTAATACAAATCGTTTACAATAACAACGGAACAACAAAGGAAGCCAATGAGAGCAAATAGGTAGGAAAAAATGACAAATAACCAAAGACTTGTAACTATTCTATTAGACAAGCTGTTATAATAAAAATTGTGTCACAGCGTGCGCGTGCGCCGATAGCCTAAAATAACTTAAAATCACTATTTACGTGCACACCTTGCGTAACGTTTTATCAATATCCAAAAGAAATGTATACGTTACGTTCGTGGATTGGATTTAGTACAAGCCAACATCATGTCACCCAAAACGAGAACAGTGTTAAAATTATAGAGCGGTTAGTTAAATAAACCAAATACTTTAATCAGAGCCCGCATTCACATTAAAATTGTTTATAGGCCTCCTCCAATGACTTCCACATAGCACGGTTGGTAGCGGCCTGCATCCAGCGCCTTCCTGCTACCTTTATCAGGTCATCGGTCCACCTTGTGGGTGGACGTCCCACGCTGCATTTTCCGGTACGTAGCCTCCACTCCAGAACCTTGCTGCCCCATTGCATCGGTCGTCAGTTCTCGTTTCGCTCGATCCCAATCAAGTAAAATTTTTATTTATTTATACCATCAACAACAAAGTAAGCAATATCTCAGTTCAGCCTGTCTATTAGTGCATAGCAGTCTTTACAAAGTATCATGAATAACCGAAGATACTATCGCGACTACAATGTTGCATCTATTATGCCACAGAGATGCGAGGTCAAACTACAAGGTGAGAGCAGTGGGCGAGCACTAGTTTGATTTCGTCGTAGGCAGTTAGATAGTTAGCAGTAGTGCTTACTTTCAGACCACTAACTTCTATCAATTAAGATGTACTTGGTAGATTTTTTCATAAAGGTGGCAGGAAGGCGCTGAATAGGTACAGGCCGCTACCAACCGATCATTATGGAAATCATTGGGGAGGCTTTCGGCAGTGACGCCTATTGCTGAAAAGATGATAGATTTTTTCAATTATTTGAGTTTTTGAATCGCTTTTATACATGTCACAAATCAGTATAGCTTTAAATCTTCCAAACAATAATATTGGCCAATGCCGTGAAGTAGCACTAGAGTCAGTCATCATTTTCAGCTTGTTTTGTGAAGAACTGGAATATAAGCTCTATTCTTTCATTTGGAAAGAGTTACATTTATTTCTATGTAACATAGCTGAAAAATAAACAATCAGATCTCAGGAAATGAGTAATTGATAATCCGTAACAAAAATTCAACTTAATACTTTGTCCAGTCAGAAGTCCTCAACTGCGCTTAGATACTTTTAACTAGGACGGACGACGACGTTGTTAATTAACCATTACTTTCTGTCGACCGAACAGACAACTGTTTTCGTGAAAAATATTTTTAAGTCTTGTTTGAAAGATAAAGTGGAGTATTCTTACAAACTAAGTAGTTTCAAGAGGACTAAAATTCCAAAGAAATAAAGTATTTTATTAAGAAATTGTGTAGAAACAATTAAGAGGGCTTGTTAGCTTATTAACATAGATACTAGTGCTCCAGAAATGCCACCACTATCACTTGTCACCACTAATAAATTCCACTTCTAGCAGTAATTAATTTTGCTAATTGAAGACTCGTGTAAACCCTAGTCCCGTCAACCTCCCCTGCGTTAGAGACTTTTAACGTTACGAATAGGGACTTAAGTCCGGGACTGTGAGGCGAAGACATTTTAACTTATTACTAATTAACCGTCAGTCTGTCGACAGAGAAACAGATAAATGGTTCTTGTAGAAAATTTGGTTAATTGCGGTCCCCTGAAACGATTATGACAAGATGTTTCTGCCAAAACAGACCCTGTTGTTAAAGCTGGAATTTAGCTTTAATTTCATAATCTGATAAAGCTGTCGTTTATCAATCAACATTTGATAAAAGTTGCGAAATTATGACCGTTAAACGCCACATTAAAAACAGTTGAATACCTATTTAAGACTTAAGTTAGGTACCTAATCTTAAGGTAATATCATTACACTGTTTTCGTATGATAAATTATTATGAGACTTTTATTATCAAGCTACTGAGTTACTATTTTTGAGTGAAAAGGACGCAGGTGGAAGCTTTTAGTCGGTGGTAAGGTGTAAATTTGCTACGTCAGACATTTATAGTCCGTTCCAATAAAATTTGGCAGCCTTGCAAGCAAATATGGCCAACTTTGGCACCGAGTGTTGAGGATGTATTCACATCCACCGTTGATGGCACGATGTCATAACGTTAAGCTTGAACGGTGGCTAATGTGATTCTAACTCGATTGTTAGCTTTTATATCAAACACACTTTGATGAATAGAACAATATTGGATGGTAGGCACTATTTTATTGCCGATATACACGGCACGCCCCAAATGTTGTGATTTTTATAAGAGTTTTTTATGGTGTATTTTTCACTATTTGTGGAGTGGTAAGCACAAAAATAGAAGTCGTGTATAATTTGAAATCAATGTTAAATCATTTATTATCAACTATGGACCATTTTAGACAATACTAGCGGCCGCCCGCGACTTCGTACGCGTGGATCCCGTTGTACCCCCTTCATCTATCTTACGCGGTTTAGATTTTATCATACAAATGTGTTTTCCCGCTAACTCCCGTTCCCGTGGGAATTTTGCAATATCCTGTTGTAACTAAGCTTTAAGTTTACTAAGGTACCTGCATGCCGAATTTCAAGCGTCTAACTTAAGCGGTTCAGATTTTTCATACAAAACGATTTTCCCGCTAATTCCCATTCCCGTGGGAATTCCTAAGTATCCTATAACCTGCCCAGGAGTATGAAGAATAATTGTGCCAAGTTTCGTTAAAATCCGTCGAGTAGTTTTTGTTTCTATAAGGAACATACAGACAGACAGACAGACAGACAGACAGACAGACAGACAAAAATTTTACTGATTGCATTTTTGGCATCAGTATCGATCACTAATCACCCCCTGATAGTTATTTTGAAAATATATTTAATGTACAGAATTGACCTTTCTACAGATTTATTATAAGTATAGATTTACCTATCTCATAATATTATTATTCTATGTCGCAAAGCTTCAGTCACTGTTTAGACAGAGAAGGCCAAGAAAAGTGACGTAACATAAGCCGGTCCATTATACAGCTATGGAAAATCTTTTTTCGTGGAACTGACGGATTTTCTTTATAATCTTATATCTCGCCTATTTTGCCTTTAATATTGTTTGTTTCATCGGTATTCAAAAGCTTTGTCTTCTATGATATACTGGCAATTTATTTTTCTACGAAACTACGCAGTAAAGAATACCTAATAAGAATACCTAAGGTATTTGTTGTGGACAGTTAATTTATTTTGTTCAATTTTGTTACTTTATTACGTGCTTGGATGAGCTAAAACTTTGAAAGTCACTCAGACTAAGTACTATCAATTAAATTACTTTATCGAAAGAAACTTAGTAATCTCTATAATTATATTTAGTTGAGTACACAATCAAAACTTTTTTCATGACAAGAATCATTCGTGAGAAAGGTTGAAAGTTTAGATACCTAGGTACTCTTAAATGGTTTCTCATTTGCTATTTCTATTAACTTTAGTAACTTTTCACTAAAAATTTTAACACAAAATTCTATATTTAAGCAAACTGAAAAATTGTGGCAAAGTTTTCGTGTATTTTTCAAAACATGTTACCGATAAAATAAACCAATTTTGCGCACGAATAAAAGGCATTAAACAATGTCTATCAGCAGTTCGGTAAAACGTTGAAATATTAAAATAAAGAATTACAAAGAACGGAACTAATAAACGAGTCGGTTCAAAACAAGCTATTCATCACCGTGGCTTATTTGATCACAGCCCGGGGAGGACAACCAGTTCATGCTGAATATCCATCCAGTGCTTAAATAAATTAGGAGTACTTATTTTAGGGAAAAAAATGTTTGGAGCACAAAGACGTTGACTGATAAGGCCAGTAATATTTTTAGATATACAAGTAAGTATTGGACAAACGTATTAAATCTGAATAATTATCATCATCAGCATTTCAGCCGCAGGACGTCCACTGCTGAACACATAAGCACAGTAGATAAATCATATATATGTATACTGTGACATAAGCCTTAATTTTCATGTTGTGATAATTTACTGTTGTGTAAATCTGACAGATGTGATAATTTACTGTTTTATTAATTATCACATGTCATATTCAATTGTGCTAAAAACAAACAGCTCAGCTTCAATAACAAAGTTTTTCTATTTGGGCTTTGTTTTCAGTGCACGCGCCGCGGCGCCGTTCGCGTAATATATTCAAACGGTCTTATTACTGAATCGGAATTCTTTGTAGTGGACACATTGCTGCAAACTGCGCGAGTCTATGCCTGCACATGTTGCGAAATACTTTATTGTTTTACAATCATATTACTTACTTTTGTAGCAGAATTGTGTTTTACTACTGAATATTTTATTTGAACACGTGTTTTACGACCACTCTGCACGACTGATAGAGCTGTCGGTCAAGCCAGCTTCTCGCTAAGTAGAGTGAGAGTGTAGATTTGGAAATGGAGAGAACGTTTTAATGAATGACACAACTACAGCAGTGAGTCGTTTTACTCTATCTATGTGGTATCTTACTTCAACAATTAATGTTTATTGTTTTTTAATGTTATCTTAAATTCATTCATTTAATTTTCTGAAATTGACTATCCTAGGTAAACTCTACGACCTTCTACTTGCCATACGATTGCTCTGACCACAGAAATACGTATTGATTAACTTGTAAACAGTTTGATGCGACGCGACACTACGCTACACCCTGCTTCATACGCAACGCGACAAGGCGAATCGAAATTGAAACTAAACTGTACCATTGCGTATTTCGCTACGTTACATCGCGTCACTCTACTTTACAGGCCTGAAAATAAAATAGTCCGTATTTATATACGGCCTCCATATTGATGGGTGACGAGTGCATGCACAATGCAACAGTTACATCACCACAGCTCACGACTACATCAATATTTTCTTTGCAAGTAAACTGAGAGGCTAACCTTCACATTTTGTTCAAGGTCTACGTTCCATTTCATCTTTTAACTGTCATGCGAAGAGAGAAGTGTTATATTTCACAGGCACACTTTTATTTCAATAAACCGCTCTATGTTATTGGGTTTTGTTGACGTGAGGACTATTTTTACTAACAGTTCGTCCTTCAGAAGCTGTTATGTCAATGAGTAGGTATGTTCATTTGTCTTATAATGTTCTGCTTCTCCACCAATATAGAGCAATCAAGTGAGTTATAGAAGAAACTTGAATTTACTGATTTAAGAGACAAGGGCTATACTTAACGTACAAATATGAGCTTTCGGTGAAAATGTGCTCAAAATCCAATTACAAATAGGAAAAACATTACAGCTTGTAAAATGTGGACATTGTAAAGCGTTCTAAACCAAATTCGCCGAGTCAGCATACATCCGCCACGAAACACAACTTTTGTTTGATACACGACTCAAGTTTGAGACGCAACTTACTTCTGCAATCTCCACGTAGCTTAGTCGCGACATCAGAGTTTCTAACTTCAAAGTAAACTTTAATGTGCCAACGCAAACATTACGTTTGAAGTGAAATAATCAAAGACATCGCTGAATATGTAATTGAATTAAAGCATTACAAAATAATGATGCTATCAAGAACACTTTCCAGGGAAAAAAGCGTAAAAGGTTATTTATTTATACTTATTGCTAACATGAAAGCTAGGTCATTCATAATAGAAATGTTGATCTCTTATTTCAATTTGAGTTTCTCAAACGACAAAAGGCTCAAGGACGTAAAATCTTTATCTCAAGTACAATTAATCTCTATCATTTTCATCAGCAAGTAATGTAATCTTAACTGCAGGATCACCCCTCTGTAATTAAGAGCGGTAAATGTATTTGACCAACACTCCCCATGCTAGCCAGAAGGGTGGGTTGGTTGTTCGTGGTCCCTTTACGACATCCACATCCACGGGAAAAGTGAAATGGTTCATTCTTCTCTAGTTCCAATACGGTACAGTCAACGTAAAATAGTTTGTGACGCCCGAAGTAGCCAAAAAGTTCGCACTTTTTTTAAAGATTTTAGCAATTTGTATTGCACAAATTACACAAATTGTAGGTCGGTCATTCTCACGATTAGGCGTTCTCAGCCTAATTACCATATTATTTTTGAAATTTGGCTTAATTGACCTAAACGCATTTAAATATAAAACACATGAAAAGTACGAATTTAACAATAGTAAAGGCGTCAAATTATTCAAAGCGGTTTTCGCGTAAATGAGACCCAAAAATTTTATGGTCACGGTAATTAGATAAGGCTAATACGGTAATTAGAAAAGATGTGTAAAATAGCAAAAAAAACAACATCTTGCATTGATACATTTGTACACAAATATATAGCGCCATATAAAAGGCTGTAGGTACTCTTAATAACCCTTTGCAAAAAGAAAAACACTAATTTATATTATTTACTGTATCATATTTTCAGTTTAATGCAAGAATCGAGGCTATAACAGGAATACTTAGATTCAGCAAGAAGGGTCACATTTAAAATGTGAGCATTTAGCTGAATCAGAATCTGAATCATCATTTATTTGCTTTAAATGTGGCACAAACGATGGATACAGATAATGGATCAATAGGTTTCACAAATTTGACTTTTCGGTAATGCATATATCGAAAAATGTATTAATGATATAAGTGTTTTTTCCTCTTTTTAATGTATCTGTGATCAGCCATTACCCATTATCAGATTAAATTGAATTTGTAATAATGACAGTTCCAGCTCTGCATATCCCATGATTTGTCACCTCGATTCTTTTAGAATAAGTTTTCAGATTGATGCTATTCGCTTTCTCCTGAGCCTGAATGCAGAATTCTCAGAATTTAGAAGGGATGCAGCAAAAAGATGACGGTCTAGTCTTTGTTTGTAAGCTTTACAGGAATTTTCTACACCCTCTTTGACGTTTGGTATCACTTCAGTGGACTTTGTAAACCGGTCGATGCCATAATTCGCACCTTCAGTAGAACAAGGGCACAATTGTTAAAAATTGCAAAAATGAGTTAAGTATGCAGAAATACTTTAAAAATGTGTAGCTAATAATTAATAGCTCTCCTGTAAAATTGCAAAAAGTGCAATTGTGCCCTTGTTCTACCGAAGGTGCGATATGTCTACATGGGTTTTAGGATGCATTTGTATTTAGTTTGTTCTCCAAGCTTCTTCTGCCCAGTATCCATTGCATATCACGAAGTTTTTCTTCTATGCATGCATAACAAAGCAGGTAGGATGCAGTCTAGGATGGTACAAAGTGCCTAAACACTCTCGTCTTGAAAAGGCCCATTATCTGTTCATTTGTTCCCTTTTGTTCTTAATGTGATCACGCCAGGTAAGTGTTACTGTTGGACAATCTCATCTTCTTAGGGCAAAGTTAACATGGATAGATTTTAATGGTATTATATTAGAATTAATTAATGATTTAACATGTTAATATCAATGATATTAATAGTAAACATAAATATCTGGTACGAGACATGTTTCACGCAGGGGCTCCTGGCCATCAGGAAGCCCCGATTTCACTCCAGCTAACTTCTTTTTGTGGGGTTACCTTAGGGGTTAAAATATACTCTAAAATCCAACAACCATGCAGCAACTGAAGCTGAACATTCGTCATGAAATCGAATCTATTTCAAGGTAACTCTAACGAAAGCTTTTCAAAATTTTGATGTCTGATTGGAAGAAAAGTCCGTAAAGTTGTAATGCGAAAGTCTAGGTATTTTATAATCATACTTATTCAATCGTGGGTGCAATTTAATGCATGCATATGTAGGTAATAACTTCATACAACGGTGATTATAAATATATGGTAATTAGTACATGGAAATTAGAAAACGATAGTTTTTCTTCAAAATTTCCAAAATCTGCAGGGTAAGCAAATACTGTCTTACTATAACGTATGGAGGCCAAAGTACTGATTCTATTTAAATCAACAAAGTGGATCTACCTTCAAAAATCTAGTTTAAAAATAAGGACATGGTAAATAGAAAAATTGAAAACCAAAGATATGGTAATTATACTCTTCCGCAATTCATCGACGGTACGCCAACGCAATAGACTTCTACTTACTAACAGGTCATAGAACTAACGAAGGGCTCGCGCCGCGTGCGTAAATGATGTGTCAAATATTATTATTTAGGCTTGTGTGCCCAAAAACAAAAAACGTCACGGGAATTAGGATTTTCCCTCGGACAAGCAGTTTTTTAATTCTAATTATTTACAGAATGGTTCTATTGAATAGATATTTTGCTATGCATAAGACAATCTTTTATACTCTTTAAAATGTTGAATGGAGTAAACGAAATCTTTACGACATAAAAATTACAGCCAACTTTTAACATTAAGTCGGTGTGCGGACGCGTAACGGTAATTAGAGAACAGAGGTTCGTGAAATTAATTTAGACACAAAAACTTAAAATAAAGGCCTATGATTTAATGCACTACTGGATAGGGTTGTTAAGTAACATATAAAAATACTTGCATGTCTCTATTTTGTCATTTTTAACGATTATACAGCCCGGACACGCAAAAACTAGCTCATCTGAGAATGGCCGAGGTACAAATTACTAATAGTCCCGTTAGCCCCTCGTGTTAAGCTAAATAATCTTGTGTTACGAGTGGGCTCGCGGCGGTGGGATTCGAACCCGCGTTCCTCGGATCTCGAGTCGGCCAGTCCGACCACTTCACCGTCGGGCTATAGTGGCTATAAAAATTGGAATAAGGTTGTGATGTCAACTTTTTGGTTACTTTGGTTGTCACGAACTATTTGACCAATCTCTATACTTAAACAAAACAAAATTGGTCCAGCGTGAATAAAACAAACATAGCTAGATAGTTGGAGCAATAAATTCATTTGTGTTCAGAGGAACTTGTATCACGATACAGCATTTACTTTTCGCAACAGCTCCGCAATTAACTCGAACGTCATAAATATTGTTTGGATCTCTATGAAATACGAGTTTCCTTCTCGGGATCAAGTAACTTCATTAGCAAGTATAATGAACTGCCGACAAATTATGTTATGATAAAACAATATTTTATCTTTGTTTAACGATATGGGATAAAAATTGCTATGACGGATAAGTGACGGTTATTAGCTAGCACCCCTTGCTAAAGACGGCAAATCAAGCGTAAAGCTTTAAAAGTCGATCTTATTCCATGGAAATAGGGCTGACCTTTTAGGTACATTTGATAATTATGTTACTGATATGTGTACATTAGACATATTTGGTGACTTGTGAAGACTGACTGAAGAATATTTTACAGCCTGTAGGCCGCCGCGCCGATTAGAAAAACCATCTAAGCTTAATTTTAGCTTATAAGAAGTAATTATTGTCAAATTCTAGCTCTATAAAAATAGAGGTAATTTAATGAGGTAATTAAAGAACGCCACAGCCCGCAACCATCTTAATTTAAATGCTTGTATGTTTTACAGTTACCTACTTCTAAAGTAGTTTAAATACGGCTACTTAAATAGGTTATGAGCAACCCGTGTAAAAGTTCTAAATCTCTACTTCGCGCTCCTTCTTTTTAACTTAATTGCAGTAATTAACTAACTAGTTAAGTTCTATGCCTAATTAATTGACCGGCTTAAAACCCTTGATGTTGGCTCGCCATTGTATGGATTACGATTATTTAACGTAATAATTACACGAATTTTTCACGTTTCGTTTTTACCATTACGGTGTCTAAACTGAAGTTAATAAGGCATTAAAAAGTAATAAGCGGAATGAAATTCATCCGCTTTAACCGGCACCGCCTTTAGCCGCCGGGTATTTTACGCCTTAATTCATGAAGTTATTTTAAATTACAAATTGGCTAAGACTGTACAGTTGTCGGCACATAAAACTTTAAATTTTTATTGGAAAATAGCATCTATTTCTATTACATTAAGATACCAGTGCTTAATTTGATAAGCGGTAATTTTTACACAAAATGTTTTGAATTCACATCCTCCAGTTACTTCCTTTCTTTAAAACGATTGTTGAGTAACTAATTATGGACTTTAAAATTATGACGTTAGAATTATAGGTTGTAGATAGGTCTTTACTCAGTAGTACTTAGCTACTTTTTTTGCGATTATTAGTGGTCATTAACGAACCATAGAATGTGGGTGGTACAGTCGCGGTGTTTTAGCTAAGACATGAGCTTAGCGAGCTAACAACTGTTTTTTGTTTTATGAGAAATTCTTACATTCATACGATTTCTTTGTACGAGTATGTAGGTACAAATGTTTGAATGTTTTCACGCCTAAACGGCTGAAAGAATTTTAATTAATTTTAGTTACTTAGGCTGAGTTGCACCATCTTACTTTAACTTTGACAAACGTCAAAAATCTGTCAAACTCCATACAAAAAGCACCGGATAATGTTATTTTTACGGTTAAAATAAGATGGTGCAACTCAGCCTTAAAGTATAAAGGTCTAGGGATCTAGTATTAGATTATGTAGATGATTTATACAAGCTACCTTCGCATTCGTAAAGTGACTCCTAGCTCTCATATCAATTGGCTCTTACAGGGAGCATCCTTGAAAGATGATCCAGTTGCATAACATTCCAGTTAATTTAACTCTGTTAATCGCAGTTATTAGTTAAGATTATAAAACGTTTGAATCTGTCACCGTAAAATTGTGAATTCCGTCAGATTATAATCTGACGTAGTTAAATTACAATCTAACCTAACATAACCCACTGTTAGTTTACAATCTAACGCGTTATATTATAAACTGTCAGAGTTCACAATTTCAAGTTGACAAATCCATTCATATATTTATTAATATATTGAAACCGCAAATATATTTTCATAAACCAACATAAGCCACTTATGTGAACTAATAATTAAATTAATCATAACATAATGTTAATCAAACTAAGCCCGTTCAACTTCCACGCTGAATATTAAATGGAAGCGTTATAAATTGTGACTGGCAACTCAAAATCAGCATAAATAGTCATTAGCGGTAAATAATATTAATTCGAATCCTATTAGTCTAATCATAGGGACGATTAACACCTTTATTTACAAAAACTAAAAGGGCCTAAAACGATAAATACAGTTGTTTTGGTCTCCCTCAGTGAAATAAATAGGATAATCCTCTGGGTTAGAGGATTCTGGGTTTAACTCTCTTTCACCTTTGGTCTGATAAAATCTTTCCATCAGGTGAGACCATGGGCTTCCTCGTAAAAAGAAAGTGTTAAAGGAAAAATTTATAAAGGCTACCTTATTTACCTTCGTGGAAATCCTTGGGGGAGGCCTTTGTCCAGCAGTGGACGTCTTTTGGCTGAAACGAACGAACGAACCCTATTTACCGCTCTCACTAGCGGATGAAACTGGCAAGTATCAGGACTTTACTCGCCAATGGCACCAATTTGGTGAGTGAAAATGCCATAATCCGTATTTGCGCTGGCTTAGTGACAGGACCTTACTAGCTAGTGGCATAAATACATTTATCGCAACTATCTACACAAACAACGAATATTATCATCATGTAGACATTATTGAGAGGGTGAGTATAATGCTTTATTATCCCTCTAGACTCACACCATCGCTCCACTCACAATTAAATTCACTAACAGAATCAGCCCCCAAAATCCTCTGTTTGAACACTATCGGGCTTCACGCCGTGCGAGGGTGCAACTAATCGAGGATATTGCGCCTGCACCAATATTGTACAATGACGCACAGTTTCCACGGCTAATAAGCTACAAACCTATTTTGAACCGTATTCCTACAACTTAAAGTACAAGTATACTGTGTTTATTGTCTGGATGTATACCGCCAATTAAGTGCGGAGAGAGATAATGCCGTGTATTTATACAAAGCGGGAATTGGGGCTTTGTGACATGATACGTATTACCTTTGTACGAGCTCACGCCTGTGTTCTTCGTGAATTTGTGTCATTAACAATAGCCTATTATTTCGTGAACCAACATAAATACGTAATTTGAGCTTATTTCCACGTAAATCCTTTACAAGGCTGCTGGGTCGTCCTACTGTTTTAATAGATTAGTACTGCTTTTTGTATTTATTAGACGAAAATAAAATAAGACGCTCATTAATCCGGTTATTTCGATATCCTTAATCGGATTCCAGAAAAGCTCTATTATTTTTCATTGCCTTTAGGTAAAAATTGCTATTTCAAACAGATGTCTTAAGACAATGATCTTTTAATGCATAACAAGGCAGGTTATTTGATCGCAATCGCACCTGGTGTTAAGTGAGATGCAGTCTAGGATTTAGTCTACATATCTGCCCTTGTACATACCTATTCGCTCTCGCCTTAAATAGGCTTGGATTATCGTGTTCAGGAAAGACAGCAGCAGGCAGCGAATTCCAGTCTCTAGCTACAAAGTTGTATCAACATCATAATATAAGTACTAAGTTATTTTTATGCTAATCCTTACCTCAAAATATCAAATCGGAACAGAAAATAACATACCTGACCTAACTAACCCCGAGGCAGCAGAAAAAGGGGGCCAGAACCCTTAAATCATCATTAGCAAAAACACAAGCTTATGAAACAAATAGTTCGATTACGTTCCTCTGTAATCGAAGAACGAAAGGTCTATAATAAATGGAGTTTTGTTTACAAAAACCACACGCCACGGGGAAAATGCTGCTCTGTTATTTCGATATCAGCGGGCTACTTCAATTATTAACCGATGCTTTCAATGACTCCTGCAATGGCTGTCGGCCACAATACGACAATTTCGGTATTGTGTGTTGACGGCGCAGGAAAATGGACTTTATAGACGCCGCATTGTATGCGGCAGATCGTTAGATTTCTTTGTGATTAGGATGAAATAAAAGTGACAAGTATAAATCGTTGAATGAATTTGTGCAGGACAAAGAGCAGACTCCAGGACCAAGGTGAAATCTAGCTCGGGCAAGTCATGACGTATGCAAATAGTTGCGTAGGATTTTGACTTTTGAGATGTTAGCTCAAGCGATATCTTACGCACGACGCTACGTGACGCGACTAACGTACACAATAGGTGTCATAGATTGTCATTCAATGACACGTAGGTCGCAAGCAATGACCACCGTAGTTAGATCGCGTTACGCCGTATACGTTACGTCATATCAGATTTGATGCTTTAGTACAGTGGTTCTTAACCGGTGGTCCGCGGACCACTGGTGGTGTGGTGGTCCCTGGAGGCATTCCAAGTGGTTCACGAAGTGCACTTGCACACCTTGGTCAAAACCACTTTTAACTGATTTTTGCAGTCAAACTGGTTTACTTTTGACCGATTATGATTATAAGGTGGTCCCTGACAAGACAGAAATTTGGTAAAATGGTCCCTCATGATTTACAGGTTAAGAACCACTGCTTTAGTAAGACAACCGCTTATGTTACTGAGAAATATGAATACATGAGTGTTAATCTGGGGGCACGGCAGTGCCCCCGCCAAGTCGAGCGCGAAGCAAACACTGCCGTACCATCCTTTACTGGAACCATTTCGCCGCATTTTCAGGCCCCTATTTGAGAACCTCTGGATAAGACCAGAACGCAGAAATTTTCGTCATCTAGTAAGCTATAATCACATACTTTAAATCCAAAATTTCAAGTCTGTAGGTCATTTAGTTCCGAAGTTAAGCGAAAGCAAAGTTTCGCATTTACGACACTCACTCACTGATGATCATCAAAATAGAACTAGTACTTCCCATTAACTCAGAGGGCTGAAATTTGGTACAGAGTTAGGGTTTAATGGCCACATAAAGGGAAAACTATAAAAACTAGGAAAATCGAAGATCTGGAGTAACCACATTCATAATCAATACTACTCCGGCACCGTGGTGTTCGCCTGTATCGCTCACCGCTAGATGGCGCTAGCACTAGTAAAGTAAGCGGTGTCCAGATTTTTTTCCTTTCTAGAGAAAGTCGTCGATTGAGTTGAATGTTGTGTAATTTGCATTTCGTTGATTTCGTTTATTATACTGTAAGGTTCGCTTAGGTTATGTTATAATTAAAAACAATCTGATTCGTTGTCCATTTTAAAGGTCGTTGAGTTTATTTGTGTTTAATATCGTAAAAAAATGTTGATAAACGACGACGTTAAATAATTTTGCCACGTTCCACAAAAAGAAGTGAAATCCCACCAAAAACATTCTGTAAAAAACTAGCCAAGTCTCGATGGAGCTGCTTGTTTATCTCTAAAAAGTAATGAAATCTAGACAAAGTCGTGCCAAGTCTATGGTTCCTTACTGCGATTTCTTTATTATTATAGTTAATGTTGTGTGACTTGGCCGTTGAACAATCTTTATTAAGATAATCATACATTATAAATACGCAGCTTTACTGAACCTACAATTGACTGGTTATTGTTGAATCAACGTTTTCCAAGTGGCAATTTTCCATCGTCAATGGGTAGCGGTTCTGGCGACAGATTGGTGCAATGCTGTCATGTAGCACCTGGTTTTGTCACCCTTCAACGGCCAAGTCACACAACATTAACTATAATAATAAAGAAATCGCAGTAAGGAACCATAGACTTGGCACGACTTTGTCTAGATTTCATTACTTTTTAGAGATAAACAAGCAGCTCCATCGAGACTTGGCTAGTTTTTTACAGAATGTTTTTGGTGGGATGACACTCTACTCACTATTTACTTTACTGGCTGAGATTACTCAGACTGCTAGGAAGTTTTTTTTCTTTTTTTTTTTGACATCGTTACATAGTTATCCGTCAGTGCCACTAAGCCCAAAGTCAATCATAAGAAAGAACTGTCATTTGTTTCTTTTTGCAGGGTCTATAAGATGTAAGTGGTCTATGGTTAACGATCACAAAAATCATTTTATTGTACGGCGAGGGCTGACAAAGCAATCCATTGACCGTTTAATGGCTCGAATAAAAGCGCACGAAACAATGGTGTGTAGATAACACAATAATCAATGAAGAAGGTGATTTATTTTCACCTAAAACACAAGTTTGACATGTATGAAACAGGTGAAAATCTATACTAATATTATAAATGCGAAAGCAACTCTGTCTGTCTGTCAGTCTCGCTTTCACGCCTAAACCACTGAACCGATTTTGATGAAATTTGGCATAGAGATAGTTTGAGTCCCGGGAAAGGACATAGGATAGTTTTTATCCCGGTCTTTTAGACAGGGACGCGCGCGATAAAGTTTTTCTGTGACAGACAAAATTCCACGCGGGCGAAGCCGCGGGCGGAAAGCTAGTACCTAATAAAATAACTTTTGTATTTAACGTTTCATATTTACACATCGCTAAATAAAACAAAAATATTTACCACTATTCAGTTTATACTCATAGAATCATTTTAAATTCTCGTTTTTGTAAACGCAGTCAGTGTTAAAATTTAAACATTGAACACGTATTTATTTTGATAACAGCATTCAGGTGATTCAGGCGCTAACATACATATTTGTTCAATTTGATGTTTTCAATAAAATTCGGGCGTCACCATTTTCAATTGTTATAACAGAACAATTACTGGCAATTAAGTGTTAATTTTTTTTTCGTTCAAATTTTGTCTTCGTGCGATTTGCGCATAAAACCAGTGTCAAGTATAAAATTGATTTAAGTATAAAATACATCTATACTTAATATTTAATTGATGGAATAATGAATGATAATGATAGATGAGATGATATGCCCCCCCTATCCCTTGAGTTTCAGCAAAGATGTGGCATTATACTGAAACCTGACGCAGACTTCTTGAAGAAACTTGAAAACTGATGTTGCACTGTTTTGTTTCATTTGCCTAAACTCATGCGCGTTCAAGAACACTTCATGGTTAATAAATAATAATCCACCATTATTACACATGAATGATTGAATAGTTGGCTAAATTCTTAGGCTGAGTTGCACCACCTAACTTTAACGTTAACTATGGCGATAACCGTTGCTTTTTGTGTGGGATTTGACAGATTTTTGACATTTGTCAAAGTTAAAGTAAGGTAATAATATAGTGCAACCCAGCCTTAAAAAATGAGTTAAAACTGCTAAATTACCTGTCAAAGCTGTATTAATTTTTAAAATCACTTATTTGTAAACCGATTGTTCTTGGGCGGGCTGCGCCCTTTTGCTCAACTGGCATCCGCAGAATACCAGTGGTCGTGACGTTCTCTCTGCCGTCACGGCTTATACTGAGCAGATGCCATTTTGGTGCATGTACTTTACTGTTTGGTTTTGTTATATCTATTTGTTATTTTATTTTGTACTAGCATCGAATAAATACTTTTCTTTCTTTCTAAATATGGCGCTTCATTTTCCCGCCAAGAAGTCCCAAAACAATCATCTTGTGCCGATCGTTAAATAAGGATGGCGCGGCGATCGCTAGAGATGTTGCGATTGCGGCTTAACTAATTACCGTAATTAATTAACTGCCCTCTCCACGGATGGGCTCGGACGAATCGCGACCGATTCCAGTTTAAATGTTTTGTTTGATTTTACTGTTTGACTTTGAGAGATTCTACTGATAATTATGCGTTTGTAGAAAACGACTGTTTGGAAAAAACGATTAGTTCATTCATTATTTATTAATATGTAAAAATAATAAACTTATTTACATAGGTATTTCAAAAAAACTAAGCATAAAAGTTTTGTTTGCCACGTTATAAGATAGTTATTTATGCAAATAAATCTTAGCTGATTCAACATTCCCTTTTTACTAAAATAATGTAGAGTTCAACGACGACATGACGTTTCTATATCAAATTACAATTAATGTAAAAGTAAAAGCTACGAGTAAAATATCACGAAAATGCCATGCCACATTCCTGCCACGCCCCGCTTGCACCCAATTTTAATTCTTATTAATCTGTCATATTTGTGACTAATTCGTATGAAGACCGCACGCCGATCGCGCTGGCTAATTACCGTAATTAATTAACTGCCCACTCCACGGTAAACTCGAATCACGACCGGTTCACGCTCTAAAATACCTTTTTGTTTGACTTTGCGCCGTTTGATGGTTAAGTGCCTATACGTTATTTGTGTACAGCAGATACTAAATACCTATACGGTATACGTTATTGAGAGGACAGAAGGTTCAACATTGAACAATGTTTACTTTTGCTGCTGTACGCACTCGAATCCGTCTGTTTTGCGGCTTCACTTGCGCGTTAACGCGTTATTTGGCTCCTCTTTGTGTTGCCACTCTAAAACCAATTTTCAAATTAGGAATCAATTTGCTACCTTGATTTTTATATTATTTTGTTTTTTTATCAGTTTGTGGTCAAATACCCGCATAACGTCTTCGTTTGACCACAATCTGATCGAATGCTGAGTGTGGATGAATTTTAAGGTGATGGATGAAGTACTTCTGTAATGATAAAATTATCTTTACGTAGAGTTTTTATAAGTTAGTTATTGTGTAGATAGAGCACATACTTCATCTCTTCCAATCAACATTATTTTACTGTAGGTACTTATATCGCACCTTAATTAGGCAAAATAAAATTTAACTTGACTCACATCTAGGTACAAGTTAAATCCCCAAAATTAAAAACGCAAAAGAAAAACACAACCTTGTCTATCATAACACTAAACGCTGCTTAAGCGCTGACAAACAGCTAATTACGGGGATGGTCGACAAGCAGCGATATAATTTACATAAAGACACCTCGGCAGGCTCCCTTGTACAGCTCATCAAGGTAACTGTGTATCTTATGTGGATTGCAATTGGGGCGATTTTGCAACAAAACTCCCTGATGTGCTGTTGTCTACGTAATTACAAGGCCCGGCTCCGCTGGATTTGTGAGGTAGACCAACTATGTGCTGAACGGATTATTGTTGTTCCCGAAAAAAAAAGATTGTTTAGTTGAACTGATTTAGTATTCATTCGTCGTGATTGAAAATGAAAAAATGAAAATGAAAAATGTTTATTTCGTTAACAACAACAATTAATGGAATTTGAGGTGGACTCTTTCTTGTAAGTGCAATGGCACCTGTGCCAGAAGGAGTCGCTCTCCCTTAACAAATTAACAGTAACATTTTTTTTTTTTTTTTTATCATAACCAAAAAGTAACAAAATCACCACATATTTAGGTTGCGTTTGGTGTGTGTGTGCTTGTGTGTGTGTGTTTGTGTGTGTGTGTGTGTGTGTGTGTGTGTGTGTGAACAAAAAAATTAAAACCGACGCCAACAATCACTTAAAAGTAGAAAATAAGTACGTCGTTATTTATTTATTAGGACAATATACCATGATTAATATTTTTGGAGTCGGTGCTGGTAAATTTAAAACCATTTCTTGAGCTTGGCACTAAGATATGACCGACTGACAGCATATTTTCTAATTTTGGTGCTTAAATATAAATTTTGGTGTTCTCTTAATTTTGGTGTAAGGAAAATCTAAAAAACTACTGGACAAAATTTAATGTCTTAATCATTTTAGAAACAGTATAAGTTTCCAATAAATTTGATCTATAATTAAAGAATAAAAATACACAAATAACAATTTCCACCAAAATTAGGCAAAAATATGCACTTGTTGAAATTGACCCTTATCCTACCTCAAAGTTCAAAATCCCCTCAAGATAAATAAAAATGAAGCACAAACATTTCGTATGTCAGTGAATTATGTAATTGAACACGTATTTGTACGAGTATCTCCCAAAGCCGCCGTACTTTGTATCTTGTGCGTGCCTGTACAATGTTTTGACATCTGCCTGCTTTGGAAATAAACATAAGCTTAGAGCAAAAAGTTCATCCTCCAGTAGATTATGTTCTAATCACCTTCATTAATGTATCACTGCTTGTTCAAACAAGTAACTAGTCGGGTAATGGTTTGAATCGTTAATGTAAGTCATCAGAGCAGGCCTTGGCACTTATGCTCAAGAATGAGGTATTTTTAGAATCTGTTAGAGTTACTCTGGCAATTTTACTTCTAGTTTATTTATTTGAACAACAATCAAATCGTTTTGAACTGAGGAATTTAAGTAGCGTTTCGAACAAAGGGTATTGTCAAGGACGTCACCTAATACTCAAAATCGGATCAACATTTAAAGTGTGAGATTCTATTTCTTCTAGCTGAGTTTACTAAAGCACTTAATACTTTCAGAAGACTTATCAACGTATGTGTGACAAAAGTAAATTACATTATATTTAGTCCATTATTTTTTACGCCACATTTATAAATAGAGCCTGCGCTTTTCTCTTTTACTACAAAATGGGATTTTGATAATAGGGTTTACTGTGAAAGCCGCCCGAGCCGTGATTTCTAGAAATACCTGTATTCCGCACTAACGCGCCGTGACTCGTGACATATTGAATTAAATGCAACTTTTGTTTTGTTCCAGGTATGTGATTTCAATACAAAATTGGATTGGAAATTCGGGCGGAAAATTACTGAGGTATTTCCATAGAAAACGTTGAGATATTCTAGTGGATACCTGACAATTCGTCTTCGTCTTCGTTTCAGCCAAATGACGTCCACTGCTGGACAAAAGCCTCCCCCAAGGTTTTCCACAATGAACGGTCCTGCGCTGCCCGCATCCCGCGACCTTTACCAGATCGTCGGTCCACCTAGTAGGAGGCCTGCCCACGCTACGTCTTCCAGCCCGTGGTCGCCACTCGAGAACTTTCCTGCCCCAACGGCCATCGTCTCTACGAGCTATGTGCCCCGCCCACTGCCACTTGATTTTAGCAATTCTGCGAGCTATGTCGGTTACTTTGGTTCTCCTGCGGATCTCCTCATTTCTGATTCGATCACGCAGGGAGACTCCGAGCATAGCCCGCTCCATCGCCCTTTGGGTGACCTTGAGCCTTCTTACCTGACAATTATCTTCGAACAAAGAGGCACGGAATCCGAGTAGAGCAGCGGACTTAGTTCACTGAGTGAGTTAGTAAGTGCTTAGCAGATTAGTGAGTGAGTATTCATTTGCTCGGAAGTCTTGGTTCTTTTTATGCGAATAACGGAGACTTCTTCTTTTATTTTTGGCAATGACTTGGTTTTAGGAACCACGAGGAAACATGACAACTTTTTGCATTTGTGATATGGTCGAGAAGTACGGGTGACAGCACATCGTGCTCAACACAGTGACGTCTTTCCTCGTTGTAATACAGACCATTTTGCATCAAAAATGTGAAGACTGATGTAATATCAACTGTACATCTTTGTGCTTCATGATATTGAGGAATTTCTCATTCTACCAGCCTGATTCCCGCCAACTCAAATTTTCTATACATTGTATACATGCGCGGTGACATGACGCATAATCCTCACAGGCTTCGTACGTAATTGTTCCGGCATTTTGACACTTTGCCAAGCAGCGGATTTAAAAGCCTGACGGGGGGTAGTCTCTTAAAATGCGGAATGCAAAAGTTCGGGGCTTTACGACTTCATCTCCAAGTTCGCACATCGTTGGGGAAACAAGTTACAAGTGTGACTAATTACTTTCATTTTAAGGATTCTGTTATTTATGGTTCATAGTTTTTGGAAGCGAAATTCGTTGTAAGTAGGTGGAGGTGCTCAAATTGAAAGAGTCTGTTTTTCAGCCACTGCTGAACATAAGTATTTTACAGCACCCCTAGCGGCCACTTTCAAGAACTAAAATCTTCATAGAATTTTTTGACGCACTCGCTAGCGTAAACGGGAGCTGTTGAGTCTCTTTGCATTTTTACAAAGGACATTGTCAGAAACCGCCTTAGATTCCTGGGCACAGCAGTAAAGTATCAAAATTAATCTCTTACTTTTTGAATACTTAGATATTAATTAGATTGTAACGGACACTTGAGGATTAAAAAATGAAATAATAAAAGTATTTTATATGTATTCCATAATACTATGACGACATCCGGACATTTTAGGGCGTGGCCTGCTCCATATCCTATGAAGTTCCATAATTTGTGTCGATAAAATCTATGTAAAATCGGCACAAGGCAATGCCGTACTTCATTGTTAGGAATCCATGTAATAGTGATGTTGACTGCGGTCATCATAGACAATAAGATACCGATCTTGTAAATAAAATAAATCGTCCAAATTGCTACAGTATGACTAGATTTTAATTAAAAGTTAAAAATATATTGCACGATACTACAAGAAGCTATCTAATGTGTCCAACTGGTCGAAGGTCATGAATAAAATAAAAAGAATTGTGATCATAACACTGATATAGACAATGACAACAATATGGGATCATCTTTAATATATCTGTTACAGTTTCAAAATTCGATGAAAAATCCAATGCCGCTTAAAGTGAGAGAAATGTCTAAAGTTCTAATAGAATTGAAAGTTTTATTCGCTCAAAATGCTTATAACAATAATTGGTAATACATTTCAAATATTAAGTACCTTTATAATGTATCGATAGAACCAAAATGATATCCTCTCAGCTTGGAAAGGGAAAACCCAGGATTGGGGGAGCGCTCCAGGCAATTTTTAGAACATTTCATAGGTGGTAGTAAATAATATTTATTTTATTATTAAAATTGAATATTTTGATATTGATAAAATTGAATATATCTTTCGATTCAAATACCGAATATTTTTCAATCGATAATAATTATCGAGAATTGTTAATAATATTCAATTAAAAGTTGTTCAATCCCTAGTCATGCATAGACTAAGACGGTAACCATGGAGATAGTTAGTTTGGTAAGTCACGTGTTAAATGTCAAGAGTGGAAAGTAAACATAGGGTTCATGTTATTTATTTACGTGCAAAATGTAAGTAAGTAAATCATAAAAGTGGAACGCCGAGCTATTTCCAAAACCCGTCCAATATTATAATACAATTTGGCTGCGACAACTACAATACAGAACATCTCCCAAATCGATGTGCATAAAATAATATAATACAATACTAGTAAGTAAGAGGTTATGATAACAATATTGCTATCAATAAGTTTATAGAATTGGTCCGCCAGGAATAATTGTTCTTACATAAAGATTTGTGTCATTTAGAACCTAGAAAGTATTATTTCGGCACTGTTGATCTAACGGCGAACAATGTATGGAGAACGAACATTGTCCTTTCCACTTGAAACAACGTATCAATCAATTAAAAATGTAGTAAACAAAACGTCTAGACAGTTAATTGCTAACCTTCACGTGATAATCTTTTATAACCTTTTTATCTGAAAACACGTAGGTAACCTATTTTAAAGTCACCGAAAGTATGCAACAAAATCATACCGTCCGTTCCAATATACGTCTTGCCGCTCCCAATATGTGATATCAAAGAATTGAATAAGCCACTTGACATGTTATAGCCTGAATGCGAAATATCGGAGATGCGACATGTGTAGGGTTGCCAACCGACGGGATAGTAGGTACAGTGTGACAGCGCCTTTGTGACTCTCCTTGTGATCTGATATTATCCTTCTTCAACTCTGCAATTGAAGTAGGTACCTTGGGGAATCAAAATGGAAGCACTCAAATGGAAAATTCTGTTAGGACCATAGTAACAGTTTTTCCAAAAATAGAAAAATAAAGGCGAATTTATTTATGTACATCTTAAATTCACGCGGGCGAAGCAGCGGGCAATAGCTATTCCATTAATAAAAAGAAACATTGGTTGAACAGAATGCTGATTAATCTTTATCTAAGAAATATAGAATACTTATTTCTTTTGTTAATTTTTATTTAAAAATGGGGCGACTGAAACGGCAAAAATGGCAGATATATTTTTAGACCTGCCAACCCTATCCCGTGACACACGCTAACCCGCTCGCTGTCCGCAAAGTGGCGGAAAAGTGATTCCATTTCGGCGATTCTAACAAGTGATTTCATTTCGGGACCTTTACAATTCGGATATCGGCGTTTCCACAGTCCTAATCTCAAGTCGGATTACAAATCAAACGATCTGAGTCGAGGAAATTCGCTCTCGTTAAACAGCATCCGTTGGGTTATTTTTGGAACTGGCATTATGATTGAAACAGGAGGTGTAATTGAGTGTTAACTCAATAACTGAGTGAAAGTAGGTGACCTACGTAAAATAAAATAATCGCCGGATGTTGGTATTCGTATAACTTCCACACGAGTGCACCTAATTGGATAATTCTTTTTTTTGTATTCGTTTTTATTAGAATAAGCTTTATTTATTTGAGAAAATTTTAAAAAATGGTGGTTTGATGTTCGCCGATTCAGCTAAGTAGTAAATCATCATAATCATCAACAGCCCTTTACAGTCCACTGCTGGACTATGAGCCTCCTACACTATAGTGGAGGGTTTTGCCATAATCCCCACACATGGCAGGCTGGTTTGAGATCGCAGTTTCAAAGGTTGTGTTTTCAGAGAGCGCTGCTGCCCGTTCTTTTGATGTGTAGTCCCTAAGTTGCCTCTTACGACGCAGTAGTAAATAAATAAGCTATAACCAACTCATTGTAGAAGATACGTTTGTATTTTAAAATCTTATCACCCTTTTTGGTCTTCACTGCAGAACGACCACGACCGTCTCTTACTTTTAAAGGCAAATACCCAAACTTTATTTATTTTTCCGGCTATTAAGCTAATTTCTACTAACCCAAATAAAACCTCAAATGACTATTAAACAGTTAAAATCAAACGAGAGTTAATGCAAATAGTGCGCTTATGTCACCGATGCTATGCAAACTGCTTACTCTCGTCCTAATTAGTTTAACGGCAGCATTAACCCGTAGGGCTGGCTCTATTACACACCTCACTATCGACATAATTGATACAATTAGTTTAATAAGATGATTATGGTAAGGACATAGGAAACGATGTAATATTGCTTTGAAAAGGGCACTCATGTTATATTACAAAGCTATTACGACGTATGTAAATAAAAATAGCTTGTTTTTTATGTCATACTCTTGAAGTAGTTTCTAGTTCAGTATTAACCTGATTTAAACCTCAATTACTTAGTACCTAAAAGAGTTTACTATCAATATTTTGTCGCCCATTGCAACCATCAGATTTTTGTTCTTAACTTACGAGTACGTCATAAGTCGAACTATACAAGTAAACTCGAAAATTAATGTTGTTTAAGCCTGCAATATTCTAACCAAACCGTCAACAAATTAAATAATCTTGTTTACCAAATAAGAGCATGTGTTTACATGAGATAATAAAATATCTTGAGCTCCAGCACCACTAAGTACTCTTATTACCAACTGACAATCAGTTGACAACCCTGAGTGCAGTCCATCCAGCGTTTGAAGCTCCATTAGTCGAGCGGCTTAAGGTCATCTCTACATTAAGCTTAATCATGATTATTGGATATGTGCCTCAAAAGGGACTCAAATCCATGACTTTTCGCTAGACGGGAGACTGCTCTTACTATGTCAGAGGTAGGGTAACTTCTAGTCATCGACGGCTGCCAGTTATGGGACAAGACACTAGAAAGAGGGTTATATTTTTGAGTGTTCACACACTGCAGTTTAGACAGCATGATGGTTTTTACTTTGAGACGCGTTGAATTCATCACAATTTGTGAGAATAACACTGGATATAGGTATCATTTACTTTCAGTTCATTAAGTGTCAAATAATTTTGCTTATTGGCTTGATCTTTCGAAGACATACAAACTTTAACATACAACAACATACTATCGTGGATCGTGTTGAAGCACAACTTTCACTCAAGCCTGGTCGCATCGGTGTTAATGGTCTATTAGCCGGAAAATTTATAGCCCGACCTTTAGTTAAGACTTTAAGCTCTTGACGGACGGCTTAAGAGTTATTAAATATCCGATACTTTGTAATAGTTTCTCTTCGCTTTCCTGGTACGATTTTTCGTTTCCTAGTTGAAACGCTTGAGTTACCGCAAGCGAAGCGAAATGACTAACTAACACTCGAGTATTTTTTACACTTTTATTTTTGAAATAGAAACTCTAAGCTAAACTATGTTTTGTGGTTCTATTCTTACCGTAACGTGTCATTTAGGCTATATTAAAAGCCATAAATGTATTTTTGATCACTCAACTAATTCAACACTTCATTATGTTCGGTTCCCGCTGCTCAACTATTGTCACTCGTGATACAAGCATATTTAGCTTAGTACGAGGGGGGCTAACGGGACTATTAGTAATTCGTGAAATAACAAATTACTATAAAATAATCTTTAAAAAACTACCAAACAAACGCTCTCCCTATATGTTATCTTCAATTAGATATCCCTAGATTGAGAGAGATGTTGTCACCTAAAACTCATTCACAATTTTTCCCAAACATTCGCCGCTGACGAAAAAGCATATTTTCGGAAAGCTGAACCCTCACCGCCAATTATAATAAACTGTTATGTCGGTTAACGCTGTTTGTTGCGCGACAAACGAGACACAAAACGACAGTATAGGAAACATTGTCGCCGCGGGGACGCGGACGGCCCATCGGCAGATGACATCGGCCTCTAGGGCTGGCAGAGAAGCCTCTTCATATAAATAAATGTCACGGCGTTTATGGTGCAAGTTGAAAGCTAATTGCACCCGCACATTTAGGTACTTTCAATTTTTGTTCTGGCAGGTATCTTATATGCCATAGAATCTATGGTGTTCTATTTGGGAAAGTTTGCTACCAATCCAGAATTAAGGCCCTTTATAAGACCCGTTTTTTTCTATTCTATCACTAATATCTACTAACACTTTCGATGATAAAACGTATAAACCAAATTTAAAAAAATACTTATCCATAATTCACAATCTGTCATTGTACGAACAAGGGTCAAATGAATTGTTACGGGCCGCTTATCTAAAACCATAACGATAAACCGGCACTGACCCTAACAAGGTAACTGAACCAAATATGAATCTCGGACAACCGCGTTGGCCTATCAATTACAACAATGTCAGTGCCAAACTGCCAACCCTAATTTAGGGCGAGTATGGGGAGCGGAAGTGACGTCATTACGCCAGTCGAGCGCCCGCGTCACTCTGCACGCATTCAATTTGCCCGAGTTTGTGGAAAGATTGTCAAATTGACTTAGAAAAGAACAACGTTGTCACTTCTGACACTAATAAATGGGGGCTTGCGACTTCGTTGCATTTATGTAGAGTTGTTTTATCAGCTTTCATCTACCATAATATGGTAAACGAAACACTGACAACAAATCTTATTTGTTTAAAAATGTTCTCGAAGAAAAAGCTTAGTAGGTATGTAATGTAATTTACATAAGTGATATGTCTGACAGACTTGGGTAATTGGTTTTTTAGGTTGGAAGGAAGCTAAGTCTCGACATACCAAGTATTTTTGTTTACTGTTATATTTCAGAATTCTACCCGAAAGATCTTTGTATACCTATGTTGTATGCTGATTTCGTGATTTTATTTTTCTAAGCTTAACATATTTATAAAAGACGGCATATTATAATAGTTTTTATATACCAAGTTTTTATATCAGTGTGCTGTTAAGTCAGGTGTGCTCGCTAGCGACTACGTTAAAAAATACTATGAAGATTTTAGTTCTTGAAAGTAGCTAACGTAAACTCATGGTAAGCACTGGTTCCAGTTTATACTTTAATTGTTAAGTTCGCGATATTTTGGCACACCACAAATTGTGCTCTATACTCTTAAGCATTTTATTAGCGAGCGTTTTGTCATAACAAGTTCAAGTGAACTTACAAACGTAAAGTTTCAAGTGAAGTAGAAACCCCGGCGCCAAACGCAATAAAAGGCTTTGAAGAGGGTAGTCCGATTTATACGGCAGTTAACACCTACTCACATTGGCTGCAGTTTTACCGTGATCACATGCAAATATGCATGTTTAAATCAATTTCATCAGGAAGACTCTTTAATTTACCTACTTACTAAGAGGCAAATGATTGTCCTAGGTTATGTCCTACCCTATTCAGACAGCCAGGTTGAGAGGCCTGATATTTATATTTTTCTACCTTAGCTGTAACTCAACAATAAATAGTTTAAAATTGTATAAATCCTGCAACATTTACTCTTGTGCAACAGGAAATAGACAAAAAAGAAATGATCATGGAAGTATACGCAATATTTGTTGAGTAAGGTTTTCATTCATTTTTTATTTATAATCCGTCCCTGCTGACAGCCCTACGTCAGAACTGTCTAGACAACGCGACGGATGCGCGGACGCCGTCCCATTTCGATTCCGACTTGAATGACGGCTCATTTGTCAGTTTGGAACTTGTTGTTGTCAATATATTGCCGTGTTTTGAATCGGATTTATATTATTTTACTACTGTCAATAAATTAGAACACGTTACACTTATTTTGAGATGGTGATTTATTATTATTTGTAGTCGTAACTACTAACATATCTTCATAATTTTTCACTTTTGTTTTTTTAGCGTTGTATATTTATCATCGGTTTCAGTTAAAAAGAACATTAGTCACTTATCTCTTAATACAAAATCTATAATTTCACTTAAGGAAACAAATATTTAAGTAAAGATGTTAAAATCAGTTATCTAACGTCACAATGACGTAATCATTGTCACAAAGTGCTTTCATTGTTGCATCATCAAACTGCCCTGTGCTGGCTGGCACAGTGGACGAGCGGCATTACGTCACAGGGCTGGCAACAGACGAGCTGCGGACGTTACGTGACGTCACAGTTTGCAACATGCATCTTGCTGATGGCCCATCCATCAGTTTCACGCCGCGTGTCCTTAAACGCGACACTGCGGTTATAATTGCCCCATTAACTCTAACTGCTAAACAAATAGACTGTAAAACGGTCACTTGTGTCGTTATTCTTCACATTACACGCCTGACGCGATATTTATATGGGTCACGAGACATTATGCTGAATATGGACATATATCATGCATTCAGGCGTAGCACTTGTGACATTATTTAAAATCACTTTAATACAGCAGCTTAGCCACTTGTCGCTTCGCATAACAATGTTATAAAAGAAAGGAAAAATATGATTTCATATTTGAAAAACAACCAGACCAAGTTGGATAAAAATAGCGTAGCTCGTAATAGTATACCTATTGTGAGACTATTTATTTATAAAATGCTTACTTATTTTTTTTGCAAAACAGTTTAGTTTTAGGCATAAATGTCTAACTCGGTTTTATTAAAATCAACATTGTTTTTACGCCATCCACGAGAGTTATAAAGAAGAAAAAAATGTTTATGCTTTAAAACTTTAAGCAAAGGATTAAATTGTAAACCAACCTTCATTCCGTAACAATTTGCTCTTATTGAAAAAGCGAGTAGTAAAGAGAGAAAAAGTTTTAAAATTCTGTTTATGGTCCCCTCGCGCCGCCTATTAGCTCTCCCCAACACATTTTTTTTATTCAATGTGTGTCATTTCTGCCCTCCGTAACTATTTAATTGCCCTTATAAAATGCAGGAATGTATGTTCTTGCTGTTGTTTATCATATTTTGAAGCATTTTTATCATGTTTTATAACGTTATAAATTATGCATTGGATTAGAAAAAGGTTACGTCGCGATTGCAATGTTATGGTTTGGTAGACGTTGTTCCATAAAATGTCTTGGATATACTTTTTGCGCATAATAAGTACTTATTAAAGAGGAGTTATGAGTTTTTCTTGTGGGTAGAAATGAAGAAATAGCTGTACGTGGTGAGACCTGCAATTTTCTATGCATTTGCTTTGTGTATATCATAGATATAATCTTACATGTGTTATAAAACCAGATAGAGTACATAAAATGTGTTTTTAAATTATGATAAGTTACAGGTAAACTTTATTATGACTCTACTCTTATGTGAGCTAAAAGACATAACGTAATTCTATATTTCATCTTTATTTCTTTAAGGAGCTTTATAAAAACTGTAATATTAACTGTATGAGCTAAACCATAAGCTATAACATTAACTGTAAAGAAAATCATATTAGATAACTTCTAACAGATATAACAAGCAAACGAATAAACTTGGAAGTTGTGTACACGAGATTACATTTCAACACGCGTTTAGACTTACCCCACGGTGTAAGCCCAACCGTGAAAGACCGTGCACGTTAATTAAAATTTCCTCCAACTAATTGTATATTAACTTAATCGGGTAATGGCAGCAATTTCTGAGGATAATTGCGTGCGCGGCTTTCGCTGCCGAGGATGCGAGTAAATAAACGAATTATCGGAGATTTGATTATTTTTAAACATAACTTAAGGTTAACTTAATCTCTCATAGTACGATTCATATTAGATATTTTTCCTAAAAAAATAACAATGATTGAATTTGATTTATTTTTGTACATTTTTATGATTTGTTTACAAACACTTCTGATAATTTGATTGAAATGAAAAGCTTCTAAGTCTAACAATACTCTCAAATTATGAACTCATCGTTTCTAGAGAGGTTTAAGTGCCTAACTAATTGATCAAATACACTTAATTGCTACTTAATTCTTATAAAGTCAGCAGCGTAATTAAGATGATTCCAGAAATGTTCGTCGATTATTATGATTTTCTAAGAAACGTTGTAGACAAAACATCATATTGTTTTTACCCAAAAACCAATTGGTATTTGTAAAATAAAGTGTAAATGTATACAGTCAGTCAATAAACAGCCTAAGGTTATAAACACGATTTCGGTAAGGCAAATCCAACAAATGGCATAAAGTTGGCAAGGCTGTAGATTCCCCGTTAGGTACCGTTATATAAACTTTGTAACAAAGCTTCCGTCCCTTATAAATAAGTTATTTTCCGTTCGGATTCCCGACCTTAACCATATTTCCACTCTACTTGTCGCGATGTTTATGTATTTATTGCATCGAAAATGTTAGGTATTTTTAATGATAATAATAAGTAAATTTGTACAATATTTTCTCTTTATATTAAATATATTATGTAACGTAATAATGCTCTTTAAAATCTCACTTCTTCATTTTTCTTCCCACTCTATTTCTTCAACATAGCTCTTGTATCACATTCACTTCCCCGACTTACATAAAATTTTTGAACGTGTCTTTCGCGTTGTGCGATGTTTTCATGGCCTTGCCTTGGCCTAATGCCACGTCACGTCATACTTTAAGGCTGACATCTCATATTATAAACAAGGACAATTAGAAAAGAAGGAAGGGATTTGAAACATTGAATGAATAACTCTAAATTTTTACCGTTACCAAAAAACACAGCTTTTTTGGTAACTTTTTTTGTAAGCCTATTGTAATACAACTTCACGCTAAGCTCATGCCACGCCACGCTCACCCCCCGAATCAAAAGATACATTCATACATCCTATCCTATTCAGCAACAGCAAAACAATATAGTAAAAAATGTGAACAACATCCAGGTCCAGTTTTCGTAGTTCATCGACGTGTTCATTCGTCAAACGATATTGAAATTATTATTCCGTCCCCACATCGCCGCAATGTGGGCCAATCTTTCAAAGGAAAGGGCTAAAAGGCGGATTACGGAGTCCCCAGATCAATGGGACTCGGGAATAATTCATAGAAGATTTCCTTGTTGGTTCGCCTGAAATAATAGTCTCGGATACCAAGATGGAATCTCGGATAGGATTATTGGATCACTTTTTGTGTAAGTAACTTACGTGTTCAACGAATTCAAGAACACGGAAAGGTACAAGTTATAGTTATTATTTTGTTGATCCTGATGAGTATTAATATTATTTATTATCTTTTAAGATCGGCGAAGAAGAGAGCAATAATTTTATTATTTCTTGTAACGTTCTTTCAGGCAGTATATTATTTTGGTTAACCTCGCTTACAAATATAAAGTTTACACAATTAAAATTAATTGTTTGATAGTACCCGTTGCTTTCAAGTTAAATGTTAAAAAGTTATTGAATTAGATCATTAGAAGTGTCACCGTTAACCGATGATCAAACTGCACCCAGTTATTAGTAAATTAAAGTCATAATTGCCATTACAATGACATATTTACGAGCCGCAGGACAAAATGGCCATCAAGACTATTGCCGATAGAACGTGCCGTCAGGCTCTATCGGAGGCGACGGCCGTTGGCGGCGTGTATTTTTTATGCAGTAATAACTTTAAATACTTAGAAAGCAAATTAAAAGAAATGATCAAAGACTACGATTTTTATGAGAACTACATTTTAAAGAAACCCCCAGTTTTGATTCAATGTCCATTTGATCGAAGTTAACTGTTATTGAAATAGATTATTACTAACAGTACTAGAAGTGTCACCGTGAACCGGTGATCAAACTGCACCCAGTTATTAGTCAATTAAAGTCATAATTACCATTACAATGACATATTTACTGCAGGACGAAATGGCCACACAAGACAATTGCCGATAGAACGTGCCGTCAGTCAGGCTCTATCGGAGGCGATGGCCGTTGGCGGCGTGCATTTTTTATGCAGTAATAACTTTAAATAGAAAGCAAATTAAAAGAAATGATCAAAGACTACGATTTTTATGAGAACTACATTTTAAAGAAATCCCCAGTTTGAGTCAATGTCCAGTTGATCCAAGTCAACTGTTATTGTAATAGATTACTAACAGTATTAGAAGTGTCACCGTTAAGCAATGATCAAACTGCACCCAGTTATTAGTCAATTAAAGTCATAATTACCATTACAATGACATATTTACTGCAGGACAAAATAGCCACACAAGACAATTGCCGATAGAACGTGCCGTCAGGCTCTATCGGAGGCGACGGCCGTTGGCGGCGTGCATTTTTTATGCAGTAATAGCTTTAAACACCTGTCTTGGAGCACGCTTGCAGCAAAACTTATTTATTGGTATTTGTTGGGTTTGCGATGGACATGAGCTGTCATCGATTAATGAAGTTGAGGAATTTACGCGGGAGGTATGAAGCAGGGAATAGTAAAAAGGGTTTATTAGTATCAGTTCAGTGCTGCAGTGTAGAGGCAGATTTGGACACAGAAGAGACTTAATACAAAGCTTCTAAAATACATAGTACCTAAATGATAAAAATCTAAATTACCTCGTAGATAATTATATATTTTTTGATTGTAAGTAAATCTCGCACCCATAACGCGTAATGAATAAATTTATCAGATGTTACTTTTTTCCTTTCTTTGAATCTAATTTCAATGAGCGAATAATATTATTCATTGGCTAGATAATAGTATGCTTTTCATTTGATCTTGTATTTTAACTGGGTATACTTACTTTAAGTAGATTGAAAAACTGTTATACGGAAATCGTAGTCACAAAAGCTGATTGTAAATTAAAAACAAATGAAAAACCTTCGCCAATTCCACCTACGTTTCAGCGAAATCCAAATCCCAAAGTGCATTGTGACCTGAAAACGTAATTCATGGAACGACGACAAGTTAAATTACGGAAACCCAGTCAAATACGGAAACTACTAGCGTTATGTACACAGTTACATCAGTAGTTTTTCCCGAACTTTCCGTAGCACATAACAGTGTTTTGTAACAATGAAAAACATTTTGTCGTTTTCCGAGAATATTATAACAATATTTTATTTGTGATGTTCATTTGAATTTAAAATTTTTATTTATATTTGCTATGAATAACTAGTTTTTCATTTCTTTGTTTTAATGTGTTTACCTTGCACCGACCAGCGTAGATAGGTTAGGCATTTTTCATTTGTTTTATCATCCTACTATAATATTATAAATGCGAAAGTTTGTATGGATGTCTGGATGTTAATATGTTTGTTACTCTTTCATGCAAAAAGTACTGAACGGATTTTGATGAAACTTTACAGCAGTATTGTTTATTACCCAGAATAACATATAGGCTATAATTTATGACGATCAGTAACAAACTTAATTTCACGCGGGTGAAGCCGCGGGCAAAAGCTAGCACTACATAATCACAAAATCGTATCCATGGTTGGCAAATTAATTCAACTGACAATTCCACTCATGTTTATGATGCGAATGTAAGTGGTATGTGGAGCGAAGTGTCGAATTCATGTCTGCTGAAGCACGACGCGACGTCACAAAAGGGAGAAATATCGTCGGGAGACGAGCCTCGCCTTCGAAGTATAAAATGAACGACCATTGCCATTCCATGATAAAAGACTTCGCTCGCGGCTTGTAATTTTGAAACTTGATTTCTTTATTCACCGCCATACATCTTGCATCCTTTATTTGTGGTTATCAAGTAATTCTCACATTGACACGTTATTGCGTTTTTAATAAGTTCCCATTCACGTCAGTTTCGATGAAGATTGAAGTGTAAATAATGGAACAGAGATAATGAATACTTGAGTACAGCAGACCGCATTTATTATGGAGTCGTCGATTCCGCTTTAACGTTTCACCGCTACCGCCGCTTTTAAATGACACTGAAAATAATGGTTGGTGCTTATTTAACTAAAGTTTTAATTACAGCTTTCCCAAATTAACTTAAAATACCAGTTTGACTCAAAACAAACCGAAACGGAATTTAACTTTAAAAAGTAGGTAGGTATTGAACTCGCTACAAACATTTTTACATGATATATTTAGGAAGCTAGTTATACATCAATTATTTCCGTGTACATAACTGTAAGTAGAGGTAGTTTTTGAATAAAATAAGTGCAGCAAATAATGTCTTAAGAAATGTAGACCGAAATCATATAAATTGGAATTGAAATGCGAAATGATCTGCATTCACCGGTTCATTTGCAAATCAAATCAAACCATTTAAAATTTATCACACCGTTTATCCTCATAGCTATTTCAATGTGGCTTAATGATCGAGATTCGATTGCCATTCATTTCCGTATCTACAATATTTTAAAATGTTTTTGATTTCCTTTAAGTAATTCAATTTAAAATATTGTCTCCGTTAAATATTCTAAGGGTTACTATACATTCTGTAAGTGAGTAAATGATAAATAAATACCTACATAGCCAGCGTGGCGAGTATAGGCCGAACCTTCTATGTGCTTTTGGTAAATTAAACACACCGTATTGCATGGCACTGTCCTGCTGGTATGGTTTCCATCACCACCACCACCTCTGTATGAATCTTTCTATCTATAACAGCCTTTGAGGTCCTACAAACTCCTCTTCAACCTTCCACCGACTTTTGTCCCCGGCCACTTGGATCCAGTTTATTCCAGCTTGTTGCTGGATGTCACCTGTCCATCTTTTAGGCGGACTTTCTCTGCCGCGGGTGTCAATGCGGGGTCTCCACTCCAAGGTCTTTCTGGCCCAGCGATCGTGGTTCATCCGTTCAATATGTCCAGCCCATCTTCATTTACGGCTCTCAATCTCTTCCACCACGTCGCTGACCCCCGTCTTTTCTCTGATCCATTCCTTTCTCTTGTGATCTTATAGAGAAACACCAAATACCACCCAATCGTAAATTAAAACCTCTCAGCATTAAAGTTCTTCTATGAAGTAAAGTTTCCCTGTGTGATCGAATCAGAAATGAGGGGGAGGATGTTCAATGATCCACAGGAGAACCAAAGTAACCGACATAGCTCGCAGAATTGCTAAAATCAAGTGGCGTGGGCGGGGCACATAGCTCGTAGAGACGATGGCCGTTGGGGCAGAAATGTTCTCGAGTGGCGATCACGGGCTGGAAGACGTAGCGTGGGCCTCCAACTAGGTGCACCGACGATCTTGTAAAGGTCGCGGGAAGAGCCTGGATGCGGGCAGCGCAGGACCGTTCATTGTGGAAAGCCTTGGGGGAGGCCTTCGTCCAGCAATGGACGTCATTTGGCTGAAAAGAACGAACGAACGATTAAAGTTTTAGTAAAACTATAGCGAAATGGTATCAACTAGCGCTGGTATTTTTGTTAATCCCGGCACTCTGACTGCTACTAATTAGTTAAAACTTCGCCCAAACACGCTTTCGCATTTAAACATTCTGGGATTAGGATTTCGGGAAATGTACATTTATTTTCTTACATTCCTGACCGAGTTTTGACTTTAGAACCTATCTACTTATTTGGTATGGGTTTTACTTTCATGATTAAGGAAGAATGAATGAAGGTAATAATCTTTCAAGATGTGTAATGAGTTGGCACTGCAAAGATAAATTCTAACTGGGCTAGGGTTTGCAATGATGATTTATTTAAGCTCAAACATAATAGTGTTGGTGCAGTCCTGTTGTCCCCCCAACTTGGCCCCCCTAGGGGAGCCAACAGGATTTCGAAATCCTGTTGTCCCCCCTGGCTAGGGGAGACAACAGGACTAGATTTTTAATCAATGATTTGAGGACTGTTGTCCCCCCTGGCAAAAATTATTTAAATGCCATAAAATATTATAACATTTAAGAAGGACTGGCTGGAGTACCTGAATGAATGGCAAATTGCCAAACTGAATACCTAAACGTATGTCAAATAATATTAACATTTGGATAACGAAAAAAATATAAGTTCTTGGTACCGGTACTATTTCAGACTATATCAAAATCTGCTTTACTTGCTTTTGACAAAATTGTTATGAATTATCCCTACTAAATAATATTATAAATGCGAAAGTAACTTTATCTTTTTTTATAAATAAATATAAACATATAGCGGACAAAGCCGTAGGCAAAAGCTGAGTACCTCTATTATGCTATTCTCATGTATAAAAAATATTATCTAGTAACTACTGTAAAGTTTATCAAGTGTAAGTAAAAATCCGTTTAGTAGTTTTTACGTGAAAGAGTATCAAACATCCATACTCACAAAGTTCCGCATTTACTTACAACATTAGTAGGTAGGATGCTAAAACTGAATAATTTTAAATCTATACTTAATATTATAAAGCTGAAGAGTTTGTTTGTTTACTTGAACGCGCTAATCTCAGGAACTATCGGTACGATTTGAAAAATTCTTTCAGTGTTAGATAGCCCATTTATTGAGGAAGGCTATAGGCTATATACTATCACGCTACGAGTAAGTAATAGGTGCAGAGCAAAAATGAAAAATGTTGCGAAAACGAGTTTTCATGCATACGAAGTCACGGGCACAGCTAGTTAATCATAATATTCAACAAATTACTTGCTCAGTGACAGTGATTCAACTAGCAGCCGCCCGCGATTTCGTCATATTATTTTCAATCCTTTAATAAATAAATTGCGTTCTTAGTGGATGTCTACACCCTATAAGGTGTACCTACCTGCCAAATTTCAAGTTTGTAAGTGTTAGTTAATACCGACCGGCACCAATACCTCTCAAAATTGTAATTATTACCTTGACAAACGTTTAGGTATTCAGTTTGGCAATTTGGCAGTCAGTCAAATACTTCAGTTTTTCATAAATTATGCTATAAAAATTTATGGCTTTTAAATAATTTTTGCCAGGGGGGACAACAGTCCTCAAATCATTGATTAAAAATCTAGTCCTGTTGTCTCCCCTAGCCAGGGGGGACAACAGGATTTCGAAATCCTGTTGGCTCCCCTAGGGGGGCCAAGTTGGGGGGACAACAGGACTGCACCATAGTGTTAGGCCGTAGATATAATTTTTATTTTATGTGTACTTGTGTATTATACATCTATTTGTAGGTATTACTTATCTATGATAAATAACGGATGTATAATGTGTTAAAAATATTAATTAATCGCTAATCGCTGATTGAAAAACTGTCTTAAAGGGAATCTTAACAATGCAATTATTAGCCTAACGAGCTTAATAAATTTTAGGGTACATTTTTACAAATATAAATAATTGGCAAAATTTTATGCGGCGTTGCAATATTAGTTATTACACCTTCGTGGTCTGGTGGTAACGCCTCTGTGGTCTAGTAGTCAAAGAGTTCGGCAATCATAAATTGTACTAAGGTTCGATGCCAAGACTCATAAATAATAAAAGTTTATCCATAAAGTCATTTATTTTCTGCAAATAGGCTTTTATAAAGCGCTTTTGTACGTCCCAGTAATTATTTTTAAACCCTACCACTGCTTCGGGACAATCAGTGCAGAGAAGAAGCAGCGCAAGAAACTCTAGTCATCTTACCTGGTTGAAATGGTTCCGAGGTGAAATGAGGACACCAAAAATCCACTTTCACCCAAGGTGACTTCGTTCACCTGGGACCCTAGGTCCCGTGGCTTTTTCAAGGGCTTACAAAACAGTTATCTATTTAACCCTTAAATAAAAAATGCTTTCTTTCCCTATGATGAAAAGATTTCTAACAATTTTCTATCGCTTATTTTGCAATCTCTAAACCAAAATAATCAAAATTAAAACGTGTAAACAAGCTGACAAGTATTGAATTATAAATTAATTTTGAGTTATTCCTTTCACAGGCTCTTCTCACCTCCATCACTGTCTCGACTATTATTGAAATAAAACATTTAAGCAGAATGAAACATTAAACTGTCAATCCAAGACCTGTTTCAGTTAGTTTCACTTCAACACCGCTATTAAGGCGCCACCGTAACTGTTCGACAGTTATGTCCGTGTCTCTCATATTTTAGTTTACGCTCGATTTCAATCGCACTCATTCGTTATTTATTGGAGTTAATGATACTATCAGTAACCGCGGTAAAGGAAATTTACATCGATGTTTTTATAAATCGTATCGCTTCTTTTTATAAGCAATAATATCAACTGATTGCTAAAATGATTATTGGAATGGGCATATTTTTTGTGATTTCGATTTTATTAGAAGTAGCTTTAATTACTTTTGAACATTCACGTTTCATTTTTTTGTTAACTTGAAACGTATTCTAAATGTACGACAGTATCGCGTCAATCCCCGTTTTAACTTACAGCTTAAATTCGGCTGATTTTATTTATGAGGTAAATAAAATGAATATCGATTTCTGTAAAAAAAAAACAATTTTCACTTCTTTTTTTATCAAAATATTTTTGTTTTATTTTTTAACGCCAATCACTGTCAAAAAATTGACGTTAATTGGTGGATCTTTTGTATTTAATTTTCAAAACGCATCGCGACCTTAAGCGGAGTGCACACGAATCGCGATGTAATTGACGGGCAAGTGGCGTAAAAGTGAATCTCAGGCGGACGGAAGCTGGCCCGCCGATCGATACGGGCGCCCCTCCCGCCCTGTAAGCGTGAGTCCTCGGCCTATGGTGGGCATAAACTGGCAAAGGATACAATGTTTGTAACCGGATAAAAGATTGTTGAAATTGGAATGTTCTTTTCAAAACCTCAGGAATTAAAAGTAACGAATGTAAAAAATATCTATTTTTATTTTTTAGTACGATACAACAGTTAGAAGGTAGGAGAGCTATTAGAAGCATTAAATTCTATTATTATTTGACCTACATACCTTTCTACTAGTACCTGAATTCAGTTTAATTTTAATCATGGACTCGTGGTCTTTATGTTACGATATTAAGTTTTCATCGACCTGCCTCTCACACCCTGTAAAAAATACCATTGAAACCAAAACCATAGAAGTACGAAGTAGCTTAACAATGTTGAGTATCTCATAAAATTATCATGCATACTTTGTACATTAAAAGTGATCCAGTTTCTGTACAATATTCAAATTTAAAATCTCACATTACTGCAACAGTCCGCATTCGCAGAACACAGCTTTAAAGTTTCATTCAAAAAAGCGCTCGAAGTTGTAAAGCAGTTCCGCAAATTACTTTTCACCGTAGAACAAATGTTTCTCGCATGATCGTTCATTTGCATTCAAATCTGTTGAAATTAAAACAACAATAAACGCTACAGATGCAACTACAAATACTACAATCCCCCCTCTTCCCCCCACTTGTAAGTCTTTGAAACAATAATGAGTGGCGCCCTCTGGTCACTTTTATTATTGTATTATCTCCACGAAGTCTTTCGAGTTATCTTTTAATTACTTACCTTCAACTAACAGTGGTTGGTATTTTTTAATCGTAATTTTAACATCGTCGTAGGTAATAAGTTTTTAATCAAAAGTTTAACTGTAGTTGTCTTGGAATTATACAGTGTGTGTCACGTTAAAGTGTACATAAGAAAATAGATGAAACTAGACCTATTTTTATCGACAAAAAAGAGGTCAAAATTTTTTTGAGATTTTTTTTTAATTTTTTATAGAATTTTTTTTCTTACAATTGCTTATTGTAAAGAAAACGTAATAACTTTTAAACTAAGCGGTATATCCTGATAAAATAAAAACAGTAATAATGCTAAATAACAGGCGATACTAAAAAAATACATAAAATACACAAAAAATGCCAAAAAATAATAAAAAATGATACTTTTTGAAAAAAAATTGCTTTTAAATTCGTATTTTTTTGCTTATTTGATAAATTTCTCCAAAAAATGCCCCTATAACAGGTGGTTTTTATTACTTTGTATTATTCTCTATCGTATTATCTTTGTAAAACCAAAAATCGCATGTCTCTATCCCTATCACAACATTTGCTATGATCGTTTGAACAAAGGCCTGCCACAACATTATTCTCCGCTACAGGTAGAGACAATTTTAATTTTAACTAAAATGCTTATTTTACTTCGAAATCTTTTGTTTTTATTTGAAATCTAACTTGTCTTTATCAAAATTACAAATCTAGAGCCATTTTCAGTTTCGTTGTTAACGAAGCGTTGAATGGCGCGCCCGGAGAGGCTTAGTTCAAACGATCATTGCAAACGTTGTGATAGGGATAGAGACATGCGATTTTTGGTTTTACGAAGGTAATACGATAGAGAATAATACAAAGTAATAAAAACCACCGGTTATAGGGGCATTTTTTGGAGAAATTTATCAAATAACCAAAAAAACACGAATTTAAAAGCAGATTTTTTTCAAAAAATATCTTTTTTTATTATTTGTTGGCCTTTTTTGTGTATTTTATGTATTTTTTTAGTATCGCCTGTTATTTAGCATTATTACTGTTTTTATTTTATCAGGATATACCGCTTAGTTTAAAAGTTATTACGTTTTCTTTACAATAAGTAATTGGAAGAAAAAAAATTCTATAAAAAAATTAAAAAAAAACTCAAAAATTTTTTGACCTCTTTTTTGTCGATAAAAATAGGTCTAGTTTCATCTATTTTCGTATGTACACTTTAACGTGACTCACACTGTATTTTCAGTTTCTTGTGGATTGGATTAGTTAGTCGTTTTAATTTAGGAGGTCCAGTTAGAAAGTTATTTACAAATACCTACTGATTTATTCATCTAAAAACTTTTTTTTAACAATTTTGTATTGTACAAATTACTAAAGTCCCATTGACCTCTATGTATCCCCATAGAGTGCTGTGAGTAGAATCACCAAAAAAAACATCAAATAGGTTTTTGAACACAACAATAAGTATCATAAGTATCATAAGGGGTCATCCATAAAGTATGTCACACGTAAAGAGGAGGGGAGGGGGTCGACAAAGTGTGACATGGTGTGACAAGGGGTGGGAGGGGTCCTAAGTTTCTTGACATCACATTTCAATTGTTTCAAATATTTGATATAATGTTGATTTCATAAAAAAAAGTACTTAATTTAAATGGAAATAAAACTAATTTTCGGAACTGCTGTTTATTTAATACTAGCTTTCCGCCCGCGGCTTCGCCCGCGTGGAATTTTGTCTGTCACAGAAAAACTTTATCGCGCGCGTCCCTGTTTCAAAAACCGGGATAAAAACTATCCTATGTTCTTTCCCGGGACTCAAACTATCTCTATGCCAAATTTCATCAAAATCGGTTGCGAGGTTTAAGCGGGAAAGCGTAACAGACAGACAGACAGACAGACAGACAGACAGACAGACCGACAGACAGACAGACAGAGTTACTTTCGCATTTATAATATTAGTTGGGATTTTTTCTATGTGAAATTGCAAAACATGTGACGTTACACTAGGGAGGGGGGGGGTCTCAGAAATGTGACCACCTGTGACAAGGACGGAGGGGGGCTCAAAAAATCATGAAATTCGTGTGACGTACTTTATGGATAACCCCTAAGCTTCAACAACACCAACGCGTGCAGTGTGCTTACCATGAGTTTACGTTAGGTGTGCTCGCTAGCGACTGCGTAAAAAAATGACATTAAATTGTATGACATATTGTGCAGCGCCCCTAGCGGCTACTTTCAAGAAACAAAATCTTCATAGAGATTTTTGACGTACTCGCTAGCGAGCACACCTAACGTAAACTCATGGTAAGTACACAGATCGTCTTCGCCAGCGCGATCATAGGCCAATGACAGGTTGCGCAACCTGTAAGTGCGCCGATCTGCACGCGTTGGTGTGGTTGAAGCAGCGTTGCCAGACGTCCCGATTTTGGCGGGACGTCCCGATTTTTAAATCAAATTTAAATGTCCCGCGCGGGACAGGCTCGGTCCCGCTTTTCGGAGAGAACTCGACCTTACGTGGCGTACGTACTAAATCTGATTTAAAATATTATTTTAATTGTTAAAATACATTTTCTATAGCTTCTTTTGCTATCTATTGTCACGTAAACGTAATTTTAAGTCAAATAAAAACATAAATATTTGAAAACCTTTGATTATTACACGTTTTTTTACTATGTCCCGCTTCTGACGGAAGAATCCCGCTATTTTCACTCAAAAAGTACCAAAGTCCCGACTTGGCGAAAAAAAAAACTGGCAACGCTGGGTTGAAGCTTTAGTGAATGAATCTCACTGGCAGGTCTACCAAAAACACGTCTTTATAAATGCAGGCCAGCGTCATCATCTCAAATCAAGTCTCGTAAATCAGCCGTCCAATTGATAACCTTGAGACGTCTATCGTCTGCGTCTACGCACGTCTACGTCTACATTCATATCTACAATTCAGCGCATCAGACTATACAATTTTGTTGCAAAATAGCACTTAATACAGCTGAAAAAAGATGCCGCATTGCTTAGGTTGATGTGCCGTCGTCTGTACAGTCGACAGCACATAGGGTGGCTAACTATACTGTTTTGAACAGTATATTATACTGTTTTTCACTAAATTATACTTTTTACTGTTGAACAAAAATAAAGTATACAAAATACTGTTTCTAGCAAGCATCACTAGTCCATAGATATTTTTGAAAATAAATGCCCAACACTACATTCAGGTACGCGTTGTAGAGCTAAACTGTTTTTTTTTAAATACTGTTTGTTTTCCTTCTCCAACCTTTGATATACTTTATACTTTGAAAAACAAAGCAACCCTAACAGCACATCAGCCTGCACATTTTTGTAGCAAAATAACACCTATTACAAGTAAATAAGACGCCACAGTGTTAAGCTAAAGGTGATACATTGTACGCCAGCGAAGTGTCGACGCATCAAATCGACGAGAATGATTGACACTTTGTCCACTCACTCTCAACTCTCGATTTATCGGCGATCAATCGAGTCGCTTCGGAGTCTGCAGACTGAATATCTAATCGATTGCACTTCGATAGGGCCAAGACTCGATTGAAGCGATAACACGAGTAAATCGCTGCCATTATGTGTATTGTATTTGATAGATTGCCGAGTCATTATTAGCGTACAAACTATATTTATCAGAATTTTATCTCTAGTTGCACTTTTAAAAGTCATTTACCGATTTACTTATAGTCTAGTTTCTTGGATTCAAAATTAGATTTCAAGATGGGAGTAGTATCTCTTACTAATTATACACGACGATATTTTAAACGCGTTCTCATTAAATATCCTTTAGAAAACATTCTGATGTCGCATCGTCAAATTATTATATTTATCATACAAATGAAAGATGACATTAACTTTTATGGGCAAGTAAATCTCATTATGATGTCACAACAAGCCATAAACAACCAAATCGCAACTCGAAAAAAGGGCAAGTTGAAGTCGAGCTGAGCATTATGAGTTCCTTTTTTGTAAATTTTGTATTTTTTTTTGTACATATAGTTTAGTTTTTAAATTTGTAAATTACTTGTACAAAATGTACATACCTACATATTACTAATAACTAATTTATGTATGTAATAGTTTGTTGTTCTGAATAAAAATAGTTTTTTATGATGGAAGGCTCAATAGAACCATATTTTTTATGTTTTGTCCTCTCTAAAGTGAGTACTGCAGGATAATTAATTGAAAGATAGATATAATTTTGGTAGATTATATTCATCTGAAAGCGTGGAAATGTGGCCACTGGCCAGCCCCGGAAAAATTCCCAAGCAAGAGAGCACGAAACCACGTGACATTGACGTTATAACTGTCAAACTCAAAACCACAGATCAACAATCAATTACAGCACAAATACTTTTGCCGCATTAATTTATCTTCCCAAATAGGAAAATTAACTCTACTTCATGGTTTTTACGTCTGAAACTTGAGTAACATTTTGGAATAGAGTGCCTTTCCCACCTCAGTTCTTTGTTTGCCTGGAAGCCATCGTTGAATGCATCTTCCGTTATCCAGCGCTTATTCCGCGGAGCGGCAAACAAAGAACTGAGGTGGGAAAGGCACTCTATTCCAAAATGTTACTCAAGTTTCAGACGTAAAAACCATGAAGTAGAGTTAATTTTCCTATTTGGGAACATAAATTAATGCGGAACAGAAAGTATTTTTATAAATAGCGCATCACACGAAATTGAAACTATTTTGAAACATTATTTAGGTACTTCTTGCATAAATCACCAAATTGAAATTTCCACCAAGATGCCTCAAAATCAAAAACCCTTTACATGATAATAAAGTAGGTCGATTTTAAAGCACAACATTGAAACCTAACACTGTTTGTACTGCGTAACCCTAAAAATTAACAGCTCGAAAATGTATTCAAGACAAATTTCGCTGTCATGAAACGCAACGGGCTCGTAAAAAGAGAAATTCTCATTGAGAGCGTAGATTTGGACGTAAGCGGTGAACGCCGCCGAAACTATTCCAATAAAAGTTTTTGAACGCTGCCGTTTCTGCTGTTAAATAATGCTATAATATTATCCGCTTCTGGCTGTGTTCTAACGTATTTCAGCGATGGAATGTTTGTTTTCAAATGTTGTGTTTTGTTTCGCCAGAGTTGGTCGGAAGCCGTTTTACTGAACTTCTTCACTTAAGTACTTGTCGTGTTGTTTGGCCCAATAAAATTACCAAGCAATTAATACCTCAGCAATTACTCGTATTTGCGTCAAATTTACTGCTAAAACACTTAAAATTAACCGGCTCAAAAGCGCAAATACACCACAAATTATCGGGAGCCATCACTGGATATCATGTTACTTATTCGCCCGTTGATTTTAATTACCCCAGTCAAATGTACTGCCAATTACGTGGTAATTATGAACACGAGATGTTTAAAAACATATTGGACCCCTGGTGCTCCTTACGCGTTGTTGCTCAAGGCGCAAATAAAATGCCGCCAAGACGTGTATTTCAATTCGCATGATTACGTCATAATTCGTAACGAATCGTGCGCAGAGATCGTCTTGATTTTGTAATTAAAAGTAAGAATGTGTATCTTATGACGTATATTTTTGCATGTAATTTAAAACGTGAAGTAGGAAGGCACGCAGACTCGAGTGCCAAAACTGTGGTATAAATTAATTAAATTCACCTTTCGCTTTGAGTCGTATTGAATCAATATAGGTTACAAACACAAGTAGGTATGTACATATTTACACAATACCAGATAAAATTATATGAACTTTGTAGTTTATCACTGCTCAAAAATATGGTCATCGAAACGTACCTAAACATGCGCGTTATCTTGACACATTCAGATGTTTCTTTCTCTTGGCACTTAAGTTTTATTTCTTTATCTTATCCCTAATGGTGACCCGGCACGTGCGATCGAAGCAGGTATAAATTCGGTTAGTTTGACCTTTTTTTATACAAAAAGTAAACCGCGTTGAATGCGCGGGCGCATGCCCGACAGATGTTTGCTTTGGCACCAATTTATACTCGCCATCAGCGTTTATCGATAAACGAATACGTAAACTATGTCAAACTTTATGTTTTCTTTAACAATGCGAGATAAACAAGTTCTTTCATTTTTCAAGGTTCTTTCAGATAATTATATGAAATAGGTATCGTTCATTGGGTTACGTAAAACTAATTATATTTGAGCTACATATTTTAATTAAGTGTCTTTTAGATTGATCAAAATAAGCATCTAGTGTAACTAGTCGAGGTACTCGGTACAGATAACAATATTACATTAAAAACTCACTGTAGAATTCCGTTGACTTATTCCTAATAATTATACGACCATCTGCTGTGGGGTGAATCGTACAACAAAAGGTCTTTACCTCGGACCGCTGCCTCATTTGATAAATTTAAGAATAAAAAACCCATAACACAGCCGGCTTCGTGCAGCTTTAGTTCAATTGAGACAATTATATGAAAATCGTTATTAAATTGCGCTTTTCTTTTGTTTCAGAATGTGGAATCTACCACCGATCCATCAATGAAGGTAACATTCATCTGACCACAACAAACAATGCGGTCACAAACATCGAAACCTGTACCTAAGAAAGGGGCAGTAAGTAGAACAAAATTTAAGGCAAGCTCTAATGTCAAACAGGCCAAGAAGAAAGCTGCAACGCAAAAGAAGGTCAAAAACATTGCTAATAAAACATTAGCAAAAACCCCTAAGAAAAGTTTGGCTAAAGATGATACTTCTAACAAAAACGATGAAGAACCTTCTTCAGGAGACAAAAACGAATCACCTCCTGAAACTTCCAAGCCTGGCCCTTCCAAATCAAGTCCTAGAAGTACATCACCGGCGAAAAAAGCTAAAAAGGATCCCAAAGATAAGAAAGATATGGCTAATACTAATACGGAAGTAGCTGCCAAGAAACCTCCTAAAAAGACAACCAAATCTGGCAAAAAAGTGAACAAAAATTCAAACATCAAAAAAGCTGAAACAAAAGTTGATGATACAAAGTACAAAATTAATGTAGATGCCGCTAAGAAGACCCCCGCAAAGTTATGTAAAGCTAAAACTGTGGTTAAAAAAGTAAATACAATAAGTCAAAAGAAAAAAGCTACAACTAATAATAAGCCAGAAGTGCAACAAAAAGAAGACTGCGACAAAAATAAGGAAAAAGATAATTCGATCAAAAATGAAGATGATGAAAAACCTAATGTTAGTAAAGAGGTAGTAACTGAGAAATTGGAGACTAATCTTGAAGATAAAATTAAAGTAGAACCCAAAACTGCACCAACAAGCGCTACGGATATTTCTACGAATGTGTCAACAATAACAATAGATACGCCCAAAACTGAAACAGAAAGGCCCTTGAAATTCTTTACTTCCAGCAGAACACCAAGAACTGTTGATATAGATGTTAAATGCTGTAAAACTTCCAAAGGAAATTTATCTGTTTCAGAAAGATTTCTATCTATGAAAGTAGAAACTAAAACTGATGATGACAATAAAGAAAAAAGTACATCAAATACGCTAGTCTCTCAAGGCCCTGATATTGATGTTTACACCTTCACTGAAAAGGTTGACTCTCCAAAAAGTATATTATCTGATTTTCGCAGTCCTGTTACTAAAAACGTTGGAAGAGTACGGCCCATAGCTAGAGTCAAAGGGACTGTCATTGATAAAAAGACAGAATCCGAGAAGAAAAAGTATTCGCCTCATCGCCCTATAGAAGAAGTCGTAAAACAATTGAAAGCTAACAAAAGGACCGAAGAAGTTAATGCCTCTGCGACACAAATTCCAATCAGTACATCTAATGATCAGTCAGGGGCGGCAAATGAACAAAAAGATTCAGAAGATAATCCAAAACCAATTGTAAGTAAATCATATAAAATGGTGGCTCGTAAATCAAGTGTGACAGGAAAACCATTTAGCCCAATAAAATTTTTGTACCAAGAGCCAACTTCTAGCAAAACGGAAAAATCACCGAAGACTACTTCCCCTGTTGTTACAAAGAAACCACCTCCTAAACCTAAAAAGCAGCAGAAGAAACCAAGTATATCTGATGAAGAGATTGATACTTCCAAATTCGCTTTAAACACTTCGTTTCATTATGCCTCTTCAGATGAAAGTGTTAATGAATCTAACGATGACAATGATACCAAAGAGTCTTCCGGTTCAGATACACCTAAAACCAAGAAAATGAAAAATAAAAAATATAAAAGAATAACTGATACTGCCAAGAAAGCCACAACATCAAAGGAGTTAAAAGAACTTTCTAAAGACTCCTTAGTTGATCTCAAAGATAACTCACTGCTCTTAGGTGAAAAACCGAGTAAAAGACGACTCAAACTGTTATCTATGTGGGCTGGGCCTAAAAAACATAGAATGGCATCTCTTAATGCTATGGCTAAAGTACATTGCTTATACGAAAATGAAAGTCGTACACATATGGAGTTAGGTTTGATGAAGACCGTTGATAGACAAGCCATTCCAGGTACGTCTAAACAAATAGTTACTAAAAAGAAAGACTGTAAGATGAAAGAGTCAGAAAAACTTACGACTTCAAACTCGGAATCTGAGTATGAATCGAAGGCTGAGAAAAAAGATGAGAGCTCTGAAAGTTCTGATGACAACCCTCCTTCACGCACTCTGCGTGGGGTCCCAGGTATCCGCAGCGCGGGTAAATACTGGGATCCGAAGTCCTCGACTTCGTCCAGCGAAGATAGTGAGCTTGAAACGAAAAAGAAAACCATTAGTCCTGAGAAAAAGAAAACTATCACCAAAACTGCGGCCGTAAAATCTGACGTTGAGAAACCTCCAGCAAAAATGAAAAAATCACCTGGAGCCCCTGTGAAAAAGAAAAGAAATCGTAATGAAGTAGTGATGGATCTGAAGGACATGGTAGTACAAAAACGGATGGCCAGTTTGAATGCGACGGCGATCTTAGCTGCTAGCTATGAGAAACGATCGCCTAAATCTAGTAAAGATGACACGTCATCAGATTCTTGTAGTGATGAGTCTTTTTCTCAGAAGCCAAAAAACGGGGTAGGTTCCGGCGTGAAGTCGGAAAGTAAATTAGAAGAAACTAAAAAAGAGTTCGATGAGGCCTCGTTAACAGACAGGAAACAGAAGGTTGAGGTGATCGTCAACCAAGACACTGACGTTACCATAACTGGAGTGTACTCGACTCATCACGAGGGGTTTTGCACCGCAATGCAATACCGAATCTCCTCTACGAGCCACACGCAGACCACGGCCACAGCAAACTGCGAAAAGGTAAGAATTAAAATTGCAATTATAATTAAAATTTCCCAACGTTTACACATTAACCTTAATTGAAAACTCCGGATCAATTAATTAAATTGAATCTTTTATGTGTTTGGGGAAACTTGTTGGGATCAAAAACAATAATACGAGACCCGTATTGGGTAAAAGTCGGCAAATTGGTGTGTGTAATGCTGTTAGTAATAAAGATCGGATCCCGTCGGCGCGTCGGGTCTCATTAATACCCGGTAATGAAGTAAGTTCTATGTAAACACGCCTAGGGATCTCATCCCTACATTATCCTTCCCAGCTTTACCTCGGCGAGAAAAGCAGCCCTTTTGCATTAAGCCAAACGGTGATTTTGGAATGGGCAAATGGTATCAATTGGGGTGTAAACTTTTACGCGTGAATGGATTATGCGTTGAAATTTAACTATTAGACGCGTTAAATCTCACAGTGAATGTGGCTTAACTCTGAAAAGTTCTGCGTTAAAAATCGGTTTAATCTGTCTTAAGACAGTTTTAGTTTAATGAGCACGGCGCTTATTTGCCTTATTAGCAAGTTGTTTGTCTCTGCTACAGTCAGTCCTTTTATTGGGATTAGTCTGGGTATTTACTTAGCATCTAATAAATTACAGAGGGTCGTGTTCCTGCAGAGGAGACTGAATGACCTGATGATGATGACATTTATGACTTTTATTTGCAATTTGGAATAAAAGCTTTGTAATACCACCTCTGATTTATTGACCTTGTAATAATTTGTGGTGTATTTCTCTAGGAGGGTTGCTCGCGTGAGGATGGCTCCCGGTACACTCCACTATCAGCTCTGTCTTCCATGCAGCCACCAGCGGAACACGCTCATAATCATCCTCATCCAGGTATGTACATTGTATCTTCCTTTGTGTATCCACATCCTGATGCCTAGATCCTAGACTAGGTTTTTGGATGTACAATAGCGTATAAGGTAATAACATTATTAAGATATGAAATCTTTTAGTGCTAAGTATGTGTACCAAATGAACATCCTTATCATTGATTTGATCACGCAAAAAACTTGAATTTAAAAAAAAAAAATTAAGTCTAGGTACTACTTAATATTCATTAGCGTTTAAACGACAGATTTTAGGTCCCCTTTTCAAGTTCCCTGCGTAATTCGGCTTTGTCGAAAAATCTTTTCTTATAAGCTGACGCCTTCGAATTTCAGGTCAATTCAGGTCATAGTGAATATTGATTACAAAGGATCATGCGTATTGAATTTTTTATTCATCGCAATAATTTAATCCAATTTGAAACGATATTGAACAAAGGCATATTTTATAAAGTAATATTATAGGAAGTTATTTCTGCTTGCGTTAAAGTGAGTAGGTATAGAGTAGAGCATTTACTTGCAGCATAACAACTCTGTTCTATGATATGTTCAAGTATCACCCTTTCGCGAATCAAACGTGCTTTGAAAACTGAGCTTTTACCTGTATTGTAACATTTGTTACAATACATAGAAATAAAAAAATAAAAATATCTTTATTCTCTCCATAATCTTACAAATAAGGTACATGACTGATTAAAAGGAACATTTTACCGATTATGGCGGGTTGACACCTGAACTAGGAAAGATCCTGTATCTCAAATGCTCGAGAAAATGCTCTAGTGTATGAGTATATCCCTTTAGACAAATAAGTTTACAGAATAGTGACACAGTAAGAAATTTCCTTCAAAAATAATTCAACTACTAAAAACTCAGTAAAATCCTAACAGACTCTCGTCAGGAAAACGATCACATACGAATTCGACGAGACACAGAAAAACCATTGCATCGGCTCAAACAAAAAGCTACAGGAAAAACGTTTAAACCGTGCACACTCGGCGTCGTTATTTGTGCACACTGAATCGATGCTCGTATCGGACTACATTGTAAATAACAAATATTGAAAAGGTTTTCACAGCTACGCTTTATGAAGTAAGAGGATTTTCTGACCGCCACAAAAGTTTTCTGCCGTAAGCTTCAAAGAATATCAGGTTTGACCGAGATTCGTAAACCTCTTTCGGGCATGTCTTTGAATTTCACCCTCGGAATGTCCTTGGGCTATTATAAGAGGATTTGTATTGAATATCAATAACTTTTTAGTCTTGGTAGCTTTTTTAGTTGTTGACACGCAATGTAAGTTTTGATCACATTTTAAGCTTCAGCGCTTTTTCCGCGTGAAATTCAGTTTGTATTAGATCGAATTTTATACTTATGTTATTTTGGTATATTAAATGTAAAGATTCATCGAAATCCGTTCTGTAGTTTTTACACCTAAAAGAGCAACATACATGGTATGGCCCTATATTATGAGAACGTAAACACACCTAAATGGTTTTGTCAAGTTTTGGTGTAACACGATACAACAACATCCAACACACGAACACCAAATAAAAACTTTTTCATTCATCGGAACAGATTTTGTGTTCCCACAAAAGCTTCCCAACACTTCGACTGAATTTAATTTATTACTCGAAAAACGTTTTAAGAACGAAAATACTTTTAACTTTAACTATAAACTCATGTAGCTCATTTGATTGTGTTTTTTATTTAATCGAGACATCAAAGCTTGCCTTTGTAAATTATTTCATTGATTGTAACAAGTGAACCGTAAAAGATAACTGTCTAAGGTTAACTTTTATTGTTTGAAGCTAATAAAATGTTTCAGCTACTTATTTATATCGCACTTTTTTTTTTTCAATTTGGTTCGACGGCCACATGACTTGGTGGTTCGTCTTCATTTTTTTTTTATTAGTTATTTACTTCACATAAATACGTTCTAAGTATACATAATTTGCCCTATACCTACTGTCTCGGGACAATAGAAGTGGCGACAGAGCTACCTACAGTATCTACTGGGTTCTAGATTCTAATCCCACTAAGAGCAAGCATCTAAGTCAGAACGTATCAAAATTAAAGCAATAATCACTTTAAATTTATTCTAAAAGCGGGCACTACCATAATTTATTCAAACTGACAAATCATCAATCAATTAACAGACACTTCTCCATGCAAATTGTATCTCAATCTCGTCATAAAACATGTCCATTAATGAGATCGACTTACATTGTCTTCAATGCTTAATGAACTACTTACAGCCCATCAGGCTATAAATTGTAGATGCAAAATAGCACCTTATTACAACGATATAAGATACCACAGTGCTAACCTTGATATGACCGTCGGTGTACTTAGCGTCAGTGCTTACATTGTAAGCGTAACAAGATTAGCGCCCACGCGCTATTAGGCTGAGTAAAGAGTGATAATTATTTACAACCTCACTGAGTCAATGCGGTTTGACTTCAAATAAGTTTATCTTTTACTTTACACTTCTATTTATCAAAACAACATTCCGTAAATAAGTACCTACTTTAACAGGTCAAAAATTGAAGATAAATTATCTCTGAAGTTTACTAAATGATTACTCGACAGTAATTTCTAAATTATATACCTGTTGAAAAATTCTAGAACTTCTAAAGTAACTTTATTAACTTTCTATTCATAATAGCCACAATCATAGCGCGCGTTAACTACCAGGGAAGGAATCTGGCTCGAAGGACCATGTGCAAGGACTCTTCAACTGCATGGCGAATTTATTATTTTACATTTTTATTTGGCTTATGGTAGATACCGACAGCAACCACATTGTTCAAAACAAGTATATTTCTTGCAACTCACGAAGGCAAGTGAGCTTTACTTGTTTGTGTACGTGTGCATTCACATAACGATAGTGTCTATCAAAACTTTTGAAAAACGAACAGTAGCGAGCAATCACATATAATGTAAAGCTCACTTTGCAATTGCAACAACTACATATAAGGCTGTATTGCGAGTGTTATTCTTTGCCGTTGTTTGATGAATGATGATGAAACTATTATTAATATAAAGCCGCGACGTTAATATACAATAACAACGTCAATATGCCTACGTACCCAAATCGCAGAATGAATTACATTCGTCCACAACATCATCTAGCGCTGGCGCGACGCCAGAAACATACAAGTAGCATAATACCAGCCGAATATCTTGTTAACTTACCAACCTTGTGTTTTATTTAACTAAAATACAATAAATTAAAATTGTATTTAAATAAACACGGGAATTTTTTATTTTTTTTATTTATTCATCTGAAGGACATTTCAGCCAAGTTTCAATTGTGTTCACAAGCTGCTATTTTTCGCCAAAAATGTGCTAAACTCAGTTTTTTTATTAGGTGTCTTTATTTTTTAACATTACACCTTAATTAATTAATAATGCTGATATCCTTTAAAAAATAATAAAATTAATTTAAAAAAATACTTAGGTTATAATTTGGCTTAGTTATTGCAAGCTTTTATGACTTTTACTGGTCAATTCAGTTATTAGTTAGTGTTTAGGTCGAATCTTGAAAGCTCACGTTGAATTAGTTCCCGTTATCCTACCTGAACCGCACGTACGTGAGTTTGATAACAATGCAAAAAGCACTTAAGTCCACCGAGATAAAGTTAGATTGGTTCTAGCCAGCTAGCAGTTACTTAGCTAGCATTAAGCTTTTAGATAGGTATGTCAAGTAGTTCTTGCTTATTCAGAAAAATACCTTTCGTTTTTTTTACCTGTGAATAATAAAATGTAAAGCATATATTTAGGTAATATATTACCCGTGCCATAGTTCCGATATCAATACCAACATACAAACAAGCTGAATAACAGTCGTCCACAACACCATACTAGAACTGGCTCGCAGCCAGCGGGTGCAGATGTCGATGCAGGTCGGATAGCGGTGTTATAACGCTTTTCGGATATAAGTTCGTTTTTCCACGCCTATTTTACCGTTCCACACTAAAATACAGCCCGTATAAACAATTGTTTAAGTACCTGCTTACAAGTTAAGCCAATGTAAATAATTTATGCAAATTAATTACCATAAAACCGCTAAATAGCTGTAAAGTATTAGTAATAGAGCAGCGACTAATTGGCTTTTAATTGCAATACACAACTTAATCGTGCAGTAATAATTTCGGTCTTAATAGTGCATGATGTGGGCAAGCCACAAATCTTGTGCTGCGGTTATCAATATACTGAATACTGAACAAACCTTATCACTGACAAGCTGAATTACAGTCGTCCACAACATCATAGGGCTGGCGCGCTGCCAGCCGAGTGCAGATGTCGATGCAGGTCGGATAGCGGTGCTATAACGCGGGATTAGCTCTCTGGTTAACACGCTCAGCTGATTCCTTACCACTTCAGGAGTTAATACATTAACTCGTAAAATTTATACAGTCGTCAAGTCCTGCCTGTCCTACCTATTCAACATTTACAGACACTGAATCTTTATTAAATAAACTAAATTTAATTTAGATAATGATACCAATGCTTACTTATACATATCACGTAGGTAGGCAATTTGTCAACTACAGAACTTTAATTGGCAATTCCAAATACTCAAATAAAAGCACTTAGAACTCAAATATACCGTTCATACTCGTAAATTCTGAGAAATATCATTCCTTTCATTCCTTGTCATAGAATCCATTCCATAATAAAACTATTATTAAGATAATCTTATTGAAGCGACTTATCTAATTAATGTCCTTCACACCAGAAGCAGTTTCTCACTCGGATGCGCGCTGCATTTGTATTGGCCGTAATGAGCGAGTAATTCTTGAACTTAGTAGAGCAATTACATTTATTACCTACTTATTTAGTGATAAATCTATCTAAATGGATAATTAACGTAAAAGTTAAAGTAATAAAGGAAAAAAAAACTAAAGTTTTTGTGAAGTTTTTCCAACCATAACAAGCTAAAAGATTAGCTTGTAAAGTCCAACGAATAAAATTGCAGCTATTTTCCGCTCGCAGTTGAAAATGACAAACTTTTTAAAATTTTAAATCGTTCTAATTTTGAAAACGACAAGATTAGACCTGACACAGATCCATTAACTTGCGCAATGGAAAATCGTTGTAGAATAATAGGCTAGAGTTAAAATAAATACACTGCATTTTGACGCCTGAATATTAATCTTTAGTATGTATGTACCAAAGAAGATAGTTAATATAATTTTTATTGGTAGTCTTCATTGCTTCATAAAATGAGAACAATAAAATGCGTTATATTTTTTTCTCACCCCAAAAGCAGTAACAACGGGTCTTCCAATGTCTCAGTGAATCAGTTACCCGGTAAGCGAAAGGTCGTGGGTCCAAGTACACAATCCAAATCGATTTTCAAAACTCAAGTTAAAAATAATATCACTAGCTCTATTTCCTTCATCCAAACACTCGTGCAGGCATACAATTGCCAAAAGTAGAAACAGCCGAGCTCACCAATAGCCGGCAAACACCGAACAGTATTGGCAACAAGCTTTATATCGCAGTGTCAAATTGAGCTAACTGTGTGGACACCAGTAAATTTCTAATCCCCTACAACTGCTCGGTCGGGCGTTGTAGGGTTGCCGATAGAGAAAATAAACAATATTTTTCGCTTGTAAAATCGGCATATTATAATAAAAGTAGCATTTACATAATGATTAGTAAATTAATTTACCAAGCTAGCACAAAAACTAACAAGGTTTAAATATTATAACTTATAACCGTTTTATTAATAGGTAGGTATGTACGTTTGGTATTGACTGTAGCAAAAAAGGAAAAACAAAAAAAATAAGAAAACAAAAGCAATGCTTTAATACGCGTAGCGGGTAAATTAAGGGCTTTTTAGTAATGTAGAGTCACCTTTTTTGATGAGACGAGCTCACCACCTTCAGAAAATGAGACAACATTAATTAAAGTACTTAACAAATTAATAACCTTTGTTTGCAAAGTTCTTTGAACTAAATTCTTCTAAATACTCAGAACTGAGATGTTTTGATAATATAATAACTATTCGGAACAATTTGAATTTCGTGTAACAATAATTCTTGGAAAATTCTCTCAGCACCCTTTAATAAGAAATAGGGTCTAATACTCAATTCCTTGTAAAGGGAAAATTCTGCTTAGTGTCTTGTTGTAGGTATTTCCTGTCACAATATGTTCTTTATGTTACATTTTGTCGCTAAAATTCTAGGAAGTGATAATGTAAACTTATTCCTTATTTCTCACACGGCGGAAATTTAAAATAACAGTATGAAAGAACATACATTTATTGTATTGCGCAAGTTCAAAGCAAAGATTATTTAAATTCAGAAACAACACTCAATGTAAATGTATCATTAAACCTACAGTGTGTCCGGGCATGTAGTGATCAAACTTTAAGGGAGAAATCTAGGGACAATTTTATCGATAAAATACTTCAAATTTGGGGCTTGACATATTTATCGCAAAATTACAAGGATTTAAGTTTTTAATTTTTAGTTTTCACATCTTCCTTCAAAAACAAGTGAAAGCGTGGGTAGCTTAGCATTAATAAGCAAATATTTTATATCATGCAATAGTCAGTAAAATTATCTTTTAGTAGAAGTAGAAAACAGACACAAGTTTCATACATTTTATGGGAATAAGAATGGATTTAATTAGAAAAATACATAATTTTTTTCACTTTTTTTCCAGTTATTTTCCAACACAAGAAAAACCAGGTCGTTAAAGTACCTATGTTTTTTTTGCATTTTATTATTAGTATTTGAGCTATTCTACAAAACGAATGTAAATTTATTAGTCTACGTCTATTAGTTTCGACGTAATTGTTGAACAAAGATACCCCTTCTCAGCCGGTTCCATAGCACGTCGGAATAGGTTGTGTGACTTTCAGGCAGTGCATTTTCGCATGTTAGCAGCGCTATGGAACCGGTAAGTCTAAAATCACAAGATTTCAAGAGAAAGAAGAATTAAGCGTTTAATTAATCGATGAGTATGGCGACCTTTAACGCTCAAGATCATTTTATTATTTCTTATCATTATCTCATTGATTCTAATTTTTAAAATTAGCTGTTTTTGAAATGAAAAAGCTAAAATATTTCAGCTCGCCTCACAGCCCTGCAGCCGGGAAACTTTTGAGAATTGTAACAGCCCGATGTAGCTTACTTTTAACTACTACACGGTTTTGTATCGGAGCAGGCGGCAGTTTACCATCGCGCAATTTAGTTTCAACATTTTTATTTCTCAAGGTTCACTGCGCCCAGAAATGTTTCTCTAACTTAATATTTCTCAGTTTTATTCCATAACAGCTTACAAAAACAGTAAGTTTTTACAATTTAGTAATTGTTTGCTTTGCTATCTTAAATTGGGTTTCCAGTCAAAAAATCATCATCATTTCACATCAGACGTCTCTCGGATGGTAACGGCCTGCATCCAGCGCCTTCCTGCTACCTTTATCAGTTCAGTCAAATGCTACCTACTACCTATACTAATTACGACTAACTTCTTTGATGATAAAAGTATGTAAGAAATGAGCTAAACCTTATCTTCGTTAAAAAGAAGAATATTTATTATGTTTAATTAAAGATACAGAAAGCAATAGAACAATATTTGAAAAACTTATTTGAACGTATTATTAATGTATTGTATTGTTGTGGAAACGTAGGTACATAAATTGTAAATTATTAAAAACCGGCCAAGTGCGAGTCGGGCTCGCGCACAAAGGGTTCCGTAGCAGCAAATATAATAAACTTATTATGTCAATTTAATCAACCTATCTCAAAAACTATAAGAGATACTTTGATCAAACCAAAAATCGTTGAAAGAGTTAATTAGCATGCATCACCTCTATTTTTTTTAGAATTTTATACCCCGTAGTTATAAAAATAGAGGGGGGGGGACATACTTTTTACGACTTTGAGAGCTGATATCTCAAAAACCGTTCACTTTAAGAAAAATGTTTTTTAGAAAACTTTATATCATTTTAAAAGACCTTTCCATTGATACCCCACACGGGTATGTACATCGAAAAAAAATTTTCATCCCTCAGTTACATGTATGGGGGGCCCCACCCCCAATTCTTTTTTTTACTATTTAGTGTCATAATTTTGTAGCGGTTCATACAACACATATTCCCATCAAATTTCATCACTGTAGTACTTATAGTTTCCGAGTAAATCGGCTGTGACAGACGGACAGACGGACAGACGGACAGACGGACAGACGGACAGACGGACAGACGGACAGACGGACAGACGGACATGACGAAACTATAAGGGTTCCGTTTTTGCCATTTTGGCTACGGAACCCTAATAACGGTTAAATAATAACGCTCAATCTAACATTTTTGGAATAATTTATGATGTTGTACTAGCGATCTGATAGAGCGTTTATTTAATTTAACAATCAATTAGTTTCGAATCATACACAAATCAATGGTTTAGTTAACTACGGGTATAACGGAATGATAAATTGGAGTCCTGCCAATGTTTGCACTAAGTATTTTGTCCTAGTTACCGATTTCATTAAGTAAATGTTTAAGTTAATAATGTCAAATCCACACGCCAATTGCTGCTCTATGTTTACAAATATACGTTCTTGCATCTACTAGTAAATCTAAATTTAATGTTAGGCACTATACTACTTACACAAGACCCGATTTTACTTAAGTACTTGTTAATCTAAGGCTGAGGTGCATCATCTTACTTTAACTTTGACAAACGTCAAAAATCTGTCAAATTCCATACAAAAAACACCTGTTATCTTTATAGTTACGTTAGTTAGGTGGTGTAACTCAGCCTAAGAGTCCATGTTACGTTAAACGCGAGGCGTGCATCACTATTATTTCTACTACTGCCTTAATTTGATATACATACATATACTTAAAATCACTTTTTTCCCGGAAGGTTGTACCAAATTATCTATACCTAATGCATTGCAGGTTTGCTCTTATTTTCTTCAAGAACAAAAAGTTTTCAGGTAAGTAAATAATAATACATTAATTAAAGATTACCTTAGTCGCCTATTTATTTACAGAAATAATAAAATAGCAGAAGCTCTAAATTCATTCAAACTTCCATAAAATTAATGCTCGTTAGCTCTACTTAAACCAAATGTACACGTAAATAATAGGTAGTATTCGTAGAGGTTGTGTTGTTTAACTGAAAATTGCGGGTGAAGTTACCATCCGCTCCGTCTCCAGAATCGGCCCTCATTGTAATTCGTGGTTCGCCGTTCGTTCGTTGGAATCCAACTAAAACGACATAAACGAGGAAGAACAGCCAATTTCACAAAGCTGGTTTGTTTTTTTTTTTTTTTTGCTTCATAAGATTTTACAAAAATCTAAATGTGTTCTTTATGCTCGTGACTACAATATTTGTAATATAAATAAATAAATATCCTTGGACATTTCACACTGCGCCATATTACATTGGACTTTTTACATTTTATATCTCGCTCTCCTTAACTAGTACGACGTCTAAAATAAAATAAAAAAGCAGACCAAAACTTATAACAACCATTAGAAAGCTTTTAAACTGTGTGTGTTAAGTTAAGCGTCGGATTTTAAAGTTAATAATTTTAAAAGAATTTTCTTTCATAATATTCTGGCCGTTGTCTTCGCACTACGCTCGTATCCCGTAGATATTAAATAGCCACCACTTATCTAAGCAGCCGTCCAGATTCCAAATCAGCAATACTGGCTGTTTGATATTCAATTTAATTTTATTCGAGCCCACTGTGCGAGGCTTAATTGAATTTATGAATTACCGAGCCGAGCGTGTGCGGTCCTATTAAATACAGACATTATTATTCAACTACCAAAGCTATTAGAGCCAAAGCACACGATGTGTTGCGGCGGCGATGCGACGCCAGAGTGGTATCGCTGCGTCGTCTTCGTCCCGGTTCCACTAAGCGAAGCAAATAATTTTTTTTAATAACCAATCAGATTCCATTATTTGCTCATGTTCACTCCGATCTGCTTCGGTGGAAATGGATCGAGCGGAGAAGTGTAAGGCGCACTTGTTTTTCTATAGAATTTGACAGCGGCGTCGGTGCAGAGATGTGCGAAGCGGTGTGGTGTTTCATAGATAGCAATAGATTGACAGCTGACAGCAACGCACAGCTCACATATCTCCTCTTGTCCCCGTCACCGTTCCGCTCTTCTTCGCTCCACTTTGGTGGAAATAGCCTTCCAGCTTCACCGCCAACCGGGCCTTACATAGAAATATCTGTGGCGGGCACACGAGTGGTGCCCGCCACGAACGTTTGCAGTGTTTGCGGTGCGACGCCGCAACGCATCGTGTGCTTTGGCTTTAAGTTATGTCTGATTCACATTACAACGCTGGTTTTCTTTTAAGTTAATGCCTAGATTTTATGATCGTGAAGAAACATAAAAGTTAAATGATAACATCTTTACGCTAGCAAAGAAATTCAGCCCTGAGATGGGCTATCAAGATTTAGGTCTACAATTAATTCTTTCGGATATTTTAACGGCTTTACGGGAAAGATGTTTAAATTAATGTATAAATTAAAAGATCTTATCTTGAAACCGACTAGTCGATTGCTAGCGGAAATTTATTTGCTCATATTTGTCAAGAAAATATTCATTTTTCTGCATCTGCAAAAAAATAATGTACAGTATGGACAGTATTTCTATTTAAGTATTTGATTCTCCGAAGCTCAACAATATACATACGAGTACATGTTACAATTTATTGAAATTAATACGAGTAACAACAAAAAAATTAAGCATTTACTTATACAAGATACTTAGGTAAAATATTTTAGTTATTGACAGCCATCTTGTCTCAAGCGAACTCAACTTGAAATAAACAAAGAAAAATTAAATTCATAAGCCGATTTCATAATTTAGTCAAAATAAAGAAGAGTTTGCTGAAATTGAGGCAAAGTTGAATTTATTTAATTCTCATCTCAGTAATTCCAATTGGAGAAGCATTTAATTTTCATAGCTTAACGGGATCCTATTTCGCAGAAACCGATTATGGCTGAGCTACAACTCATTTGTTATTTTCTTACGATAAAAACATTTCTATTTTACTTATAAATATCATCGTAAACATTTCCAATAAGTATTTTATTTTGTATCTCAAGATTGAAGAATTAAACTTCTTTAAAATCTTTTTAAGTTCTTGCTTTTATATTATTCAGACAGTTTTGTTTCTTTCAAAGCTTTCTTAACGAATAATTCAAGATAAGTAGCATTTCTTGTTTTAATGACTCGTCTATTATGTGCCTTTAGATTAAATAGATTGATAAGTTAAATAAAAGTTAAAGTAATGAAGTAGCGAATGATCTTATCCTGGCAATAAACCTATAAAAGGAGAAAAGTTAAATATTTTATGGGCAGGTACACAATAACTTTCCAACTAATAATAGCGACAGCACATCTGACTGCGCATTTTTGTTGAATAATGCAGCACATTACAGGGTTATTATGAAAACTACAGCCTGTATAACCCCATAAAATACCATAGTGTTACTATTACGTACCTATCGTCGTCTGTACATGTACGACTATTCAAAGATTTTGTTCGCACTATAGATTAATAAAAAAACTATACAGCATTGTTGTGTTCCGGCATTTAGAGGTAAGATAGCCAGTTCCTCCGTGGTTGAGGATTCCGGGTGCAGCTCGCTTCCACCTTCGGCCTGATCGTCACTTGCCATCAGGTGAGATACAGGCCAAGAGCTTCTTCGTTGTGGTTAAAAAAAAAAAAACTAGCCAAATCGTAAATTCCAACATATTTATTCACGGAATATTCATGCACTAGTCGACTAGTGTTGTTCCAACGATCCGCTACCAGTCATTATTGGTATAGTAAAACACCGTTATTTAAATCCAATCGCATATTGACTGTAACCACAATTGATGATGACAATCATGTCTACAGATTTGTGAAATCAGTAAATATGTTGGTGTAACCGCAGCGGGTTATTGATTCAAATATTATTCATCTGCCTCTGGCAGTCGAATCACATTGCTCTAATAAACTCGGGTCAAAGACTCCTTTTAGAGGTCAAATAATGCAAAATTACATCGCTGTGTATCTGCAAAGAGACTTACAGTTTTTTTTAATACTTGTAGATCTTCAATTGTTGACGAGGACGACACAAATTACGACCTTTTGCCCGTGGCTTTTCATGCGTAAATTTCGGTCTTATTATAGCACAATGTTACTCTGGAATAACGTAGCATTCTAATGCTGAAAAAATATTTGAAATCGGTCCAGTAGTTTTTGAGTTTATTCGTCAAAAACATACATAAATACAAATCTTTCCTCTTTATATGATGATGATGATATACGAGTACTTAGCTTCCGAGTTGTTAGTAAGAGGTTTCATTTCCAAACGACTTGTAGTTGCGAATAAGTTTACCCTATTTTCAGTTTACTCTTAACCCTGCAACGAGAGATTGGAGTAGGTAGTGAACAAAATTACTTTTTCCCCGTTTGCTAAAGTCCTTGCAACGGGTACACATAGGAGACAGAGTCTGATGTAAAAGTTTTAAACTCTTCTAAGAATCAAATCAACTAAAATACATAGATACGAGAAGTATGTAAGTTTGTGAAGATCAAAGCTTAGATGTTGGTTACTCTAACTGGACGGATTTTGATGAAACTTCACTAGGTTATAACATAATATAAGATAAGAACATATTATTTACGAGTATAATACGGAAGGGCAATTTTTTTTTTCAAAAATCTAAAGCCTGGTCCGTGGGTACGTAGAATCCCGTCCAATGACCCCAAGCTACCCATCCCTATCGCTCGCGCGTAATTATGTTGCTGTCGCGACTATGCGACGGGCGCCCGCAGTGAGTGTGCGAGAGCGAGGGATGGGTAGATTGGGGTCATTGGACGGGATTCTACGTTCTCACGGACCAAGCTTTACACGGACGTTAACAAGTTACAAAAATAATGAAAATATGAGCTCCATTATACTGCAGGAAATTACTCACTTTAGGCTCTATAAGCTATTTAATCATCACCATCATTATGTCAGCCATAGGACGTCCACTGCTGAACATAGGCTTCCCCAATGACTTTCATAATGATCGGTTGGTAGCGGCCTGCATCCTGCGGCTTCCTGTGCTACCTTTTTGAGGTCGTCGGTCCACCTCGTAGGTGGACGTCCTGCGCTGCGCTTTACATGGCCTCCAGAACCTTGCTGCCCCATCGGCCGTCAGTTCTGCGTACTATGTGTCCTGCCCATTGCAACTCCAGCTTGCTGATCCGTCTATGTCGGATAATTGAGTTCGTTTGCTGATCTCCTCATTTCTAATAGTAACATGATATGACCTTAAAATAGTAAGACACGGGTCTTAACGCGACGTTTATTAATGAGTTACATTATGTACTCACGGCTTGTCGTTTCGGCTGCGATGCTGCAGCCGTGGTCACAAGCAGACTGGAGACGGCGGAGTCTGAGTCAGAGTCTGTAATGTAACTCATTAATAAACGTCGCGTTAAAACCCGTGTCTTACTATTTTAATTGAAATGGAACGCGAAAGTTTCAAATCTTATATGATATGACCTTATTCCTCTTGTCCACAGTCCCAGAGCTGGGAGGCTTGGCTCGCCGCGCCGCCGGGTGCTCCAGTGCCTTCTCCGCGCCCTCGCCCTCTGCTCATCATGAACCAGGTAAATCAATGCCTTTCAGTGTGGTATTAAGTGAACAGATTGAAGGAAATGCCGAATGGAAATATTTTCCCAAGTGGACCGGAGGGAAATCGAACATTAACTTCGAACTATCCTATGGTCTTCTGATTAATTTTGTCGCGGGTCCAATGACAGTTTAACTTTCCCCCGGGACAAACTTGACCTTCATTTTTTGGGTTTTTGTGTTTAAAAAATCATTTATTTTAATCCTATATATTTTTAACTCAGGTATTTATTAACCTTTATTTTAGTAGGTACCTATAAATTTAGAAAACATTCATATTGTTCAATTTTATGAAAACAAAAAACACATCTTGTCGAAATCGCACAGTACAAATTTATAATGCGGTTTTCATCAATAAATACTTAGAGTGATCTGGAAGAGATCGCTTCATAGCGATAAGACCGCCTAGTTGTACCTTGTGTGTTCCTTTTCTTTCTGTTCTTATCTTTGGTGTGCAATAAAGTGTATTTATTATTATTATTATTACAAAATGTTCTTAGTTAAGAACTGGTGGTAAGTAATATAAAAATGTTCAAAAATTTAATTATCAATTCAATATTATGAAATGTATTTTACTGAACACGAATTCGGGCAACGACTATATTTCGCCTCACTGATTCTAAATCTATTGTTATCCAAATAACAATTTTGAACTAATAACTTAACCAAGAATGTTATACCTATCTTAGAGACGATAAACTTGGTACATACCTCCTTAACTTCGGCGACAGATAGTGTAGTAGGTCATGACGTCATGGATTATTTAATCATATCTGCCAACTTTAGGGATTCCTCAGAGAGTTCTATTGGAGTAAGACAAAGAATGAACTTGGGATTAGTGTCCGACCGAAACTAGTTTTACGACCGAAACCGAAACCGAAAACGAATTTCGGCAACAGTGTCTATTTCGGCCGAAACCGAAACCGAAACTTCCTTACAAGGCTCATAATTTTGAGGGAAAAATAAAGAAAACGTTATTATAATCAGTCAGTCTTTATTGTTTTCTCTTTAAATTGCATTAAAATTGAACTTATAAAGCGCCTTTTTACTCTAAAAAAGAAAAAAAAGGATTTATAGTCTAGATTTTTTTTAATTACTCGCAATATTCAGGACATCTACATAACCCGTCCCATGATCTGACCTTAATAATTTCTCAAAACAAAATTGGTAGTACGTAAGTTAGTATCTACTGTACTTGCCTCTTGGATACCTTGGTGATTAATACTAAAATGAACTTTGAAACTCTGAATCCATAATATTATCACCATGAAATGCACTATAGTCATTACTAACTACCTAACTAATGTTTGTTTACGTATAGCATTTGCGAACCAGAAAAAAAAATATAGGTTAGATTAAACTTGATTTTTTTTTAATGTTTACTACCCGCTCTTATGTTATAACGACATAAAACGAGATAAAACTCATCTAATTCAAAATAAATCACTCCAAAACTCGCCACCACAACAAAACAAAACTAACAGCAAACAAACAAGCGAGCGAATCACGACATTGCCTCTGATCGGATTCATTTACTCATTCAACGCGCCGAACATGACCGATAACGGCACGGAAACTCCCGAATGCACATTCGGTTTCGGTCGTAGTTTCGGCAAGTTTGCCGCCGAAAACGAAACTAAACCGAAACTCGTGTTTTTACCGAAACTCAACCGAAAACGAAACCGAAACCGAACATTCGGTCGGACACTACTTGGGATTAAGTAGTTTGTAAATCATAATGTTCATGTTGTGGAATTGGAATTTTCATTTGTGATTAAACAAGATTTAGTAGTGACAATGTAATATTATGTAATGAGGGTGTTCGCGATTGAATAATCCGCCAGATGGCAATACGTAGACGGGAGGTCCAAATGCTGCATGATTGGTGGATTTTGACATGACATTGACAGATATGTGATTATTCAATCGCGAACACCCTCATTGATTAAAAATTACTTGGTGGAAATATTGTACAGTCAAGTCAAGAGCAATATTATAGAGTCCGCTAAACTTAAAATTGATGATCTCTGACCCTACAACAATCCAGTAACAATTCAATAATTTTACAAAAGGGAATTAAGCCTGACCTGAGTAAACAATCACTACTGCCCTCAATGGGCAACAGATGCATAAAATCGAAGAGAACTGTCAATACGTTGCTTAAAATATTACAAATTTTTAAAAACCCTCATCATCATCTCAGCCATAGGACGTCCACTGCTGAACATAGGCCTCCCCCAATGCTTTCCATGTTACCCGGTTGGTAGCGGCCTGCGTCCAGCGCCTTCCTGCTACCTTTATGATGTCGTCGGTCCATCTTGTGGGTGGACGTCCCACGCTGCGTTACTAACTCAATGATAAAACTGTTCATTTGAAAGACTTAATGTTTAAATTACTCCCTTATCAACTTACTACTTACTTTTCGAGCAAAGTGAAAAATAAGCACCGGCAGTTCCCAATTTAGCAGCAGACACAGCCCTAGCGTCGAAACGCCGACAGTCGGCTAAGTAATTAATTCTTTGCAGCCTCTTTGAATAAGTCACTCCAACTTAAAATATTAAACTTGTCTTTTAACATTTAAAATCTTAACTCCATTAATTTGTTTTGTTGGCTTAACCTCGGATTAGTGTGACGCTCGCGAATCCAATCAAGCAAAGTTCGAGCACAGAGCTAACAAGTCTAACAACTTTATTACGAAAGAACTGAACAAAGTGGAACGAAAATATCTCGTTTCAAAGTTTTTGTGCTCTTTGTTAAAGATAACTTCGTGTTACAAGCTGGTTCTTTTGAATCTAAACGCTGGAGACACAATAGCGTTGTTGGGATTCAAATTATGAGCGACACTAGATTTAAATTGAGCTCAATTTGTAAGACGTAAATGTAACAATCTGAGAAGTTAAACTAATGTAAACAAAACCATAATAAAACAAAGTCTCTCTATCTGTGCGTTTATATCTTTTAAACTACGCAACGGATTTTAATACGGTTTTCATCAATACTTATCATGATACTTAGAGCGATTCAAAAGGCTTTTTAATAAAATTTAAATAAATTCTATTATGATAAGCATTTACCTAGACTCGAACTAATTATCCAGACTAATTAATAAATATTATTTGGATACAAAATGGCTATTTCCCCGTGCAATTCTCATGCTCATCACACTCACATTTAGCAAGTTTTCGAACCCACTACCACAGCCGGCGTTAAAGTCGTATAATAAAATACTAAAATAAAAAGATATCAGTCACATAAATCTACATCCGTATTTCACGGAAAACGTTGAAGTAAAAGCAGACAAATCGCAAAGTTCAAAGGCCGACGGTGTTTTAGATTTTGTTTATCTCTTTGAGAGATGAGGATACAGTAATATCCATCAAGAAAATAAAATAATAACCGAGAAAGCAGCCGTAATTTTGAAATTTTCCTTGTGTGGGCACATAAGGAAATTTTCAAAGTTTATTTAGGAAAGTTTCTGGCAGTGTATTTGTTGATTTGAGTATCTCGCCACTATTTGTTTAACCTTCAATGAATTTTGTTATAATATATTCGTGAGTAAATGGGTTATTGCTTGTTTTGATAGAATATTCTGTGGTTAGAGTAGTAGTAAAATGTCTGTTGATTGAGTAAATAATGTTTATAAGAAGTTATCTTCACTATTATAAAGATTTGTTTATTTATAGGTATTGAATAGGCTCCGAAACTACTGGACCGATTTGAAAAATTCTTTCACCATTAGAATCCAAAATTATTTCTGATGAACATACATGGTACGAAGTTAGCCGGGTCAGCTAGTTTCTAGATTTACGGGTCCAATTCTATTTAAATCTTCACTTACCATCAGGTGAGATACAGGCCAAGAACTTCCTCGTTGTGGATTAAAAAAAATAGCCTGCTGAAGAAGACAGAAGTTAGAATTTAATATTTTAAATACGCGATTTAGCTAGCCTAAGAACAAGATAACATTCTACCAGTCAACCTCATAAACAAAGATCCATTGTTCCCATACCCAAGAGGTGGTGAGGCCTCTCAGCTGAGCTCCTATTTGCAATAAACACGGCCCGTGGTCCCGCAGCGGGAACTAGTTCCGAGACTTGTTTGCGCTTCCGAATGTTAAAACTGGGACTTGGTAGGGCTGCCACCTCACAACATAAATGAGACTATAAAAACTGGTTGTCCCAAAAGTGGCACGCCATTTTTTTTTTAATTTTTTACGTGGTACCAATACTTGAGACAGCTTAGCTAAAGACCTTTTAGATAAGAATACAATCCTTCTAAACGGGTCAATCAGGCTTCAATGTCATTAATAAACACTGCCCTTTTAAATATGTAGATATAGGATTTGACGAATGTTAATATTATGGCCACCTTACCACACTGATTGTTTGATAGGAATTTTTAATTTTATTTCAATTGAAAAATAGTATAGTTTACTCCGCCTAGATCTACAAATACATTCATTAATACTAAAAGTTGTTTCATAATACGAGCTAAAATTTAATAAAAGTGTCTCGCAACCCTAACCCCACGCCGCACGAAAAGGAAATCTTTCGTTACTCCGAAACCTTTTTAAACTTGCAAAAAGGGTTAGTCTTTTCTGAAAAAATCTATTAACATCCTGATGCTAGCAACCCTGACTTTTCTGTAAGTGGAGCGGATTTTCTTTGGTTTCGTACAAACTTTGAATTAGCAATAAAATCTTTTGAAAACTCGCTCGAGTTAATTATAGTAAAAGAAAGTCTTTATTCATTCGGTTAAATGTTTACGCCGCAATAAACTTGTTGTGCAGTTTTACTTAATTTTATGTTGGTGTTTGTTTCCGTCGGCCAGATTGGCATTAAAATTACTTCATTTTGAAAGCAGCCAAAGAACAGTAAAGCCAAATAACAGCACCAAATAAACGTACTTATTTCTACTTGCTTTTATTTTCTGTAATATTCAGTGTAGTGTATAATAAATCTAGTTATTCGTACTTATCCGCGTGAACACGTTGAGTAAAAACTACTTCCGACGATTTATTTACAAAACTTATTAACGTAATTTATACGCGCAATTAGAGGTTCCTTTAATTCGATCGTATTATAATTTTGCACTAAACTCAATGAATTACATAACATAAATAATATTACTAGCGACAGACTTATTCCTTACCTAAGGATTTAACTATCAGGATGAAGACTATAAAACGACATCCAATAATATACAGGGTGTAGTTTTGAAAAGCAACGCCCGACTCAGGGGTGATAATAGTACACATGAAAGTATTTACAAGAAAACGTAAATAAATATAACTTTATTAGTAAAAAAAACCTTGTTCAATACGTGTGATACTTCATGAAAATTTAAGGTATTTTTTATGTTTTTTGGCATCAGTGTCGTGTATTACTACCACCCCTGAGTTGCGCGTTGTTTTACAAAACCACAACCTGTATAAGTTGATTTTTTAAATAAGACGACTGCAAGAACCTCCTAATAAAAAACTATTAAACCCCACGTTTTTACAAAATAAAGACCTAGTTAGTGACGTAGTTGTAATCTGTTGTTTATCAAAACAGACCCTAAAGGTATTCTGCGCTAAATACTTAACATTTTCGTGGCTCCGTGATAACCAGCTGGGTGCTATTCGAATACCTGCGAAGATAAGGATCCGAGATATTTAGCGCTCGTTCCGAATATTTGCGGCGGTGATTCGTCATAGCACAAGCTTTACTTGGCTTCGGGCTGGATGGCGCAGTGTGGAAAGGAATTATTTACTTAAGGATATAATTATTTACATTAATATATTAATGTAAAACCGAATCACCTATTTCTATGTATTACACTTGAGAGAATTTAGATTCGACTTAATCTCTATTATTCGGTCAGAATTTAAAGGTAACTTAACTGGATTTCTAACACTTAATTCATGTGTTTCTATTCATTGCCGTCTTAATTTAAACAGCTAATTAAGTAGTAAGCACAAAACGTGTTCTGATTATTGACACGATTACGCATTTCTCTTTGTAGATATATTGTTTGTTGCAAACTAACGATTGTTTCTATGCATAATTTATTTTTCTTTATTTAGTTACCTATATTTGCGTTTGTTGTAAAATTATCTGTTTATTTTAATAAATTGTAAATAAATGTCCTTACTTGTATAATATTTAAAATTATTCCATTAGCGGTCTGTAGATAAAACAAACTGTTCACACAAATTCTTCTAGCTTATAAAGAAACCCAAATCAGGTGACCGTCTGCGAAAACCCTTCAAAGTCCCGCCAAACCCCGTCGAGTAATTAACCTCTAACGGCCCTTACTATACATTCATAGAGCCTTTGTCTAAAATAATGAAGCGACGAGTGCTGAATAAAAATGTCCGGCGAGCCTTATTATGAAGGCAATATACGCGCGAACTGAATTTATATTTAACCTTCCAAAGCCCACTCGCAAATCTGAGCGGAATTGGTCGGGTTGGGTCTTTTAGGTTGTAGTTTTAAAAATTTACTGAATCGTAAATGTTTATTTTTATTTAATCTAAATTCGTCAATGTTAGATTTTAAATACGAGAAATACAAGGTACAATAGTTCATAACAGTGTACTTTCCGTGCGAAGTTTAATGTAGAGCGCCAGAAGAAAAATGTTCCAAAAGTTTCCAATTAAAATTAATTGTAGTAAATAACTAAATCTGGTAGGTTTTCACTTTGTAAACATAACGGAATAAACAAATGTTCTTAATTATGAAGAAAACAAATTTTAATTGTCTAATGCCCGTTTTCACCATCAATCCCTAATTTTTAAGTGACCCCTATGTAAACAAAATTCCTGTTACTTGTTACCATAGGGGTCACTTAAAAATTAGGGATTGATGGTGAAAACGGGCATAAGGTCCCGAATGGTCGAATGGACCACCCCTAAAGCAATTACTATTCGTCTAATAAAACGGTTGAAAGTTAAATGCCGACTGCGCACTGTGAATTAGTACACTCGTATATTACTTAGCGCTGGCTATCAAGTAATTAGATCTATGAACAAACAAAAAGTTAACCAAACCTAATTCGCCGGCGAGTAACATGAAACGGCACCGGCACTTTTGTTTAAAATAAACGAGTTCATAACATTTGAGTAGGCTTAATTCTGGGAAAAAAGTAGTTTAGATGTTGTTAGACCCAAAAACAAATATGTATTCCGCTTACCCAAGTTTGTTTTTCTGTTATTCAGTCAGTACCTACCGGTAAAAATAAAGGTACGGCACGCAAATGGTTCGGCGAATAACAAAAGGGAACTAGGAATTAGACTAAAATATGGGTGCGTAAACATTTCAGCAGCGAAAATAATTAAAGTATAAACAGCTATTAAATAAAGAAACACGAACATAACTAATTGGCTGTTTTCCTTCCACAAGCAATAAACAAAAGTATCGTAAACAAATCATAGTTAACGGAATGGAACAGAGAGCTTGATTGCGTTATGGATGCCGCTGGGCTTTTCGGGCTTGTAATAATTATAGAACAAGAGCCAGTGTACGCCAAACCTACGTTATTTTATAAAAGCTGAAAGTTTGTCTGCGCATGCTTCCAACATAGGTGTCGTTGGACCATCATGCTTGGGTCATAGTGGTTTTAACAGCTATCCTAAAATTCTTGTCTGACAAGGGGTTGGAACGGACAAAACTATCTGGCTGATGAGGAAACATTTAAACAAATAATTATTTCCCAAACAACAGCTTTTATGGTAAAACGTATGCCTAGCTTTTAAACTGTATTTCTACTTATAAAATAACGTAGGTCTAGTGTTCACTGGCTCTTAGTCCATTACATGAGCCGGTTTCCGAATAAATTCTACGCGATTCGGGCCGGTGGAACGGCGTAGTTGCCCCACAATAACTATTTCCCCAAAACGGGGGTAAATGCCGATACGATCGTGTCATGAGGATTTTGCTGTAACTGAACGTTTCAGTTTATTTACCTTTTGTGAAAGGGAAATGTAATACGTGAAGACGATTGTGATTTTGATAACGCCTTCCCATAAAGCCTCGGGCGGGTCTCATCGTAAATCAGTGTCGGGAGAAAGTCGTGTGAATCAGCCGAAGATTTAATAAATCTATCAAACTACCAATTAGTGGTATGTTATAGCCACTTCATATCTTCGCCCGTAAGGTTACCATAGTTATGTGTGTCATCTTTTACAATATGTACTTGATTAAACCTGCAATGGAATGGTTAATTAACCTTTTGGTATTCAAGGTTTGATGAGTTTTAAATCAGATTTGTTGGCTCTTAGTTTGGATTTATGGTGTAAAATTATATGACTCTAAGTCAAATTTAGCTATAAGCACAACTATACATAGATATAGACTCCAAAGTCAATTACTTATTAATTTCATGAAAAAAATTCACGAAAACTCAAGTAGATTCAATTTTGTTATAATAGAATTTTTACTCAATCAGTATGTGTGGTAGCAGCACTTTATTAAAATTTTGTCGTACAAAGCCAGACTGATAACGCTCGTGTTCCAAATTTCCTCCTCCCAATCGAATAGTAAAACAACATCGGCATAATCTGATACCCATGATATCGTTTCATTAGTTAACACGTCATACCCGCAGAGTATTTTTGGCTAAATATTATCCATCAATTTGGTGGCTCGCTTCTGCAGACAACTTATTTTATTAGACGGCGTTTAACAGTGCCAAATAATTCAATATGACTATATGATTGATTATGTAAACAAAGTTAGACTTTGACAATGTTCGTAATTTAACATCTTCAGAAATAACATTTTGATTTTAAATTAATCATTACATAAAAAAGCTTACGAGCTTTAATAACTACGGCTTTAAATTAAAACCATCAGCTTTTTTATTCGCAATCCGTTTTTCATTTCGTTTTATTTTATTTAACAGTTGGCATATACCAAGCACATTTAACTAAACATAACCTCGTAACGCCTAGATACCTTTTAAAAGGTATAAAGCTTGGTAGTGGTTCGGGTGGTATGGCATTATTGATATGGCTTAAGAGCATTTGTTTTTCCCTAGTTTTTTCGTTATGATGAGGCCTCTATAAAACAAGTAATCTGTGCTCACCCCACAATTTCACCCCATCGAAACAGCTTTCAACGAGGGCATAAATATTTGATGGGAGCATGCTCACATGCACACCGCGGCTTTACTTTATCGCCTATGCTTGTTGATTCAATCCGCAAAACACAAGAATTGACTTTGATTTGCATGGATTTGACTCTAACTGATGCAATATAAGACGAAGAAGTGCTTAAAGTAGCATAATTAGGGTAAAGTTCCCCTATATGGCAACTCTACAAATGACAAATGTCAAAAATCTGTCAAACTCCATACAAAACGCACCGGTTATCGTCATTGTTACTGTTAAAGTTAGGTAGTGCAACTCGGCCTAAAGGTTGATTTACAATCAAAAATGCTTTAAAATTATCATTATTTCGCAAAAAGTTAAAACTGGAGATTAAACACTATGAAAATAAATAATTTCGTAATTTTTTATAACTTAACATACTTAATTAAAATTTAAAGTAGCCAAAAACGGTGTGAAGAATGGCCAAAACCGGTACTTCTGCCATACTTGTAAATATAGATTCATTCTAGTCTTTAAAGTCACTCTAAAATGTAACTTAATGCTACAGTATTTCAATGGATCGCTGAGTGTAAAGGAACTTAAAACGTAGGAACTACTCTTTCAGCAGACACTAACTAACGAAATTTCAAGCGAACTCTACCTCAAGATTAATGGTGCATTATTCATTTTAAGATTACATTAATTTATGAATATCTGCCTTATATTTTTTATCAAAAGTGCCTTAATACGCGTTCCGGAATACAACGCAATTACTGCTTAATACTGTATTATGCAAAGGTAAGTTGTTCGAACTAAGTGGGACATAACTTCCGAGTCAGTAACTAATCGGAAGTTTAACAAACACATGTTACACTCGTACTCTTCTAATTCCGCATCCTAATTGTCTATCTACACCATTTGTCGATTAAGTTAACAAACAATAAAAGCGATTATGTTATTTCTTTGCGATTATGTTTTTACTTGAAACAAGCCCAATATCTGCCAAAAGCAGAACCAACCCAAAACTGTCTAAGTAATCCATCGCGCTAAATTGATAAAACTTAACAATGTTTTAACACGTCAAAATAACACATAAATCAAAAACTATGCCGGCTAGCAAAAAATAAAAACAATTTTATACGTAGAACCATATAAAAATAAATCTGTAATATTATATGAACTAGCTTTCCGCCCGCGGCTTCGCCCGCGTGGAATTTTGTCTGTCACAGAAAAACTTTATCGCGCGCGTCCCTGTTTCAAAAACCGGGATAAAAACTATCCTATGTTCTTTCCCGGGACTCAAACTATCTCTATGCCAAATTTCATCAAAATCGGTTGCGAGGTTTAAGCGGGAAAGCGTAACAGACAGACTAACAGACAGACAGACAGACAGACAGACAGAGTTACTTTCGCATTTATAATATTATATTATATATTATATATATTATATATAAATATATATATTAGTTGGGATTTGTGTATCGTTACAAAGTCAGTTAAAAGTACCCCGGAAAAAGGTCTCAATGGCTCGTTAAAAAACGATACCGTATAACCGCAGTATCATTCGTCCGTTCAATTTAATGCGCTTCACAATTCTCACCCCGTCGGAACAGCTTTTGGTGCCGCGTAAATATTTGAAACGGAACGCAAACCGCGGTTTTACTTTATCGGCTAGTGTTTGCTGATTTATTTTCACTTAACACTTTTTGCCATCACTATTGTGTACCTAAACCAACACGATTTATTATACCATTATTAGAAAGAAAACCGTTTTCATTAGTTCGCCGTTTAGAATCGAGAAGAAAAACGAAAGAAAACGCTACTACTTAAAAAAGTAAGTACCTACACGTTTTTTACTCCAAAAAAGTATTTGTCGTGATCCCTTATTAATTTATTAATACCTATCAAAAGTCATAAAAGTTTTTAACAATGATTAGGTATAACCTCCATGCTTTTCATCCCCTTAAAAATAGTGACCCTATAAAGCTTCAAAGTTTATAGTCGAAAGAAAAATCTGAATTGACATATTCTTGTAAATAACGTATTATTTTAAAAGCGCAACGCAGTGTTTTTCATGAAAGTTTCCATGGAAAAAACTGTTATCGCGAATTGTATTTACTTTTATGAAAATGTTACGCATACTCGAATCTCATTCGCTTTTCGTCAAAATTGTTTTCATTGTCTGTTGTTGCATAAGTATTTTTTCAAACAAAGCGTTTTGTATATAATGATTAGGTAATTAATCACAAAGTCTCAGAAACTATAACACCGACTATCTTGAAATTTGGCAGGTAGGTTCCTTATGGTATGGGGTGTAGACATCCGCTAAGAAAGGATTTTTCGAAACTCCACCCCTAAAGGGGTAACGTCCACGCGCACGAAGTTGCGGGCGGTCGCTAGTCTTACATATTTCCTAATATTACCTAAGTCGATTCCCAACTTTCATAAAAATATCGTTCTATTCTGCTATCAAGTTATAAGTTATAAACTTGGACACTCACAATCGTTGAACCGATCCCTTAACTAATGACCCAGATATCGCTCGGTTATACGAGTATTTCGCTTCATAACTTTCGGCCCATCGCCGGAATTCGTAAATATTTGATACAAAGTACAGTCGACAGATAAAACTTTTGTTCCAAAATAGCATTTATTACGACTACGTAAGAGACAAAATGTTTAGCTTGATGGAAAACGGAGCTTAATTTTATCGCCGCCAGCGTTTCCTGATTTATATCCTTGACTAGCTAAAGTCTTGAATTTTGCGGGAATCGCTTTATTTCCTTTAAATGTTTTCAGTGAGTTCGTAATTATGTTTATGGTACTAAATCTCTTGACATAATTTATTTTTTCGGACATTGGACTCCTATTTCAGTTTTGTTTTCAAAATGGCACCAATTTACAATTTCATAAAATGCAATGTAAGCTCACAATGCGCATGAAATTATGCTCTATCGTAAAAACGTCACTGGGTAGGTAGTTCTCGATGAATTGTCTAGTGTAAAAGTTAAGAAAAAGATAATGCAATTCAATGAATGCATTAGGTTATGTATATTCATACAAGGAAGCAAGCCAAGGAAATTAGAAGTGTACACTTCTTGGCATATTGTCATAAGCTTTGTAAGACAAGTTGTTTATGATATGCTACTAAAGGAAAGAAAATTAAAATTAAAAAAAGTTTTTTAATTTCGTTTAGTAAAATAGTAAACCGATTAACAAGATGACAGTGCCACAATAAAATGCCAACGAGCAATATTGCCGTGACAAGTGGCCCAATGTCCTCATAATGACGGCGGAGGGCTATTATCGTTATCCTATATATATTTAGGGAGTCATTTCCCTGGCTCCAGATTCAGTGACCCTTGACCCAGTGGCGAAGGGTAGGCGCCTCTCCGGCCCTTTACACCCCTTGGTTGTACCATTGTTTCTGTACTCGCAAAAATCTCGTACTTTATTGTCTCTGTGTAGTCAAGTTCGATGTGGTTTAAAATAATTAATGCGATTTAACTGGACAAAAATTCAATAATTGAATGACACCGCCACCATAATTAGAATTTTTTGGTTACTGAACATAAAATTATTTTTTTATAGGAACATTTACTTGTATATTCATAGTTAGTATCGATAATACAATCATCTTGATTTCTGTCAGCTCACGTTTTACGTTGTTTCTTATTCTTTTATCAACTCAAAACCCACGCGGTACAAACCAAGACCTAAGTACACAGTTACGATATAAATCCTATTTCAAATTAACCATAAAGACCTACATCCCTTTGTTCACAAGTGTAAACTACCGCGACTGTAACTTAATATCGAAGGTATACAGTATCTCAGTATTCCCAACTTAAACAATCCACATAGCACAGTCTAACTTCGGGATACTCGTCTCTATAAACGCCAAACACACATACAAGTCTTACACTTGGCTATTATAACTTGGATACTGAACTTCGTACGTGTTTTCGTTGCGATTCTTGTTTTTTCGCTGCAACTGAAATTAATTGAGTTAAGTTCCAGTCAGGATAAGTTTGGTGCACTTCAGTTTAGCTTAATTTGTACAACAGATTTATAACTGGTTTCTGAGATAACTCGATAAAAGTTAATGACTTGTGGCATTATTTTTAAATGGAGTAATTGAATGATTAGATGTCAAGTTGTAATTATAGCTGTTAACAATCGTGCCACAGTGTGTTTTTGCTTTACTGCTAGCTTGAAGCCAAAACAATGTTTAATTTTTTTCTTATATTCGTTTCTTCACATTTTAAGACTCGTTATTTTCCAGTTACTTGACGAAATAGCGAAGCGCCTGCAATCTTGAACGGTAACCGAACGTCACACTGTCCACACGCATTTCGAGTAATCTCTCTACATCGTTCACGCATCATAAATCAGAATTAAAAATATTTTATTCAATTTTGACCACTAGTTGCACTTATGAACGTCAAAATACAGTAAAAAAGGTAGCCCTTAAGGGTTACTTTACATGTCACCTTATCTTTTGGGCTCTACCAGCGCTTCGAGACAAACATTATGGCAAGTGCTAAGAAGAAACGCCGAAATAAACTTATTCACCTTATCATACATAATGTTACTGCACATTGCAGTCTGCAAAATTTTCCAGTGCACGTACGAAGCAAACACTCGTACGAGTATTGTTAACGGCCGACCTTGCGGGAGTCATTGATCACTTCCCCTGACGTTTGTTCGCATTCCCGCCAAAGGAGCGCTGTTAATTAAAAAAAAATATTTGCGAGTGTGACTTTTGTTTTATTTGAAGTTAACAATGTATTTTTAACGCTGAAGATCAAAACCGTAGAGCCGTAGATAATAGAAGCCGTTATCGTCGCTAAAATTAATTTACGAGTAACCTTAATTATTGAAAACACTCTGTTCAAAAAATCAAATAAAATTATTCGTCTTCTCTTTCTAAATTTAACTGTTCTTCTCAATTAAAGAGAAGTAACCAAAACAACCGCATAACCTCGAGTTAGCTTCGAGTTCCAGCAGTACGCTCCCTGGGCCTAGTCAGAGACAAATTATTGAGGAAACGACGTTCAGGAATATGCCATAACACGCCAGCCGCTTATTCAACACTTCATCGTAAGGATTATTGGACGGAATTATGGCGTAGCTCGTGATAACCCGTGATAATGGTGGCTTTGTTCTCATACCATTGACCGTTGCCTGTTTGTTTTGAACGTGCTATTTACCTTATTAGGTGAGATGTACTTGAGAATGCAGAGCCGGGTAACGGATTTGTAATAATAATAATAATGCTCCAACGCTGACGCTGTTCTTTCAACTTATTGGCTAGCTGATAGGATAACAACAAAAATTCATTCAAATCAAAGTTATTTAATATTCATTGTCTTTCTGCACTTAATGTAAAGGACACATCATTGTTAAAGAGCTTAAACATATTTTCCACTTAAGACGCTCACAGCTTCAGCGATCACAAAATAAAACATTTTAGAATAGATATTTGTACGTGATTTAATATTCTGTGGGCACTCTAATAGCATTTTATATTAATGTTTTACAGGCTCAAATGAAATTACAGCAAATACTTAAGTACGTTGTATTTAGTTATCTTCGATAAATGGTTATATTTAAACTTACAACTACATATAAACTTTCCGTTATAAACTTTCCCGTCCAGAAAGTCTTCTAAACAGTAAGTAGCAAATACTTTTCGAAAAGAAACAAAACACTGCAGCCACAGTTCCGTGGGGTGGTGTGCCCGACACGATGGTGTCCCGTGTCCGCGAGCACCTACTTTTACGGAATTTATTTTATTTTATTTNCAAAACAATGGCTTACTTGTAGTTTATCTCCCCATTAGACCATAGGTACTGGAAGTACGAACAGTTGGTTCACTTTTAACTGGGTTATTCTCAATTTGCCATAGAATCGACACCCTGCCTGTCACACCTCATAAATTTCTCACGACATTGACGCATTCTTAAAAACGTTTGTGGCGTATTTACTTTCAATGTTTGGATCTTTTAAAAGTGTGACGTTTCCACTTTGTAGCATTTTGACTGCAACCCTAAAGGGTTGCCTTTAGGAAGATGCTAAAAAAGTAAGTTAATTAATTTATGAGAGCACGCGAGGCAAGCACAAAAATCCAATGGGGATGTTGCCTGGGTCAAAAAGCAAGAGTTTTAATTAGTCCGTCAGTTAACTTGTCAAAAAATACTCTACACGTATTTTTCACTTTTTCAAACTAATGAAAATTTAAAGAGATAAAGCGCCCCAAAGTTCATAAGAAGAGGCCCGTGACGTCAACGCTTGCTTAAAAATGCCGCACGTTGTGACGTCGTGCGCAACTTCAACGCACCATAACTATGTAATTATTTGTTAGATTGACAAATAAAAATATACGTGTCCAATATTTTTTGATATTAAACATTACGGACTAAAAAAATTTTTTTAGGCAACTAGCCTATTGCCTCGCGGCAGCCGCGAAGTATGTGTATTTTAGAGCTTAAAAATCTTCTTTTGAAAACAAATTAAGCCTTCTTTTTCCGTCTCTCTTACCTCTGTTAGCTTTCCATTGGAGTAAATGTGACAGATTGTCTAATATACTGCGGGTTAAGTCGTGAGACTGTGCCGTTTGCTATCGCCATTCAATCGGGACACAACAATAACTTGCGCTTGATCTTGAAACGCTACTGCGGTAGTTTATTTGACGTAGAAAGAATAACGTAATAAATAAAAGTTATTCAATTGTTCGGATGGAAATCTGCGAGTTTATAGGTGCAGTTTTCTCTCTAGTTATTTATAATTTGCGCATTTCTATTTGTAACAAGGCAAAATTGTTACTCTACCAGCGAGAAATCCCAATGATTTTTAATTCAATGTAAATATTTCAGAAAAAGGCATCTAAATTTTTAAATAATTACACTGAGTCGAATATATAATTTTAAATCAATTGTAAGTAGAACCAGGCCTGTTCATCTCCGCGAGTTTACATCGAAAACAAAACACGCACGATGGCCCACCTACAGGATACTATTCGACAAGGCCTCACATACGAGCGAACATTGACTCACGCACGCGTATTCTTGTGTATGATGGAAGAAAATAAAGAAAATGGTGTATTTAACTGTGCAGTATTTAACTGCCTAAATAATAATAAAAACACAGAATGTACTTTTTTAAATTGCCTCAAGATACTGAGAGGTAAATAAGTAGTTAATATTATTCATGATAATTCATGCTAAATCATGTATTTCCTCCGCCATTTTCCGCAGTTTGGCACCTCACGTCACATCATTTTACCGAAGTCAGCCCTATAGCATCGGCGCAGTGCCGACCACTGACGTTTGTCAACAAAATTGTGCTTGACTCTTGAGACAGGCTAAATTACACCATATTTTTTTTTTCTTTTAAAAAGATTATTAGTAATTTGTTATTACCCAAATTACTAATACTCCCGTTAGCCCCTCGTACTAAGCTAAATATGCTTGTGTCACGAGTGAGCTCACCACAATAGTCGAGCGGCGGCGGGGACCGAACCCGCGTTCCCCGGATCACGAGTCGGCCAGTCCGACCCCTTCACCGTTCGGCTATCGTGGCTTAATAATATTGTAATGACATTGAGCATACATTTTTTTAAATACCTTCGCGAAGTAAAACTTCTGTACGTAGTACTTATTATTATTCAGAACTTAGCCTAAGTATATTAATAAATAGGTACTTATTTGCCAATCAAATAATCGACTTTTAGGTATTTATACTTTAAAAAGTGTACAGCAACCCTATCAGAAAGCAAAGTTTAAGCTGGCAGTTAAGATTATTTTCAGGCAAAGGTCTGACATAAGCAACAAAGGTACTTTATATTTATTTTTATTTTTGCTTACTATTTTCACTCGCCATATGTTTGTCTCGAAGTTTGTCTTTTTTTTATTATTTTCTATTGACGTTCATAAGTGCCACTTGTGGTCTAAACTGAATAAATATTTTTTGATTTTGATTTTGATTTTGATTTTATTATTAAACGCAGTAAAATCGTGATCTTAAGTGTGTTAGGAATTGCTTACCATTTTAGATCATTATTTCTGCAGCTAAAACTAACTAAATCTAAATTCGCTGTCGCATAATTTCCAACGCGCTGGCTGGCCGAAATCCGCTGAATTAGGCCCAAACTTCATTAGCAGCAAATCTCATTTCGGTGGATATTTACACGTATCATGACGTCGGCGGGTCGCTTCCTGGTATTTTCGGTGACATCGCTCTCTGGTGGTTTTATCTGTTAATACTGTGCTCTAAGCGCTGATTTTTCAATCGCTCGATAACTTTTAACTGAAGAATAAGTTTGGCACATTGTCAGTTTCAGTATGGGAAATATGTCAAAATAACAATTTTAATCTTCAGTTAAAAGTTATTCGACGATTGAAAAATCAGCCGTTAATGGAGTAGATGTAAGATTTTAAGCGTGACGCTAAGCTGTGTTGCATCAATCTACTATGAGTAAACGTAAAATAATAAGTACTAGAAGTAGGCGCGCGAGTTCATGTCCATCCTGAGGAATGCGGTAGTGCTTTAACCTAACTAATTATACTAATGTCGATATCGATAATTATTACCAATTAAGTAGGTCAACCTTATCTACTTATTCCATATTTTTTGCAACTTATAAGTAAGTATAAGTATAAGTAAATAAGTAAGTAAGACCCCGATGGATATGAACTCGCGCTTCTACAGTAGTTAAAAGCAATCTTAGATAAAAACTGAAGCCACTTTCTTAAACTGCTTGAAGTCTTGAACGCAAAATCTGTGTAACTAGATCTAGTTAATTGAATTTAACAATTAAATCATTAGTCAGTATTTTCCATGTTACCTAATATTGTGCCTTTAAATGAAAGACGATACGAAACTCGGGCACGTTTAAAATAATGATTGAAACTTAAGTGATTACGCAGATTACCTCAGATAAAAATAAGAATTCAACGAGCTATCATATTTAAGCATTTATTTAAGAAGACTAAAAAGTTACTTAAAGAGCTTTCTCTGCCCACGCAAGTCACACCATTACGACTTTTTCAATGGCTACCTTTGGCCGGTCACAAAGACTTTATCACGGCTCATGCCGTAAAATTTTCACACCAAATAAATATTTTTTACTCCCGCAGGATTAAAGGCGGTGGCTACGTGGTGATTGCCACTGGCTTGTTTTTATTTCAATTGAGCCATTTTCTCTTTTATGGCTTTGGACATTGAACACAAGTCACATTTAACCCAGATGAAATATGTTTAGAGGTCAGGGCGGTTAGGATATTACGTGAACACTAGCTTTTAAATATTAGGCCTGTCTCACTCTTTATTGATTTCTCATCAAAGGATACTCTTCAGTAGGTAATTATTGGTTTATCATATAAAGTCTTCTTCGTTATTTTATCCTTTTAATTATTTCACTAATTGTGAAAATACAGTACAGACAAGTAATTCTCCAAGTGTCAGTTAATCTCCATACTACAAATTCAAAATACATATCGCAATTAAGGCCTGAAAATGTTACAGACAGACAGAGCTATTTTCACATTTATTTAATACTAGCGGCCGCCCGCGACTTCGTACGCGTGGACCCCGTTTTACCCTTAGGGGTGAAGTTTCGAGTTTTTTAGGGTTCACCCGGAAATTATTCAAACTTTTCTCGATGTAAAAACCATCCTTGGACTTCAACAAACATTTAAAAAAAAGAATTGGTAAAATTGGTCCAGGCGTTGTTGAGTTATGCGCTTACCAACACATTTATAGATTATAGCACCCAAAATTAGTAACTGGTTAACATCGTTAATGTACCTGCATAGCATAGTTAAAGCCACCGTAATTAACTAGCAATGCAATCATAAAAAATGTGTGTTACGAAATTCTAAACATCGGAAAACTGTTATGAAAACTTTGTGAGTTATGCGAAAAAAAAGAGAAAGACAAAAACACGCCGACTTTAAATTCGAAAGTATTTTTCCATTTTACGAATAGCAAATGGAATAGGCAGGCATGTTACGGTTTTGTGATCGTTAACATACATTGGTATTTTTGCTGTCAGTTTTGATTTCCCGGGTTAGTAGTAAGTAGTTTCGCACGATTTTCCTTCGCACGAATGTCCGAAACGTTCCCTTTCAATAATATTTTTTTTAGTAGACGTTTCGCCCGGATGTATTAAAAGTATTAAAATCGCGTGCGAATCGACTCTTTTTTGAACTAGTAGTATGCGATTAATAGTTCTCAAAGGGGTCGATTCGCACCCGTTTTTGATACTTTTGATACATCCGGGCGAAACACCTACTAAAAAAAATATTATTGAAATCGTGCGAAACTACTACTAACCCGATTTTCCTTAGTTTTTAAAGTGTTTTACAGGTAAATAGTATACGTTTAACCATTATCTACATACCATTTTTCTTGTAGCCATTAAGCTGCCTCAATGAGCTCAACATTCAATTTGAAATTAAATATAAAAACATCACATAAATCACGACAATAACTTTAGTAAAACCTTAGTTGCTTTTTGACCGATTTCAAAAAAAATATATATGTAAAAACACATAAAATCAACGCCTATTTCTGAAAAACGCGGACAACAGATGTTACTTAACCTATTTTTTTCTTTATTCCTTTATTCTCTTCAATGTTTCCGAATGGAAAACCCAATAAAATGTTTATAAATAATTTCAATAACACGTTACTGATATAAACGTCTCATAGCAATAAGGGTCATTTTCCCGTTTCAAAGAAATGGCGATAACAGGAAAGGAAAACAAATAAATAATAATGGACGCTAATTAGCTGGGAAAAGGGCGGACATCCCTGATGTAGAGTGACTGGAAATAGCAAGGGATAAAGTTATACATTCTTAGTATAAATTTATTTTTAAGCCTTTATGTTCATACTTCGGAAGAAAATGAGCACGATCAAGCTGAAAATCTCAATTTAAAAAAGTTTATTTTCACTAAACAGAAATATTTTATTGCGTTTACTATCGTTTGTCTACAGCGTCGCCCGCGTGGACATCGTTCTCTCACAAAAATATTTTTTGCTTTAAAAACCTTTTGTGGTCCTCATGGAATACAAATGAAAAAAATAGCTAAAAGAAACAGAGTAGGTACCTACATAAGTTTTGCGCTTAGTAACATAGGTACATTTTTAATTCATTAATACCTAAGATTTTTTATTTACAAAATAATATAATATTATTCAAAGTACTTACTGGTAGAATTTAACTGTTAGACAAAATAATAAATCCCAAATCAGGTATCAACAAACATAAATAACACTTCGAACAACGAAACATAAACATTACAACGTATCGTTCAAAGATAAGCTTGATCCAAAGGTATAATCGATTCAGAATTAATCGCAGTATTTTATCCGAAGGTTCCAAAAGAAATCCGCGGAATATTTTATAAAGAGGTATTCACACACGCGGCATTCCTCCCTTATGAATACAGAGCTCGCCTCGCAATCCTGAGCCCGTAATAACATCACAGCTTGTACGTCGTTCGTACCATCTACTTCTTAAGCCGGAGATCAAAAATTTTCCTCGCAGATTATAAGGTACAGTTTCAATGGCAAGAAACATACATTTTTGTTACTTTAGTAGAAGCATTTAGCTACCTATTTTAACTTCATAAGATGCAACCGTACTATATTTATCTTGATAATGTGCTGTTATTCTTACTAATTTAACCCATTTAAATCAATAAATAAGAGTTGTTTGTACTTCTTAACATACACCTTTTATTATAATTTTTAGCGTTTGATTGACTACTTCATCATCGCGCTGGGATGCGCGCCATGATGATATCTTATCGACGATTTTAGACACGACAAATTAAGCCCATAATGATCAAAATCGATAGCACGAAAAACTTTCGAGTTCGAATCGTTTGCGTATTCGAATCGCCATCAAAAATTTAGTACGAAAACTAAAACAGCGCAAGGGCGCAAGGGCGCTGTTTTAGTTTTCTTAGTTTAGTTAAGGGTTTAGTTAGTAGTTAAGGGTCAACGTGTCGAAAAGTAAACTTAATATGAGAAATGGTTGCACGAAAGTTATTTTGACAGTCAATATTGTCACGTTATCTTTTAATTCGAAGGTTGAGTATCGAATTTTGTCGAATACGCAAACGAATCGAAGACGAAAGTTGTTCATGCTAGAGGGAACGTTTAATCAATTCGAAATTCGCCGCGAAATTGCATGTCATCCGAAATCTCCAAATAATTCCCCCAAGTATTCAATAAAACGGAGTGTACACGCGGCATTTTGCTGAGCAGCATCGCTTCGCAGCGGTTCACCAGTAACTACGGATCAATCTGTCACTGTTACTCATGCTGGCATCTTCTTTGCATGAGAGGGATGGAAACTTTCGAAACTTCGAATTACGCTGTAGCTCCTTTGAGCTTGTTATAACGCCACTTCGCCGTACCTACTTCTTATGCCGGATCAGAAATCCCCTTTGCACGGATATGAGGTAATGTGTTGCACTTTTGCGCTCTTTGTGATAAGGGATCTACAAAGAGTCAAGAGCTACACTTTGTTTACGTTAGGGTTGGAGTCAAGTTACGAGTAGCACAAATAATCGAAGTGCGGTTTTGCAACAAAAAGGTGGACAGTACCTCTAGTAGGAAAAACTTTCGAGTCCCCTAGGACGGCTATAATATACGGGGCGCTGTTTAATTTTTCATACAAAATTTTTCGATGACACTTTGAATACGCAACGAAACGAACTCGAAAGTTTTTCCTACTAGAGGTACTGATGTAAATTGCGAAATGTTGTATAATTATGTATCCTTTTACTACAAATTAGGTGCTCGTCTGGGGCCCAAATGTTTGACGTAATAAATAATTAATTATTAACTGCACGAGATACGCAACATTATCCTCTTACACGACAGCACATCAAGCAACACACTGTGATTTATCTTATGTAATTGCAAAAAGAGTTATTTCGCAACAAAATGTATAGTCTGTACCTCTAGTAGGAAAAATGTGCACATTCACAACATTCCGTCGCAAATAAACCACAGCCGCAATCCAGCAAATTGCTGGATCTACTTTAAGTCCGTTTTCCATCGCGAGCGAAGCGGGCCCATTCATGACTCTGTTTACCTCGCAATACAAAAATGCATACATCTGTATCCACCAACAAAATGTCGAGTAAAAATAACAAAGAAGGCAAAAATTGTAAAAATGAGGCTCGCTCATCAAATCAATACTCCCGAACTCTTTCTCCGTGGTAAAGCAATACTATTTATTTTATGTTACACGAAGACCGCTCCTCTAGACATCCCTAGTTCATTCCTCTTTAGCGGTGGAAAACGGGCTTTATTCCCCACTTCATATTCCGGTGCTTGTTAATGATTTTGTAATTGCCGCCTGTCGGGTGCAGGGCCCATTACTCGGGGAATTACGCTTTTTATCGAGACGCTGCGCTGTGACGTCCGCCATTGATATCTGACCTACTGGCCATTGGCTACTCGTAGTGGTGAAAACAAATGAGTTCTTTTCTCTTGAGAATTTCCGTTATTTACATCGTATTAAAGCACTTTTACTGGTAAACAACCTCACCTTTGATTATTATAAATTGTATAGATAGGTACCTAAAAAAACCTTATTTATTAATTAATTTAACTCATCGTAGTAGTGAAGGCTTTCCTTAGCAACTTTGCTCGTGACTTTAGCATACAAATAAACTAAACTGCCCGTAGGTCTCTCATAAACTTATATTTTACTACGCCACTATTCATTCCGCCAATCCGCTCTAATGAGACCCTACTACAGTGTAAATAGAGGTCGCTATATGTCTTGAACTAACGGATCACGTAATTGAATCTCTATCGAGAGTGCCCACGCGTAGTCACTATATCATGCGAAGCAATTTAAGTTTACGGTGGGCCTAAACAAACATCATCGATACCGGCCATATCTCCTGGTTTATAGACTTTTTGGAGCGACCTTTGACCCACAAATGTCTGGGAAATGGAAATTATGTTTGGGAGCCCGGAATGTTGCCGTTTCCACTTACCTACTTTCGGTATTTTGGTCCCCTTTAAAGCTGACTGCACACAGCAGCGGAGCGGAGCGGAGCGGAGCGGAAAAATCCACGGATAGAGTTGCATAAAGCCTCCGCTCCGCTTCAGTGGACAAGGAGTTGCGAGTTTGAAAATTCATCCAAAATCAAGAAGCGGAGCGGGGAAAACAAATGAATGACTCGTCGCGTGCTCGCGGCCTGGCTCCGCGTATGGAGAAACGCTTACAATAACGCTTACGTTCTCCACTCCGCTTCCTAGCTCTACTCCACGTCTAAAGACAGACACAGTCTACAACTCCTCTCCGCATTAGGTACTTCCTCACTCCGCTCCACAGCCTCACTCCGCTTCAGTGGACAGGCAGCCTAAGTTCTATAGGTACTTCCTATAATTTCCTAAGAAGTTGAAGTTTTATTGGTTTCGATTTATTCGTTTTACCTGCATCGGAGTTATGTGGTCGTGTTTAATGGACATATTTGAAATATTAAGTAATCGGGTTATTATGCAAATGGTTGACTTTATCGATATTCATATCGAAGTTGTCATACTTATCAATTATTCTTACCAAATATGTAAATGCCTGTGGCGCTGTGTAAATAAGGGGGCGTCCATAAATTACGTGAGACAATTTTGGCTATTTTTCAACCCCCCCGCCCCCCTTGGTGAGATTTGGTGAGATTTTGCCTGACCCCCTCCCCCACCCCCAAATCTCACGTGATATTTAAAAAAAATCCGAAATTTAATAGTTTTGGAGTAACTGAGAAAAATTTTTTTTGTGTGCTTAGTGCGAGTTTGCATTTAACGTTGTCGCTAACGAGTGCATCAAAAAGATCTATAAAGTTGAAGATTTTAGTTCTTGAAAGTATCTGCTACAATCATCATACATTTAATGTATGTCATTTTTACGCAGTCGCTAGCGGATGACGATTGATGCAAAATCGCACTAAGCCCACTGATTACGAATAGATCCAGAAAAACACGTGTAGTGATAGCGGTTAGTACTAGGGTCACATTGTTTTTTTACAGAAGTAGGTACCTAGTCTAATTGTTCCTTTCTACAAAATCACTAATAATCTAGCAAAATCGATTTTGATGAAAAAAGAACTTGTTTTATAATTTTCTTAATTTCGTCTTTTATTCTGCATTTTAGTATTCACACATGCAGACGGCAATGGCAGACGGAAGCATTTTTAGTTTTATTTATTTAGACGGTATAGAATAAAATGACATTATCATCATACAAATATCATTTTTTAGTCTTGACAAGGAACCCTTATAGTTTCGATATGTCTGTCTGTCTGTCTGTCTGTCCGAGGTTTTGCTTGGAAACTATTGGCACTAGGGAGCTGTAATTTTGTAGAGGTATGTTATTAATCACGCCGACAAAACGATAGAATAAAATTTGGAAAAAAAATTTTTTTTGGGTAGCTCCCCTAAATGTAAAGTAAAAACTAAATTGTTGGCTTGATAAATCTGGAAAAATTCAAGATTATAGTGCTTTTTATGAACTTTCAAGGAAAACTATAGCGGTTAAGATAGATCAGTTAGTTGGTTCAAGAGTAATAGTCGTTTTACTCATGTATTATAAAATTTCATACCTAATAAAAATTCCTTAGAAGAAAATATTAAAAGTGACTTTAGATGAAGTAATTGCTTACTTCTGAAATATATTGTGATAACGACGGACAACTACGGAACCCTACACTGCGCGTGGCACGACGACAAGCACTTGTCCAATTTTTTTACTTAAGATTTAACCCAGTTTTCAAAACTCTATTTCTCTATTTCTTGTGGAAAAAATTACGTGATATTTCCCGAGACCCCCCCTCTCCCCCACGTGAGATTTAGTGAGGTTTTTGTTGACCCCCTCCCCCCCCCTAAAAGTCTCACGTAATTTATGGACGCCCCCTAAGGTTATAGTTTCAATATATCATTTAAAAGTATGTTTGAAAATTTTCCTACTTCCTATCAATACTGAAAAATTAAAAGGAAGTAAACATTTCCTATCCACTAAACTTCACTAAAGATATTACAGTCAACTTGCTCAATCGGATTGTTGAAATCCCTCGTTATTATACGATTTATTTTATGTAGATTCTCGGTTACAGTTCGTTACCCCCCGTTTTATTGGATGTGACAGTTAAATTTAACACAGTAGGATCGCGTATGTGTCAAATCGTAGTCAAAATTAATAAGTCCTTCTACATAGAAGGACTTATTAGGCTGTGTGATACTGAGAAATTGCTCAACAAGTTACAGCAAATTATCCACAGTTCAATAATTTAGTCGATTGAGAGTTAATTCTTGTCAAGTAGGTTAAAGTCTTTGACTTTGAAAGTCAATCGCAAGCTACACAAACTTAAACTAGTGGCAAACTTATATCCTAATGAACTAATACGTATAATAAAGACTTAAAAGCCTCTTGCTTAATAGTAGTAAAGGTCTAAACTGTTTTATTGTTAATAATAACCAAGTCAGCGCCAGTTATAGTTTCGGTCTCAAACAGTTCATGCAAATAACTATCTTCTGGACAAATTGGTAGAGTATTACTTTCTATAACACGTAAGTTACAATACTAAACAAACAAACGTAAACACACCTTTAACATTTAACACCTATGAACGTAAATCCTGTGGCCATTATATCACAGCTGTCTGTCCACTTGTCGAACTAATTGCCGGTTGACTTCGTTTGACGTCTTGCTCAAGAGGCGTCAAGCAAACATGACCTATTGTGTCGTCGGTAAACTGCATTATTAGACATTGATACCCATTTTATACCATTACTAGATTTACTAGCGACCCGCCCCGGCTTCGCACGGTTGCAATGGAATTTCCCGGCTTTTCTCTTCTTTAACATGCATGTTTTATACATATCTAATACTTATAAAACTTCCTCTTGAATCACGCTATCTATTTAAAAAAACGCATCAAAATCCGTTGCGTAGTTTTAAAGATCTAAGCATAAGTAGGTACATAGGGACAGACAGACAGGAAAACGACTTAATTTGATAGTGATAGTGATTTTTCTAACAACAGCCAGTTCCATAGACTAGCTCCTACCCACAGCTATAATGGGTGCTCCGTATAAACTTTCAAGTCATTTTTCACTCCCTTCAAGGTTCTTTGTAACAAAAGGTAAACTGAGTCTTTCTGAAACGTCCAATCTATCTATTATACGCTGTGACATAGTCTAGATTCTAATAGCAACTTTTCCTACGAAGTCGAATCAAAGTTGATAACGTTTTTGAATTCATACAAGTGTATGAATTCAAAAACGTCGTATTTTCTCTTAAAAAAATCCCTTCCTCCATCTCAGCGAATATTTGAAAGTAACCTACAAAAATGCTGCTTTTAACCTTTACAATAAAGTAAATCGGTTAATGCTATTTTTCTTAATTCCTGAGCTAGACCAAGTGCCACTTCATGCGCATCTTGCTTCTCATAGATCTGTTAATTCTATTATAATATCGCTATATTTTTTATTTTTTGTTGCAGGTAAGCCGTTGTTGACCAATTCATAATTCGTCGATTTGCAATTCGGGTGAGTGTGACATATTTGTTTTTATTTCCATACGCGCATACCTGCAAACATTGACAATGTTTGAATTGAAATACGCCAATTTATATGAAAAAAAAGAATCAAGAAACTTGTTTCTAAACATAAAAATCGAGCCTTGATTCTGCAATGTCCTAAAGGTATTTTCAATCTCAATCCGATAATATTTCTACGTAATCGATTTCGACCATAGTCATTTGACCTAAATCATCCAAGAGGCACATCAATGTAAAATGTTTTTAAAACTCGAGAAATGATTGTTAGTGTATAATTACCTACGTGTGCTCTTATTGCATTCATCATCATTTCAGCCATAGGGCGTCTACCGTTAAATATAGGCGTCCCCTTAATCTGTCCCGTGGGTCACCCCCTATCTTAACAGAAAAAGAACACAAATGGGTTGATAAGGTAAATTTTTACTCATACGCCGTCAACCGAAATGATATCATTTGAAATGGGTGCCCTCTCAGACGCATAACATTTTTCATCATAATTTAGTTTGGCATAACAGTATTTGCATAAAGTTTTTTCGCATAAACTTTCATATGCATAGTTTTCTAAATGCATAATGGTTTCTTAGGCATAATAATAACTTTCTCTAATTTTCAATACCATAATTTAAATAATCATAAATGTAAAAATGCCAAAAAACTTTATGCACTCTTAAATTATGACATTTTTTTTTATGCAACCGAATATGGACCCATTTGAAATATCCCCTTTCCCTCATTAACCACTAGCTTCACGATAATGGTTGATAACAACAATCTTATCAGTCGGCGAAGCAATCAAGGCGTGCTTCCTAACATTAGCCGACGGATCCATAATCGCAGCATTACGTGAACATGAGCATCGGATCCCTCAAAATAGTATCTATCCGTTAGGGATGCGCTGAAGCGTTTTTAGTGATGTGTCGATTACTCGATTACTTATTTACTTTTTTCATTACGCTCGTATTAATTTACAGCATTATTTAAAAGTTTAGATAAGTTAATACACAACTATTTGAAAGCATTCGCAAAGTAACTCTCTAGGCTAGAGATAAGCTACTAGAGAGCTTAATAAACTCTACCCCTTGTAGTAAGTTTAATAACTCTACTTTTTGAAAATATTCGCGACATTTGTTAGCTCAAAAATGTTGGAACATATTCGTCTATTTCAAATTATTCAAAGACAATATTACACAAATAAATGTATCCTATTCTTTTTAACTCACGAGTGAGCGCAAGGTGTCTCAAGCCATCGCGATTACCGATCCCATTATTTATCCGAAGAAGCCGTAAATAACTGTCTGTTTATGTTTCAATGAGAACACGTTTTTGTAGGTTCTATAAAGGTCCCGCGGCACGCCCCAACCTCGCACCGCGGTGCGAATAAAAAGGCGCTGTTTCGTTTTTCTATTTAACCCAATGATATTACATAAAAACAAAAGTTTTATAATATCATTGATTTAACCCTAATTTAGTTAAGCTTCTTCGTTTATAAATAAGTTATTAGCGTTGCGCGGCGCTGCCTGTGTGTATTGTCAAACAAAGACTATCAGCATCTGCTAATATTTGAATAGTGTTACGCGTAAACTTGATAGACATTCAATTAAGTGATCTTTTAGTTCAAGTTCAAGTAGAGAATATTAATTTGAGTTGAACCAACAATTTAACTGTCATACAAACTCATACCCATTTTTTTTGAAAGGACGCGCGCTTTTCCAGCTTTTCCAGCTTCACCGGGCAGAGTGGCGAGTATAGAAGGAACTCTAGCCGTTTGGCGATCGTCCGTGCGCGTGCCGACGAGGCCGAGTGTGGGCTTCACTCATCCCCATTATCACACCATTTAAAAAAAAATGATTTCGTGTTTTCTTTCTTCGACTTCAAACACTAAAATTCAGTTTCACTAAAATAAAAAAAAAACCTAAAACACTTATCTAAATCCGAATATTTAAATCAGTGTAATGATGATTACTCTACTAATCTTTAGTAATATTTAGAGGTAAAGTTTCTGTGTTTGTATTATTTGTTAAATTGTAAGGGATAATCTCGGGATCTACTGAACCATTTTTAAAAAATCTTTCACCAATAGAAAACCACATAGTCATAGGTTATATAAAAAACCGAAAAATTGCACGCGGGTGAAGCCGCGGGTGGAAAGCTAGTCTCTAATATTCGTTGAAGAGTCTTGATTAATCGTGTACAATGCGCCTAATGAAAATGAAGTTATTAATAGGAGGACAAAAATATCCCCCCTCGGTCTATATCGGGTGTAATTTGAGCGATGGGATCTATATTAAGAGCGAGAACTGTTTGTTTCTTCTCTTTACACGACGAGTTTGAAGGTCGGACGATTACCGATGTTAAACCGATTTTACCGACTTAACCCTTAAAATAGATATGTACCCCACCTTATGTTTAATCGAAGGGTTAATTTAGACGGAAAAATTAAAGATAAACTACATAAATTACGTAAATTTATTGCTCTTACAGTATCTTATCAGCTACTGGTAATGGACATGGTCTATAAAATGGGTAAATGTTCTTTGCAATTTATAATCTACAAGTAGGTAATTGAAGTTAAATTACCCTATTTAGACATTATGAGGTCCTAAAAACAATTTTACTAGGCTCATGATCATGACTTGCTTGTTTTGTGAAGATTTGATGCTGTATAAAGTTACGCGAAGTAATAATCTATTTTAGTGAACACAATAATTAAAATAAACTTTATACTGATTCGTTGTAAAATATATTTTATCGCCATAAAGTATAAGTACTCATTAAAGTCTACATTAATAGGTGCAATATAACGGTTACAAAGTTATGTAAGCAATTGGACCACACTCCGAATTCGATATCATTATTTCTTTTGCCCGAAAAAAGCTTATTTTTTTCTCATTTTGTAAGTAAGTCAGTACCTTAACCAATGAAGTTGTCCCCATGATATTCTGCAAAAATACTAATAATCCCGTATTAAGTAATCTCCTTCAGATGCCATCCCCAAAGGTCTTTTTGCATGACCAAGATCACAGATATTACCCTAATATAACTGTAGTGGGTATTTTACGATCCACTCAGCGAGACGGCTCAAAAGATAATTTGGCCCGACGTGTGATAAAATCGCTGTGTTCTTATTTAAGGCCGTTTGGAGCTATTGTGCTGTTTAAGCGGGGCTTAAGTGGTGATTAAGGGACATCTACATCTGTTGGGTACCTTCGAAGAACTTAAGATTGTTCTTAATGATCGAAGGTTCACAGTTATTTTGGTTTTGTGTTTAGTCTCGCTAATTAAGTCATGTGTCGATAAAGATATTATAACTACTTACTCTTAATTATTTAAGAGTAAGTTTTTTAAGCTTGTCACGAAATTAACGACTAAGTTCGTTATGATAATATCAAGAAATTTTTCCATCAACCGAACGATCAATCTTAAGTCTGGAAGAGATCGCTTCCTACCGATAAAACTGCCTAAACAATATAGTTTTTTATTCTTTTCAGTTGTTGTTTCAGTCTTTCAACTTAAAAACTGGGTAAACATCGTGACTCACTCGGTACATAAAATGATGTAATTGAGGAATAAAAATGCGATGAACAAACAAAGTTTCTCATTTAAATGTCTAACGGTATCAAGTTTATTACAGTAATTTGGGTTTACTGTTGAAATTTTTACCAACCCTACGTTTGGCGAGCGTCTTGTAAATTGATTCTCAAAAGGCGCGTTCACTCGTAATTAAGTTATTAAAAGGTATATTCAAGCAGATAACTATACGTAACTCTCAAGGGTGGAATAGTCGTTATAACAGCTGTATAGAGGAGTTACAGGGTTAATAAAACAGGGAAGGCGGGACAGGAGCCATCCTTGACCCGCTGTCCTACTTATTGCGACAGCCTTCGGAAATTCCCCACAGTTGATACGAATCAATTATGTTTTCCTTGGAAATTGTTTTCCATAATCATTGCTACCCGCGAACTTTCCTAATTTGCTCAGATAAAATCAGTTAAGAGTATTTTCGATAGAAGTTCTCGCTGCAATCTTTGCTCGTGTTGGATTGGGTTTAGCGGCTTTATGAAAGATTAATATAATGGAGTTCGGGAATATTGCGTGTTATATTATACTTATGAAATACTTTATCTTGACTTGCTCACTGGTCTTTCAACTTCTTCAGTTCAATACTACTGAGTCTAAAAGGCTGAATTCTGAACCGGTTATAAAAACTTTGTCCATACATACATATTGCTATGAAATTACCACACGATTATGAAATAAAACTGTTTCTGCTCCATTTGTTACAGGTTTACTATAATCTATTTTGTTGTACAATGTAGAGACCAATAAATATAATTTAATAATACTAAAAATGGTTGAAGCAAATAAAATCAAAATAACTTTACAATATATTAATACTCGAGTGACTGCTATTGTACGCGTCTGCTTCGTGCAAAAAATATTAAAATGTAAACAATTAAAATTGTATAAACTTTAAATAATCTATAGTTTTAAGGTTAATTTTGTATTTCTCTTGTAAGTGAATGTAATTCTTTTAGAGAAATAAATGTCTTAAACCATAAATATAAACTGGAACTCTTGTACAAAAATGCTGACGCCAATAAAAATTACCCACTTGTACCAATCTAACTCATTCGAAACCTACGCATGTAGAGCCACGACATACGACACTACTTGTAAAATTTACAGCCTTTAAACAGCAACCACCAAACGATGAAACGAATTCCAATGCGTGGGCCGTTACCGCATCGGCGACGCTCCCGAGGTTTCCCGCTACCGGCTTAGATGTTTGCGGAAGCGTATTCTAGAACGTGCTTCCCGCGTTTTGTCCGCGCAGGCGTACACTTACCCGTCCCTTTCCCGCGTACTGCGCGCCAGTCGGCCCTGCGCGCCGCGCGAGTTCCCGCGACCGCAGCGTCCTGCCACCATGATCGCTGACCTCCCGCCTCTACCAATGCGCGCGATGGAAGTTTACACCACCCGCTGCAACGCGCAACGCACTCCTAACGCCGCCAACCACTCTAACGGTACATATCACCCGTATGCTATGACGTAGTAAGTAACCACGTACGAGCAATTGCGCAGTTACATACGTATGAACTTTTCGTGACCTTTCAGATGCTGCTGCGTCATTTGCAGTCGCATTGTGGTTCGCGCGTAAACTCCGCTCGTTTTGAAGGTCATTGCGGAGCATTGTTTGGAGATGTTATGACGACGGGGGCTGTGACGGCGATGCGTCACTAACCCTCATTAGGGATAGTGTTTCAATCCTCGATCGTAAAAGAGCGAAGGTCGTGTGGGCATGGGGCGAATCTCTCCCGCGACTTGTTGCGTCGTTCGTTGTTTACAATGTGGACGAGTATTTTCGCGTCGATTTACGTAGAACGAAATGACAAACATTTCACGGATGAACGCTCGCAACAGATAACGCGGATCGGCGAAAAATCTTACGATCACGAGTGTGACGGTTGACTCGGGCCTTGTTTATTTGGTAAAGTTTATGTTGACGACCGTATCATCAGCTTTTCTGGAGTTCTGGGAAGTTAAATATGAAACGAAGTTTGTTCTGTAACTGATGTCTATGAAGCCTAATTAAATGTTTGGAAAACTCGTTCGTTGAATACAAGTTGCAGACGTGATTTCTTAGGGTCTTGGTTCCGAGAAGACCTAAAGTTTCTTGACAAAGTTTTTGACTATTATGGTAAGAATTCTCGGCTTACATTTATTTATCGCTTACAAAAAAAGTTTGTTTACTTTTTAAGCTTCACGGTTGCAAGTTACTTTAGATACTTAATTTAGCGACTCGTTTTTTAGCTCCTGAATGCCGATTCGAATACGATAGATATAACAAAGACTTACCCTCTATCTGAAACTTTACATCAACACAGGTCTTTAAACTTCTGACATTCATTTAACTCATGTTATAAAAACTTTGATGCCACTTCTTAAGTACTTATCATCTCGTGTCTCCGACAATCGTAAAGCCATCTATTAAAGCAACACTTTCCCTCGAAGGTCACGTCCTGACTGCTGGGGCGCAGGTCGCGTCGACCTTCGGCCGCCCTGCGCCTCAATACAACGGAACATCCATTCAAACTGTGATAACTCGACTCAATCGATTGTTAGGCAGCTGATTGTATTATATTAGCTGTAGTAGCGAGCTAAAGGAAAGATCTGACAATCATTATCATGTAATCATGAATATAATGTTTTAGGGCATCTCGTAGATTGGAAAGAGAGAAATGTTTATTACTTGTGAAGTTGTGATGAAAAAAACTTTTGTTACACCATTGACCAATAATTCCAAGGCACAACTTCAACCTTCATAGATTTTGAGAACTAGTGACGTTATGTAGGTATAGGTACCCTTTGCCGTACACAATCTATGAGAGTCGCGTGATGACACCATCTAAAAAGTTCATTAATTGATTTATTGGTGTCCTGCTGTTATACAAATCCAAAACTTATGAGAAAGCAAAAGGAACGTTATGCATTGGTTCAATAGGATAAGAAATGGCCACACCATTGTAAGTGCACTGGCGCCGATATGTTACCCAATTGGTATGCACGCACACACTGTTGCTGCAGCGAAATTTATTATGAACTTAGATTGACCACAATAGAGTTCATACTCGAATGGTCGATCATGCTAGTAAGCGAATTTCACGAGCGAATTTTCCCGCCTCCCGCACATTGTTTTCTATGTTTTATTACGAGTAGTACAAGGTTCGCCTTTTAGGCTATATTCAGAGGTATTGTTCTGTCTTTATGACATTAAATTGAATACACTCGTCGTTTTTCGCGGTATTAATCGGGCGTCCTGGGTCAGACAGGACAGGTCGCGGTGACCTTTATGTGTCTTATCATACTTTGACAAGAACACAAAATATTAATGAATATTAGAAGATTTTCGTATCCTGATGAATGTGTTTATTTCATATTAGGTCTTTAAATCCTATCCGATGAGTTATTAATATTGAACTTGAAAACATGGGATTTTTATACACTATTTTATTAATCTTCTGATGTGTTTAGGTCATTTATTGAAGGCATTGAAGTCATCATCTATCTAAATAGGGCGTCAATAAAAATTACTTGATTAATCTTTCGGCTTTTTAATCACACTACATTCTGCTTAAGGCAGAAAATAATTAACAGGCAATAACTAACATAACTAACTATATCAAACGTGTTCGGAACAACATTATCCACATAATATAAGGTTGTCAAACCACCATAACAACACCTGGCCCATCATAGCCTGTCATTTGCAACGCTAAGCGATAATTAAAGTCAATTATTACGTACAACTAAATTATAATCCTAATGGGAAGTTTGTAATGCACACAAATATTCGCGCTATTCAATTACAGGCGACTAGTGTTGTGGCGAGAATCATTTAATTTTACAGTTCAAGTTCAGTCTAAAGAGGACAATTTTTGTTTGTAACATCAGCCCAATTAGAAAGAATTAGAAATAAGAATTTCTTCGAAGCTAGTGAAAAAAAAAACAATTTTGTTTCTTCGAAATCAGTGAAAAAATAACAATTGTGATAAAAATAGACGTAAATAAGATTGAAATCCATTATTCTGTTTTGCGTTGATATTGTAGATCTAATCGTCAAAAATAATGTTAATAAGTAGAGGTATTTATTTCTGTCCATCTATTACGTTTCACAGACGAACAAACAACTGCTTCTAAATCATGGGTCCTATTCTCTATGTCCTTTTCCTTATCCTTGTCCTCTTGGGGAGTCTTCCAGTGACTTGGCCTATTTTTAGCTTGGTCCACGGGCCAAGTCACTGGATTGAATTTTGAAATACACTCAACATCAAATAAACCGCACCTTCCGCGACGCGAACTTTAAAGATTTTCTTCTGACACAATCATGGTACCCCAACAATATTGGTGTTATTTGAAAGCCAAATAAATATCCTTAAAGAAAAATACATTTCATTTCTAAATAAATGATTAACATTTACCATAAATATGACTTGAAAATAGACCTCACTTTGGGCTCACCTCTGGGATCAATTAGACCAATTTTTATGGTTATAAAACCAAATAAAGATCTCACGTGTCCTCTTTAACAGATGGATAGCGATTAATCTCAACTTTACAGTTTTTTAGTCATAAAAAATGGCTATAGCGTAACTACCTATTTTTTTAAGAAGTGACTCTGGATCCTTGTAAAGACACATTTTTGGGGTAAAAACCTTTCCTTTAATGAAATGAAGTTTAGAACTAGGCTTTCAAATGGTACCAACGTTGGTGGGAAGTGGGGATGCATACGTTTGATAAGTGCTTGTCGCGGGAGGTGCGATTTATTTGATGCCGAGTGTATTTTTTCTTGCAACAACTGGGCTCAATCTGAGATTCTAAAGTACATTTTTGTTGATTTGGTGTTTAATTTATTAAAAAAAAACATTGAAGGTCAATCCAGCGACATGGCCCGTGGACTAAGCTCAAAGTGGGCGAAGTCACTGGAAGACTCCGTTTGGGTACGGAACCCTTAATCCAGAACGTTGCCACATCACTATAACTCGATATGTCGAGACAATTACAACCGGTCGCGTTAAGATCTACTCCAGATCTCCAGCTCCATTTAAGACTCCGCCCTAGGTAGATCAGTTAGCTGCGCCTGTAAATTGGCTGTTTATGGCCTGAGCTTTCGCCTCAAGATAATTTAATAGGACTTAGATGAGATATCGCATAATTCTCAGCTCTTTGCGGTCATTTATTGTGGACTGAGTTATTTAAATTGTATGCTTTGCATATCATTTGTGAAATGGTTTTAGGTTCCACGTAATAATAAAAGAGGTTTGTTCTTTATCGTATGGGCTGTAGCACAATGTGTGATATATGATAATAGCTGTCTCAAAACTGAAAATGTCAAGATTGACTAAGCAAATAGTTACTCAAAGTGAATTAACATTATGCCTGTCCCATTTCGGAATCGATCCCATGACCTTCGAGCCGAGAGGAAATAATAATTTTGTGATAAAATATGCTGCGTGTAATTAAACATTTTTATAATAATAATCTCATCCTCATGATAACGTCAATCAAAAAATTCCCGGAAAACGTAATACAAAAAACTTTTTGCATCTAAATCAGGCGCGCCCAATTTTTCCCCGAAGTCGGGGCGAAACGGTGGGGACATTCTTCCCATTACCCATTTGCAGCGAATTAACTTGCCCCAGTTGGTTTCCCACTAAATCTTGTCGCACTTACTGAAACATTACGCTCCTTTTCTTTGTTAGTAGCTTCTGGGAATGAAAAAGAAAATAATAGGTAGCTAAATTAGCCCCCGCCTTCTGGTGAATTAATATTGCTTTCTTTATGATGTTGTTTTTGTTTATTCGACTACTAAGAAGACTGATCTTTGTAAAAGAACAATGATGTTTAATTAGGGAACATTAGGGCCTATTCGCACATAATAATAATAAAGGTACTTATTAAGGACTCCTCTATGGTCCAGCGCTTAGAGATTGAGACCTTACGAAGGTTCTGGGTTTGAACTTTGTATATCACTTAGGTCGAAGAAGCCGAAAAATTTAAATTCATGTCTCTATAGAGCCAATACCTGAAAGATTGTTTATTTTTACAGATTACAGGATATCAATCTTTCACGAAATGCCGAATTTCGCTAATGGTTTTTAAACTCAAAGTCATTATTATAAGATTTATTAATTTAGGGATTTTGTCGTTTTCTATCAGACTGATTTCTATCAACTACTTTTTCCATGTAAACTTCCTCTACAATCAATTTTCTATTTGATATCAGAGTATTCATCTTATCACCCATTCGCAGTGAATTAGCCCCAGCGCAAGCTAGGCGCCCTAATAAATCTTATCGCCCCACGCTCAGGAAATTAAAATGTGTCAGCACCACTTCATGGCGTCTGGGCTATTCTTTTAATGAACTCACCCACTTTTGCGAATAGGTGTATATGTGTTTTAGTAATGTGTCAAGAGGATTAAGGACTTATGTTACGTTGGGAAATGCTTACTTATACTAGCCGATGGAGACGACCTCAGATCATGGAAAGAGAATAGATATGAAGTCGCGCGTAACTACAACGAGAACCAGTGTCCCCACATTTCCCCCACCACAGCTCCCACACACACATTCAACTGTGTAAAAACAAAGCGACTGAGAGTCTACGACAACATGTGCAACCGGCTTAAAAGTGCTGTGATTGGCCAGAAGGCGTGCCTTATGGCCAATCAATGGCCGCGTGACGTGACGCACACTTTGAAAAAAGCAATTAGAGAGAAGAAAGATAAAATGGAGTCGATAAGATATCGATACTTTAAATCCTGGGGGCAAGGCTCGAAATTGGTTTAAAAAATGCTTGTATGAAAACCTTTTTATTATTATACGTTATTATTATGTTCTTTAACGATTTTTGCATAAAGGAGTCAGTTCCATTTTGTATGGACGAAAAACTCAGAATCAATTATTGGGACTAAATGAAGTTACCTTATATTAATTTACCCCAACCAAAGCTCAATGTCGTTATCGATGGAGTATAGAAGTTATAGACTGACAAAGTTTGTATGAAAAGTCATGGGTTAAGTAGGTACTTGCGATTTTTACCAGTATTTACAATATTGGTAATATATTATTATTTACTTTAATAATAATAACAGGATCACTGTAATTATTATTAACTACTATCGCGCATTAACTTTTTAATTATGGCGAAATTCGTACCGCCTATGTTTATCAAAAATAATGCCTATATTAGGCTTTCAACTAGCTCTTATAGTAATTACATAGTTGACAGTTACTAATCCCTTCTACTATTGTTATTGTTTTTGTAAAAACTTAAAAATCGCAAGCAACTCATGATTTTTTCATTCAAAATTAGAAAATAGAAAATAATAATTTACTTCTATTTATCGATAATAGGAAACCGTATTAGAACACGAGCCCTGCACTATGTTACGACCGGCACATGCGGCCGTACTGTGTATTTTCACGCGTCAGTGGATATCGGAAGAAATAAAATACATTGCGCAGTAGTTACGCATGACATAAAGTGGTTGCTAACTAAATCGTCAATGTACAACGTGTTTGAATTTTTATCACCACTAATTTCGATATCGCAGTAAATGTCACGGCACTGAATTCGTTCGTAAAAATGTTTAGTTTTTTTTATTTATAAGCAAAATACCAATGGATTTGCAATACTTACATGTGGTAAATGACTTCATTGTTCCTGTAGTTCTTCGTTTCACTTATGTTATTGCACGTTACGACGCATTATCCAACAATATCGGAGAACATTTCCTCAGTACGACTGAATCGCGACTAACCTGGCGTCGCGGCCGATGTTCGTTTCTGGGCATATCGCGGAGACACGCGCCACGCCCCCGTTTCACATCTATTCCCTTTTATGATCTGAGGAGACGACTAATGGGTTGAATGAGACTCTCCTCGCCAGTAAGACTAGCTTGTGCCTGATGTTTTACTTGCATGAATTTTGGTCTCTCACAGACAATTTTTATCGCATATGTGAAAAGATCACCAAAATCATTATAACTTTTCAGGCCTTTTCCGGGGGCATTCATCTCTATACTAAAATTGTGTTAAAAAGGCAAAAATAGACAAACAGACAGGGTCACTTTCACACCTATAATTTAGTATTATTATGAGGTCCTTGCCCGTTAACATAACTTAATGTAACCTTGGCGAATCTTCTATGACTGATCAAATCTAATTCATAGAAATCTGTATTTTTGAATCCTAAGATATTTTAAATTCCACGAAACTATCTATGAAAGCAAATTCTGTTAAGTAAAGCTGACCTTTCGAATAAAGCTATTTAGGCCCAGTCCTAAGCTCCTTGTACACAATGTTTAACATTCATCGAGATCAATGACCTGCGATCTTATTTAATAGGACGTTTACATGATTACTTAAGTAAATTACTTACTTGAAGAAGCATTTTGATCACATACTTTTATTTGAACCCCAAAGGTTTGTTCAGTAGATGAATCTTTTACCTTCTAAATACCTCCAGATTGATGAGTGCGACTCGAAGGATGTGGGCTTATCTAATTAAATTAATTAAATAAAGATGTAAAGAATGTAATTCTGGAGCTCATGATGATACAAAAGTGCGTGTTAACATTCAACCTTGCCCCATTATTTAGTCGATAGAAAGTGAATCATCGATTTTTCATCCTCTTACGCACTATAAATTAAAATATATTTTTAACACTTACATCCGTTTAACATCGCCACCTCCTTCACATCCATAAAACCTTCCCACTTGTTAGCTTATCTTTATAAAGATCTCATTATCAAGATCGCATCAAATTCATCAGGCGATGCCTCCGGCTCCGATGTTACACGTCCAAGTTGCGTAGCCCTTGGCGGTCCTGTCACTAGAGCAAGCTTAGAACCAAAGCACACGGTGCGGCGGCGGTGCGATGCGACGCCGCAACGGTGTCGCTGCGTCGCGCGTCGTCTTAAGCTTCAACTACACCAACGCGTCCAGATAGCCATCGCCGGCGCGATCATAGGCGAATGACAGCGACCTGTCATTGGCCTATGATCGCGCTAGCGATGGCGATCTGCACACGTTGGTGTGGATGAAGCTTAACATAGAAATATCTGTGGCGGGCACACGAGTAGTGGTGCGGTGCTATACGGCGAAATCTTTGCGGTGCCGCGCTGCAAAACGCAAAGTGTGCTTTCACTCTTACAAGACTCCTGAAATTGGCAGGGTAGTAAGATTACCAGCGAACCTTTATCCGATCGTTATCGTGAGAACTGGCTTTAGTGGTGTGCTGACACGACAGGATATCTTATAAAGCGTAGATACTGATTGTTTTAATAGATCTTATCGATAGATTGTGAATAAATTTAATAAACTTCAATACAATCTACGGGATACCCAATATAGAAAATCAATTAAAAAAGATGTTTTGATAAGAGTCAACGTCATATCCATAGTAAAAATAGTCAGTGTTTCATAGCATTGAGAAGTTTTCTGTATGATAAATAAATAGTAAACAAACAAAACGAATCTGTATGGAGGACTATGAATCTAAGGCCGCAGGGTAGAATACATACAATCCTTCAAATGACACCATGTCAATAAAGGCTAAATAAACGATAGAACAAAATCGATTATTACAGGCGTTTAAACATACTATTAAAAGCTTCTAGTTCTGTCAATGACAGGTGACCTCCTTTATCGACTTGTAGATACCACAATAACACATCACTAGCAGATGCCATCAGTATTTAGTGTGAATTCTATCATTCCGGATAATCCAAAGCACGTGGGGCTGAGAATGGCGGAGAACAAGCATTCTCTATGCGTCCAGATTAAGAGCACTTTGACTACGGACGACTGTCTTTGGTTTGAGGAAGCGATGATAAAATCACTATAAAACTTTATAGCTTGATCTCTATCTAGCTCAAGCTGGTGTTAAAACGAACCACCACCTCTTAAATGGGGAAAAGTTAATGATAGAAGGCTGTTAACTTTTAGGTTCACGTATCAAGACCACCTTAAGGAAGTAAAAGAAGAAAGCCAATGTTGTGAAGTTCAGTCGAAAAAAATCTAATACTATTTCCTCATCCTCTGCATCAACTAAAGAGTAATATCCCAATATTTTGGGATTAAATTTTACCGAGCAAGAAATTCGACGAAAAAAAAATTCAGTTCCCTTAATACTCGAAATTAACAACTTTTTTTTAGTTTTCAGTACGACTGACCATACTCCGCGGAATTAAATGCCAACAAGTCTTTATAATCAAGTGGATAGATTTATTTTTGGGAAAATTAAAAAGCAGAAAACTGACACGCATATTACTCATTTGTTTCAAATTAGTTGTTGAAAATGGATGGATTGTTAGGGTCCTAACGAATATTAGTGGCTTCCCAACATGGATGGAACTATGTTCATCCTTAGTGATTCGACGTAGACAACACAATGCAATGCCTACGCCGACCGCAAACGCCCACGCGCTATAAACGTATCCAACCAAAGCCAATTACCAACAGCCGAAAGCGTTTACTTTCAGGAGATTTAGAAGATCAATATTAGATAACTACTTACATACCTACATTATTTTAATGTCACCATTAAAATTTGTATTTAACAAATTATAAAAGAGCCGTCAATTTGGAAATCTTTGTAAGCATTTATCCATCAGTGGAAGTTATTTGGCTGAAACGAAAACTTGTATATCTATGTAAACTCGGTCGGATTGGACGTGTTTGATTTTTGCACAAAAATATACCTCAGTTCACTGACTTCTAACACTGAATCGCCCACGCTGTCGGTAGACGCCCACGCCTGGGCTTCTGTAACTTCAATTGTGAATAACAACCCACCGGTATAAGCTTTTACATACATAAAAATACACTTAGAGCAGATTGTTTCATCAGACGGTACATTCATCTAAAAATGAAGGTTTCGAAATTTTTGCGCTAAGGTAAATCGTACCTAGTACCTACCTACATAAATATTTAAAAAATGCGCTTTTTAAAATATATTAAAGTAAATAGCAGTATGTATATCATCATCCACAGTGAATCAAACGTAAAACAAACAATGAAATGCCCACGCTGACCGCAGACGCCCACGGTCGGGCTCCTAACCTGTTAATTACGGCCCACCGGGGATGGTTCCCGTTGGATACAAACAGAAACCATGTGTCCTTGCAATAACGTTCTATTTTGCACAAAATAAATCTAAGCCCACTGTCACTCTGACATTTCACTGACGGCCATGAATACAATTATCAAATTGGGCGAATTTAAAGGTCACCCGGCTTTAAATTAAATCAGGGGTGGCTGTAGTACGAGTATTATTCGAGTACCCTTTATTATTCACGCGGCTTTTTACGCCGCGTTTCGGCTATTAACCCTTCATAGCCTGGATAGGCTGAAAATGGTACCCTTAATACCAGTCAATAAGGTTCTATATTAACTTGATTTTACTTACATTACCTGGGTAAATACAAAATCACGTACCTATTTAGTAAAACTATGTAAATATTGTTAGGGCTCATTCCCATGGCAATCCAAATTTGGGGGGTCCAGTAATGCAGAGTCCCGTAAAACTGGACTGTCCGTTCGCATTAAAATACGCATATTATTATCTAAACAGGGCCCTGCAAAAAACAGTTCCTGCAAAAAACGGGGCGTCTCCGAGGGAACGTCCTTATAACAACAGCATCTTTGAACATCAAACAAATTTCAAATCAAGAACATTTCTTGATACAAGACCGAATGCAATTAAAAACTTCCATCTGCAAACTATCAATCAGCTGCACAAACAAAAATCTAATTCTGTTATCAATAATTCAATTAAGTACTTTAGACACTTTGTCACGAAGCTTCATAAATAAACTTATACCATCACGATATTGAAGCTACGAATTTCAGAATAAAATTCATCTTGGCCTGTGATTTCTTCTCGCAAAATAATAGGAATCCATTATGGTATGTATTTAGCAATCGAGATAAATTCTGAAATATGGATCAACGACATTGAATATGAATATGAATTTTGGTACCTACTAGAGTCTGCAAGGCCAGTACCTAGTCGCGATATCGAATCCCACAAAGAACAAATGTGAGTTTACACAAGTAATATTTATAGAGGTTAGTGAGTTTGTTTGTCTGAAGTAATCTCGGATACAACTCTTGCACCAGTAGAAAACGACATTATTCATAAACTAAGCTCCAAAATCCGGGCAAAGCCACGGGCAAAAGTTAGCACATTATAAACCATTTATTCCATGTTTAGCGAGTTAAGATCCTCCCACTGCTGTTAAATGTCAGTAGCAATTTAGAACGCCCACACGCCATCGTACAATTTATACCTTTTAATTAGCAATAACGCCATCATGAAGACAGTTCATCTTGAAGCAGCCTAATTTGCTTCCTTTCAAATATTTATAAGCGGAAGTACTTAAGGCTGATTCTGTTGGCAATAAGACACCTGGCTGAATTTAGGAGACTCTTTAATTGAAACAAGAAGGAAAGATTTAAGGGATTTTGCCATAGGTCTTCTTATAATGTAAAAAGAAATGTATAATTTCTACTTACACCCAAAGCTGTTACAACCCTTAGAGCCCTTTGTTGGAAATTGATAGAAACATAATATTACACACCTGCACGTAAGCAGGCCCGATTATTACAGATCGACCTAGAAAATGTACCAACTCAAAATCGATAGAGAACCTACAATAGGGTAATTCCAGGATACATGCCCCAGTGGGATAGGTGCCGCAATTTTAAGTACACTATGTTACAAGCAACTTAGCCTAAAGTAATAGTACGTATAACAGAAAGGGACCTCCCCGTACCACTTTTCGCCTCGCAAACCATCAAAGAGTGCGTTCGTTTAGCCAGTGAGAGCAAAAATCTTCCGCAGCCAGACCTTAGCGAGCGTCGAAATAATATTGGTTAAGTATCTTTTAATGGATAATTTTTTTGTCAGCTGTAAATTGAAGCAGATTTTTATATTATTTGATACACTATCTTATAAATTATACGGGATAGCTATGTTTAATTTGATTTTTAGTGTTATTATATTTTTTATTAAAAAGGCACCTATCCTATGCTAAAAGGATAGTTGCCTATTTTTTTTTGAGTATAGATGCCCTTAGGGTCCTGGCCCATGCACCTAGGGGCATCTATCCTAACCTGCTCTTTTTGTCACAGGTAGCAAGTAAGAAGAAAAAAAGAATGTAGTACGGCTAACCTTAGGAAAGTAATAAATAGGGTGCCCTTCTGATCGAATTACTTTTTTACCCGACTGTGCTAGAAGGAGGTTTTTGTTTTTCGGGTGGACGTACTATGTATCATTTTTGATAAAAAATATTAAATTTCATTTTTAATTCATTTAATAACAAACAATCTTAAATAATAATACTTGGCTTGTTTGATTTCAAAATGCATTTTGATCCTTAGAATTCAAAAACTGTATTAACGAGTCATCTATCCCTGCATCAGGCATCTATCCTTTGAAGCAATCATACAGTGAGTCTTCTATCCCGCAATGACCTCTAAAAAGTGGGATAGACGCCTAATGGCGTCTATCCCACTTTTTAGAGGTCAATTAAAATGGTATTTACTCAGAATCGGTATAACTTAAACTAAAATAATTATAGTAATATCATAGACGAAAGACCAAAGTTTACAGATACTAAGGTTAAATTGTTGATAAAATCTTACTGACTGAGTTACAGAGCTGTTTCGAAAAGTGGGGCATCTATCCTGGACTTACCCTACATATCCACTCAAGTGACAAAAAGCTATAATAGCTTCATCATTTCCAAAATTAATCTTATCAAGTACCCACATAAATGTTTAGTCATCTATTCAAATACACTAAACTACTCACTATACAAACAATTCAATGTCATTATTTTCCGACCGAAGTATTAAATCAACGCAAGCGCCCACACTGCCACCAGTGAGCTGTGAGCCCACGCCCACGATCCCGTAAGCTCTTAATTGGGCTTAAAACCTATTACGGGTGGACCAATTATAATAAACCAAGCCAATAATGAAGCCGCGTATTTTTACGATCGATTGTGCTATTTATCTACCTGATAAGATGCCTTCGGCGGTCTTTAATTTCGTAATGTTCAAATACGGGGACTTTGGAATGGGTATATTGTTCGCATCTGATATGTATGTCGTATATAACGAATAAATAAAAATATCTTTCTCTTATTACAAAGAGTCGGCGAATATTTAGAATTTTTCTAAAATCGGCACGCGCAGCGACGATCGCCTAACGGCTAGAGTACCTTCTGTACTCGCCACTCTGCCCAGTGAAGCTGGAAAAGCCCGCGTCCCTTCAAAAAAATAATGTCTGATAATATGTGCTATAATTGTCTGACAATTAGCCCGTACTCACACTCTCTGATGAAGTAAGTAATCATTTATTTATTTCAAACGATTAGGGCTTTATAGCTCCACGTAGTTTTTATCATCCCATTTTTGGAAAATCATGGATACTATTTGTCTACTATTAAGGCATCTTTTATACAGCTGAAAGCATTAAAGGCAGACTTTTCTCGTACACGTGCACGCCCACATCGCGAAAGGTCAGTCAGGATCCTGCACGTAACGAACTTTCACATTTTCTTGCTGCATTGCGCTATTTTCGCAAATCTAACTGAATTTAAAAGATTTAAATCGAGTCAACTAGACGTTGCTTTTCAATTGTCTGGAGAGATTTTTATTTCTGCCAATGAGACTTGAACTATTGTTAATAGCGCCATTAACTATTGGTTCCTGTGTTATTTAATATCCATTTAATAACAATGTATGCACAGTTTTGACAATAAATGATTATCTATCTATCTATTTATACCTGTTAATTTTTTATTTAGAATTGCGTCTCGGGTTTATTCCATCACCTAGCATTTAATCAACATCATCATTACGCTGATGTGATTCCTGCCTGATGATTTTAGCTAAAGTAATATTTTAGATTGCTGAAAAAAGAAAGTGCCAATCGTTCGTTCGTTTCAGCCAAATGACGTCCACTGCTGGACAAAGGCCTCCTCCAAGGTTTTCCAAGGAAAGGGCTAACACCGATACAAAAATGTATTCCCATAAACCTGTACCTCTATAAAATCGTCAATTCACCGGAATGAAGATAATTCCCATAATTATTTATTAATGTATTTTCCAAAATCTTGTTCAAGCCTTTATGATAACTTTAACTTTACCTTGATCATTAAAATTTTGGTTACGTTGCTACTACAATTTTTGTATGGCAACAGCAATTTCAGTTCAAATAAGCCTTAATTTCGATTGTAAAACTCGGGAAAACGGAGTTAACAGTCACTTCAGCTTTTGTAATACCCGTTTAGAAGTTGAAACACAAACTGCAACTGAAAATTTTAATCCTGCTGATGTAAATTATAAACAGTACGAACGAAAAGTAAACAAAAGTTCGGCATCCCGCCAGCGACACAAAATACAAAGGGGTAGAAGATGCGCTACACGTTCATTTTACAGTTTTACATTTTTAACAAATTATCTAGCTCCAAAAGATTTTTTATTGTCAATACTTGCTCGTTTAAGCTTGATTTTGATCAAAGTAAGTATCATTGATGAGTGTAAACTATCGAAGAAGCTGGCATTAATGTACGAATTTAAATATTGAATGTGTGTTTTGTCACCATAATAACGGGGGTATATTTTTTAACCACAACTGTAAAGCTCCTAGAACCTGACAAAAAGATGGATTTGCCATTAGTCTTCATTTTCCATTAGGTTCTAGAAGTTTGTAGTTTCACCTGTAATCCTCGACCACGGAGGCTCATGTCAAACATAATAGACATAATGGAAAACGACGATATTACTGACATACTCGTATATAAAAGCATTACCAAGCTTGTTTATTTACATTGTGCATGGGAACTAGTTCACGACAGTCGCTAGTTCGTGATGAGCAGGGCTCAACTCGATTCCGATTAGTATCCAATACCGCGTATCGGATTACAGCGATGCTCCTCATTCAATGTTTTGCAAGCGAGGGCTCAAAGGGACTCAACTGAACTACTGGAACATTATTAAAAGACTAGTGTATTTGTATTTGGCGAATTTGAAAAGCGTGATATTAGAATTTCTTACTTTAACATTTCTTTACATTGTGGTCCTTTGGAATATAGCTATCGCCCGTATTCACAAACATTAATATGAGGTCTCACAGTGCGCGTGGACGCACAGGGTCACGAATCAATCACAAAGCTCTATTCAAAGCTGTGCGTTTGATTTGCTGCTTCACTTAAACAAGTATCGTTTGTGAATACGGGTGTAAGCAGCTTAGCGACACAATTATCTAACACTACTTACCGTAATTGAATAATATGTAATTCACACAATAGGCGTACGATATCCAAATTGTTTCAGGAAAACAAATAGCTCGTTTCAGATAAAATATATGAAAATAATTTGAATTGTTATTTTCCCACTGAGCCGCCGAAGTGTAACTCCATTAACATAATTAATGATTAAACGAACTTAAAAAGTGAAGTTCTATCATAATTATGCGAGGGCTTTGTCCGAAGAGATTAGAAATAAGAACTATGTAGTATCACGTACGGTGATGCCAGTTTACGCACTGTTAGTTGAGGATATTTTTTTTTTTTNAGCATAATAAAATTTAAAACACATAAACAAGTGCTGCGTAAATAAAACAAACTCACTTTCACATTTGTAATACAATTGTTGGAATTCAAAATACAAACAGCAAAAACCAGAACCAGATTTTAACTACGTACGAACAACTAACAATGGAATATACAAAGTTTGGTTAGCGTTGGGACTCGCTCGAATGCCTCGAAATATGTATTGGATGATCAAGATCAAGCCTTTCAATAAAAACAAGTGTTTTATTCAATTTTACCTCCCCGATATAATTTTACAAATATATTTTTCACGAGGGCAATTAATGGAGCGGCACGTGGAGCTATTCTGTTCTGAGCTATTCCCACCAAGTCGAGCAAAAAAGCGGCACGGCCGTACCATGCATCCTTTTCTCGAAGCAATTCAGGCCATTTTCGACCGCCTGTAACTTCGTTGTGGATAAAACTAGAAGGCTGAATTTTCATTAGCTATGCAGACATTGTAAAGACACGGTATATTTAAAATTTCATTCAATTTGAACCAGTAGTTTAAGAATTATAACGGGTCAAAGTTACTTTATTTTGTCACTCACTGACTCACTGACTCACCGATCATCAAAACTCTAAGGCACTTCTAGCAGACCTAGAAGCTTCAAATTTGGAATATAAGTAGGTAGTGTTTGGTGTATAAATCAAGGAAAAACTAAAATATTTGGGGCACGGTAGCGCAACCGTCAAGTCGAGTAAAATTTTTCAATTTCGGTCCAGTTTTCTAGATACATAACTGCTGTCTACAAAATACAAAAAGAAATGAGATCCCATCAAAAACAATACTTGTCAAAAAAACCAAGTCTCGCAACTCAGTTGTTCTCACAGATGAGACGTTCTTCTACGGTAAAAAGTTGTGAGATCCATGTAATACCAAGTCCAGGCCAGGAAATCTTTAACGTGTTGGTGGTTGGTTGGTTGGTTGGTTTTTTTGACAAGTATTGTTTTTGATGGGATTAAATATTGTCATGACATCAAAGCTAAACTTAATTTGATTCCATCAAGATAAAATGTGCTGTTATTTTATAATCGTATTTGCCGTGTTGAAATGAAACACCTTGTAGTTGTCAACTTTTTACCGGCTTGATTTTAATCGTATTTTTATTCGATTTTGAGATCGTAAGGGTTGTGCGAGTCGACAAATACTTAAGTACGAGTATGTACGACGCAGAAAAGCATAGATTTTGTTTTATTTATCTTACTAATTCAAAATCTTTCTTTGTTACAGGTATGTTTTCCCAGCTACTGCGGTGATAAATTGCAAAAGGATTTAGCTAACGAGATCAATTGCTATAGATCCTGATTTGATCTACCGCATAGGTACTCGTTTCATAAGTAGGTATGTACTCTTTTAACTTTAACTTCGCTGCTATTCTCGTATTCCAAAATAATCCTTCAGTGGAAAATAAACCGGTTACATAACTGCCGAGTTTTCATTAGCAAAAAGAGATTTTCCCCATAGCGAATATCAAAACGGCTGAATGATAATTAGATTGAACTGTGATCGCTGCAAAACGGCTTTAGCGCCGTATGGGTTGGATATCAACAAAAAAGTATTAAAAAAGAGAACTAATCTCGCTGGCGGTGGGCGGCGGACGTCACCCGCCCACGGTCCCCCCTCTGAAGTAAAGCTAAGGTCACACTCCGCGTGGGCGTATCGTATCACTGTAATTCTGTATCACTGACGTGTATTGCAGTCTTCATTTTACGTGATAATATGACTTTTGGTTGTAACCGGTATTTTAACTACAACCTACATTCTATATTTCGAAATTACATTTCAAAATAGTATGATCTGGAATTTCATACAACGTTAACAACTAGTAATCTTAGTTAAATCTATATATATAAAAGAAAGTCGTGTTAGTTACTTCGCTTATAACTCAAGAACGGCTAAACCGATTTAGCAGAAAATTGTCAGGGAGGTAGTTTAGAGCCAGGAGAAGGACATTATAGGATACTTTTTATCCCGTTCGAAATTAAAAAAAAGTCTGCTTATTTATTGCCATTAAGGCGGAACAAAGTTCGCCGGGTTAGCTAGTAGTTAATAAGTTAAATGGTAATTTAGATTCCCATTTTCAGCATAAAATATTTTAATTGTCTGTCTGTAAAATGGTTTTCAGTCTAGACCGTGGCAATTTAATAATTATTTTCCACCATAATCCATCAGGTGAGATACAGGCCAAGAGCTTCCTCGTTGTGGATAAAAAAAAAACTATTTTCTACTTACATTTATCTAGTTATTAAATCTTTGTTAATCTACCTTCATAGATTTAGCCGGTGAACGTAAAGTGAGCGCAATACGCATGAACTTAGGCAAATACATGCAGCTCTGGTGATACATTGCGATGGCTTAGCTTAAGATACGTGAAGGAAGACGTGGCGTGGTCAGGCCTCCCACTAGGTGGACCGACGATCTGGTGAAGGTCGCGGGAGGTGCCTGGATGCGAGCGGCGCAGGACCGGTATTTGTGGAAATACTTGGGGGAGGCCTTTGTCCAGCAGTGGACGTCTTTCGGCTGAAACGAACTAAAGATACTTGTAACACTGTGTGGAACCAGCTTTACACTACGTCGGCACTAATATACCTACGGCCGTGCTCATTCCAGATACGAGCCCCGTATTACGGTTTCATTGGCTGTAGTGCAATTTTGTTTGTTTGAGTACGAGGTCCATCGTCCGTGTTGTGGTAACGATTATGCTCTCAAGTGCAGCTGCTAATCGTGATATTAATTTTGTAAATACGTATGTGAATGCTCATATTGCTTTGTATCTATGGCTCTTACAAAATTGAAGTATGTAGTTAAGTATATGGGGAAATTATTCAGCAGAACTGAGTTGCTGCAAATTACCAACAAATTACAAATGCAAATTAATGCCTCTAGCTACGTCTTTTTTTTAACTTTTGTGTGTTATATCTTCTTAAATTTCAAGCATTAAGTAGTATTAATGTATCGATTTAATACTCGTACCTATATACAATTTTTTTTTTTTTTTTTTTTTTTTTTTTTTTTTTTTTTTTTTTTTTTTTTTTTTTTTTTTTTTTTTTTTTTTTTTTTTTTTTTTTTATTGACACTTAGTACGAATGTTACAAGTAGTTGAGGAATTCCTCTCTTTAAGTTTAAGTAACCTGTATTGAGAGGAATCCACTCATTCGTTACATCCATAGATGTTCTAAACTTACATTAAGAAAATATTACCCACTTAATNTTTTATTGACACTTAGTACGAATGTTACAAGTAGTTGAGGAATTCCTCTCTTTAAGTTTAAGTAACCTGTATTGAGAGGAATCCACTCATTCGTTACATCCATAGATGTTCTAAACTTACATTAAGAAAATATTACCCACTTAATAACAAACACACAACACAAAATAAAAAAAAAGGTTTACATTACCGTGGTTCGGGATAACACAAACGAAAATATCTAAACACATTACGAAACACCGCCACGCACTCCATCACATCCAATAATAAAATTTAAAAGCGATAAAATAGTAATAATAGTAAATAGTAGTAATAGTAAATATAAATTGTATCCGTAGTGTTTATTAAAATAAACAGCTAAGATTACTTAAATAAAGACGACGGAAAACTTTTACTGTAGTCAAAATAGCCGTAGAAATATCTGACATTTCTAAAAAAAAAACTAGAAAAGCTGTGTTTTTAACAATGATTGTTACAGAAACTATAATTTAAAGTAACAAGTCAACGTACCTGCGCCCATCAGCTCTGCTGTTACGCGAAACTCGCAAACTATGACAAAGTACTTTTTAAACTGCGTACAACTTGTAACGTATACTTGTGTAAAATACAACTGACTTGGCGAAACTTAGTTTGTTGTTTTATAGTGTATAGTAACAAGAATATGGTCTGAAGATTTACTTGAAAGTGTAAACAGATCAGATCAGATTTTCAATTGACATTTTTTTTTATTTTATCGCTAAAAATAATTTGAGTAGATACAAATCATGTTTTATAAGGAACTCCGTTATTTTTTATTACAAGGAGTAGGTATAGAAATAGAAAAAAACTCTTTAGTTTCTAGGAAATTCACGCGGTAAGGCCGCGGTCTAGCAAATTTATAATATCAGAATTTTCTATTATCATAATGCTTTTCACCCCTAAACCTCAAAAAATCTTGAGGAAAAAAGATACCCAATAAAACATCAGTGAGATTATAACAATAACTTAACCCTTGGAGCACCGGCATGCGGCATATTGAGCGTATACTCGTACATTGATGCGTTATGTAAGTGAAGTGATACGCGGCGTTCGTAATAATATTACTCGCCAAAAGCATACATTATTCATGCATCTCTCATACATTCAGTGGATTACATTTTACACCGTATGTTACAGACTGTAAAGCCAAATTTGCTCAACAACTGCAAACTGGCACAGGCGAAACGTTTTGTGCAGCTACAATAAAACAATATTGTGTTAAGTTTCGTTAATAAGGATATCATGGGAGATGAGTACTTAGGGCTAGTTAAATTAATTCCGTTTCTTCTCGTTTAAGAAGTCAATCATCATCACAAATTCCTAATACTCTTATGGTTAACTCGACCCAAATTTGTCAAAGAAGCACTTAAAACGTTCGGAGCTACTTTCCGCTCGCTTCGAAATCAGTTTATTTTCCTATAAGCGGTTGCTACACTGATGCCATTGTTCGCTCATTAAAACACCGATAGCAATTTATTTGTAAACGGCATCAGTGTGCCTACCATGAGTTTACGTTATGTGAGCTCGCTAGCGAATACGTCAAAAAATTCTATGAAGATTTTATTTCTTGAAAGTAGCCGCTAGGGGCGCTGCACAATATGTCATACATTTAAATGTCATTTTTTTACGCAGTCGCTAGCGAGCACACCTAATGTAAACTCATGGTAGGCACACTGAACAGGCGACAAAGTTGAGTATCACGTGCCCGAAGCAAGCGTATTTATATCACTGAATGAAACTGTTCTCAAAATAGCAACGTCGAAATAATTTTACTCGGGGCTTTAGCGTAAAACAAATGAACGTAGACGTAGCAGTGAACTACGCTCGATACGGTGTATTTGTATAGGGCCGAAGAAATAGAAATGAAACCAAAAAAGGACAAAGGTACGCGCACACACACAGAGAGTCTATAGTAACTTTCACATTTACATCATTATTTTAACGGCCGCCTGACTTTAACCGCATTACTAATGGTTACCGGACTACAAGGCCTGCTATTATGGGTCCAAATCTCACCGAAGACAAAATATCACATCATCCGGCATCTAGTCGCCATAGTGTTAAAAATCATTTCTTATTTGGGGCATCTATATATATGTTACGGTTAATGTGATAAATTGAAAATTATTAATAATAACCGGTTATTATGAATAATTACCGACAGTCGCGGTAAAAGTGATAAATTAATCACATTTAACAGTGATTATTTAATAATTCAGCCTTAGTAGGTAACAAATTTCATGAAAGAGAACAACATCTTGTGTACGTGCTCGTGTAGAACCAAACTTTTGAACGATTTGATATCATATATTAATATAATTTGGCATAATGAGTTTGGAATGTTTCTTGCATAATATTACTTTTCTATGATGCCCATAACATAATGTTTTGATTTAAAGTGAAAAATAGGTGAGGGTGCGGCGGGGGTGGCCCTTGGGCCACCCCTAAGCCGCCTATTTAGTTTTATACACACATAAATGACCTCATATTAATCACATTTACCAAATCATGCGGTAATTATTCATAATAACCGGCGATTATTCATAATTTTCACATTTATCACTTTGACCGGAACATCTATATACCTATATAAAAGAAAGTCGTGTTAGTTACTTCGCTTATAACTCAAGAACGGCTGAACCGATTTAGCTGAAAATTGTCAGGGAGGTAGTTTAGAGCCAGGAGAAGGACATAGGATACTTTTTATCCCGTTCGAAATTAAAAAAAAGTCTGCTTATTTATTGCCATTAAGGCGGAACAAAGTTCGCCGGGTCAGCTAGTTAGGAATAAAATACACCAATATTATAAAGCTGAAGAGATTGATTTGTTGTTGTTGATTTGTAATCTCAGGAATTACTGGTCCGATTTGAAAATTTGTTTTTGTGTTGGATAGCCCATTTATCGAGGAAGGCTTTAGGCTAATATTACCCTACGGAAAAATGTTGCAAAAACGGGAATCAAACTATTTTCACGCGTACGAAATCGCGGGCACAGATAGTTTATGATAGTTTAAGATAATGAGTAATCATTATTAGGTATCGAACTTAAGATATCAGATGTTATTGTTTCGACATAAATATGTTTTATATTTGCGAATACATAAACTCACCGATTACACCCTCCGTATTTCCCATACAAACATCATAGGCTAAGAGCTAGTGAACGCCAGACCTACGTCATTTTATAAAAGCTGAAAGTTTGTTAGCGTATGCTCCCAATATAGGTTAGAATGTTGGTGAATCATGAAGTTTGGGTCATCGTGGCTTTGGCAGCTATTCTAAAAAAACTGTCTGGCAAGGAGCTGGAACTGTTAAAACTGTCTGGCTGATGAGGAAACTACTTCTAATTATTGCCCAAATATTGTATATTGGTTCACTAGCTCTTAGTCTATTAAACATTGTCACAGAATACGCCACTATAAATAACGCTTATTAAATTGAAAGTTATGTTATTCATTGTGTCGAAGCCATAGAGTCGGTCAATTTATCAATTGAATTAGTCATTGGGACAATGAGCTTTATTCTGGTATGAATAATGAGTAACGTGCAGTTCATTACAATGTGATACAAATACAAAACATCGTTGCTGTTGATACTTGAAAGTTATTAATGGTTTTCATTTTAAATTAAGCACGCTTTGCGATAAATACACGACAATTTTTGGTGTGCTTTTTTTACGGAGGTAGACATACTGGATACATCAACAGTAACATTTTGTGTAAAGAAAAATAGACTAGGCCTCCCCAATAATTTCCAAATTGCCTGGTTGGTAGAGGCTTGCATCCAGCGCCTTCCTGCTACCTTTATGAGGTCGGCAGTCCACCTTGTCCCACGTTTTCCAATGCAGAACCTTGCTGCCCCATCGGCAGTCAGTTCATTATACCAAATTATGTCTCAAACGGGATTCAAACCCGCAACCACATTTGGTATATTCCAACCACCAGCTTGGAAAACCTTTATACTTAAAAAACCTGTATGTATTCACTAATACTGTTGATCAGCCGTGGCAGTACGAGTATTCCCGAATAACATTGTTAGTTCGAATGTAGCGCATTGTTCTTGTTTCTGGGTCAATCTGACCGGTAATTTATTTGACGTGCCGGCGCAGGGCTGCCTCTTGAACAGGATTACGAATTTGTTATCTTTTACCGCTCTAGTAGTAGAAGGACCAAGATAGATACACAAGGTTTAGGGCGTATTATAGTAGTAGTAAATCGTTCAATTTTTTATAGGTATTCTTTATGAACTGGAAAGGTTTCAGCAAAAGATTTCAGCGAGCTTATCGCCGTAGCGAAAATAGCGAATATATTGGAATGGGTACTATAAACATATTTACAGACTTATCAACAATATTTTCATGAATTTCTGGGTCCACAAATGGTAATAAAACATGGAAGTTATCCATTTCAAAGTGTTACAAAATTATGTAACATTTTGTTCTCTTTTAAAGCGTATATGGTGTAGTTTCTATTAGATTTGAAGTGTTTGTTTGGGGTAACATTTTTGGCAACCCTATCAGGTTATGAACCCGATACGAAATACGGGAGTCTCTTTGTCCGCGCCATTACACTATGCACTCCTCGAGATCGATGCTGTGTGCCCGAGCCCCGGTTATTTGCCAACTTTTGTAGCCATTATTTGTATACTTTCTTCCCTCAAGTGGAAAATTATTATTATTATTTTTTTTTATGCATAACAAGGCAGGTCTTTGACCACATTCGCACCTGATGTTAAGTGGGATGCGGTCTAGGATGGTACATATCTGCCCTGTAAGTGCCTATTCACTCTCGCCTTGAAAAGGCCCGGATTATAGTTTTCGGGAAAGACAGCAGCAGGCAACGAATTCCAGTCCCTAGCTGTTCGCATTATAATTATAATTATAATTATTAAAAGTGTAATAAAAACTTACTTTAAAGTTGAGTTGCGTCCCGCCACTCTACCACTGGAATGGATTTACAAGACTTCACGACAAACGTAGTGTAGGAAGCCTGCGCACGATGGACTGACTATCTTTAGAAGATAGCTGACAGAAACTGTAAGAAAAGAGATTCGCTTTTTCATATGATCGTGCTTTCCATGACATCAAATATTCTCTGATGATGGCACGATGATGATGATGATGTCATTACCACTGTACCTACCTAATGGTGACAGAGGTTTAAAGCTAAATTTCAAAAGCTTTGTCAAGAATGAGTTAGATAGATAATTTTAGACTGTTATGTTTGAAAATATACAATGTTAATTTAAAGGTCTTCTTTTGATAATTTAAAATTAACAAATAGAAAAAGGCTTAAAGCAAACATTTTGTAGAGCTTCACAAGCATTTGGCGAAACAATTACACTAACTAATTATATTAACACAGTGTCTTATTTGCTAAATCAACATTAGCTATTAGCCGATCAGCCTACGGCCCCGTGGGACCATAAGTTTTGATCCGATTTACCCTGTTTGTCTGTTCTTCTTACTTTCCCCTGGGATCTAGCAATAGTTGCCCTAAATTTACTACTAAATCATATTTAGGGTTCAGCATAATGTGGGACTTATAATTTCTTGACATCTTTAGCGATTGAGTAGGTAAACTAGAATCGTAAAAAACCCACTTCTTGTAAAACTCGTCACGAAACACTACTTATCAATTTACACTTTTACATAACTTCATGGGAAGTACCAGATGCTGAATTTCAGGGAGACTAAAATGGTTAAATATTGATTATTTTATTCAGAAAAGTAGATAAGTATACTCATTTACAAAAAACTCTGTAAGTTAGCTTTTAAAAAGCTTTACTAAAAAGCATAGTGCTTTTACTTTACTACTTTTACATGTGCTATTTACAATTTTTTTTATCAGCGTAACTTCTAAAACATTTACCTAAATCTACAATCTGTACCTCTATTAGGCCTAAAAACTATTGCCCGTCGTTTTCGCGTAGCGTAATATGTTAATAGGTACTCATTTACATCGCCAGCTTTAAGCCTTGTTAAATAAACGGCACTTCAAAGGGCACCAACGTTATTGAGTCCGTGTTTGATAACAAACGCTCCGAAACGCACAAACCCCGTCTATGTTGTTCCATTCTAAACTTTACACTGCCAAGCTTAACTGAGCTTTATTGTCCGCGATATAAAAGCTAATCAATATAAGTGAGCTTTTAAATCACCCAAAACGATTTAAGGGTCGTGATTCCAGTAACTAAAAACCTAACCGAGTACGTGTAAAAGTGCTTTTTAAAAGCGTACTTGCAAAAAAAAAACCATACCAACCGAATTGAGAACCCTTTGTTGAAGTCGGTTAAAAATAAAATGTGTTTTGAGTTTTTTTATGAATTTTACCAAGCATTTCTGCGTAAAGCCTAGTTACATTTAAAAACAAATAAATTTGGGATACATTTTTATCAGACAATATAATACTTACGTTATAATAGGTTTTACCTACGAAAATGAATGGTAAACAATTCCAAAAAGAGTACCTAAATATTTTAATGAAAGGCCTATTAATATCCTACACCTACGTATTTCTTTTCTTAAGAGTTAACAAAGGTATTTGGAATAAGAATATTATTCACAAAAGCATTTAGGCATGGACGAACATGTTTACTTCTGAAAAAGCTTTTCTCAGTAATTTGCGGTAAGTTTTGTGGCTTACAGTTTCATTGGAGTTATTCGATAAATGGCTGAATCTTATAAAATAAAATGTAAAATTCAGTCATCAGAAGCCATTGTAGTTAAAATATGGCCGATTATGTGATCATAAAAGAGTTTTTTAGTTGTCTGTGTAGCCTGGAATAAATATGCGGTGTAAATTATAACTTAATATTAAACTATACTATTAAAGTTGACCACACTGTAACCTTGAAAAAAATATGTGATTTAGTCATCAGGAAAATATTGCTAAATATTTTCCTGTTTTAATTCGCATTTACCTACCTACTAACATATAGATTATAATAATATGATACGTGTACCTTGGTGTTTCGACTTGTTAGAAAAGCAAAGTTTACTTACGTATTTCGTAATATTAGACACACTTTGTCAGAGAGTATTTTGGTTAAAGTTACATTATAAAATTGTTTTTAAAGTGACTAACAAAATCCACTCAAACGAAGCATCGGGCAGCAGCTAGATTAATCTAAAACCATCTTAATTTAGAACAAAACTAACAGTAACAAAGAAATTAACGGGTCTCGATTGAGTTTATCAGTGGATCTGGTGCCGTGACGGCTCTCATTGGAACACCACTACTCCATTAGCCCGCTCGGAAGGCCGCACACTAAACACTTTAAAAGAATTGAATCTATCACTATCAATCAATTAACAGATTTTATTTTCTATTTTATCTTTTATTTTCTCTTTACTCTCTCTACTCTACATATGTTGTGTATTGAAGAGAAAATTGAATGGTTTGAGAGTTATTTAATTTAATGTTATTAGTTTACTTTTCAGTTTGTCAGTTCTTTGTTTCAACATGGGGAAACTCTTGGCTAGCATCTCACTCACCTGATGGAAAGAGATGAGCAAGCCGAAGGAATAGGAAGACCTAACATGAAATTCGTAATCATAACAAACTCCCTTTCAAATCTGCGTTTATGTTTGTAATATTGATAAACTAATTTAGTAAACTGACCTCATTTTATCATCTTATTTAAGTGACTCAACGCTGTTTCAAACGATCACAAAATACCTAAGTGGTCTTTTCCTGCGATGACGATTCTCGATATCGGTTAGTAATTGATTGCGAAATTTAAATTATTCGGATCACTTTTTAAATCATGCATTTTAAAAATGACCAAGCATTCGGTTTAATCAATTAAATATTTTATTGTCCTTAATGTGTCGCCAACCCCTCTGGTAGAGCTTAGGGAGTGCATGCCAAATCCTCTCCCATTTGCCTTTAGTAAATTTGACAAGGTCGTCCCCCTCCAGTAGAGACAAAAATAATGACCTAATTATGATTGACATTACTTTTAATTATTATAAACCATTATGTGTAAATCTAACAATATTCTCTTATTAAATCGAGTTTATTTATTGTCAATGCTTTCACAGACTTAAACCAGTTTTTAAAACTAATGCTTTGCGAAGACAATATCTTGACGCTTTTAATTTTCCATTTATTTACGAGGGCATTAAATTAATAAAAGCAATATCAACCGATATATCAATTGGCCAGTGCTACAATTTAATTGCTTGGGCGTATTTAAACTAACAAATTGTTTTGCAGTGTTTTGTTCTATAAGAATAAACAACGTCAATAAAATTATAAAGCCAATATTTTCTAACTCAGATCGCTTGCAAGTTGAAGTCTACTATTAATAACAAATGGTTTGATCTAACGGCCGCTGCTTGAGTGTGCGTGGCGCCTTAGATATTGTTTACGGTCCGGTGCGTGAAAGTGCTTCAGACGTTAGAAATCTTTGTTAATGCATTGTTTATTAATCTGTTAATGATCTTGTAAACAACTTTTACTACTTATTACATTGTAAAGGTGTTAATTGGGTTTTCTAAAAATCTGCAAAAACAAGAGAAATGTGTAAATTATACTTTTGTTTCGTACATAAAGTTTAAAAGTCGTTTAATTGTCACTAGAACATCACTATTTGGATCACAAGTCACAAAAATACTGAAAGTACAATTATGTAATTAATGTTTCTCCTATTATAATAATTGATAGTGTTTACTGCACCAATTTGTAATCTAATTTGACTCAATTACACTGTTTGTAAAATATATTGTTAATCAGATTGTAGCGGTAATTTTAAAAAAACGGTATATTTTAACTACTCGTACTTTCGCTTATCACACTCAATTACTAATTACGTACTTTAATTAAACAACTTGATAACTGGAAACAACAAGTTCCGTTTCTTTTGGAGAATTGTGATTTGCGTGGCAATAAATTAAATTAAATTATACGTCAAAATGTTCTATGTTCAGCAGTGGACGTCCTATGGCTGAAATGATGATGATGATGATGATACGTCAAAATGTTTTTGTATCAGTATCTTACTAATTCGGACTTCAAACAAAACAAAGATTGTGTAGGTACCTATAGCTATAGTTTGAATATACATAATTATATTTACTAGCTTTTGCCCGCTACTTCACCTGCGTGAAATTCAGTTTGTCATATATCGTTAACATTTATAGCCTATACATATAATTATGATAGATATACAGAGTTATAAACAATAATACTGTACTTAGTGTAGAGTTTCATCAAAATCAGTTTTGTAGATTTTGCGTGAAACAAACATACATCATTGCTTTCTTTTATAATATTAGTAATATAAGGCAAAAACTAGCGATAAAAACTTATATTGATACATAACCTCTTTCTGATAAAACTATTGAACCAAAGTAATTGAACTCGACCAAAATCAAAGGTCTGAACCCGATATTTCGTCCTACATTTTACAAGAATGTTTTTGTTAGCTCGAGTGTCGAGTGTTGACGTAAGAGGGTCACTAACAGCTTCTCGCGGTCTCAATAGTCCGATTCTATAGAAAATCTATTGGAATTTGAACTAACAAGGCTTTTCAATATTCACTCGGCGAATATTCGATAAAATAATGGCTTTCTCTTTGTTATTTTATATCATAACTTTACACCACACGTCTTCTATTAGTTATAACTTACTTGTTTTAGTTTTTCATACAAGTAACTTTGTTAAAGTCAGTTCTGAACAAATTTGATTAGCGAGGTTTTGTTGGTAAAAGTTAGATTAGCTGAAACGTAGGCTCGCTGGGCTGGGGCTTAATTGAGTTAGGATTCCTAAGAAAATTACTTAGTTACTTTCATTATTCATAATGTTGCTTTTGTAAAAATCACAATTATTTAAGGTTAAAAGCCAAGCTGAATCTTAAGCTCTACTAAACAATATTATGTGAAATTGTACAAAGATATTTAAAAAAATATACCTGATGATCACCATCAATTCCATTTTGTAACATATTTGTTAAGTTCTTAAATTAAGTAACATAATTTAACTTTATTTATTAAAACAATAATGTATGTAATGCATGAATTTAAATTCGACAACATGAAAAGCGTACATATTAACATTATGATACTACATAAGTTTGAAGTTCTTAAAATTGGTTTTGAGATTGTCTGTATTTTGAAAACTTTGGCAATTATTTTAATACCTGTATTGTACTTAATAATTAAAAAATACTACAAATTACAAGAACCATTTTCATTAGTGAAATAAAAAGATTACAAGCACACGTAGATCACAACATAAGCCAAAGCACATGCCAAAGCAAGATCTGTGGAAGCGTATTTGTCATTTGCGAATCCAATTCGGATCGGCCGATGGCGCTTCCGCCCCAAATATTGTGACGTGCGGATTAGCCCCGCTTAGGGTTGCCAGGCGTGGGAAAAAATCGGACAGGGTAAGAGTTCCTAGATTTTCGAATGCTTTACCAACCAAATCAGTCCCTTATTGGGTTTCTTCAAAGGCAAAGAATGTGATAGATCTTCGTCGTTTACTGTTTTTACAGAGGCGTAGGTACGGTGAATTTTAATATGGTGCTTGTTATCATCAACAAAATTTATACAAATAAAGAACAAGTTGAAGTTTAATACGAACTAAGCTTAAAATGAATAAAAATGTTGATAAACACACCAGCTTTATATTATCATCCAGAAGAGGCAACCCTAACTTCTTGTCGTCACCACACCACGCGATTCGACCCGCCCACTCGGCGTTATTGCAAAATATTCTTTGAAAGTTAGACATCATTATACAATAGGGTCCACTTTTCCATGCTCTCAGAGAAGCTTTGTCATTGACACCAATTCCCTGACTGTATCTACGTTTATTGGCAACGAATTTTCAGTCGGTAACTGGTGTGTTCAAAAAAATATTAAAGTCTGTATCATTTTCATTGGAGACTAACCTACCTAAATGTGGATCAATAACATTTATTTGATTGTGGGTCAAAATCTGTGTCCATTCAAGCTCACCGACTTATTAGCATATTTTTTTAGGTAATGCCTTGTTTAAAAGTTATTCCAAATTCCGATCATATTAAAACCTAACGAATAGCTATTATATTAAACAAAAATGTGACCTCGACCACGCGGAAGACAGACGACGGCACGTCAAGCTTGACACTGAGGCCTTAGGTCTTTGTAATAAGGGTAATTTTACGTCAAAAATGTATAGGCCAATGCGCTGCCGTACAACCAATCGTGGAAAACTCAAATATCATGGCCAACGTTGGATGTTATGAATGGCCAATAATGTCCTTTACGAGGGTCCCTACGACCCACAAGAATTGGCTAATGAAAGATTTAACGTAAGTACTTATGTAGAGATTATCATGGGCATGTTTTATCAAATAATAAGTCTCTATGAAGGGCTCTACAAGCCCGGCTTGGTGTCGGCGGCTTTATTTCGAACTAGCTAGCCCGCGCCTTCGCCCGCGGGGACTCCATAAAACCCAAATATTTTACGGAACCCTATTTCTTTCCAAAAAAAAAAATTAGCCTATGTTACTCGTGGATTATGTAGCTTTCGAATGGTGAAAGAATTTTTAAAAACGGTCCAGTAGTTTTTGAGCCTATTCATTACAACCTCAGATCTCTATGATCTGAGATTACAACCAAACAAACAAAGTTTTCCTCTTTATAATATTAGTGTAGAAAAGACTTCTGTCTTTTGACAACATGTCAAAAGTCGACGACTCATGTCGGCGGGTCGGCGGTATTTGTAATTTTTAGTCAGAATTTCCCCCTAGACGTTCTAGCATGCAAGACACAAAAGTCATTTCTCTCGTGGCATTTATTAACAAACCAAAATCCTTGCAGAGCACTATATGCCCTACCACTAATTGAGCCATGTTCATTATCCGTGTACTTCCTAGAATTTATGAAGGATATTTCCCTGAAATGCACAAGTACTTAGTTAATCACATAGTGCATTCGCTGGAAAAGATGAGAAAAAATAGTTAATTAGTGTACTTTTAGCCGGTACAGCAAACGTTTAATCCACTCTCTTAACTTTTACTGAAACTTACTGCGAACTGTAAAACTAATTTCAGTTATGCTAGCGTTTGTTTGTATGCTGTGTGACTCGCGAGAGTGTATTGAATGAACATAACTATTAACTATCTAGATATCGAAAAACTTTTGTTTTTTTTTTTTGTTTTTTTTAATTTATTGTCNGTTTGTTTGTATGCTGTGTGACTCGCGAGAGTGTATTGAATGAACATAACTATTAACTATCTAGATATCGAAAAACTTTTGTTTTTTTTTTTTTTTTTTTTTAATTTATTGTCTCATAAAAGTTACATCGATTTTACTTAATACTAATCTGCCAAACTGCTTAACAGTTTGTCGGCAGTCGTTCTCGTGCTAACTATTATAAATGTAACTTATTGTACTTATTAACTAAGTAATAATACACACATGCAAAATTGGTTCCTACAGTCGCCGGCACATCAGATCAGACATCTCCAGTGTCTAGCCTGGTGCGCCGGTCGCCTGCACTTACTTTTTAAAAACTAATATTACAATATAATATATCTAATAGTCTAGTTATAGTATCAGGGACATAAAGTTAGGTAATATTTTTTTAACTTGTACTTAAGGTGATTTCTCGAAAGTATATCGTTTAGCAAATCTTGCTCCAATTCGTTATGTATTGTAGGTATAATCCATTGTCTAGTTCTTTTACCAAAATAATTGTTTATTTTAGGCACCATTAATTTATTTTTCTTAGCTAATCGAGAAAGTAAAGAGTGTAAAGAGAAATGTAAAGAGGTGTGTAATATTAGTATAGGTAGAGATCACCCTTGAATCTTTATCTTTATCCCTACTACAGACTAGACTTTTAACTTTCTTCTCCTGTTTCATCCGTTTTTAGGGCTTAAAAATCTAACTAAATAGATATAATAGTCTAACTTAATAGATCTTGTTTAACCCTCCCATAGAGGAGGGTGGAATTCCCTCACCCTGCGCACTTCCTCGGCGCTATCACTCACTCCTACCTACCACTGACTGGGTACTACTAACTACTAGTGAATGAAACACTGTCTTGAGGTCAACTGAATTCAATCTTTATTGCGTCCCGGTTATATTTAAAGGCCGGGCAAAAAATCTGGACACCGCGGGCTAATATTTTGCACATAAAATACAAGTGTCATCTATTGGTAAAACTATGTAAACAAACACAAACATTACAGGTGGTGCCATCTAGTAATAGAACAAAGAACGAACTTTAAACTAACTCTTAACAGATCTCGATACCAAAATTAATAACATAAGGCAGTTAGACGGGTAAACCTAATAAACAACCAAACAGAAATAGTTTTTTTTAAATCTCCGACTCGGAGATCTGATTTTGAAAAATAAATTAACTATAATTACACAATAATAAAAACAGAAAGAGTAAAACAATCACAGGACAGGAAACAAGACTAAATAAGTCATTCGTAAGTCTTTGTTATAAATGGAAGATGGTAAGCAAACACATAACGTTTATATGACATCACTGGTTAAATCTATAAAACGATACCTACTCGCTTCGTATTAAAATTCCGTAGTCATTTTAGTTTATTTTGTTTATTATCCATCATGGTATAACATGGTCAGGGCATCATTATTTAGCGTTTGCCTGGATGAAGCTGTTATTTAACTTACCATCTAAGTAAGTATACGCAAGCTAGCAAGCTTACTTACTGGTTTCAAGTACTTATTGAGCTAATGAACCACATCTGGATAACAATATTTTGTAGCAAATAAATATTCTTAGAAAAATTTACACGGCGCTAGGTACCTAGACTTAAATGAGCAAAACTTGTCTTACTAAAATATTTTTTAGGAAAGGAAAGATTAATACAGACTCTTTCAGCTTTTGTTGTGCGGGGATCGAACCCACTACCTCTGGCATAGTTAGTCCGATTCGCATACCACTAAACCAGGCAGACGTCATTCTAAATCACATAAAAAGTAAAAAGTCCAAATCATTCCACTGCAAACTCCAAACATTTCCATCGTTCAAGCAGTTCTCCAAATCGCTTCGGAACTCGGCGCGAGTCTCGCTCGGATCGCATCCAACTTCGTTGGCCCCCTGCCGAAATGTAACACAACTTTATTCGTTCCCTCAGCCCTTAATAACCAACTTATTGCAATATTTCGTTTGATTAAATTAAACTTCCCGACGACTTGCAATGACTTTTAATGTTAGGTGCTAACGAACTTTGCGATACCAGGATAAGGTTTCCGGCTACTGGGACCGCAATTAACTGGGACCGCGGTCCTAGTCGCTGGATCCATAAAAAAATATTATTTTTCTTTCAGCGACTAAGACCACTCATAGATAATACTTAAAACAAATATCAAACCAAAATCGGTACAGCCTACTACAATTCATGAGTGGTCCCAGTCGTCGTAAGAAAATTATTTATACCTTGATTTTTTAGAATCCAGCAGAGATGTAAACAAACACTTTCATACACAATTACACCATAATCACTTACGTGTTCATAATATCATACACACTATTTAACAAGCCCATGAAACCAACTTTATTTTCACGTTTATACAAGTTTGAAATCAATCTTTGAAACAAATTATTTTAGCAAAATACGTGGACGATGAAAATTTGTGACATTGTCAAATTGACTTGACGTTTAAAATCATGTGTTATCTCCATATTGTCTATGACTTGTCTCTGACACATCAGTGCCGTAACCTGTGAGTCATAGACAATAATCTGTAAATTTAATCGATATTATTTTAAGTATTCACTTATTCCGATTACTGATTAATTTTAAATAAAAAATATACGATACTTTGTTTAGTTTTCCAGCGATAACTTCGACAATATTGGAGATAACGTAAATTTATTTTTCTACTTTTAGTGTTTACTTTTTCGGAGTCAGTTTAATTTTTAGTCGGTTTTATTTAAACGAAATTATTTTACTTTTTTATGCAATTATGCTTACGTATTGTTCCATTGTTTATTTTTAAGAAAATAAAAAACTTCTTTCAATGAGGGTTTTCGCGATTGAAAAATCCGCCAGATGGCAATACGTAGACGCGAGGTCCAAATGCTGCATGATTGGTTATTTTTGACATGACATTGACAGATATGTCAAAATCCACCAATCACGCAGCAAGCAACAGCAAGCAACAGAAGTTTAATAACTTTACGGATATCATTGATTGTTTTACTGTCCAGTGTGCTTTTTGATTACATCTGTGCATACAGTTTGTTTCCTGTTCTCGAAAATTTCATAATCAGTTCACATTCAATGTTGCGACTTTTTTGCATATTTTTAGTATTTTGACGATCATCCGGCGATGATACGCAAGTACTACAACATTTCACTTCGCGATTAACGAGAGGTTTTGTCGCATCACTAGTTCACAGACTAAAAATATTTTTATGTCAGTTGGCCATATTTGATGACATTTCTGCTGATTTCTAAAAAATTAGACTGTAATTGTATGGATCCGGCCGGCGATTGGGACCGCGGTCCTAGTTAATTGCGGTCCCAGTCGATGGAATCCGCTTTGGATAATAACCTGTTAGTTTGGAGTTTTAAAAGTTCAGAAGTTTTAACGATTGTTGTAAGCTCTAACTAGGATAGGGTTATGCATTTTAAAGTTCTATTTTAATAAACTTAAATGAGGTACTTATATTATTTCTAAATAAGTGATTTACTTACTTAACTTTATAATAACTTGTAGAATAGTTATCTAGATATTCCAAATTGCAAAATACTTTCTAATTAATTTTGCCATTTATTTTTTACGTATATTTAAGGCTAATTCAATTTCATATAATTGTTCCTTCCGTTGTTGATTTACATTTAAGTAGCATAATAGCCTCTTAATTATTTAATTATCTAATAATTAATGTACAATATCAACAATTACAAATGATTTGTGTTTCCCAAGCGCACACGTGCTGTTGTAGTTGGTCATTGCTTCAGATAATATTAACTAAGATATACAATTATAGTATACATATACACAGATATACATTAGTACCTACACAAAGGACAATTAGGCCTTGTATGGGCGTACTTGAACTGTATAATCGTGTTGAAAAAGCATAGAAGTATATTAATGACAAATGATTCATTTCGATACACATAGATATAGTCTGGTCCGGGTAGCTTAGGGTCACTGAACAAAATTCTACGTGCTCCCGGACCAGACTATAACAACATGTATAGATACATCATCCTCATGACCATCTCGTATTTTCAGCCACAAGACGTCCACATCTGAACATAGGCTTCCTCCAATTTTTTTCTACAAATCAAAGCATGATGTTAATCAAACCAAAATTGACGAAGCACCAATGACTTGTAACTATGACAATAATATAAGTTCTACATGAGATTGTAGAGATTCTAGCTTAGGCTGAGTTGCATCAACATACTTTAACCATAATTATGACAGTAACCAGTGTTTTTTGTATGTACTGACAGATTTTTAACGTTTGTTAGAAATTAAGATAGTGCAACTCAGCTTGTTGTCGTCGTAGACCGCAGCAGGTTAATAAGTACTTATAGTTTTCCTTTCAGGAATATAGCTGATGTTACTTAAAAATTTCCAATCAACCCTGATTCTTACTTAATGCCACTAGCTAGAGCCGCTTCTATGATTTTTTCTTGCGTCTATATCCGTTGTAGACATAGCAAATAATCTATCGGTTATGCCAATGACCTATTTGTCTAGTTCGCTATCGTTTACATGATGTATTGGTTACAGATAATTTGTGCACGAGAACTTCTGATTTGGAATAATAGCCGGAGCTTACAAGCCATTATAATAATGTATTCTAAGTTTGTCCTCCACCTCGCATTTAAATTGTGGGTTACATTTACTGTGCCTATAATTACTATTACTTTTCGTATACGTAACTACCAGGTTTAATAATGTCTTTGTTTAGTTAAGGGTCGGTCTTTAAAAATAATTAAGGGTTAGGGATTTCAATTGACTTGTAACATTTTAGATACATCAATATTTAACTTACGATGTTTTGAATCTTAAAAACCTTTCATATCATAAACTTTTATCTGTGGAAGGACCCAAAAAATACGTCAAACTGTGTGTGGTTTAAATTGAAAGGACTGCTATCTGTCAGTAGAATCATATCAGTCACTTATCAGGAGCTTAGCGAGTGGGCTTCAATAGACAACGTTATCTTATCTCCATTGACAGCACATAACGTTACAATGGACCAGCCTCCCGCTCTGTCTCACATGCGGTACATAAATATTTAGTTGAAAAACTACTTTTGGTAAAATGAACTTACCTATGTTTAGGTTGGTTTGTAACTTTTGATTTGAGGAACTCAAATGAAAAAAATATTAAAAAAACATATAAAATGTTTATTGCGAGGAGAAGTTTAAATATAAAAATATTACTTTGCTATAAATCTATAATTATAAAAGTGAAAGGTCACTAGATTGACGATTGACTGACTGACTCACTCATCACGAAATCTCAGAAACTACAAGTGCTAGAAGTCTTAATAAATTGTTCATGGGGATTCCGTTTAAGAACGTAGAACGGATTTTACGAAACTCCGCCTCTAATGGGGTAAAACGGGATCCACGCGTACGAAGTCGCGGGCGGCCGCTAGTCTCTTATATGTTCGTAAGTAGGTATAATGGGTTTTAACTAAGCAATCGTACACCTAGGTATCTAATTAATTTATAATAAGAATAGAAAACTAGATTCTAATCTCATATTTTTGTCGATAATCTTTGTGTACTTATATGCAGCTTTAGCAGCAATCGGAAATAATAAAGCCAACGTTTCACACCACAAAAAGAATCTTCAGATAAACTGTTGACACATCTGGGACTGGGGGTTACTGATAGCTTCAGAGAACCCGACTATTGTATGGATTTCCGTAGAAAAACCATTAAGGCCAGTAAATATTTATCAATTTCGGCCTGCTTATTCCGAGCTTAATTACTGTTTTTGCGGAAACAAGGATTAATCTTTTCCTGAAGACTACTGGAAGAACATTGATTGATTGATTTAGTCTTTTATGCATCAGGAATATTTTTCAACTTAAATGCCTGGTGATAATCTCTATGAGACAGCGATTAAGTGAGGCTGAAATGTTTAATTTATTATTTTTAGTTACAGATAAAGCTGTAATTACAGCTTATACTTACTTCAAAAATTCTTTCTTTCAAATAAATATTTTCGATTTCTAACATACTCGTAATAATGTCAATTGGTTGCCATAAAATATGTATGTTACAATAAACAACAATTATTTATTTGTTAATTGACTTTAATACGAAAATACACAGCTTATTATCTATTTCATTCGTTTTAAACTCAAGTTGCGGTATGCTTAGCGTTAAAACAAAGTAGTCACAGTAAAGTACTGTAACCCAAAAGTAAACCCTATGCATAATTGAAAAGTGATACGGCACGCACAACCGGACATACCGATTCCAACAGTAATAATGCGGCGGTCACAAGCCGATGTAATCCTATTGTAATGCACAACCCGCTCTGCATTACCTAGTACAAACCTTCTTACAGCAGTAAATTATCATTAAAACTGCAAACGGTACGACCAGGATATCAGTTTTTGCACCATTCGAATATTAATCGCACTCAATTTGTACCAATTTAAGACAGATTCTTACCTATTTCTACCATTTTAAACCATCATTGGTTCAAAGCTAAACCACAAAAACATCAGCTAAGCTTGGACAGAACTAACACGTTTTTTACCCGACTGCGCCAGAAGGAGGATTATTTATTATTTTGCATTTTATAGTTACATTGAAACCAAAAATTAAGCATTTTATTTAGTTATGTTAAACGACATTAACCATTACATAAATAGACCGCATACATTTATACACGTATTAAGCGTTAAAGATAAGGAAAAGTCAAGTTTTAACTACCAACATAATTTATGAGTAAGTAAACAGTAAATACCTAAATACTTAATCAATTACGAATTAATATCTCACTTATTAGCTCACTGATGATTCAATGTTGATCTAATAACATTATTAAGTCGTAAATCACTCGAAACCAATCACTGATAGCTTAGCAAAGAAAAAACTTTGTTTGTCTGTTATTAAGTAGTGACGAATGTTCTTCTTTTATCTTGTGGGAAACTATAACAAGCGAATGTAAAGGATATCCTTCTAAAGAAGCTCACCTTAATTTTGATCTGCATATAAATTACATATTTATAGCTAACATTGAAAGAGACTTGAAGAGCACTCAAAAGGTAAAAGTGAACACTAAACCTTATGAAGAATGTAGTTAAAAGATCACTTATCTTTTAAGTACAATTCTTTGTGTATGAAATAACAAATATCAATACAAACTTATCTATCCTTAAACATACAGTCAAGGATTGTTTGAAAAGCTATTTTCGCTAGTTCTATTTCGGACAATGCTCTAAAATACTTACCGAATGGTCACGCTATCTTTTCTTCGGGTTCAACAATACAATCCGAGGTTTTGAACAGATTGAAGTACCTACTTGTATTGGCAAAGTAGCAACATATAAATAGTTTATTTGCAGATAAATACATAGTAAAATGAAATGAAAATAGTGAAAAATAGTACACACTACAACTAGGTACCTACATAAAATGCACACAGTGTTTACCGTAAGGGCTTTTTTCCACGGCAATCCAGTTTTGCCGAATCCTGCTTTACTTACTGGATCCGGGGCCGGGCGAAACACCTACTAAAAATATTATAATTGAAAGGGGACGTTTCGCACATTCGTGCGAACAAATTTCGTGCGAAACTACTACTAACCCTCATAAGGCAGTATGCCGTGCTTTGCAGGTACGGTTTTTGTAAAATGAGAAAGTGCCCTAACGTCCGTATACCTACAGTATCATAGGCTTAATATTACCTACTGTACCAGTTACCGTGTTCATTTGTTAATTTTCGGATCGTAATCGTTTTAATTTTGACAGTCATGAACTCCGAAGTTTACAGTTGCTAAATTGCCGGCCTACGCAATTGGGTCGCAGGTCAACAAAGTTCAATATTTTATGAACTCCGACGTAGCGAAAAGGAGAAAGCAATATTGACACAACAGCCGCGCGGGCGGGCGGTATACGCCTCTACGGTATCCGCAAAAAGTGGTGTAATTTCACCTGAGTAGTATCGAGAATTCGATGCTTCTGTTGCGATGTTAGTGCTCGATACTTTCTGTTGAGAAGACGCTGCTCTAGTACCTACTAGATAAGGCTTAAGTAATCATCCTTACATTTAATAAAGCATTGGATAATAGGTTTTTACCAAGTTATAGGATTGTGTAAATTGTCTGTGGTTTTTTCAGGCATAGATCAATGTAAGAAGTAACACAGAGCGGTTATTTTTTAGTCGAGACTATTTTCTGTATTAATAAAAAAAAGAAAACTTTTATTAAACAGTCACAACAATACATCCAATAACAACAATGATAGATCTTCTCACCCTTACTCTAGCGATGTGGTAAAGACCATAACAAAGTTAATGTTGTGACAATAGAATATCAATTTAACACTAACTACGTAACTACGTGTAATGAACATACCTCATATTATAGTCCACCAACGCAAATACCAGGCCATCACGTCCCAAGTCCCGCGCTCCCTTAAATAAGTAATTATCGGGTCTGTTAAGGTCAGATTTTGGTATTTTTTCCCGACAAGGGTTCCCTAATTGGGCCATAAATTATTCCCGCTCCTTCCCTGTATCCTGCAAGTTGTACGAACACCTATGTAAACAAACATTTAGCGTCGTGTAAACTACTGGTGATTTATGTAATATTTTGTTACGCATTCGGTGCATTCAAGTTGTTTTTACGGAAGCCGTTTTTTATAAGTTCAAAACTGAATTTCAGTTTTGTGAAAGCTTTTGTTAAATGTGTAAGAGGTACAGTAACTCTTGGTTAAGAATTTAAGTAGGTATACATGATGATGACTCAAACATTCAAATTAAATGTAAATGGTAATGGGATGCAATAAAAATTTAATTGGGTAATAAAATAATAATATCAGTTCACGCATTGCGTTCTGAGCTTATCTTTCAACCACACTGCTATTTACCGTCTTGTCCAATTGTTCGCACAAAAGCCTTGTAAAAAACAACAAACAGACATTTAGCAGAATGGCGAAGCTCCTTTGCAGTACGGGCGGGTGCTTTTTAATTTAGCTTTCTGTATAATTAAAAGTTGTGGAAGCTTTCGGAGGCCCACAATAGATTTTTTTCTTGCGTAAGGTAAGAAGGGCAATGAGAGCCGCCTTTTGTAATATTCAATACCAACGTGCGAATTGTTTCTCGAAATTGCATCTTGTTTTGAGAATTTCAATTCACGAAAGATATTTTTAATTTTGAAGTCTTTTATACGCAGGACTACGAAGCTTGAGGGACAATTAAAGTTCAAAGTTAACTTATTCTACATTGTACAAGGTTTATTTTTAAATACTATAATACAAGAGGCCTTTCTGCAAAATATTTGAGAAAAGTAGATACATTAATTGACAACAGACATAGGTAGGCCTCGTCGCCGTGACACATACAGTGATTTATTAGCACGAACTTGTTATTATAATTTATTTATTTTATTGTTTCAGGTACAGTTACAGTACTCAGAAGTATGGTTTGCATTATATTTTTACTCGTAAAGTTTTCACAAACCGGCATACTACTCCGCTAGCCATCTGACGGCGAACAACGGAACTTCCCTATTCGTCATCCTGGAAAATCCTGCCAAAAGCCCCTTTGGAAACTCGAATGCGCCGTGATCTTTGAATATAAACCGTCCATTCAGCACGGTCTGATTCATCACGGCGATGGCTTACGTATAAAGTTACTTTCTCCGCCAGGGGGCGTGCGTGTGCCATTGTATGAGTGACAGCAGCACTATTGTTTGCGACAATGGTGGAATATCTAAACACGGTTTTTGCGAGCCATACTTTCGCTCTAAAACAAATATAGGCTGAATGGAGATTTGGAGCTAAGATGAAAGTGTTAAATTGTGAGTGACATAGATACATGGATGATTTATTGCGGTTTTCGTATTACCCACGTCACCACGTGTCTTCTCAAGTGACTTTCACGCTGATGTATTCGATGGACTTCTTTCCATAGGTATGCAAAATCATCACCAACCAAAATTTATTAAAAACCTTATTTTCCTATAATGTAGGTAGTAAAGGATGCTAAGCGCGCTAGTAGATGAAAATCAAGGAAGTAAAGTTAGTTCTGTTTTTACTTGTTATTTACAATCCTTTTAAACATAGGCCATGATTTCCCAAATTGTCGATATTTGACCGATTTTGTTTGCAGATAGCTTCTAAATGAAAAGATATTTTAGCAAACAAAAAATTGTACGAGTAAGTTAATGTCTTTAACTAGGGCGACAACTTTTCCAAAACACGATATTGCATAGTTTGTCCGATAAAAAAAAATCCCAAAGAAGTACGTCGACGGCTTTTTTGTTTTACTCTCATATATTCATTTTTAACATTTTACACTNCGAGGCGGTAAATCCTATCCTTAAATACGATGTAGTACTAGAACTTACACTGTAAGTGTTCAGTACTCCTCAGATTAATGTAAGTACCTGCTTGTAAAAGTAAATAAAAAGATTTTATTTATTTATTTATTATTAAGTGTAAATCAAACACAATCTTGTAAGTAAATTGTGATTCTTTTGATTGTGAATTTTGTGTGAAGATCACCTTTCAATACAAAATGAAATAGGAAATACAAAATAAAAGTAATCAACATTCTATTAAGCCTTGAAATCAGGTGAGATTCAGGCTAAGAGCTTCCTCGTTGTGGAAAAAAAAAAAAAAAAAAAAAAAAAAATTTCCTCCGTATCCTAGTTACAGAGAGAAAACATTTTAGAATATCTTTTTGTAAAGGAATACGGCGCCATTTGTTCTGATCTCTGTTTAATGGACTCTGAGAGGAGGTAGGTAATTATTTAATCTCGCCACTGTTCGTTTGAAGTAAGAAAGTTGTTTTTCAAGTGTTTTTGTTAACAAAACTCGGTTATGTAACTTTCTAATTAATGACTTCATCCGAAACTGGTTTAAAACAGATTTAATTTTCTTTAAGGAGTCTTCACACTTGTTTCGCGAGTCAATAAAGCGAGTTCACGGTGATAAAAAAGTTAGATTGCTTAATCACGAGTGTTTTGCGTCGGGGAGGGAAAATAAACTGAAAAGTTCACTCTTTTATTAGGACATTACTACCTAATCTTGGAATGAGCCTTGACCATCTAGGGTATTCATAAAGATACAGAAATGCTAAGGAAATGAATCGGCTCCACCAGTGAGTCGATGCATAATCGACAGCTCATCTGATACATTTTTGTTGCCAAGAATGTATCTTTTATTAAAAAGGCACACTATTTACCTTGTTTTCTTAAATTTTAGTCTGAAGCATCACGTGGCTCATAAAATCTGAGTCAGGAGCAGGATGCTGATATTATTATAATAAAACCAATTCTAAATAAAGAAACTACTTACCTATATTTTTGGTAAAGGATGCAATATATCCTTCTACCTAATGGTTCTAATTTAAATAATTCATGTATTGCTTCCCTGTAAGCACTAGTCAAGCTATAGCCGAGCCCGGCTTCACGTCCCTCCACATTCATATTGAATTTAAATCTCTGGTATTTGTTATGCAGATTTGCAAAGGGCAACTTTAGTACACGTCTGTGGCATCTATAGATGCAGTTTAAAATAAGCACAACGATAGTGTTTTGTAGAGAAATTCCAGAGAAGTTGCATGAGCGTTCAGTTAGTTTGAATTATTGGGTATTTTATTCAAATTATGCACTGGGACATGACACGAACGATTGTCATGATTTCCAGCTAAGTTTACTTGAAACATGTACCGATTTCTGTGGCATGTAATGTAGTTATAATAGAGGCTATTTTGAAACAAAACTCCTGGAGCTGTTGACTGTATTTAATTCCAATATTTAATACAAAACGAATCGATTTGCGATTGTGCTGTAAACACTTAACTCGTGCGAAGACAAAAAGTCGGCGGTTCCACACGCCTACTACCTATCTATCCTAAGCCCGCGCTACTATCTGCCGCCGACCACCCGGCTTAACGCCCGTTTGCTTAGTACAGACGACGGTAAAACACTGTGGCATGCTATGTATTGGTAATAGGTGCTATTTTGCGAATAAAATGTATGTTCTGATGTTTATTGACTGTATACCAATAATTAAAACAAAATGAATCGATTTGCGATTGTGTCAGCAAACACTTAACCCGTTCAAAGTGAAAAAGTCGGCGGTTCCGCACGCCTCCTTTTAGGGTTATCCCGCGCTGTTATCTGCCGCCGACCACCCGGCTTAACACCGGTTAGCTTAGTGTCGGTTGAGCCGGTCACGAATAAATTAAATAGTTGGAATAAAAGTCAAAAGTATAAGTTGGGTCGGGCCTTAAAAATAGTGTTCTTAGCATAGTTTTGGGTAGCCTGGCCTGTCTGTTTATATGGGTAATCTATAATCAATGTTTGCAAGTATTTACGAAAAAGTATTACTCTATTTCATTTACTGGACCTTTATTCGCTAGTTAACTTTTTTTACATCTTTATACGCACATCAAACCGCTTTACCCGCCCGCACATCATCTTCAAATTACTCGTCCGTTTCTAAAATACTTATTTTTACCAATAGAAAACTATTACGTTATAGTCATCCATACTCTCCTTTTTCAGCACAAAACACACATATCTAGAATCTCTCTGGCGGACAAAAACATGTGCGGTTAGTAGTACCATAAACTTCGACCCAAAGCACAAATATTTATAAAATGACTTTTCGTATAAAATAAAATATCCACAGCTTAACTCTCAAACTAGAAACAATGCATTCGGCGGGGTCCGTCGAAACAAACGCCTTTTCAGGGTTAAATCCCGCTTCGGTTATCTATTTAGCGCGGTCGAGATCAGCAACTTCGTACTTCGACTGTAAAACTTTACTCTACTTAGAAAATACTACGTTCATTCAACTACTAATTGAGGCGCTTAAAACAAAAGCGTAATCGACTAATAGGGACTACAAGGATAGGTTGAATTTAATTGCTGAAAACCACTTGGTAGAGCAACAGTTTTTTTACTATCAAACGTTGCTTACCTAAAAGTTAAAGCCCAAAAAGTTACTTTGCAGCTCTGCAGGGAAATCTATAATAAATGAAATTTAGAACGAGTAAAAAAGCCAAGCAGCGTAGAATAATACGAGTATAAAAATTTGTAGCCTTAAAACTCTACTTATGCACAACACTCTGAATATTTATCCCAGTCATCAAAATACGAGTTTACTTATTATTTAAAACATTCTGGCTGAGTTGCACCACCTTATTTTAACCGTAACAATAACAATAACTGGTGCTTTTTGTATGGAGTTGGACATATTTTGGACGTTTGTCAAAGTTAAATAAGATCGTTCAACTCAGCCTCAATGTATTAAAATTTTGAAATTTTACCTCTAATTTTTTTTATCCACAACGAGGAAGCTCTTGGCCTGTATCTCACCTGATGGTAAGTGATGATCAGGCCGAAGGTGGAAGCGAGCTTCACCCGGAATCCTCAAAAACGGAGGAACTGGCTATCTTACCTCTAACTGCCGGAACACAACAATGCTGTTAACATTGTTGTTATGGTGACAGACTTAGGTAAGATGGTGGTAGCTAGCCAGGCGGACTTAGAACAAGCCCTACCACCAAACAAACCGAACAGAAAAATCTGCCCCCACTAGGAATCGAACCCGGGACCTCTGTATCTGAAGCAGGTGGTCTTACCACTAGACCACAGAGGCGATTAAAATGCTAGCTACAAATATGCGGCAGGCATGTATAATGACACGAAACAATGCGAGCTAACTACGGCGCTAATTCGATAGGAACGCAGCGCCAACGCAGTTTAAAATGCACGAGCGAACACATTCGTTTGTTTTGGTTTGCAGTTCACATGCGCGAAATATTGTTGGCTTTACTTTGTGTCTGTGTTGTTTACTTAGCACATAAGTTTAGTTAGAAAAGCGTCGAATATTAAATTGAGACACTCTAATAACCAGTAAGTCTGTAGGATTGACAAAAGGGACATGCTTCTTGTATCTTTTTCTCAGCACTGGCACAAATTATTATCTTGAGGTAATAATGGTAGTTAGGCTTAAATTATATTGGAACTTGAAAAGGCTCTTTTTTAAGCCTAATTTTATTATTTCCCTGCATATTTTTATTATGTTCTAATTTTTTGGCTGCGAAATAGTTTTTCCATATTAAAAACCTACTTAAATAACATCAGTGTACCTACTTAAAATAAAACCTTCTCGTTTTTCTTCCAGCGCCTTATTTAACCCGTACTCCGCATGGCAAAAAGTGTACAAAAACCGGAAACGCGGGTCCAAACAAACCGCAGTATCACTCCTCAGTAACTGCGCTTCACTTAGTTAATGCGATTAACAAATAAACGAACGAAACGGAAGTAAACAATAGCGAACACTCGTAAACTGGCCCCGGGGCCGGACCGTGATTTAAAACCACTGCAATTTTTAATATCAGAGTCCGGCCCGTTTGCGCGGCGACGCCGGACGCGTCCGGATAGTAACTGTCCGGGTATTCAGGTTTTCCAGTGAAAATTGCGGCTTGAATGACCCCGATTTCCAATTGAAACCTTAGCTGGTATATTATTGTAGCTACGAGCAGTCCTTTGGAAAGACGTCTCAGTGTTTTTATTAGAAAGAGAAGATTCAGTTCCAACTTTGCATTTGCGGTCTGTTATTGTACTTCTCCATACTTTGTTCCAGCTATAAATTATTGTTATTCTATTTACTGAAATAACTATCTGTGCGTACGCGAATACGTAGTAAAGTAGGTATATTAAGAGTTATGAATTGAATATACGAGTATAATGAACAATGTAATACGGATTTACGGAATAATGCAAAGGATAAAATTTGGTAATTACGTAACAAACTCTTCCACTCTATTCTAGTCTTATCTCATTCGACATCACATTTCCCTTAAAGCCAATTACAATTCAGTATTTGTCAGTCACAAAACTCCGTCGGCTGTGTCGCCGGCCATTGTAAATTCATTCCTTAGTTGAGAACCTCTACAATTTTTATCAAAGCTTTGTTCCTCCAACCAGCCCGGGATTCGCCGGGCCATTGACAGTTCGTGTAAAAATAGAAGTGTCTTGAGTACTACAATAACCTCGACTTTTACTGAAACCTTAGTTGTTTCTTTTACTTCCGAGGAAAATGTTAAAGTGAGAAAAGAACATTTTATTTTTTGATGAAGTCAAGTGCTGTTCTCAAGTCGGTGAACGACAACGCTATCGAATAGATCTGCTCATTTAGATGAGTTTACTTACTATCGAGTGAATCAAACTGTTCTCAACTGTGATGTTAGGTAGCCCTAGTGTCAGTCCTTGTCGAAACCGAACACCAAGTCATTTAATTTAGTTCAATGCTGGACGCAAGAAACGTCAAGTGATTTTTAATTTATCACTCCCATTCGGATACGAACCTAGGACCTTCGGATCAATCCTCTGGCTTTTTGTCGATCGGATTTGGAAAGCAATCAAAATGAATAATATTTTTTACATTTCTTACTGCCAAAGTTGGATAATTCTACCAGAACATTTCCTGAAATACACTACACGTTTAGTAACAAGACTGGAATATCGTTCTTTCATTTCTCATCACTGGCGAGACCGAACCCTTTCCTTTTCATCTAAAAATCAAAGTAATTTTATTTTCGAACGACCTGCTAACCCCCGAAAAAGGCATTTCATGCAAATACTCGGAAGCTGTGCATGTAGTTGGTATTCCACCTGCGCCTCCGTTTTGAATCGCTATCATCTTTTATAGAGAGCCCGTTGGGGCTGCCGATAAATATTGCACAGCTTCGAGCAGCCAGCTCACCGGTCGGCTCGAAATTGTAAATTGTTCGAGCCCGTACTACGTGATGCAAACGACTCGATGTAAAATAAGCCTCTGAGGGTTTACTACGAAAAGCGTTATCCAATTTCGAATGTTGCCATTCCTCTCACGCAAAGCGGGATGCCAGCATGAGCGACGGTGACAGATAGACTCGAAACTACGCAAACAGCGTTTCGGAGTAGCCCTGCTGATACACGAACAAAGGCTTGACTGACTTGTACAGACGTCACATTAAGGTAAACACTGTGGAATCTTATTAAGCTGTAATAGGGGTGAATTCGCAAAAAAATATAGTCTGATGTAATTTCGACTGTGCCTTACGGCGTCGTTTCTTCTCATCACCCGCCGATTATAGTCCCTGACGTGATATTAGGGAAGAACTATGTTTTGCGACACGCGTCCTCAAAAGAAGGCTTAGAAATAAAATTGTTTGTTTGCGAAGAAAACAAGTATCTGCTAATTTATATTTATGCTCTAGCTAGAGTTAAACAAACATAAAGTGTGGCCAAGGTATTAAAATAACATTAAATACACTTACTTAATTATCGTTAGAATGAGTCATTCATTGTAGATAGGTCCACCAAAAACGATCTCACCCAAATGCGCATTTTGATACTTGTGATTATAGATTGGTACCTACCCAAAATTAATAAATGATTGCTTCCTTTTTGTAGAATGACATGTTAGACATCCAGAACTCTTGCATAGTAAAGAACTGTAGTAGTTCCCAGAATAGGTAAAATAATCATTTTATTGCTACCTCTCTTCCAAACTCCCACCTTATTTCTGATCCCCTTTTGTTTTGTAGCGTGCCCTAAGTGCTCTTACAACACAAAGTGCATTTGATTTTTCATATTCTTTTCAGAAGGAAAAGGCTACAATTGGATATCTTGAATAAAATATATGTTGTTCTATCGGAGCTAGAATGGAATAGTAACTACACGAGTAGTAATAGTCTGAATTGATAATTCAATATTGAATCGATGTGAGTGGTAAAGATCGATTAGATTATTTATACAAAAGATTATAATGCTAACAAAAATAAGATAAATGTCAACTGGACATGGTAAAAAAATGAAAAAATGCCAATTTGGTAGTTAACTTGGTATAACACAAACCCGTTTTACGTAATAAGTTGCTTGCCTACAGGACCCTACAGTATTATACCAAGGTCAGTCAAGCTAATCTTTCCGCGAATTTTTCAATCACGCACACAATCACAGTTCACACAGATATAGGGCATGAGTCACAAGCATGCTGTTCGTGTAGTATACAGTATAGTAATACTGTAGCAGTGTAGTGTCGACTACGTTGGATGGACCACGTGCTCTTCGCTTCTGGACCTGGGACATTCGCGGTTAAAATAAACAAAGTAAAGTGAATAGCGCAAAAAGAGGTTTTACTCGTATACTCTTGTTACATTGACGTGAGATATTATGTAAATACATTATCTGTGAAGTGCGCGATTCCAGGATTTTGTGGGACGTGTTTTTTCTGTGTTTTTCCGCGCCGGGGTACGACTCGTTCGGATAAAGTCGCAGTAACTAAGACGCAGTTGGTTCGGGTTTTGTTTTGATATACCTACGAAAGTGATTCGTGTTGTTTGATTGTGGGATACCTAACAGCAAGGTTGATGTCAAGTGATGTAAATAAAGGTAATTTTATCTTGATAATATACTTTTAATTAGTTCTTTAATCTTAGTAGCTATTTCCTTATGATAGGCGATAAAATAAATGAACTATGGTTATGTAAGTACAGTAATAACATAACATAAGAAAAAATAATAGAGCAAGAGAGTAATGTACAATATTTGAATTTTCTACAAATACAGTATGCTCTTAATAATCATGTTACTAAGCAGTTATACGTAACGGGAAATTACATTATTGTGTATTAAAATAATAAATTATGTACACGCCTCCTATATGTATAATACTCTATCTATCTCTTACTCATTCAAGTGCAACTTACAAATGTTTACTACGCATTTCTCAGATTACCACACCGATTTAAAGATGGCTTCACTTACTTTTCTTTTACCACAAATTGATACCATAATTTGTTAGTATTGAATAGGCTTTAAAACTACAGGACGGTTTGAAAAAATATTTCACTAAGTAGGTACATATTACAATCTTACATTATCCCTTATAAACAAAGGCGAAAGAATAAATATTTTCAAAAAAATTAAGGATCCATATGAAAACTTCGACAACAAAGTTCGGTACAAAATTATTAGCTAGCTGATATCGTCAAATGTTTGTAAAACAGGATACGTTTAGAAATTAATATTGCAATTAACTTAGAACTTCAAAAACCGCCAATTTTTTTAATTCAACTTCGAAGTTCATCGGGTTAATTAGTACTCGGATAAGTATGATTCATTTTACTTCCTATTTGTAAAAATATATGCCAAAATATGTTTTTTCAGGCAGTTACCAGCCACAGATACGATAATATTCTGACTCAGATTTATCCTACGTGAGTCATTTTCACTAAACACGAGTATTATTTATTGTGATTTCCCCAAAGGAGGGTGCCGGGCACAGAAGATTATACGTAGTTTACGCCCGTATTCACAAACATTACTATGAGGTCTCACAGTGCGCGTGAACGCACAGGGTGACACGCGAACCAATCACACTCTACTCAACGCTGTGCGTTCGATTTGCTTCACTTAAGCAAGCATCGTTTGTGAATACGGGCGTTAGTGTTTCGTTTAGTCAAACCTTATTTTTCTTATTTGTTTTTATTTATACTGGCAAGTCTGCCCGATGCGATGGATCGAACATTATAAAATTACGGATGCCTATTGCGTTCATTTTAATTTAACACTCAATTATTTGACTTTCAAACTTCAAAACTCAATCATTTATTACATTACCGTATCAGCGCATTCACTTTGAACTGACTTTAATAAAAAGAAATAAGCCTACCTATCTTTTTTTTAGTCTGAATTTTGATACATACAGTGTGAGTCACGTTAAAGTGTACATATGAAAATAGATGAAACTAGACCTATTTTTATCGACAAAAAAGTGGTCAAATTTTTTTTGAGATTTTTTTAATTTTTTTTATAGAATTTTTTTTCTTCCAATTACTTATTGTAAAGAAAACGTAATAACTTTTAAACTAAGAGGTATATCCTGATAAAATAAAAACTGTAATAATGCTAAATAACAGGCGATACTAAAAAAATACATACAATACACAAAAAATGCCAACAAGTAATAAAAAATGATACTTTTTGAAAAAAATCTGCTTAAAAATTCGTGTTTTTTTGGTTATTTGATAAATTTCTCCGAAAAATGCCCCTATAATAGGTGGTTTTTATTGTTTTGTATTATTCTCTATTGTATTACCTTTGTAAAACCAAAAATTGCATGTCTTTATCCCTATCACAACATTTGCTATGATCGTTTGAACTAAGCCTCTCCGGGCGCGCCATTCAACGCTTCGTTAACAACGAAACTGAAAATGGCTCTAGATTTGTAACTTTGATAAAGACAAGTTAGATTTCAAGTAAAAACAAAAGATTTCGAAGTAAAATAAGCATTTTAGTTAAAATTAAAATTGTCCTTACCTGTAGAGGAGAATAATGTTGTGGTAGGCCTTTGTTCAAACTATCATAGCAAATGTTGTGATAGGGATAGAGACATGCAATTTTTGGTTTTACAAAGGTAATACGATAGAGAATAATACACAACAATAAAAACCACCTGTTATACGGGCATTTTTTGGAGAAATTTATCAAATAACCAAAAAAACACGAATTTTTAAGCAGATTTTTTTCAAAAAGTATCATTTTTTATTACTTGTTGGCATTTTTTGTGTATTGTATGTATTTTTTTAGTATCGCCTGTTATTTAGCATTATTACAGTTTTTATTTTATCAGGATATACCGCTTAGTTTAAAAGTTATTACGTTTTCTTTACAATAAGTAATTTGAAGAAAAAAAATTCTATAAAAAATAAAAAAAAATGTCAAAAAATTTTTGACCTCTTTTTTGTCGATAAAAATAGGTCTAGTTTCATCTATTTTCATATGTACACTTTAACGTGACTCACACTGTATTTGTAATAATTGCTCAATGTCTGTCGTAATTCTTTTAATAATTATTCGCTTTTGCATTTGAGACATCTTAATTACAGACTTTATCTTACTGAAAAATGTGCACTCACGTTTTTTCGTTGATTCGATAGTAGAAATGATTTTTAGTAGGTAAAGTTTGATGCCATTTTTTTAATTTTTTTTATCTCAACTATTTACCATTTTTATGATAATCGCCTGCTACTTACCTACTTATCCATCTACATAAAGATTAAGTAGGTGTCTATCACTTGATTACTATGAAATTACCTACAGTATTTTTACCTATGCCCTTATGTAACAAATGCACTTCCATTAATGTAATCTTGCGCAATTAAGCATTACAAAAGGAATCAAGTTATTTTTAGATGCAATGCGCAGACGCAGGTTTGTGACGAATCGTGGAATCGTATCATGCGTCACGCTGCACTGTTCGTACTCGTACTGTCATGTCAACTCGACGAATACAATGCAATTCGTGATGGTGTTGAGATTAGTCTCCTTTAATTTCATTTGCTAACAATATTTATTTTCCGAGATAGAACTACCGAAGTAGTTCATCGACACTCGTTTATAATATTGTTAACTACTTAATAAGATTTTTGTAGGAGACTGGACTGATCTCTGATCAAGAAAAGTTTGGTCACAATGGGGATGTTGCCTGGGTCAAAAAGCAAGAGTTTTAATTAGTCCGTCAGTTAACTTATCAAAAAATACTCTACACGTATTTTTCACTTTTTCAAACTAATGAAAATTTAAAGAGATAAAGCGCCCCAAAGTTCATAAGAAGAGGCCCGTGACGTCAACGCTTGCTTAAAAATGCCGCACGTTGTGACGTCGTGCGCAACTTCAACGCACCATAACTATGTAATTATTTGTTAGATTGACAAATAAAAATATATGTGTCCAATATTTTTTGATATTAAACATTACGGACTAAAAAAATTTTTTTAGGCAACTAGCCTATTCCTCTAGTTATGAAAGCTATGTTTTATCCTGCAATTACAATACGAAACGTGGACACACACAATATATCTGTTTCATCAGTTTGAGGTCGCTCAGCGAACGAACACGTGCGGATGCTCGTTTCTTTGAAGTAACTAAGAATTGTAGTAACGAAGTTATACGGCAGAGAATCAAAATCATCGTGGCAATACACCAGATTAGCTTTGTTAATACATCAGATTAGCTTGGTACCACCAACTCGATAATTTTACGTTAAAACCTTAGGCAGGCAACTCAAAAATACTAATAACTTACGTTGCGTTTTTAGACGTAGTGGAACAATTGAACCAGTATACCCTTATCACTTCTTATTATTTACTTAAAAAGCTTACACATGTCTTCCCTGGGATTCCCCTTTTATGTGTGACATTTATTAACAGATGTCCAATGAATCCAATATCTTCTTCCTGTTGGAGACGATATTGATGTGTGTGACCTTAACTCAACTGGATATGGCGTAAACCGACTGCAGCGCAAATCGGTTGCACCTCTGAACACCGCTGAATCCGAATTTTGCAGCTGAACTGTAAGACACTGAACTAAGTGTTATCGATGGTTAAGTCGCTCAAGCTCTCTCGATCGGATACTTTTAGGGTTGTGTATCTTACGTAGTAAGCTTACAAGCTCAACATTAAAATCATATGAAAATTCTGAAAAAAAAATCACTAGGTATATAAAATTAAGTTTAGTTAAGGTCTTTTCAATTTGTCTCTACCAAATTACTACTAGGTACAATGATGCAAACATAACTTAAAATATACTCGACGGGTGTTAACTGTATAAGTGACCATTAGAAATAGACACATTCAAACTTGCTTTGAAAACCATTTGTCATCTGCTGCGTTTCTAATTGGCTTCCTCTCCTCACAGACAATACGTTTCATTCAATCAAAAAACAATCATCGGCAAACATCTGCCGCCGGACCTTTTTGGGTCCAAACCTCTGACAAAAAAATCTGTTGTCGCCCTCACAATATTGTGTGTATAATCCCGAATCTCGGGCGATTGTCGGCGCTGGCAACGTGGCAACCCTACCGCGCAGGTAGCTTCCAGAATGCGGGAGGAATTCCCGGAGCGTCCCGGGACTTCCCACAATAAATATTTTTGTAGCTGAATACTGAATGCGGCGCCTCGCTTGTCTACTCCATTGAATTAACCCCAGATTTTTTGTTCGACTTTACGTTCAACACGAAAGTGAAATGTTACGCAATCGGGCTGTCGAATAACTCAATATGATGTCAATATTGGTTTTTTTATCGATATTATCAGCTCTGTTCAGCGAATGTTAATTGGGTTGATAATATTCGGAATTGGGCGATGATAATGCTTATTATAAACTAAACTCATTTCGACAGTCAATGTAAAATAACGCAAAGTAATAAAACTTACTATTGGTTATTTACCAATTTACATCAATAGAAAGAAAGAAAACATCGAAGCGCAAATCTTAGAGAATCTAAGTATAAATCATAGTTTCTCAAGTGGTCGGCGATAAATTACCACTGGTAATAATTACCACTCGCATGTTCATAAGTCGTTAATACGATTCAACACTAATAATGCTTATAAAGTAATTGAAAATGAACAATTAATTCAATAAATACTGGGATCAAACCCACAAGCTGAAACACCTGTGGCTTTTAAGTAGGTAAGTAGGTTAATAGGTATGTTTTTGTGTAGTCTTTGCTGTCATTTACGAATCTATGGCAATACACAATAATGTAGGTACTCGTGATTACACACACATCCATGTAATATTAAGGCTCTTTATGAAACGAAATCAAAACTCAAGAGCCTGTGAATGTTTAAGTTTCAATATTTGGATCACAAGCTTGAATCAATTTATTATTTCCATTCAAACCTAGGTTATTAGATTAAATATCGGTAAATATATATTTAGGTTGTTACAACGAAAAAGTTCAAATTGCTTAATTTGACACTTCATACTCTCCCATCACTGTTTCTTGTTAAAAATGTGTTAGCAAAATTTTATTATAAAATACATCTCTAAAGCTGAATAATGTTAAAATGATAATTAAATCCTATCTGTTAACGTTACAAGGTTTTAAAAAAATCCCTAATAACTGTAACAGAATTTTCCAAGACCTTCCATACCCAAACTTAAAATAAACAATGTAAGTACTCGTAACTTGCAAAAGATCGAGTTTCATGCCCATTAAGGGTCAAATCAATTACCACGAGCAAACATAGTTAAAAATAACTTCTGTGTTTATCGCAAAATCAAATTACAGACTTCCTTGTAATGAATATGGCGATAAACAAAAGGCTGCACTGTCACACACTCGATTCGTTTTGTAATAGTGCAGATTCGCGTGAGAGATTACCATATTATGATACCGCCTTAACAAGCTCAGAATGCATTTTAAAGCTTGGAACACATGCACAGCTGTAATTTCGATTGTCTCTACTAAAAAAAAACAATAAAAATTCCGAACTTTTAATTATATTCTCTTTACAAATTATGCTCCCCTAGAAATACGAAAGCTATTTTTTCTCCAACTGTTTGTGTTTCTTATACTTCTCAGTACAATCAGTCAAATGTGGTGTACGTAAGTACATAAAAGACATATGTAGGTAGGTATATGACTATGAAACTAATATTACTTGACTAAAGATATCTGTAAGTTACAACAGTAGTACCTATTTCCCCAACGTCTATTACACCATCTCAAAAGCTGAGATTTATAGCCAATCCCAACAAGACTTCAAATACTTATCATAAGATATGACAACTTAATGGTTTAGATCAAAATTATGCTTGCTTATATCTGTGGAAGGTTATCAAAGCTAATATGAGAAGTAGTAGGTGATAAAGTTCTGTACAGTGATTTATTTAAATGAATGACACCTGTGCGCAAATTAAATAAAAACTCGTATTCTATAACCATATAGTATTACATTTAGTAGTACGCAGAACTGACGGCCGATGGGGCAGTAAGGTTCTGGAGTGGAGGCCACGTACCGGAAAGCACAGCGTAGGACGTCCACCCGCAAGGTGGACCGAAGACCTCATAAAGGTAGCGGGAAGGCGCTGGATGCAGGCCGCCACCAACAGGCCATTGTGGAAATCATTGGGGGAGGCCTATGTTCAGCTGTGGACGTCCTATGGCTGAAATGATGATGATTATAGTATTACATACTCCACTTAAACCTACCGTGTGATCTAGTCCTTACTAGCAACTCGAAACGCAGCTGAAAGTTATAAAGTCATTTGCGTCCGCGACTTCGTAGAGCTTCATTTATTATCTTCAAGAAATTAGCATAGCCGTTTATTTTAACAGTGCTTGCATCTAATCATACAGTGCGAAAGGCACTTCCTAAAAGATTTATAAAGAAAACCAACCTACTAAGACTTACTTTAGTTATTAACAAACGCCCGTATTCACAAACATTACTATGAGATCTCACAGTGCGCATGAACGCACAGAGTGACACGAACCAATCACAGAGCTCTATTCAACGCTGTGCGTTCGATTTGCTGCTTCACTTAAGCAAGCATCGTTTGTAAATACGGGCGAAACTTACTTAACACAAATTGATAGTTAGCAGTACGCAGAGGTTTAGTTTGAAGTGCCATGTGTTCGGCCTCAGCCTCGAACTTAGCGGGCAGCGGGGCGGCGGCGGCGGCGGCGCGGGAGCGGCAGGATCTTATGCGTAAAATCAAATGGACCGGTTCTCGAAAACAGCGGCGCGGCAGCGGCGCCGGAGCGGGCAACGAGCGGGCAGCGGCGAGGGAGCGGGCAACGAGCGGGCAGCGCACTCCTTCTTTTGCCCACAATAAATCGAGCGTTAGGAATAAATTTGAATCGAAATAAAATTGTCGCCGTTATTCAGACATTTCGTTTGCGAATAAAAACAAATATCTCGACAATACAACCCCGATCACAACACTTCGCCGCTAAAGCGCCGCGCGAGCTGCCCGCTTGTTTCGAGAACGGGTCTGCGGTTCTATATTGGCTCACATAAAATTCTAAATCCTATTCTTTGTCTTACTACCGATTTGTGTTCATAATAATCTCTCTTCATAATTTTATCTTTCATACTTTTTTTATTCATACATTTTTATTACTACCATCGGAGCTCATAACAGTTAGTAATCATAATTTTTTTATCAATACTGTTACTACCAAGAACCATTTAAAATACATAATTTTTATTTTCAGATCTTTTTTCTTCATAACATTCATTGATCATATTGTTTTAATTAATAATGTTGTTACTAAGAACATACTTCAACTCATAATGTTGTTGTTCAGAATAATTTACTTTATAACAGACATACTCGTATCTTTAAAAAAATCATATATAATTTAATAGAGTAGATAAGCATGCAGAGCATGCAGCATGAAAGCAAGCATGCAGCATGTATTGGTTTCTCGTCGTCTCCGGCGCTGCGGGATGTGCAGCCCTTCCGCCCTTGCGTAACGAGGCTCAGGCACCCACGCTTGCTTCCGCAGCTTCGGCTTTTTGGACCGCCATCGGCGCCTTCGGCGCCTCGGCGACCAGCCTCAGCCGCTCCAGCTCGCCCGGGCGCCTGAGCCTCGTTACAGCGGGCGAGGGCTGCCCTCCCTCCGCGCCTCCGGCTTTTAAATTACACTCTAGGGGTAGGGCAGACAAGACTACGTGGAGTCGGTTTTGCAGCGATTCGTTTCTGTCACGTTAGTTTTGTGGCACAAAATATTGCCTGTTTTGGACCATTTCAAATTAATTTAATATTAAAATACGATTTAATACGAATATAGACATCATGTATTTCAATAATATGGATAAATACACTTATGAGTAATAAATTTATGAAAACATATATTAGGATACATCACATTTATGAATATTATAGTTATTTATTCGAATGATTATGAGTTTCGATCATTAGTATAGAAAAATATATGAAAACAAATATTAGTAAAAACTAAGTGTATGATTAGTGATATTATGAATATCAATGATTATGTCTTTAAATATGTAGGTTTTAAATTTTTTATGAAGAATGATCATTATGGTATCAAATTGTATGAGAAATATTTTCGGACCTCCAATGATAGGAATTGAAAAGTTATGTAAGAAAATGCGTTACCGTTCGTGTCATTCGTACATACATTACGGTAGTTATAAATTATTTAATAGATATTTTAAAAGCGTTAATTTATTAATTAAGGTAAAAAATCCCTGCCCTTAGAAGTCTCTACCTAAAATTAGTAATCTGAAACTGTAATATTTATATGTTCACATAATTTCTTTATGTAATTAGGTTAAAGGAATGAAAAACAACTTTCAGCGAGTTGAACGTACTGTACAAATTTTAATGAGTTATATCTAATACTAACATAGTACATTGCCTCCTAAAGCTTTGTTACAATAATACTAAAACTCCGTGAACTCATAATATTAGGTCAACGAACTAGGTATTCGGAGGGTCGGCGCCCTCTTACGTATACCCACTTTGGGAGCCTCCCGGTAATATAAAGCTGCCTAAAGCATAAGTATGCTTGAGAGAATAAGGTCAAACCTTAGTTCCTACACAGGATTGTAGACATGATAATATCAATATCACTAAACTGTTATTCTCTCTTTGATAAAATAGAGTTTACAAAAGCTTCGTATGTTAAGGAACGGTTCTTTTAATGCCACAAATGTTATGCGAGTATCTACAAGCAAAAGAACTTAAATGTGTAAATATTCATTATAAATCAACTATGTTAAAAAGGTTTATTTATTAACTGAACATGCAGGCCTTATCTCGAATAGGTTAAATTAGTGAAACTTTAAAATAATTTTTTTCTGTATTCCCCAGCTCTGCCCAGGACAATTTTTTACAAAAATTTGTTAAAATAAAATTATTTATTCTTTCGCCAGCTCTGCTCCAGCCAATTTCCTGAGAAAAGCTATTCTAATAATGAATATGTAATCGTCCCAAACGTTTGTAAAATTTAACCACTGTCATTTATATCTTTAAAACTTTAAAATAGAAATAAAATAAAATGGTGGTAAAGGTTTGACTGATGTTAATAATTCGAACGAAAATTTCTGAGATCTACCGTTTCAGTTGTCCAAGAACAAATCAAAACCCTTACCCTTCTTAAGAGTAAGCCTTGAAAAATATCCTCATGGTCCTAATTTAACATTTTCCTTTTCTCCCGTCTTAATTACAATGCTCCTTGTTCCAGGTAAGTAAGTCGACAAAAGTCTCGCCGGCTGAAACCCTACGGATGAAGGTAACTGTACACAAGGACGCACTTGGAACTCGTGAACATGAAAACACATTTTGATTGTTTTAAAGAAAAGGGCGTCTTTGAAAATTTGGCCTTGTTCCCTGACACGAAGTAGGTAACAAAAGAAAAAATCTTTATAAATATCTGTGCGTTTAACCTTAACCTTCAGTAGTGTGTATTAATATAACTACCATGCGATCGCTTCAGTATGCCATATTAAGATTGCATCATGCAAATGCAATACGACTCACACAATACGTAAGTAACTGTGTCATAGCTATTAAGAGTGAGCACGTCACTCCTTTATTTACCTTTTTTTCGAAAATTTCGCATCTTATTGAAATGTTAGATGATTAGGTAGTAATATTACTTATGTCAGTTTCAATTATTGCACCAAAAAAATTCGATTGCGAACTAAGAATTCTTCAAGAGTGCATGACAAGTTAAGCTCAAAAATATTCGCGTGTTCATAGCAATAGTGGATAAATACTTGATATTTTATCAAAGCAATAAATTACACATTGAACATGAATGTTAACATTTAAAAAACAAGTATACCTTCCCCAATACACGGCTAATTAATTACGGCTATAAAAAATAACAACTTGTCATAAGATTTTAAGTGTAACTTCTGCGGTTAGTTGACAAGTCTCATCAGTAAGTCATACTAAATGATTTACCAAAACACAGTTACGTAGATACATACATATTGTTTAGCTTAGGATGCACATGAGTTTAATCTTTTTAAGATCTTTACTCTTTAAGATGCTATCATCATCAATCGAAAAGTACATACCGTAATATCAGCCTTACGAATCTTAATATTATCTAAAGCACTTAACTGAAATAAAAAGCAAACGCTCAATTTAAACGTCATAAGTATTAGCAGCACATCATAACTGAAACTCAAGAGAAGTGGGAGAACATAATCTAATGAATTAATGCACCGAATAAAATAATTCAACTAACGCAAATCAAGAAATCAAAGATGTCGGTCGAAAAAGTCGAAAAGCATTATCATAATGCACGTGGACCTAGAGTTGTGGCGCGCTGCTAGCGCGTACCTACTATTTCCTTTACAAATCATATAACAAACAAAACACGTATGTACCCTATAAAAAACCAACGTCCACATACGCGCCAAATTTCAATATTAGAACACGCAAATCAAAGATGTCGTTTGGAAAGCATTATCATAATGCACGTGGACCTAGAGTGGCGGACGCTGCAAGCTCGTACTATCTGCTTTATGAATCGTATAAGTAACAAAAGACGTGTTACACATACACTCAACATCAAATAAACCGCACCTTCCGCGACGCGAACTTTAAAGATTTTCTTCTGACACAATCATGGTACCCCAACAATATTGGTGTTATTTGAAAGCCCAATAAATATCCTTAAAGAAAAATACATTTCATTTCTAAATAAATGATTAACATATACCATAAATGTGACTTGAAGATAGACCTCACTTTGGGCTCACCTCTGGGATCAATTAGACCAATTTTTATGGTTATAAAACCAAATAAAGATCTCACGTGTCCTCTTTAACAGATGGATAGCGATTAATCCCAACTTAACAGTTTTATAGTCATAAAAAATGGCTATATCGTAACTACCTATTTTTTGAAGAAGTGACTCTGGATCCTTGTAAAGACACATTTTTGGGGTAAAAACCTTTCCATTAATGAAATGAAGTTTAGAACTAGGCTTTCAAATGGTACCAATGTTGGTGGGAAGTGGGGATGCATACGTTTGATAAGTGCTTGTCGCGGGAGGTGCGATTTATTTGATGCCGAGTGTAGTATAACTCATAAACAAAAAGCTCCACTTACGCGCCAAATTTCAATATTAGAATACGCAAATCACAGATGTCGTTCGGAAAGCATTATCATAATGCACGTGGTCCTAGAGTGGTGGACGCTGCGACGTTCGGATATCCGCCGCGCTTTATGGCGGCGTCGCAGTGATTTTCCGGCCCTATAGAAAAGTTGGCGATGCTCAGGGCTGCCACACGTGAATTCGATATTTTTTAAACAAAATGTTGCTTTATCACAATTAGCATTTCTTACAACACATATCTATCAAAATGAATGAAGCTTTTAATCATAGTTAAAAAGACATTGATTTAAATAATATGTTCAAATGCATCCCCAGTGCTAATACGATGATATTGGTAACTCTCCACACTACTATAGCATGTATGAGATAATACTCGTACAAGAAAGATACAAGCCTTCTGTAGCAGCCCTACTTGTAAACTTTATGAGCGACAACATAGGGCGACAACAGTTTGTGTATCTAGCACTATCTAGGCAGTTATGTTACCGGGGCAAACGGCTTAAAGGCTTAACGCTCTCGCGCAGAAACAAGGAATCATCTTTCTCATATGAAACTTTATGTCCTTTGTCTAGAAGGAAAAGCCCTTTGAGCTTTTTATTAACTTATCAAAAGGTGCTCCAACAGCTTGTACAAGTTGGCCAAATTTTTATTAAAAATCGAATTACTCTCAAGCTAAACAAACTTTTTAAAAGTATTTTCTGGGCAGGAGCGCAACCCTAGCTCTGGGAGCGAATGCTCGATTGTTGGTATTATTGGACTCTTTGTGTCACAATGAGGAGTAAAAACGCATCCCTCTTTGTCACAGCCAGACGCATCACTCCGGCGCATTGATGTGATGACTCGCGATATGAAAGATACAGATATACATAGTTTAGTTACATAGTTTTTATTACAATTAGGTACGTATTATAACTTGAGGATAAATTGATTCACTAAAGTAGTCAAAGACATTACTTTTGTCACAAAATTGATGTTTCACTTCAATCAACGACTAGGTAAGTGTTAATAAACCTAAGACGTTTTGCTTATCGTAATTGATTAGGTGTATTTAAATTATCCTAGTTAAAATAATAAAGTTGTTCAATCAATTTGCTCGTAGGAAATTGCGAGAAACTATTATAAAATATTCTCTCAAAAATCATTAAAACTAAAACCTCATAACACAACCTCATAATGTGCTCATAATAACATCCAATTAAAAATTCATTGATTCTGGTAATAATTATATTATAGTATGTATTAACATACCAGATTAAAAAAAAAATCGTAAAAAAGACGTAAGGTAAAATATCTATTGTTCCCCAAGAGGTAAATTACATAGTTGATTTCAGACTACTTAGCAGCGAGTGGTGAATAATTTATTCATGGATGCATGCATTATTATCGGCAATCATTAGTATTGAAACATTATCAATAATTCACGTGTAGCACTATCAGTTTAATGATACAACTTCTCAGAGTAAACGGAAAGCTAAATAAAATTAAATTGGTACAAAATGATTTTAATATTGCCAATTTAATGCTGTACAGAAGGAGCCCGCCATTATAAAACTGAAAAAAAAAGTATTTAAAGCAGTTTTTGAAATGTATTTACTTAGTCAAATCAAGATTCTGATGAAATGTATAATGTAATTGAAGTTTAGAATTTCATTCAACGTCTAAAACAAAAAGCTCTTTTAACAAGTTACCAAACGAAATCTTGCATTTATGAATACATCGACTGACGTCATCCACAAAACGTGTTCTTTTCAAACTTTTAAACTCGCAACCATTTATCGAGCTTTTTTGCGTCATTGAGCTTTCGCGTTCATTCAGAAATCGATGCAAAATTCAAGCTTCTGTGTAATATTAGAGCTTTTTATACGGAGTTTGAATGTTCCGTTATGTTGAAGCATCAAGCGTCTTTGAGCTTTATCGTTGTATCAGTTAGTCGGTATTATAAGCTCGCTCCTGTCGGCAAAGCGACGAATGATTTCGCAGTTAACGGTGGTCGCACCGTTATGCGTCGGCGCGTTAAACCATTTGTACAGTCAACACAGAACTTACAGTTATTTCCTTCCTTATGCCTATGAAATTAAAGTTCACTATTTTACTTATTGTACAAAAGATATGGCCCGCATATTTGTCCGGCGCTTCCATGTTTTATTTTAGTTTGATCTGAAGGTAATTGCTAAACTCGTTTATTTTACAATTAGCATCCTGAGCTTTATTGAAGTTTGCTTATGTTTAGCTAGGCGATAAAAAAATGAAGAGTCAGCTATGATAAATTCATCCTATGATTTAATCTGTAATATAAGAGCCACGTAGGTAGATAAATATTCTTTAAACATTGACGATTTATCGATTACTCTTTTTGCATCCGATACGCTATCGATTTGATTATAGATGACTCGTTTACCGATTGCGACAATTAAAGCAACAAAACTTCAACCCCTAAAACGCATTCGTTGTCGTGTGCGTAGTAAAGTAATTGCATACTATTGACCGAGACACATCGAACTAACTTACTACAACCCACACTTAAACCTATTAACCGGCACAATACCATAATTCGTTAGTATTAACTGGTGTATCCTCCGAATAGGGTTGCCGCACCTCAAAAGTTACTTTATCGTGTTTTAAGTAGTAATTAAATGATTTATGTAAAATGGTTACTGTCACTTTTAGTGCACATCACACATAATGACTAATTTTTATTTTTAGAAACATTGGTGTAAGAATTACTTCGGTAGCATAAAAACCTAGTACAATGACTACAATATTAATAAATAAATAAATAAATTTCCTTAGACATTTTACACTGCGCTTCTAGTCCCAAACTAAGCAAAGCTTGTACTATGGGTACTAGACAACGGATATAAACATACCTACTTAAATATTTATTGGTGATCTTAATTTATACTTTCCGAAATAAACAATTTGACTTGCGCATTACGCAATTTTAAAATGAAGGTAGGTACTATTTGTTGTCAATATTGTTTTTTAACCGACTTTTTTACATAACGATTTCTCGATGAACCACCGGTTGGCATCCCTGATTCCCAATTATGGAATTTACTTCGTTCGAATTACTATTAAGTGGGCGTTTTGTATGCCGTAAATTACAGTGTTTACTAGCTCGATTGACCGATGTCTTGTTGGTGTTAATAAATAAATAAATAATGATGATCTTACAAGATACCTTTAATATGTAATAGCAGCACTTATTTCTGGACCCATAACGTCATCGTACACATCAGCGCGATTGTTTACACCTTACAACGCGGACCCATCCATTACTATTACTATGATAAATCAATGGGCCTCGCCTTGATTGATAGTGGCTTCCTCTTCCCCGTTTTGCACTGATTCTATAGATACTATGTACGGTAGGTCCAATGCACTTACTTATTGTGAAATGATGAACGAAGATTAGCTTTTGAAGCATAGGTACAGAAAAATCTAATGCTAAATTGGAAATTCCGTGACCGATTAAATTATTACATGTACCTACCTATATCATAGTTTCCAAGTGTAGATATTCCTTAGGTTTTCCCAAGAATATACATTTTGCTGCTGAATGTCATGAGCCTAAAACACCCAGGATATCCCTGCTGGTAAAATCTGCTATTTTAATTACGTAGGTGCTTTACCCACATTTTTTATCTATTAACCATTTTGATGTACCCATGTGCATTTACAACTTTCAGCTCATAACGGAGATTTGTATAAACACCTTTTGTCTTGATATACGAATAAGTTAAGCGCAAACTATAACGCAACTTGTAGTTACTCGTAGGTATTGATATGTCACACCATCTTTATGCTTCGGACGGCATGTGTATTATTACCAACACTATATTAAATTACTTACTAATAGACCGAACCTACTGGATCCCTCCCTCGATATTCGTGTTTGGTTCCGCCAGCGCTGCGCGTGCGCCGCACACAAAGATACGGACTGACCTTAACCGTGGCACTATCAGTCAAGTATAAATAGCGATGTTCAAAATTTATCATAGTCCTTGCGATCGTGTTTTGTTTTAATTTACGATCATAACGTTGAAGAAGACCAGAGACAAATTGATAACAAAGGTGACTGAATTTCTTCCGCCGCTTCTTTTCAGCACCAGACCATAATATGTTGTCCCAAAGTGGTGGTAGGGAAAGCTTAAGGGACGTATATTGTCCTGAAAAGATATATATTTTTGTCAGCTTGAAAACCGCAAGTGCAACGCATCCATAGATTTTAAATTGCAAAAATCTAAAAACCTATGACGTCACTAATTTGCGAACTCAATTGTTACTATTTATTGTTTTTAAGGAAAGTGAAATACAGCTAATTGAAAATGGTTTGATATTTGTCTACAATGCATTTAATAATCAAGGTATCAAAGGCTAACTATAAACGATACTCAGATTCATGATGGGATTTAGGTGAGTTTGATGGACTTGGAACTCAGTGGAACGCTGCTTCCAAGAATACTACGCGTTTATTATTCAAACCTACAGCGGTATGCCAAGTGCTTCTGAAAACGGGAATTTAACTTGAATTTGTACTAGAAAGTTTACGTGCAAATCTACTGAAACTACTATAGCTATGTGATAAACAATTCATTTACTACAGGGAATTGTTTGATTTACAATCAACGGGTGCAGTCACAAGGAGCTTACAGCTCCACCCACTTTAATCCCTAATTAATCCGAAGACTGCTCTGTGCCCGTAAGTTCGCCTTCTGCACATTTTTCCATGTTTCTATCTTCTGTATTAACTTTCCTACAAAGAAAAGCTACGCAGATACTCAAAACTGTTGACTAATTGACATGACAGTAAAGTTCAACGAAATAACTTGTTGAACCTTACTGTCCACGTAGTCATTCATACCACGACAGCTAATTTAGCTTACACCTTCTTCGTCTTGTATACTAAACGGCGACAAACTGACGCGTAAAGATTATTTTTTCAATGTCGAAATGTATTATCTTACTGTCGTCACTTATATAACAAATGTCAATACTAACCTACGTTAATCTGAACTAAGTTAGCTTCGTGTACTAAGAGTACACTGTACGGTACACGAGTGTGTGAAACGTATTCGTAACTAAGCGTCTATTGTCTTTTGTTGACAAACGTAACGCCTTATATAACGGTTAAAAAACTATGCTATTATTTATAATAAGACAATCGGAGACGTACTATGTGCCCTGCCCATTGTCACTTCAGCTTGCTAATCCGTCGGGCTATGTTAGCGACTTTAGTTCGTTTACGGATTTCCTGAAGTGGCAATGGGCAGGGCACATAGTACGCAGAACTGACGGCCGATGGGGCAGAAAGGTTCTGGAATGGAGGCCGCGTACCGGAAGGCGCAGCGTGGGACGTCCACCTACAAGGTGGACCGACGACATCGTGAAGGTAGCAGGGAAGCGCTGGACGCAGGCCGCTACCAATCGATCAACGTGGAAAGCATTAGGGGAGGCCTATGTTCAGCAGTGGACGTCCTATGGCTGAAATGATGATGATAATGATGATGATGAATCGGAGACGGCAGTTAGTTTTCAATTAGTAAAAAAAAAACCTTGAAGAAAACTCTAAGTTCTTGAGGAAAATTGCTCTGCCGGCTCAGCTTTGCTCTACATTTTTTAAACTGTCGTTATTTTCGATTTCATTATGCAAATAAATCAAAAACTACAAGAGCTTGCTTCTTTAGCTGTGTGTCAATGTGTCTATAACTTTTTCTTGTATTCCCGCAGTGCAAGATTGTATCCAAAATCAATAACAACAAAATAAAACCCGTCGCCCACAACGCAAGATGAAGTCGTTAAATGTTATGACTGTAAAGGTGTTTCGGGTGGTTCCAACGGGACATTTGAGAGTCGGTCTGTCACAAGTGTCACAACAATGACAATTAATGGTCGACTGGGCGGCGGGAGCGCGACCCTGTCACTGTCAACCAATATCGGTCAAGTTTAAGCGCGGGAAGGAGGACAAGTCTGCGAACAAATATTTTGATAATACTAGATAAGAATAGCCTTTCTAGAAAAAACAACTGTACAAGACTTTGTGTACAAAGATAACACGTCTAAATTCTGATAACAAGATGTAAAAAATGTCGCAAAAAATAGTTTAGTTTTGTTAGTTAATGTGTGGTATGCTATACTTATAAATAACAATTCATCTTGAAATAGAATAGTTAACATAGAGTATAAAGGCTCTTGAACATTTGCCAACTGGTAAGCAATGGCTCTACCATGGTTATGTAAGTAAGTGAGAATATGATATTATCTGTCAATTTCAAATACTCCAACCAAAACTAGTTAACTATTAAAAATCAACAAGCCTGCCAACAAAACACTTATCAGAGAACACGGCGGTTTGCGGAAGACTGCCGTTATTATCTCACGTGCAGCAGCCACTTGTCATCTCTCTCACACACAGCCCGAATACGTGTGACAGCAAAGGACAGGCATGGTTCGTCGTGATCAATTGACGCAAAAAGGTTGTGACGTCGACAGGATGCTCGGGCGCAGCTGGCTGGAACTTTTGTGTTTTTATACTTTTTTCTTTTTCCACAGAAAAAAAGAGGTTCGTTTCGCGCAGTTTAGCTCCGAACAGCCCGTGCCTGTTTCCGTAATGGGAACGGAAAATGTTAATGAAGCATACGTCTCAGTAGAATGCGTGTTGAATTATATGCTTCTGCCTTAGCGGGCCCGTAATTTGTGGGAATAATGGTTTCCAATGGCCACAATTAATTGTTTTATGATATCAATTTTGAAATCAAAATGGGATGGGGAGTTTATCACTGCAATCGGGCTGAAGGGATTGAATATTCATTCAAAGGAAGGGCGGATGTAACGCATCATATCTTATTACAGATGTTTTACTCGTATTCCCTCTTCTAACAGAAATTTTAAAAGCAAAGAATATACTAAGTAAACCTGAGGCTTCCGGCGACTGGGACCGCAATTAACTAGGACTGCGTCCCAGTCACGGGATCCGTAAAAATTAAATAATTTTCTTCCGGCGACTGGGACCACTCACAGATAACATAAGAAAATATTATTCAAGCCAAAATCAATACAGTACCTACTAAAATTCATCAGTTGGTCCCAGTCGCCGGAAGAAAATTAATTATTTTTTACGGATCCGGCGATTGGGACCGCGGTCCTAGTTAATTGCGGTCCCAGTCAACGGAATCCTCGTAAACCTTACTTATAATTCGTTGTATCTAGTTTCTGCTTGGTTTTACAAAATTATTTAATCGAGAATAATTGAGCGGTTGAGATCCACGATTGACCAATTGGAACAGTCTGAAGTGAGCTGAAATGATCGATTGACTAAGCCTATTAAAATGTCTAAAATCGCATGCGTTTTTAACTTTTAAAATGTCACCATTTTCATTTTATTATGAAGAATACTTGCAAAATATGTGTTGACCCTGAGCAAAATGCCTGATAACAGTAACTGAGTGTTTTCTTTCATTACTGGCCCACAATATCGTCCTGAAATAGTAGTATTGGGTGTAAAAGATCTATGTGTATGTATACCTACTACATATTTACATTACAATATGATACAGCTGATTAGCCGATGAAAACATTAGCGGCTGTCATTACACGCCGCCTCTACTACAAAAACGGCGACAAGACACATTCCGGGGCAGATAAGGAAGACATAACTCATTACGCCATGTTATGGAAAGGGAAGAATAAACCATGTTTTTACATAGCGGCAGGGATCTTTGATCGTATGTGGTTTTTTTAACTGCCCGTTGCACGCGGCGACTCTTGCTTGTAGGTACTACTTCTTGGAATAAAAAGTAACCTAGTCTGTTTACTCCTATTCTGTCTAACTGCGATCTTAAATCAATTGCAAAAGAAATTTTAAATTTAATTCACACTGAAACACTTAATTCTTCTGTAGGTACACTTCTAGCAGTTACTGCTTATCATTAATCACATAATAGGTACATACATCAACATTTACCCCCCTTTATAAAAAATGTAACGTAAAAGCCTTGTAATGCGTTAATAATACATAGGTACTTTATATTCACATTAAATAATGACAGTAGAACAAGGATTCATGTCACATGAGAGCTCTATTAACATAATAACACCGTGCACCTGTTTACTTGACCTGCTTTTAAATACCAGTTTACTGTTATTCGACATATTTTTATTACATACAGCAAATATCTTGGTAGCTAATCGTATTAATCAGCGACTGCGCCTACGCATAATAAACGTTTCTCGCTGAAAAATCAATCAAAGGGACTCAACTACGGTGACGACCTGATAAAGAAATTTTTATTCTTTTTAACAATTAAACGAAAAAACTGTGAATGACTTGACATAAACATGAAGATAACAGCATAAAGTACTTGTAAGCAAGATAAGAAAAGCATACTGTCAACTGATTAATTAATATTTATGCCATTAATCAAGGTCCATAGGTGTCGCGTGAACAAGATTTTTAATTAACAACTTTTAATTATTACATCAATGAAGGATTATACCTAGATAATAATGAAAGGCAGAGAAGGTTATGGTTTAACTAATTTCAGAAACGCAAATAGGAAGTAATAAACCTCCACATAAATATTTATCTATGATGTTTCAATTTCCCCACGAATTGTTGTCGCAGTTATTTTCCAGCCGGTGTTCGGTCTAACTTTGAAACTCGCTTGTTTACAAGTTTCTCTTCAGAGGAACAAACAGAGCTGGCCTCAGTTGTCAGCGAAGAAACACTGGTTTAATATTAACTATTAAGTAAATTATTATCAAGTACGCTCACACGTAACTACTTTGGCAAACAATTAACAAAATGCTACGTTTTACCGTACGTTTCTGTTTAGAAATACCTCGCCGCGATGGTTCAGGGTCGTTTTCAGTGTTTTTGCATTTCATGAATTTTCATTATGGATTCAATGCTAAAATCTAAACCTTGAAATCTACAAGAGAAAATAAATGACGGGGTATCAGTAGATAACATAATCTAGTTTATATCCAGCTGATAGACTCGAAAAGAACGACCGCAGAAATGCGAACTTTCTAAATCTCTAAACAAATAATAAAATAATGTTCCGCGTTTCTTCTTATCTTATTTGTTTGTTTTTCTGCAGCACTAATTATTTCATTTTTATATCCGCGTAAAAACATTATTACAATTGATTTATCGATTGTTTCCTTGTGGAATTACATGTTCTATTCTCGCCATTAATATTAATGTAATAAATATGAAGCAATATCCGGAATATAAACACATTTGCATATAAATACTGGTAATTGCTATAACAATATACTAGACAATAGACGCACTAAGTTTATTGATTGAAAAGTCAGTTGAGTAGAAATAATTATTCTTTAACTCTTATTTTCTCTGATAACTTACATCCTTGTTTTGCTGATAAGTATTTCAGATAAATAAAAAAATGTTTGTTTTCCAAGGTCTACAAAGTTTCATTAAATATCATTACTGCACTTAAAACCTACAAATGTAGAGCTAATATTTCCACATAATTTAGATAAGAGATGTAACCTACTGCCAAAATTATACCATACGAATATTAATTGTTCATCTCTGTACGTACATCAATGAAAAAATCTAATGTATTGTGTATGGACACTTCAGCAGTCATTTATGCTGTTCATGCCGGTAGTTGATAAATATTATTGTACCTTTACGTGCAATAAACTGCACTCGACTGAACGGGCCAAAATTGCCAATTCCGATGGTTCAAGTGGCTCTGAAACATGGCTGCCAATATTTCATTTTGGCTATCAGCAATTTTGCGCTTTGTATAACAAATTAAATGAGCTCTTAAGTGTTTGCATTAAGTTACTGTCACCAAATGCTTAATGTGAACTTTACGAATTAATGGTGAAGTTCTAGTAGGATCAATAACAGCGCTTTTTCAAAAGCCTATTAGTCGAAAAGAAAATTGCTTTCACAAAGTTCTGGATAGCCGTTCGTTCCAGGGCTTCTTCAGTAGTAAACTCCAAGATTACCTATAGCAGTGCACTTAAAACAATTGGTTTGTTATTATGTCGGCACACGCTAAAGGTTCAGCCAAACCAACGCGATCAGGCGTGCAGCGATGGCGATCAGACTTAAATGCATTGATCGCCATCGTTACACGCCGGCAGATCGCGTGTGATCGCGTTGGTTTGGCTGAACCATAGTCTGATCGCCATCGTTGCACGCCGGCTAATCGCGTTGGTTTGGCTGAACCTTAATGTGGCAAGTATAAGCGCGGGATGTCCTTAGATCACAAATACCTACTCGCGATATGGCAACACTACACCGACGTGCGCACGTGTACAGACCACGTGGCCTCTCCACGTGCGAGGGTACGCAGTATTTTTATGATCATCCGCGCCCGACATTGTGCCTAGATCTAGAATAAAATGCAATAGCGAATAGAATCCTTAAAAAATATGTAAAGGATGATAATTTATTTGAAAAAAGGAAGAAAATCGAGTGAAAGTTAGCGATACAATTAAAATATGGAAAAAAAGTTTCAAAACATTTTCCGATAAGTTACCTTGTAAAATCACGTATACCTAATAACCGTCTCTAAGCTAATATACGATTATTTTCCTTCTTATATGAATTGAAGTGACTCTACATTTAACTTTCTGTAACTTAGGCTCAGTTGCACCACCTAACTTTGACCGAAATTACAACGTTATCCGGTGTTTTTTGTATGGAGTTTGACAGATTTTTGACGTTTGTCAAAGTTAAAGTAAGATGGTGCAACCCAGCCTTAATCTCAGATTAGTTTTAATTATTACAAACAACCACAATAAGAAATTGCAGATTTTATCAGTTTCTCATTACATAAACCGTAAATTCATTATTACTATTTGTAAAAGTTTTGCTGCAACACGAAACAAAGTAGGTAAATACTTATTCTAAGAAACAATTAATAATATTTAAAAAATATATCATTAAAACTAATTCACTCAATATCCTACACTAAACTTTTTGAACTCTACCTCTACAATGTGCTATAAATAATTATTTAGCTCTTTTCAGCGTAACAATAAACCAACAAGTTCAAACGTTTAACCCATAAAAAGCCGTACATTGTTTACGCCATAGTCTCTAAACGGATTTGACCGAAATTCGGGAGTTAATAGCAAAATTAGATCCGCTTCCGAGATCCCGTCCACCTAGGGTTGCCAGGTGTCCGTCTTTAGCCGGACATGCTTTGCTTTTTACGGACGTGTCCGGCCAAATATTCTCTCGTCCGGCCTGTCCGGATTTTGTTGGGCATTTTATGTGGCTGCAGGACCTTTAGTGCTAAGTTTTGAAGACACTGACATTACACCTAACGAGTCATGTAGGCAGTGCATTTTCCCATAACCAAAATAAAGGGCATCACGTGTGGACCACTGGGGGGACCAAAAAGAGCCAAAATAATTTGCTAGCACATAAACAATACTTTCCGCGGGTTACGCCCATGAATGTCCAGCTTTAGCACCGAGTTTGTGTTTTTGGACCTGGCAACCCTACATGCACCACGCTTGATGGCCGAACAATGTTTACGGATATTGTTTCATTATGTTGTGCCCGAAATTGATAGTCGGCATGGTGTGGTAATCTGTGACGCGGTAAACAACATAAAGTTATTTCATGTGGTTGGGTGACTGGCCGAATAATTTATTGAACAGAATAAACTTTGTAGAGCCTTTTCAAGGTCTTTGATTTTTCGTAATAAACCTTTTTTAGTTTTATTCGTATTGATTTTTTTTATATTATTACGTATAATAGAGCTTTCGATTCAAGTGTGTTAATAATTATAAGTAGATAACTGAAAACGTAACTTATGACCCTATGTTTTATTATTAAACGGACAAATCCAAAAGACTACCTCAATATATTAAATTAAACGAGACCAATAATGATGAGTGGTTCCTAAAAATAATAAGTGATTAAAAACACCTTTCCACATGTTTATTCTCGCTAAAGTATCGTATATCTTGAGCACGTGTAAACAAAACTATTTATTTGATAACCACATTACTGAAAAGATTAAAAATAAAAAAAAGCTTTAACGTAACTAAACTCTACCCAACATTCGCGGATAAAATCGAAAAGTTCAATGCAAATGCATCAAAATGAATGCAAGTCACATGTCGTAAATATCGTAAATATACTTACAACGAAATGCAAGCTTCGTAAAATTGGTTTAGAAATGCCGCTCGAGTCTACGAGCGGGACATTATAGAAATATGTTATTTGCAGACTTGCAAAACGCAAACTTTTGACCTTTTATCATTTTACTGGGACCGATTTGCACTGATGTAACTCATCATGTTTAAGTTAAAGTCTTCATAAAAGTAATATTGAGCCAAATATCAAAGGCAGAAAACGAAATAAAGTACCGGTAAACTCCCAACGAAATAGCATCAAAACTGTTGAAAATTAGTTAAGAACCCTACTAATTTAACTTATTTTAACACAGATTTTAGGTCTAAGAGCCAACTACAAAGGTGTTTTTCTAAAAATCTTCAGTGCTTACTCTAAGTTCGGGAAATACCTATATTTAAAAGACCTAATCATCATTCCTAATTAGGTATGTTCAGAAAATAACAAGTTCCTCAATGTAATTAACTCCTAAACTAAAACACGTAGCGAACTTTCACGAACATGTTCTCACCCGAAAAACTCCATTAACAGTTCTTGCCCTAACCTTAATATTCTTTTGCCCTAGATTTAGGTCAAGACTATTAACGAAATCCGATAGACATGCCAAAAAGTAGAGCCACGTTTGGACTGACAGCTATCCCATTTGGCGCTCGGCACAAAACGACGTATCGGAAAATCTGACCCAGTATTTAGCCACTCCAGCGAAGCATAGGCATTAAAATGAGGTCCTGTGTTTATGAGAATTTAGAGCTTCGCTATTTTAGCTGAAAATGAGAGCGCTTTTCAGAAAGCTCTTTACAAAACTCGGATAATTGCGATGATTTAAGAATTTGTGCATGGGATTTTTTGTGTATTAGTGTGTGCAACGTGCATCAATATAGTACGATTATTATGTGAAAGAATTAGGTAGGTACTTAGTTAAAAAGTAGAAATTTTACGGAACTCAAGAGCTTTATTTAATCAAAGCAAGGCAGTAAAAGCTCTAAAGTTTAAGAAGAAAGTTGTAATAGTAATTATTAGTAGGTAACTGAAACAATTAATTTTATGTAACAATATTTTTCGATAAGCGACGTAATTAGCCATTTTCATTATGTAAAAGGTCAAATTAGCCGTTTGCTCGTGAAATTTCATAAAGTGCGCAGGCGCAGCGTGGCGCCCGCGGACTCGCGCGCAGGCCGAAAGCTCCGCTGCCTGAAGTGCGAATTGTACCTACACGAGTGTTGTCGTATTGCATTTCATTTAATGTGCACGCAGAAACGAGCTTACGGTCACACGGTTAGGCGCGCCTAATGAGAAAGTTTATCGAGCGTTTATTGCGTAGCAGCGGGAAGCTCGCTCGAGCCGAGACCCGCAGGTGCGCCGCGCCCCCCGCCCCCCTCCGCCTCCCCCCACATCCCCACTGCTACGACGCAGCTTTCTTTCGCGGCCGCTAGTCGACTGTCAACCGCTGAACGGAGCGCACGTACCCTACGCTCCAAAACGCCGCGCAACTGTAAACACGACGCACTATCTGCACGCTTCCGATCGCGACTCAACCTGAATTCAGCGTCCATTCCGCAGTGTAGTGTTGTGCCAAACCATTGGATCATTTGAGACGTGTGTGGATCGAGAAACGCAACTTCGTGTGCATGTAAATAAATGTCACTTGTATCTCACGGTGTGGTGTCCGGCGAGTGTCGATCAGATCGCGAAAAGAAATTGTGGGCATTGTGGTATTGTGCGAAACGGGTTGCGTCCGGTTCTGAAGCTACCGAATCTACATAAGGCTACCGAATGCCGCCGGCCGGCTTTCGTCGTCTATGATGTTAAATGCTATCGGCGTTCGACACTCAGTTCGGTAACGCAAACGGAGATAGCCCGAGGGTGTCACATTACCATTTTCACGAAATGTCAACAACGCATTAAATATTCATTCGGTCAGCGCACAACTGCGTTCAATCTGTTCAGTTGTCCAGAATCGTGATGATTATCTTTTACATTTCATAACACTACTAAATTGGTATTTAGCGTAACCTATAATGTTATCTTATTGAATATTCATGAATAACGTGTGGTTATCAACAAGTGGGTATAACTATTATTATAATTAATGAAGCCACAATTTAAATAATTTCGTTAAGTAGATTTAATATTTTAACCTACACTGTTTATTAAATTGTAACAACACAAATTTCATCAATAATTTAAGCTAATTCTACAAGCTAATTCTAATTTCACCACGATTGACCCTACTACGGTGACTAAGCCGTGTGATCTGGTAGAGATCCCTGGCGCAGTGTATCCCGCCTTCGCGCGGTCTGGATTGCCGTGAGCCGGCTTGTCAATGCTATCAATTAATGCCATCGTGGCACTGCCCTACATAGACAAAAGCCAGCAAACTAGCTATTACGCCCAACACAGGGGTGAATCGGAATCATGTTATTGGCTATACACCACCCAAGTAATCTGCTCCTTGTAAAGAGAACCGGCCATAAGTGGCCCACTCCATTGACAGACACATTCCTTTTATTACACTAATTGTATCAAACTCGACGTAATTATCAGACAAACAACGAATTCGTTAGCTAATAAAAGTAATAAACAAGCGCAGGTAAACTGCTAGTTTATTATCTACAGGGAGCCTTGTGTAAACAAAATCATCATCCATCTTTCAGACTTGTTATGCTAATACGACCAGATGCTTTTTTGATGATATCTGCCTACCACATAGCGCGCGTAACTCTTGAGCGAAAACCAGATAACCGCAAATCCTTATTATAGCGACATAAAAAGACGTTCCTGATAACTTACTTGTTTATCAAGGCTATAATATGTTAACTAGATATAAAATATCGACATAGCTACTATTTGCCGATAGGCTTTTGATTTATCCAAGCAATGTAAAATATACCTATTTTACGTCTTTAAAAACTTTTCTGATTATGTAGACACTAGAGAGGGCAAAGATCACTAACGAACAACATTCGTAAATAGGAATACACATGTTAATATTCAGTAGGTAAAAATAGACAATTTCAATTCTACCGTCTATTCGCGATGTCGGGTCTTCTCATTCATTCAACAATCTTTATTGGATATTATCCAGAATTAAATTATTGTGATCAGTAATAAATATTTATATAATTTGAATAAAAAGGGGCAAAGTATTGAAACAAACCACAAAACATACAACGCCTTTAATGCCAACTTCAATGCAATTATAAGCCTCGGAACATTCCAAAATAGAAGTCCTAGAAAGTCTTTTAAGCTGAAACTTCCAACTACAAAAAACTTTACTACCAAAAATTATCAACACCAATTTGAGTTATTTCTAAACGAATATTAAACTCAAATACAAATAAACTCGCCTTCGTGGGCTTGCGGTCCATCAGTGCAGGTTGCACACAATCCTCTGCGGTCCTCAAACTTAACCCCGAGGATCCCGAGATAATCCCGTACTTAGCTTGTTTGCACGGCAATCCAGTAAATTCACGCCTCAACACAACCGTGTCATAACTTAACACGTTCTCTACAAGTTTATCGCGCCATTTACATAAATGGATTAGGTCTGACACATGTAAGAAAATGCGTCACGTTTACAATAATTCTGTTAGGTGAGCCGCCGAAACCGTGTTCTGGATTTACTTACACCAACTCTACAAGATTAGATTGAGCGATAAAGCAACTGTTCACTTTCGCTCTGTAAAGTGATTGCCTTTGAGAAGTTGTCCTGAACACAGCTATAAAGCGGACTTTGTTTACAAACAGTCATGTTTATAACTGCATTTATTTATTGGCATTAAAGTTATAGCGAAAGATGATGCGCTTTACGACGTTTAAAGGCATAATAGTCTCTTTCACCTAATTGTGTATAATATGAAAACGGAACATGTTGGATCCAGCAGGAAATGTTGAACAAAGCACCAAGTTAATAAAATCAGTTGTAGGAAGCTACGTAAAATTATGTGTAGGTATGAGTTTTTACATGACAATGCTGTCATTTTTACTCGCGATATATTCTAGCTACAAGCAATATTTTCAAATCGCCAAACGCAGGACAAATAGTGGAAGCAACAAAAGGCATGATTGCGTGCTATTGTTTAAATTAGCCCGGCGAGTGAAAGGCTGACTTTCTCTAGCCCTGCGGCCCTCCACACGATATGGCTCTATTGCAAAATTTCACACTCTCCAACAAGCGATCGAAACGATTACGCGGATAAATGGTTTTAGAAAACTAAATCAAACTGTTAAACAGATTTTTTTCTTTATTTATCAATAATTAAGGTTAATTGGTTTTATTGTTCACGCACAATTACTGAATAAAACATAAATACACCACTCAATTAACTAACTCCTTAGACTATAATTCCTTCTAGGGCGTCGCTTTAGCCAAGTGCTGGAATTTCACAACTTTAGGCGGCAATAAATTTACATTCCCTTCGCAAGACCTTCGCATATTATTAGAAGCGCATCAGTTACTCAAGTTGACAAACTTGGTGCGATCGTTTAGCTGTTAAAACGGTTTAGAGAAGGTTATAAATGTAAAGCAATATTCTATCTGCATTAACTATTCCCACACGCGTCCAAACAAAATCAATCTTGTCAAGCTCAAACGAACAATTTTGTTTGTTGATAATATAATTGCAACGGCTCATGTCTATTGTATAAAGGGGACCGTTATTGGTTCGACATCCGATTTTTTATAACTAATTCCGCTTGTAGGCCGCACAACGGTTGTGTAGTGTACCAGAAGGTTAAGTTTACACATGCATGACATATTTAATTTAGAGGACTTCGTAAAAGTTCAAATGAGTGACATGGACAATGCTGAAGAAACAAAACAAAGAGCGAAGGATTGCGTTAATACTCGTATGAATTGACATTTGCATTAATTTGCAAAAACAAAGGTCGCGTTGAAGGAACGAATATGAATAAGTACTTGCGAGATTGGGCAATCGAGTGCAGGAGCGAGATAATCGATTTGTTATTTCACACGGCCCAGCGTACGTGAACTTAAAGCTAACTTAGCTCTGCACCTAAGTCGGTTTACGCAAGCCTTATGTAAGCAGTTGGTGATTCTTGTGAAACGAACGAGCGCTTTCGTCTCGGTTAGAACTAGAGTCCGCATCGGTCAATTGGTAATAATGATTAATGAGTGCGTGATGCCGTTATGAAAGGTATCGCGAAAGCATTGAAATCTAAATTTCAGTTGCCACATATTTCTCAACTCAACGTTCTCTTTTGAAAACACCAATTATCTCGGGTTGATTAATGGTATTTACGAGCCATTTTTACGTTAGACAAACGATTCAAGTCGGGTCGGCTTTGCTAAATCAAAGGTGGTCCGATAGAAAGTATTACCTAGATTACATTATGTGCTTATCAAGTTATCGCGCTGTCACGATATGGTAATCGATATTGATAATAACTAACCATGATAAGGTCGTCGAAGGAATTTTCTTTTTTGTTGTAAATACAGTAATATTCGCTTCAAGATGTAAAACAGTTCTGAAATTATGCGTGTGTTAGCTACTTATCGGATTTATATCGTGGCTGACACGCTATTAGTTTCCATTAGCGGTGCTATCCGTAGTTAGCGATAGCGAACAATCCATCAAGCAGCATAATCTAGTATCGGCCTCCAGTCGCGACCGTAGTTGGCGCAATTGGGCCTCCGCCAGCGCCGCCTGCCAACTGCATCCAAGAAAGCTGCCCTTTCCGTCGCTTGATAGCATCTGTTAAACCGTTTCTGACAGGATCTTATGATCTGCTGAATTGATTACACTTGTAAGACTTCCGAAAAGAATAATTGTGTCTGCTATGTGCCAACTGCCAAGAGCTGCCAACACGAATAGGCGCGTTGATTCTTTACACCAAATTTCAGTTAAAACTCTACCTATATCCAGCAAGTTACGCGGGCAATATGGGCCGTAATGGTGGGCATTACTCGATGTTATATGAACCATATTGAGCACTGGTCGTCGGACTGGGTGTCCGCCAGAAAACATTTCCAAATATTTAACAACAGCGTTGAAACTGCTAACATCCAACATTGGAATGGAACTCTTATAATTATGGCTTACCAACAATTTTAACCGACGTAAACTCGCGTTAAATCTCCTTGTAAGAACGTCCCTATTTCATTTAAAATTTGATAATGGTAATGCTGCATTGTGTACATTGGCAATGTAGATTAATGAACGAGCAAACATTGTCTTTGTTTATACGTCCGAAGTAATTTGCAAGGTCTGATGTTAAATTATGGTAAACACTCCTTGATCCTTCAGCTTTGTCAATAATTTGAAGCGTGTTGTACAGCTTGACTAAATGACTAGTCTTTGTCTTACATAGATTGAATCATCTTGGTATATTATGTGTTATTAATCGCCGTTAAGGATCGGTAATTAAGTGGTCGGTTGTTTATGTTATGGTTTAGAATTGATGTGGCCGGTGGTAGTCAGGTAGGCGAGCGAGGGGCGGCGGGCCGGGGGGCGACATCTGTCACGGCAGCTGCCTGCGCCGGCGCACGTGCGGCTACACCTATTATTAAGGTTAATTTTTTACGTCTTCGAATTGTTCCGGAAGATTCCCGGTGAGAAAGGATTTGCCAGCACCTTTAAACACGCTGATTTAATACAAATAACGACCCTTCTACGCGATTGAATAAGGATACGTTATAAGTATGCGTGCTTATTGTGTATAATGTAACTGAAAATTATGGCACGTTGGCTTTGATAACAAGGTGTGTCACGACTTTTATTAGTTTAGGACTTTTGGTATTTGTTGCTGTTTTCAGCAAAAGAAGTCGGACTAGGAGTCTAGGACCTATCAAACTTGACTTATTATGAAATCCTGTTGTTCTGTTCAAATTCTTACTTTTACCAAATAAGGAATGAAATTAATTTTCCGTCCATTGTTCACAATAACCAGCTTAATATTTTTCGTCAAAACTCCCTAATATGATTGTTCAAACTGCGTATTTTCCTGGAAGCGTTCACGTTTTACATGAAGCGTTTGAATAAAAATGAGGAAAACAAAATGCGATCGCGCAATAGACCCGCGCCATTTTCCACAACGAGCCGATCGGAACACGTGACGTTTGTTTACCGGCTCAAGGCCGTGCACACTGCGCCGCATATTCGGTGCACGTTAGCGCGAAAAAATAACACCTGTCAACCCGGTGACGTCATCAGTCAACCCGCCACTTGGCCATTAAAAAAACTATAAAGTGGTTGTGCTGGCTGAATACAAAATAAAATAACACATCCTTTTTAAAAGCAAACTGGAAATAGGTTTGAATGGGTGGCGGTTAGTTAGGAAGCCATAAATCTTGTAGCTATGCACTTAAAACTTCAAAATTATCAAATCTTAGTTAGCTATGTTACTTAAGAGTACCTACTCATAAAACATTTTTACACTGACAAACTCATCACATTAATAAGTTTGTTTGTACAATTACAATCTATTATGCGCCAGGTTTGAAATACAAACAGTGAAGCATTAGATCCAGAATAATCTGTTGAAATCGATGAGTCACCACAGAATTTAGAATTCAAGGAATCATTGGCATGAAATGCTACATCAAAACATGGCTCTGTTATAACTTGATGGATGATTGTTATTATCCACAGATGTGCACTTTGAGCTGAGCAAGCACAATACACCTCCAGCTCGCTTGTTCAATTTGCATTATACTCGAAATTAGTCTAAAGCTGGATGTAGCGGCGCGTGGATAATTTGCACGGTTATTATTGTAACGGTTAGCAAATGTTTGTAACAAAGCAAACACGATCATCAATAGGTTAAGAGGTCTGGGTATTCGGACATACAAAAGCTTCTCAGAGTTGTAAATCACAGAAAAAGGTTGCATTCAACTGTTTTAGAACCTTTTTCTTTTAAGTTTCCAAAGCTGATAGCAACTGTTTACATGAAAGCATCTCTGCTATCTAAAGTAATCAGCATAGAAAGGCAATTTATCGGCTCATGCGATCCTAATCGCATTCAAGTATCTTCAAGATAATCTGTTTACATGAGACAAATTGCCAAACAAACTCTACCTAATGTTGCATAGTAAATCAGTTATAAAACGGCCTACTATAGCATTGAGCGGGTTCTTTGATCTATTAATAGCACCACAACAGTAAGTGTAAGACGTAAGTGTCACTCGAAGTGGGTTATTACTATTACCTAGAGCAGTCTATTTCGAAGCGTTATTGAGACCAATCGGGTCAAGAAGACGTCAAGGCCCTAGGGAACAAACAGGGACTCGCGTAAACAGAATATATTGTTGAACATGCATTAAAAGTTTCCGTGAATAAACAAAACACTGCTTCTAGGATTGTGGTTGCTCTTACTATAGAAAGAGAAAGTAGAGATGCTCTACTATTAAAGGATTAACGGTTTTCGTGTGCCAAAGATAATATTTTTATCCATTGGTGTTTAGCCCTAACATTATTAAGTTCAAGCTTAAAAAGCTTAACTTCTAAATTGTAAGAAGTTAATTAAGACATGTTTTATAAAATCATGGGCACAGTAGCACAGGCTGTCCAATAAAATATTTTAGTGTCAGTAATAAACAAACGGATTGACGTCAAAGTACGATAGGTCAAAAGAATCGTCAATCACCTTGAGACGCAATAAAAATTTAATATTCAGCCACCAATTCGTTGAAATTAGTTTCACCTATACAATCACAAATTTAGTTTAATTTATACAAACTGGTTTTGATAACTTACTTTACATGCGATAAGATATGGTTGTATAAATCTTGGACTACTTTTTATTATCTTTCAAAACAGATCGACGCGAACGCTTGTTCTTTTGCTTATGAAGTTAGCGTAGAATAATTTTTGATCTTGTTAGTTAGTCATAGCATGGAAATATCTTTTAAATGCTTGATTATTCATTTGTAAACCGCACACAAGTTAACAAAAGAATAAAGGGGTTTCTAAAAATAGACGCCAACATCACCAGCTGAATTAGAGCAAGACATTGAGATCCAAGTTTGGGCTCAGTACCACAATGCCGTGACGTCACTAATCGGTTATTAAAAATGTAGGAAACAATGGCGCATCGGTGTGTTGTGCGCCGACGGCATTGCACCTCTGACCCGCACCCGCAATGCAGCGCGCTTGCTGGCACCACAACCAACGTTCGTTTGTTTACCATCACATGCATAATCGCTGCCATCTCTTAATAAACCTTCCCGACCGTAATAACTTGCCTAATTGGCTTTACAACGCGCTGCTGTACAGCTTTATGCCCGGATAAAACTGACAAAGAATTTTAAACAACCTTTGATATTAATATTCGCATTTCTCTCCTGTTTTCGTGTAATTCATTCTGTCGCGCATTCTCTTTTGTGTTTATTTCAACGTCTGTTTTCCAACGAACGAACGAACTCAACGAATCCCAAATCGCTTTAGTTGTAATTTCAATTTATGATACGTTTATCGTCAAATCGTAATTATGATAATTTACAGTTCATTTCAATTTACATTAGAATAAATTCCTGCACCATTACATTTTAATAACATAATAAACCTGGCATTAGATTGAAGCCATTAACTACTGAACAGATTCGCATCAGATTCCCATTTCAAGTTAGAGTAACGTCGAATTAAAAGGTCGACATAAATGTGAAGTAATAAACCGATTCGCTTCGACTGTATACTAATTTACATACCGTAATATATTTGACTTGCAATCATAGATGTGACTAAGAAACAAGATGGTAAACAAACGAATAGTTTAGTAGATGATATTATTTTTGTCAAAAAAGTGGAAGTTAACCTACCAAATGGATTACAGGCGCCGATGCCGAACGCCGCTGTGATATCTTCTGTGATGTGCGAGCCAGCCCACGGATATTTTTATATGTGATTTATCAGTGCCCAGTACAAACCGAGTACAAAAAAAACGGATTATAGAGATATTTATATTAGTGTTTAAAATGAAGGAGGAGTGTAAATTGTGTAGTGTGAACGGGTGGGGTGGGCCCGCTCAGACCACGGACTTTTCTATATCCTCGCTGATGAGGCCGGGGGCTCTGCCAGCAAGGCCAGATCCTCGGCACGATGCAGTTCTGCTGTCGGCGTACCTGCTCAAACTAGGTGACTATCCCTTCTATACGCTTCACGATTACTACGCCAGCGGTGAGTATCGTGCACGTCGCTTGGAGTACCACTAACTGATTAACACTCACTAACACACGATAGTATTAGCATACCTAATTGGGTAGTTGACTCATTAACCAATTAGATCTCAACCAAGAAACAGCTTTTCTAAATACTTCAATCTAGCCCTGAAAAAAACAAGATGCATTAATTCGCTAACTGGTCAGGTGATGCCATAATCCTCTTTACTAGGAGGGAGAGTTGTGTTTGACAGCTCATAAAAAGTTTTTTTTTTAATTGACTAGTGTGTCAGCTACCCTTTTGTTTAGTTCAATGTATTTGCAAGGCCGTATTATGTAAGGTGAATGTTTGTGGGTTAATCAGTTAATGCTTTTCAGAGGCATGAATTGTAAGAGTAATAATTTGAATTTGAGCCAGTGCCGCTCTACATTCTCTTTGGAACGTTTCTCGATGGTATTTTGGTTGATGAAATATCAACATGCTTATTAATAAAGGTTAAGTACCTATAATGTTTTCAAATTAATTTGTAACCTGCTATAAATAGGTAATTTATTTACTACATTTGAACTCGGGCTCTAAATTAAATTGAAATCATATCAGTTTGTAGGTGTGACATGCTTGAACTGTTGATAATAATACGTGTAAAATAATTACGTCATTTGTTTAAACATTTGCGCTAAATGCGAAATTTAATTTGCGTCAATGAAGAGAAAAGGGAGGCAATTTACCTAAACTTTTTTCCATGATGTGACAGGTATGGTCTACGATGACATCATCGTCTAATGCGAAGACAAACGAAGCATTGACTTGTGTGCCTACACGTAGACAGTATAATGTATGATGTAGGTACCCATCTTATTATTGAAATTAACACTAGCACTTTACCTGTAGTGTAGTGAATTGAATGAAACTAATCTTGTATCTACATATTCATTCAGAGTTTTATCTGCATTTATCTTTTTTGTATTTTGATGTTTCTACTGTAATTGCATTCATTCTTCGATCGGTGCGACCGCGAACTTACGTCGCGCATCTCAGGCAGTTAAAAAATGAATATAAAATCAACATCTATAGTTACTACCGTTTCTCCGACCGAAAAACAGTTAACTCCTCCAGTCAGTTATTCGAAACTGGAATGAGTTATAAAATTTAACACCAGAATGTTCAAGCCTACGTTTTGATACGTCCCGGTTTACCAATAACAGTCATAAGTATCGTTTAAAACAGCTCGTAAAATTTCCGTTTTCGTGCGATTCTGCGGACAAGTTTTAATATAAGTTATCGATAGGCAGACGTTTAATATCCGGCTGGTTTGCTCGACCGCACTATTTTTAACAATCACTTATGGGAAAATCTAGACTTGGCGTTTTGAATTGAATTTTGCTGCTTCTGTCAGTGTTTTGAAATTGATTTAAAGCTTATGTGATTCAGGAAAAATAATAGGTAAACAGAATTAATTATATGTAATCTTCATTCTGGAAAATTATTAAAAATACAATATATTCATATTATTAGTTGACTTTCTTTCTACACAAGCTCTACAGAATAAAATTTTGCATCAATCTTTTTTTCAGTTAGATGAAAAAGCTTAAGATTGAATTTTATCTGAGGAATACAACCGAAGTGCAAAAAATATCAGGAATAAAAATTTATGACTTCTTCAGCAGTCGCACGAGAATATTTTTTAATTAATAATTATCTTAAAATGTATATTACCTCCATCCGTGTATTTCGATAGCAATTATAGTAACCAGCCCTGCTAGACGAGAGTATCGACCTCGGATAGATCCGTGATCCGATCCGGATTTGCGCTGGTGTCGAACGAATTTATGGGCCCAATAACGCGGCCCAAACAAGACGGCCTTAGCATGTGTTTTATTGTCGGCTTTATGTGTGTATCATCCAGTAACTAGCTGAGGTTTACAGTAGTCTAACTGAGACACGATAGTGTTGTAGAAAAGGTAGCTGTGTTTATTTGGGAACGTAATAAAAAATACCAAGGGAGGGCAATGATTCATTATTAGTGGACCGAGTACGCTTTGAGATTTGCTATGTCATCCTGAATAAGTAAGTTACCTCAAAAAGCATTTTAGTATGCAGATTACTTAATAGAGTCGACAGGAATGTGATCTTACATAAGATATCGAAGCGAAAAAATAATAACGTTTGAAGATGACCTCATTTTTCAGCGCGTTATAAAGTAGACGTCGTAAATGTCAAAGTAATTACGGTTTCGAAAATACAACCAAAGCGGAGATACTTAGTAGATAAAATCGTAGTAGAAAGATCAAAGTTGCAAATGGTTGTGCCAAATTATCGCAATTCGCAGCAAAAACAAACGAAGACCGAAGCGAGGACGATTCATGAGAGTTAAATTGTCAGCAAGGTTTCTCTACCTCTTCCTAGCTCTGACTTCCTGATACGCAACACAATACATAATGTATTTATTAGATAAACATTTATCAATGCTAATCCAATCGTGAAGATAGCTAGATTGAATTTACAAAGTTATCAAGGACACTTTCTTTCATTACGCTTATCGGATTTAGAGCGGCTCTTAAATCTGTCTGATAAATATTGACTTACTGATAAAAGGTAAATAAACAAGTAATAACGATGTTTATGGTGTTTAGACTTGAGACGAGGTTAGTTTTATGGAACTTTGTACCTTTTGATTAAGATCTTGTTGTTAAGACATCTGAATTAATTCGTCACAGTCCGAGATAAAGTGGAGTAATTAAGTGCCATCGTTTAGGCAGGATCACAGGATTAGACTTTTTGTTAAAGTTAACTACTTAGAACAACTTTAATTATTTTTTACAAATGATTCCATTATGAAAATCGAGTCTACTGTATGTTAAAGTAAACCTTGATAAGTGCCGATCACGTTTTCTTTGATATCTTATCAAGTTATCATCCTTGAGATAACATTGATCAAAGTAAAATTTATGCAAAAATACAATTTAAATTATAATTATATAACCTTTATTTATTTAAAAAAAATATAAATTAAGTATTTAAAAACCTTTTGAGACGGTAGAACTTATTTCCAAATTGAATTGTTGAATTCTATAATTAACAAATGTCAGCTTACTTAACTGTTCAGATAAAATATGACTGTACCAAAAATAGTGGCGCGTAGTCGTTAACTGCGCAGTTAAAATCGGATGACGTCACGGGTTCTCCCGCGCCCGTGAGTCATCACGTCCCCGCGGGCAGCCGATATTATACCTAAGGGCTACTATTCCGAAACCCTATTTTCGAATGCTTAACTCAATCTGTCGCTCTTACTCATCATTGCATCTTGTTATGAATGAAAGGGACGAATAGAAAGACCGAAATTAAAACATTGTCGTACGTAATAGGGGTCTAGTGGATCTTCTTACATTCTCAGAATTGAAGGGGATCACTTAAGAGCATATGACGATTTGTAAGAACTATTTATTAGTCTAAACAAATAAAGAAATTTTGACTTTGACTTTGATGCCTAAATGCCTACGAATTCAAAATTTTCTGCGTTGTTTTAAATGATAAAATTCAGGTTCATTCTTTACAAAAATTCTGAAACTGGTAGTAACTAAAAAGCTTTGTAAGCTAATCTCTGATACTCCACTTATTCGTTATCAACGCATATTTCGTAAGACAAGTAACATAATTTATTTTAAAAACAGTAACTTAATGTAGAGTCGATAACTCGATAAGCTAACATTTTTAGTTTGACTCGAAAGATAGACAAAACTCTACAAAACTTTACAACTTTGTTGCTATTTTTAAATTCATATTTTTTCAGTAATTTATTATTGTATAGTTAGTTATTGTATTCTGCAGCATTAGAAATTTTGCAAAAGTTAGTAAGTAATAGGTCGGCTCAAGTCTAAAATTAACATCGTACCTATTGTCTATTATGACGATACTTCAAGGTTAACACAATGGCATCCTATGTAAGTCATAATAGGTGTTGTTTTGCCTTAGTTATTTAATTTTTAGCGTTAACTCAAAAATATCTTATTTTGTTGTGCTGGTGCTACATCTTCCTATCTGTAATTTTCTTGCAAAAAGAAAAAAAGTAACTTACCTACTGAAAATTTCAGTTCATTTACAATACCTACCTTATTTTAATATGCACATTAAAGTAAATATCAATAGAAACGCACCAAATAACTAATGATTATTAGGCATTAGGCAATATGAAAATCTCATTCGTTATGGCCGCTCCAAACTAATGCCGCCTCTCGGCCGAGGCTAGGCGAAGCGTGCTTTACGACTAGACTGTGGGATCTTTCAAGGAACGCCGAGAACGTACGGGAACGTTCCACGCCACGCCTTATGTTGAAGAACTTAGAGACTATTCTAGAAGCATTTGGAATACACGCGCCATAGTGAACTGGTCTTACGTGTTTTTGGTTTACTTGTATTGTATGTTTGTTAGGTCGTTTTTGTGAATCTCGTAATAAGAAAAGAAGTAATTTTTATAAATTAAGTACCTACTTAATACATGATTTATTTTTAAAATGCGTGATCTAAACTACTAAAATCATTAAGTGATTTCAGTTGTACCATTCATTGTTTTGTGCAACGTTGCTGAAACAAATTGAATTATTCATATTAAAGATTTAATATAATTAATCAATTATTTTATTTTATGGCTGGTTAGGTTGATAATATACGGTAAAAAACTTGAAATATAAATCACTTGTAATAAGTACCAAATAAATGATTAATCATCAAAATTAAATCGACTGCTATTGTTTCTTCGCACGAAATTAATCACACATAAAAATTAAATGTCAAGTAAAAATGGAAAAACAACAGCCTTGTTAAAAATAGAAAAAAAGTTGGGATTTCTTTTAGTGGGGAGGCCTGTAAAATCTAGACAAGATAACATTCTAACATCATACCTTTACTAAATTCATCTGTTGGCGATCGGACCCTAAGTTAAGAAAGCGAACTGATCACAAAATTGAATCAATGTATTGTAACATTTTCTAGAAGCACGGAAAATTTTTAATTTCTAAAAGCTCAATTGCGCTAGTCTAGTTTGAGTTCGCAGTTGGCGCTAAGAATCCAAAATTTTTCTAAAACGAAAAAAAACTTTTACATTATTACATGAACACTTATCTTTTATTCCTCGCCTCCTAATTTAACGTCCATGCGTTAACAGTTAACACTCGCAGCACAAGTGGCTAAACCCTTCAAAGCCGGGGCGGCCGCGGGCTATAAAAAGTTAACTAAAACAATAATCAGCCGAGCGGCACCCCTCGCCCAGCGTCAGTTAGTTAGTGATGTTTTGTGTCTATCTGTGGTGTATTTACGTTGTACTAGTCAGCTACGTGTTGTAGAGATGTAATAAGCTGGATTGCACCATCTTACTTTAACTTTGACAAACGTCAAAAAACTGTCAAACTCCATACAAATAGCACAGGTTATCGTCATAGTTACGGTCAAAGTTATTTGGTGCAACTCAGCCTTAGATATTGTCTTCGTAGATTTGTAAGTAACCTGAAGTTCAAGCTAAATAAAAAATTGCACGCTGAAGCTTAAATCTCAATTCGGAAAACGGGGATTAGTTGTTAAATTGAAATTCCTAGTTCTTAAACTTACTTTTATTCATAGACACCTTATTATGGCCTGAATAAACAAAAAAATATCTGTGTACAAAACTAAAAATATTTTAAACAACAATATTGTAGTAATGCAATAAACAATAACACGTTATGTAGGTATTTTGCATATTCACAAAACACTTATCCATTGACGCAAATGCGGAAAACCGTCTACGTCAGTGAGAGAAAATAATGTTTTTGCTCATCTCAATAGTAATGTAATGGTTTATTATACTTATTTAATTGCATCCAACATACCTACATTACTTATTTCATTACATTAATACACACCTTTAATAGAATTGTTCCTAAAAAAAGAAAAGCGTGAATAAGAATATCATGGATAAAAAACATAATATGTACCTACTTACACCGATTAATAATTTGACTTTATTCTCCATCTGATTTCCCGAACAGTTTCGGTTTCCCTTCCAAAATATCTACTTTTACTCTAATAGAATTGTTTCCTTATGTAAGTGTAATTAAAATCTGAAGCATTCAAAAGACCACATTGAAAGGCATGACTAAAATGTTAGTTAATAAATACAAGCGACAGTTGACTGGTATTCAGCTAACAGCATCAATAAAAGTTACAAAAGCATTTGGCTTACAAAAACTGTGTAAAAAATAAAACACAAGTTTAGTGGACAGAAAAAAGCTATGAAAACATAAAGTGTTTATTGAATGGCCCGATGTCGCTGGCAGGTGAATTATTTATCGCGAATCACAGCGATCGCTTGTTTACTCGATACCGCGACGATTCTACCGCACAACACTACAAACATCGCAATCAATTCTTTTAGAAAGTCCATCTTAAAAAGGCCATCTTTGTTGATTTATTTTTTCGTCTACGATATTTCACGCAATCGGTAAAACTCTTGCGCACAAAGAAAAAACGCCAGTGTTTTGTTTCACAGATAATCTTATTTTATTGTGTTTCATAAAAATAACTTATTAATGAGTGATTCGGAAACGTGGCCTCTCACTATAGGCCTTATACAGAAGCTCAAAGTTGCACAGCGTGCTATGGAGAGGGCTATGCTTGGTGTTTCTTTGCGAGATCGAATCAGAAATGAGGAGATCCGTAAACGAACCAAAGTCGCTGACATAGCCCGACGTATTAGCAAGCTGAAGTGGCAATGGGCAGGGCACATAGTACGCAGAACTGACGGCCGATGGGGCAGAAAGGTTCTGGAATGGAGGCCGCGTACCGGAAAACGCAGCGTGGGACGTCCACCTACAAGGTGGACCGACGACATCGTAAAGGTAGCAGGGAAGCGCTGGACGCAGGCCGCTACCAATCGATCAACATGGAAAGCATTGGGGGAGGCCTATGTTCAGCAGTGGACGTCCTGTGGCTGAAATGATGAATGAGTGATTTAAAATAGTTTATATTTTAACAGAATAAATAGCTCAGTAGAGTCGCCGTAGAAATATAAATTAAATCAATCACTGTCGTCATTAATTATTGCATAAAAAGTGTTTTATTACGCCGCACACACGAAATCGAAACATAAATTACATATTTCATTTTAGCCTACCGGATGAAGGCCTTATATTTTATTTTTCCAGTAAATATGTAGTTTTAATTCCTACTCTACATCTATATTTTACATGTTTAGCTAATTTACAGTAATTACGTTCACATATTAATGCTCATAGGTCACAATTTACAAGAACTCGCGGGTATACTTTTCGTCAGATACTTAGCTGTCGTGTTTAGTTTTAGCCTCATTGTGTGTGTCAATAAAATATCGACAATTACTTAGAAGTCCGATTGTTTGTTCCAGGTAAGGCGGCATGCACCTGCAGACTGTGCGACACTATGACGCGCTATCCGTACGGTAAGCTTCAGCCATCGCCAACAGCCTCGACCTTCACCTTTTCGTTAACTAAAACCAATGCCGTCAGAACAGGGATGTAAATACGGAACGCGATTTGCATATTTCGCGCTGGCAGTTTCTGTCGGCGCAACGGAGCGTTATGGATATAATCGCATTAGCCGCGTTTTCAGCCTTTGTTCAATTGAATCCTCAGTGCAGTAATCAAGTGGCGCAGGCGACTGGGTCAGCGGGGCGTTCCGACTCGTCGCCCGCATGCTCCCGCCGTTCCCATGTTACATTATTCACAAATACAACCGACTTTAAAAAGCAACCAATAAATATTCCACCCCTATCATATCTACTCCGTCTTTGTTCAAAAATAAAACTCGGTCGTCACTGGAAATTAGACTTTCACGTCCAAGAGTAAGACGTATTATACAATCGTATCCTCCATTCCTTCGTTACAATCGACCTTTTAACCAAATTAGAAAGTCAATCAAAAATATCTATACCACAATCCTAATCCCTTCACGTTCCAATGCAAACGCCACAGATTGCGTTCCGACCTTCGTGAGCAGTACGTGTATTATGTTCCCCACGTCTCAATCAGTCTCGGCTTATACCAATTTGATGTCAGCCCAATAATCCCGCACGCTAATTGCTCGGCTAAATGTGAACGGTAATCAAATTCCAAGTCAGTTTGAACATCGACTTGTTGCAAGCGTAACATTGGCACCACGGTATTTGATGGGTTAAATGTCGTTTTGTACCATCAATATAAATAATGAATACGTTCCCCAGTGCGTAGTTGGCCCGCATACGCGCACATAAATAATATTAACTGAAGACCGGGAGCAGGGGCGGTATTCTACCACTCGTCGCACGGAATAAATAATTGAAATCTCTACAGGCACAATAATAGCGGCGCATGCGACACTCTCGATTGACTGATATAATTAGACTATTAGATGTTGGTGGCGCGATCTATTCGCCGTCTGCTAACTGTGATTTGGTTAGTCTCTTCAACGTTTAACGATCATCGGTTTATCGCCCATCTGGCAATATAAAAATATCTATTTTGGACTTTACTGCTTCTAAGTATTGATAAAAATGCGTCAGTCTCGCAGATATGTAACTAAATGAGCCCAGACGGAATATTTTTGTTGATAAATAAAACGTACATAGCGATAGCAATGCAGCCAAATGTCATGACCATAAGTTGAAGGCGTGGAATTTGATAATTAGAATGTAGGTTAAATCGCTTCATTACGCACACAGATTAGGCAATTGACCAACGAGTAATTATAAAATCAGAAGCTAGAATTAATCGAGTTACTGACCTTGGTCAACAACAAGTTAAACTTGATACCTAAACAATAATTATTGTATAAAAAGAAAATGTTGAAAACAATAATTGCATATTCACGTAGAGTCGTAGATTATAAAGAAGTATCATTAGAATAAGCGATTCGTGTTTATTACCAATCAACAGAAAATCAAACACGTTTTTTGCGTGCTGAAAGTAAACGGTAAGAAATGCAAAGTGCTTCTTATTAGCGCAATACATTATTACTCAAGAACTAGTCTTTGGAACGTTTTGCCCATAGGGTTGCGTTTAAGATGAATGAAGCCAGGCCAACTGCTTCCTTGTTGAGCTGCGCGTTATCAAACAGATGTGCGAATAAGTTAAGTCATGTAATCGCGCTAATTTCGCGAAGGCCGCGTCGGTGGGACCTCGCGAAAACCGACCTCGGCGGTTATCAGTACGATATCACGATATGCGCAGTTCTGTGATCGACGCTTTTTCTCTAGAACCTCCTCGCGAGTGGACGTTGTGTATAAACAAATGTGGAAGAAATTCGCTGCGAGTAAGTTTTCTTTTGTTTATTTGCATATTGGGCAAGGTTTGGATCTTGACCTGCTCCAACAGTCTTGTTGAGGCGTTTCACAATACAGACAATACTCATTAGTCAATAACATGAGTGCAGTGAGTGCTGACCTAGGTATGTAACTGTGATTTTGAACATTTTTGTAAGTCACATTTTTAAATTCGGCGATGTCAGCATGCGATGGTTTTGTAACGCGGAACTTATTTCAATATTGAGCGTGTAACAAAATGTAAAGAATTACATATTATTTTACATGTGCTTTGGTTTATTCTCTACTATTAGACTTCATTCAACTTCAACGACAGGTCGTGGTATTATTAACCTTTAACCGTGCCGTGAGATAAGATAAATGTTTTATTAAACAAAATTAATATCAACTCGCAAACCTAAAAAATAAAAATAGGTAAGTAAAACTATTTTTAGTAAACTCTTGTTTCTAAATTCTACTTCTTATAATTCATTAAAGTAATGCTAAAAATGGAATGTACTTAAAAATGATAATGCTAAAAGTTGCTGTAGTTTAATAAAAATAAGTTCTGCATACATCGCCCTTCGCTCATTCTTATCTTTTTAGAACGAGCTTACAAAGCAATTATTTAAACTCAAACGTTTAATTTCGACCGTATCAGTAGAACGCTGTCGGGGTTTAAAATATGTATAATTACCGGCGATTCAATTATTAGCTGCGCACTGATGCGAGTATCAATACTAAAAATAATAAAATACTGAAGTAAATGGCAATATTATTGGATGATAAGAATCAGTGGAGTATAATAATGAGTCAAGCTCAACCTTAATGAATAGGCTGTTAACATGATAAACGCGTATGGCAGCACTTCTTGACAACGGCCCGGCGCGCTTTGTGTTCATAAAGTATGGTTACAGTATAAATAGCCTAAAGCAGTAGCACTAGCTTTTTAATGCCAGCATTATTATTAGATGGTTTATGGAAAACACTTAACACTCTCGACTACGCGTTTACTATTTAATAAGCATTTACTTCAGGAGTGCTGTAACTTATTTTTATCGTTTTAAAGATTCAGTAGGTCGATTGCGCCACGTTCAAATCTCTATTTTCAGCTCTAACCTTTTTGAAACAATTAAAAAAGTTGATAAATTAGAAGGAAAGTGGAAAATGAAAAAGCTAGATTAGAATGTAGCTTTAAACTGCAATGTTACATTACAGGCCACTCGTAAAACCCTTATTGCATTGCAAATCGTGCTGCATGATCATTTAATATATTATGTACTATGAAAATTACTCTACAAGTGTGTAGTGTCACTTTCATATTAGTAATACTTACTGCTTCAGCAACTTTACACTGTGTCCGGGTGCGCTCTGCGCTGTAAGTAAAGTATGTTCTGCGCGAGCGCATTGTGCGTTCTTCGTAAATGCCGCCATTCTGCCACCGCGCATCGACCTTGTCGCCTTAATCGCATGTCTAGCAAGGAACACGTATTTCCTTCTCCATTACTTTACAAAGGACAAGCCATTAAACCTTTGTCATTGTTGCAGTGGATTCAAAAGTTAATTGGATATGAACAGGGATACGAGTATCTTGCTTTCGCGAATGCTAAATAATAAGGTACCTACACGTGTCAACATTATGTTTTTTCATCTAAAATAATACCGGATAACCTTGTTTTAGGTTTAACACAGTTTTAAAGCATCAAAACGTCAAATAAAATACCAGCGAACTATCAATAACCGCGCGTTTAAAATTCGCGGCCCGTCACGGATTTGGCACTTCGGCGCGCGTTCGGAATTCTTAATACTTTTTTACATCCACCATCTTGATTTGAATGAATTTGATGCGTCGTTTTTGCTTGTTACTCGCACTGGAAACGAAAACGATCGCGAACGGAAGAACTCGCCGTAAAAAGTTCGGTCAATTTTGGCGCGATTCGGAGAGATCGACCGTTGCATTCAATTTGCGATCGGATATGGAAGTCATATTTTATTTATTCCTTTTTCTCCGAAGTGCTTTCTTCATGCAATATTCAAAAAGGATAAAAAGTTCTAGATCAAAAAGCGTCGACATTAAATAATGCATTGACTGCATAATTTGATTAGAATGTAGAGACGCATTAATATTGTATTGGGTGTTTCCGTCGTTTTTGTTTGTCAACCTAATTTTGCGTGTCACTGCAAAAATACAAAGAGAAGTTGAACACCCACGCAGTCAATCAACGAGTCGGGCATCGCTTTCGGTGTTCGGTATGGCGCGAGTGTTTAATTTGGACTAAGTAACCGCCTCCGCGTCCCGGTAACACAGATAAACTTTACAACTAGAACGCGGCCTCGTAATAATCGTACCCATGGCCCATGCACGAACTGTACAAGAAGATAATGACTACGTTCATACAACACAAATGTCAGCCACGAAATTTCGAATTTGGAATGCAATCCGCTACATAACGTAGAGACCTCTACCAAAGTTTCTAAAAGTTGGCCAGTACTTGTCTTGTTACCTTCTTACAAAGATAATAGGTACAAGTACAAAATCTATGTCAATATACAGATACTTTATGAGTCTCTCTGAATAGAGAGCATGTGGTTTTGGTGAAATTGTCGACATCAGGCAGAATATTTTACTTTTAATAAAATTGTGTAACTATTTTTACTGTCTTTGTAAATTACGTTGTATAAATTATTGATTACCTTTTACGTTGAAAGCCTGTGCGAATTAGACCTCATTCAATAACTATTTCTTCGACTTGCTAGCATTATTAACCTTTTCATCGACTCTACAACTCAAGTAACAATTTGTCGGTAAAGCTGTTTGATTCTGCGAACTGAAACACATTGATTGAAATAACATTGTTTTCTTGGTAGCTCTAACTCATAATGTCATCAACTATCAATAACTTTTTTCATTGTTGTACTAATGATTTACTTTTGGTCTTATTATGTAAGGCTGACCATGGGCCTATTCTTATTATTGCAATTATGTAAAAAGGACCGGCAATGAGACCAGCTTTAACCAGTTATATTTACATAGAGACATACTATTAGGCAATGATGGCCGCCAAAAGCGACATCACCAATTGTTTTATAATAAATGTATGTAATTTACGTACTTAAAAATGCAAAACGCCTAGGAACAAACTTCAGTTACTCGTTCAGAACAAAGAATTGCGAAAAGTTGTTTGTACAAGTGTTTGACCGCGGCCTTGGGAACGCGAATTTATTGCGAAACAATCATTATATTATCGGAGGATCAGAGACGTTTCAACGCATTTTATGGTTATGTTTTGTCATAATAGGCTTAATAAAGTTGCGTAATTGGTCCAAGAGCCTAAAAATATTGCGCAAGAATACTATATTTTTCCTGCCGGTTCACCCCACGCTATCGAATTAGCTTTATGATTAACTTACCGCCTAAATCTCTTAAATACATTTCAATATTACTTAATTTGTCATTTTCAGAATGTATGTATTGCTGAATTGTATAATAGACCGGATTAGGTATATTCTCGATTATTTCAAGATCAGTCCAGTTATTTTTCTTTAATGTATTGCTTCATAATAGAATTCGGTAATGCGAATTTATTTGAACAGCATAGCTTTTTTGCTATGAATTAATTTAAGCATTGAATAGCAAAAATTCCCACTCTACATTATTAACTAAATTGCTATCAAAAAGTAGTCTACGAGCTGTACATACTTCATAATAAATGTAAACTAATTCACCCTTGGCCTTGTTTGACGCGGCCCCATTTCCATATCAAACAGTCGGTAATCTCAAAAGACTACATTTTTATCTTTGATATACCTCGATGACGTATTTCTTTTCATCCGGATGGTGTGGCGAAGTAATTTGTAAGAGTTGACGTTGTATTAGCGTCAGCAAGCGGTGTGAGGCATCAGTCTGACTGCGATAGGCATTGTGGCGGCTCAGCTTATTCTGATCACTCAAGTGTCTGCTTTGGTAGGGCTGCCACTATTTTTCTGTATGACAAGTACGGAAGCTAAGTTCTGAGGCATGTAGAGGTAGTATTTTTCAAAAATTACAATTTGATGTTCTGCCAATTAACTGAACTAGTACGAAACATCGTAATTTAAGTCTCGACTCTACTGTTGAAGTGAAAAACTCGTTAAAATTTTATTTTGATGCTGTTCGGCGCCAAGAATATCTAATTGTCTATCTATGTCAGTTCAAGAGCAGAATAAGAAAGACAAAAGAGAAGAATCTTTGTTCATGTTTTCTTTTCGTAGTCGATAAATAAGTAGGTAATTTATCTTATTTCATGTTTTATGATCTTACTTTTCGCAGTCACTTAACAGGTTGTCAACCCTGGCCAGGATATAGGCCAGGGCGGCGCCTCGGGAGTTCGCCGGCCGGCAGCCCTAGTCGATAGACTAAGGTCGTTGGCATACTTCCCTTTTTCGGTTTTATTACGCTGAGTTCGGCTTCATTGTGTTTGAAGCACATAGGTACACCTAAAGCTTATAGCGACTTGAATAATAAAGCTACATACAGAAACTTCTAGATAATGGCGAACACTGATGGTACTGTTTTATTTATATCTTAACGCAAAGATACAGCTTGAGCGTGCTCATCATCTACCCAAGGATGAATTTTATATGAAAAGTTCACACTTGATTGGAAGATGAGCAAGCTCATGCCAAAGATCTCAGTTCAGAAACCATAGTCTATTTTAACTAACTGAATTAACAAGTGTTAGATCATGCGTAATTAAATTGACACCCCATACACTGATAAGTGGACTGTACTTACTTGTATGTGTTTTCCTATGCCCAAAGTGATGGTTGCATTAAACAATTACCCGTTTTCGACCAACGCAGTCAATTAGATGCTCGTGGAACGCAGCAGTCAGCGCCGACCGCAAACCGAGCGCGCCACTAATGCTCTGTTTGCGAAGCACCCTCTCAACCAATTCTCTTTGCTGTCGATATCTATTAGTATATTATCTGTATCGAACGTTTATCAGCCACGAATTAACTAGAATCATAATAATATTATGTACTTTGATATCTTCTAATGAACGTGTAGAGTCAGAAATTCTCGGAACTCGGCAGCTGAGTTCATGAACGTTGTTGTTTTTCATGGATATTTTGACGGATCATTATCAAGTCTAACTCAAAATTAACGCAAACAATGTTATTTATTCAATCTACTGTTTAATTTAAGGACCAAGTCGCTTTGTTACATGCCTAAATAAATTTTCATATTGTGCCTGTTGTATATTGACTTTGTCCACACCATATTAATTGGCATCCATGTTTGTTTAGCACATCACAACAGCTTGTGGTTGTTGGCAAACACTATGCTGTCTCTAATTAAACTAATACCTGTGTGTCTAAAGAAAATAACTCTTACATTTCTGGAGTAACGCCAGGAGACGAAGTTCTATAAAACGGCTTCGATATTTAGCTAAAAATAGACGTCTGGTATTTTACTGTATCAAAAAATAACAAGCCATAATAAATCTGTGCGGTAACTAAACTTTTTATGAAAGCGGGCACAGAAACATTAAATACTTTTTTGCGTAATTTTCCATGGAAACAGCCCCTAAGTAGTAGAGAAGACTTTTCCGGGAGTTTTCTTCAGGAGAATTTTCTAAGAAAGTGTTTTATATCTAACTAGCTTTCCGGCCGCGGCTTCGCCCGCGTGGAATTTCGTTTGTTAAATTTTCCTGAATTTTCTTTGCTATAAACCTCACGGAGCCCGAGACCTTTCCAACGAATGCAAAACCGTGGAAATCGGTTCGTGCGTTCTGGAGTTATAGCGTCAGGGAGGAAAACCCGACTTATTTTCATATAGTAGATAAGATGTTTGGCTCTACCATAATGAAGAATTAGATGACGAAAAACAATCCTACGCTAACCTTAAGAGTTTTCAATAAATCATGAAGATAGGGCTAGGTACCTTTCCCTGTCGTCTTCTTTTCTATTTTATTAAGTCATCACCTAACCTAAGCTCTAGTTCATATTGCATGCACCTAGTTTTTCAATAGCAAGCTGTAAAAGTCGATTTTATTGATTTTTTTAATTAGGCTTTATGAAAGCGCTTCTAAGTCCTGTACGTTCAGAACTTCAGACAATGTAAAAGTTGTTATAGATTTCCATTCAATAAAATTGTGAGCATGACCTATTGTTTTGCAATTTTTTGAAGTGTTCGTATTAAATATTGTAACGCAGCGAACGTGATCTGTACATAGTCATAATCATCAAAAGTCTTATCACTCATGCGTTGTCTAGCTCTAGAGGCAATAATGTAATCTAAAAGAAGAAAAATAAATAGTGATTAGCTAGGATTTGTAGATTTATGCAACAAAAAAGCTTGATCGTTTTAAAACTGGTAGAGTTTACTGCGTCGAAAATATCACTCTTCAATCGGCTTGCACTAAGGGGGCCACCCCTCGCTTCAAGGTCACTGGGGTGAGCACTGGCAGCCAACAATTAAATACACAAATTTAAACCTTAACACCGTTAACATAAGAACGAAAAACTAAGTTCTGACCCGACGATGAGTTTTTAATTCTGTTTTATTTGTGCACATACCTAGTCGCCTACATTTGATGTCGATGGTTGGTTGGTACCTTCAATGCACTTTACGTTTATGTATAACAAATTGTACTGTGAATCATCTTTCATTTATTTATTGTTTCGTTTTTATTAGTTGCAATCTATATTACATGGTTTTGACTAATGATAATCGTACCGTTATTAATTATACTGGAGTCGAATTGTTTACAAATCAAATTATTATCATTTGATTTTGAATTACAAATTAAGTGAAAGAATAATTACAAGTATACACCTACATAGTGTTTTTGTAACATTGTAATAAATATGTAAAATAGTTTAGATAACTCAACTCTACATAACAAGTACTGACAAGTAGCTCACTGAAGATAAGGGGTTATTTTTAAAACCGCCAAAAATATAATTAAACTTCTTTTTCTAAATTTCTTTCCAAGTAACGGATCCTAATAATCGAGTTTAAGAACGACGCAGTAAGTAAGTAGCCATGCATAAAACGGCAGTCCAAGTTAGTGCCGCCTTCGGTGGGTTATTCTGAAGTCATGAGGCAAATGTATGAACTCCACCGTTCGTTTCGCTTCACCGAATGACTTTTATGAACGTTTCCGCGAAACAGTGATCATCGGAATTGTTTTTACTGCGCGTCGATTTGTAAATATGACATCTGCGATAAGGCGCTAGTTAAGGATTTTCTCGTAGTATCGTGCTCTATGAAGCGTAATTGCGAATTGTTTTTATCTCCATTAAATAACGAAGTATTGATTTTCCTATTGCAACATTATAACAAATCGGTATCCCAGCTAATTTAAAAGATCTCTATGATGATGTCTGACATAAAAATAATTTGTCCAACATGATGCAGAACACAAGTTTAGTTCGGACTTGAAATATTAACGTGAGAGAAAAAATTGATTAAAATTAATTTGAATATAAATCACTCAGAAACAAACAGATCTTATTTTAACTTTTAACAAATTATAGAGGCTTTCTAACACTTTTATACTTATAGCATTTACTTACCAACACGCGTCTGTTAATTTGGCGTCTATGATTGGCACTTTGCCAATTCCATCAATATTAATAGTACCGCCTACAATAAATAAATAGAGACCTATGTGATAAATAATTTTATCATCATCATCAACAGCCCTTTACAGTCCACTGCTGGACTATGAGCCTCCTCCACTATAGTGGAGGAAATAATTTTATACTGTACTGTTAAAGATAATCCATATCCTTTAGAAAGTAACTACACGCCATTGTTTGTTTTTGTAAAACAAATAATCTGATGGATGATGAGGTAAGACTTAGCGAACTCTCAAAGGTCACAGATATGATCACAATAGAGCCTACCTATGTTGCAGTAAAGAAGACCCAATATGTTGATCAAATAGACGGGGGTAACGCACGCGAGCGCGACAAAAACCACAAAGAAAAAACACTATAAAAACAAGCGTTGATCGTGTCTAACTGATCCAGGGACGATGACCTCGCGAATTAGCGCGCCAAACAATTCTTTTCTGCTCTCTGGTCGCGGCCGAGCCTCGTTTAATCTGTGGTTGTCTGTGCCTTTTAATCTGAAGTGGAATTTCCCGCGTTTTTAGAACGGTGTGTGATACTTTTTCATCTATTGATTTTTTTTTCTTTTTATTTTGAATACGTAATGAAACCTGGCTGCATTGTTGTAACACAAACACAAGAAATGTTCACTCAGTTTTTTTACTTTGCTCGTAACAAATATTGCTCATCAGCGCTTCTTATACCTACCTAACAAACATATTATCTGAATATTTCACCGCAACTTTATCATTTACTCGTAGGTAGGAGGTAGGTACTAAACGAGATATTTGCATAACAAATACATGAAATTCCTACTACGGATGACATAATAACTTCCCTAAACATTCCCGATGAATACATTGTCCAGCACTAAATGGAAATGTCCTATTCCGTATTTGCTTTCGGTTAGTATAATTTATTCGCCGTACGATCGCACAAGCGGTCATTGACAGCGGTGACCCGACTCCGTCCCAAATATCACTTATAAATCAATTACGATGCTGTTATAGTCTGCGATTATATCAACAGAATCGGAGGTTTCGTTTTATTGTTTACTTACCGTTTTTTGTGTTTTAAAGTTTTCTAAGCTGTCAGATATCCATGTGAATATCTCTACCCAAAAAATTTATCAAGTCTCTATCATTGCTTTCGTGAATCTGGTAGCGCATTTTCTTACATAACTTTTCAATTCCTATCATTGGAGGTCCGAAAATATTTCTCATACAATTTGATACCATAATGATCATTCTTCATAAAAAATTTAAAACCTACATATTTAAAAACATAATCATTGATATTCATAATATCACTAATCATACACTTAGTTTTTACTAATATTTGTTTTCATATATTTTTCTATACTAATGATCGAAACTCATAATCATTCGAATAAATAACTATAATATTCATAAATGTGATGTATCCTAATATTTGTTTTCATAAATTTATTACTCATAAGTGTATTTATCCATATTATTGAAAATCATGATGTCTATATTCGTATTAAATCGTATTTTAACATTAAATTAATTTGAAATGGTCCAAAACAGGCAATATTTTGTGCCACAAAACTAACGTGACAGAAACGAATCGCTGCAAAACCGACTCCACGTAGTCTTGTCTGCCCTACCCCTAGAGTGTAATTTAAAAGCCGGAGGCGCGGAGGGAGGGCAGCCCTCGCCCGCTGTAACGAGGCTCAGGCGCCCGGGTGAGCTGGAGCGGCTGAGGCTGGTCGCCGAGGCGCCGAAGGCGCCGATGGCGATCCAAAAAGCCGAAGCTGCGGAAGCAAGCGTGGGTGCCTGAGCCTCGTTACGCAAGGGCGGAAGGGCTGCACATCCCGCAGCGCCGGAGACGAGGAGATACCAATGCATGCTGCATGCTTGCTTTCATGCTGCATGCTCTGCATGCTTATCTACTCTATTAATTTTTTTAAAGATACGAGTATGTCTGTTATAAAGTAAATTATTCTGAACAATAACATTATGAGTTGAAGTATGTTCTTAGTAACAACATTATTAATTAAAACAATATGATCAATGAATGTTATGAAGAAAAAAGATCTGAAAATAAAAATTATGTATTTTAAATGGTTCTTGGCAGTAAGAGTATTGATAAAAAAATTATGATTACTAACTGTTATGAGCTCCGTTGGTAGTAATAAAAATGTATGAATAAAAAAAGTATGAAAAATAAAATTATGAAGAGAGATTATTATGAACACAAATCGGTAGTAAGACAAAGAATATGATTTAGAATTTTATGTGAGCCAATATAGAACCCGTGAATCTATACTAATAACTTATAAATGCGAAAGTAACTCTTGTCTGTCTATCTTGCTTTCACGCCTAAACCAGTGAACCGACTTTGATGAAATTTGGCATAGAGATAGTTTGAGTCCCGGGAAAGGACATAGGATAGCTGTTTATATCTCGGTTTTTGAAACAGGGACGCGCGCGATAAAGTTTTAATTCCACGCGGGCGAAGCCGCGAGCGGATAGCTAGTACCTACCTACATAAACGGATCTTCTTCTTCTTTTTCCAGACTCTCTACGGAATGAATGCAACCTTTTCCTAACTGCTTTCAACATTCTGCTAATAGAAAAGGAAGGATTTTACCTTACACGTGTGTGTTATTAGATTTGACTCCCAATAAGTAAAAGTAAGTTACTTTTTCCAGGTACAGAATGATAGGTACGCACGAAATTCCTATCCCCAAATTATCATCATGCTAACTATATGGGACAAATTCTGAGAACAAATTAATGGAAAATCTCGCGAACTTTCATGCGTTCAGTCCCATCAGGGACGAAAAATACTAAAATTCTTGTGACAGTCTCTGTTTTGTTTCTAATTAAATACTGATGATTTGTAGCAGACAGTCAGGCAACTGTTCAACTTACAGGTAAATAAGTTTTCTACTTATTGTTAATAATACTTTCAAGTCATTTTAAATATGTATTTAATTACTTCTAAGATTTCTTCCGGAAACATTTGACAGCTCTCTATTACATACTTGATTGCCATTAAACAAAAGAAGGTGATCTTCTCTATTATTCCTTTCTGTTTTCTTTGTTTATCCTACAAAATGTATTTGTTCCTAATTTGTCACAGTGATGACCCCATTAGAATCCTCAAAAGCGTCGCCTTCCATAGCCGGTGTAGTTTGTGGGCTAATAGCGCGGTCTCGGTCGAGAGCCCGTGGGAATACCCGCCGGAGTGGGACGGCCGTTAGAAAAAACCAATTACCACCACAAAAGTCAACCTCATTGGACGACCGGCCTGTTTTATTCATAACACGCAAGATCAATATGTTTACCAGCAAAAACTAAGTAGAAGTGTTTCTGTAATTACAATTAGACAGTGAAAATTGATATTGCCGACTAAAAATGCATTTAACTAACACTGCAAAAATATCAAGCGTTTTCTGCAATTATTTTTTATATCTGCAAGTGTTTGTAAGATGTTGTCTTTACCAGCGTACACGCACTTGTTTAATGTTAATTGTACGTTTTGTATCTGATTATTAATTATGATTATTAACGCACCCTTTTCAGTGTTTTTGACGCCTAAGTGAAAATAAAAATGCGAGTTAACATGTCACTACATTTTATTTCAAGCAACTTTACAACTGTAGTTGAACTTTGAAGCTTAATCTTTGATTACATTGTGATTTTTTCTTTATAAATAGGCACAGTTATAGTACTCTTGGTCAACATAATTATTACCTACATAACACGTTGTATTCTGATTCGGTTCGGTCTTATTTTCATAAGAGGCGAAAACTAATTAGTACGAGTTAGTCACGGCTCGTGTTGTTAAAGTTAACTAAAGGGGACACGTTTCAATTAACACTTAGCTGTTCACGGCCTAATGAGCCCGCGATATCGATCTTTAACCTTCCGTGTGCCTCGGGCCTTATCGACCTTACACATTTCAACGGAACGCTTATGAATAAACAGACACATGTCTATGTTTCGCGCCTTTTATTCCCGCGCTCTCCTGTTTTCCCTGCAACTTAATTTCAATACATATTGGATTTACTTTAAAAAAATAATCACTGTAAAAACTTTTCTGAATATTTTAAAGTTAAATGTCAATAACTCTAGCAATTTGTAAACAATAAAACCCAAAACATAAATGGTTCCGGAACTGAACACAGAGATTGATTGACGTAGGTATTGAAGCCTTTCAGTGTTTACGTTACTAATACACGAATAAATCTGTGGCGCCGTTCTAAATTCAAATCAAATTATTCCGTATAAATTTAAAATTCAAATGGTGGCGACACTTTTTGAACGCTAGTTAAAGCGTGAGTTACTTTTTCATTAGATGAAATTAATGAATATACACAATACGAGGATAGTTGAAGAAAAGTTAATGTTAAAATTTTTAAAATAATAAAAGAAACAATGCCAATGGCGCACACTTATTCCGTTTTGTATTTGTTGAAGAAATAACCACGACATCGATTACACTAATGTTTAGAATCGGTCACGGGTATGATCATCTTCGGTGGTCCGTGCATTATGCTACTAGTGACCGTTACGAATCCGCATTTGAAAAATTACGCCTTGGCTCTCCGAGAGGCTAGGTTATTCTCTAAAATGCCGGTTGCGAGATGGCTACCGTGGTAGGGACCCATTACGCCTCCGTTCGTTCCTCCATTCAATCACTCGGTTACAGTAATTTAACTACAGAATCCAGCGCATTCCAATTTCAAATTTCTTTGTTCATCGTTACGATTATTATCATTCTGTTTTGTGCCTATGATTGCTTTGAAATTCGAATCTACTAAAAGATTTTTTGTCGGTGCTTTTTTTTTCTCAATTTCATTGACTTTCTCAAACACTGTCTTTCTATTATTGGTATAACTGGTATAACTTTACTAAGGTAGTTATGTTATGGAATATTGATATCTTATCTTGTTATTTGGGGACGTATCAAAGTAATCATCTTCATTTGGTGTTACTTAACCTAATAAATTATTCAAATCCATCTCAAAATAAAATACTTACTATCTGCGTAACACGCAACGGATGAAACATTTGAGCGGACAATCAAAAGTTGTTCAGCCCTGAAGTTTCGCCGTCCGTAACGGCTCTGACAACAGGTAGGAACCGAACTTGGTCTCCACTGAAAGGTAATTTGCCAAGTTATTCTAAATGTTGGGAATTCCATAACTTTTTTCCTTCCAAATAATTCTACAGCCTCTACAGTTTCCTTCCGCTTTTGCGCATCTTCGTTCTTTCTTTTCGACGATTTGGTTAAAGTTTTTTATTGCACGAATATTTGTGGTGGTTTTGGTTTCTTAAATGAGCCTACAAGTGATTTTATAATTTAAACCAAGGAGGTTTGAATGATGAATCTATCCTTGTACATTCATACTTGAGTGTAGTTTCAGAATACAAAGTAAGCTAGCAGGCTCTAATTAAATAGCGATTAGGTCTTCTTGCACGTCTCCGTCCGATAAGCTTTTCGTGTTTGCCCAATTAATGTACTATTTAGTACTAAACCCAGTGTCTGCAGTGTATCACGTGTATCAGTAAACGGAACCCGCTCCAATTACCGGCGGCTATCGGACGATCGCCCGTTGAGAATGCGGCCCTAACTTAATTGCACCCTTGGTTTTGCTTTCTGTACCTTAATTGCACCCTTCTTCCTACGTCCAATCGCGTAATTGGTTTGAAAACTGAAATTTATACCATTGAAATGTTAAACATGATGTTCTGAAGAGATTGGTTAGTGAGAAATGCCGATGATCGAATCTCGTTAAAAGATTTCTGTATTTTGACAAAATACCACTTAGTGTAAATCGCACGCGTCCAAACTTGCCGTTTATTATTTATTGCCAGCCGGAGGCTATTCAATAAGACAAACATCAGGAAGCAAATTCCAGTCTTAAGCGAGAAACAAAATACTTTTAGTGATATAAATATTTGAAATGTTAATTAGTTACACCTAATCGAGAATAGACAAAATGGTAGACATCCCGATATAATTTACTACTCTGTAGTGTTATTCATAGTGAAAGTTATACATATACAAATACAGATTCGAATAATCATTATTGACCTGACAGTACAAAGCTTTACAATGACTTTTAAAGGAAACCAAACATTTTCTTCTTCATCTCTCGCAAGCACTACTGTCAGCGTTTTTAGTGTGACGCTTTTGGTGGCGAATAGCTATTGAACAGTCGCTATCGCCTTGCAGGGCCACGCAATGGTTTTTGCGGCGCGGTGTGCGGCGGGCCTAATTGCACACTCGGTGTCTAATTGAACGGTTGCCCGCAACCAGTCTTTGCCTTGTTTGTTAAACGATTACGCGCCTTTTTTATTATGGGCACTGATTTTTTCGCTAATACATTAATCGGCATCAAAAATATTGTTTGTAACATTTGTTAGAATATTATTGGTATCGCTGAAAAGTCCTTTTTACAGAACACATGCAAAAGACGTGTCAATGACAAACTTAAAAATTTACTTTAAAGCTTCCCAATAAAACAAAGCCGACGTTTTTATCAAACGTATGTTAGATACCTACAAATCAATCTCATTTACAAAGTTACTCTTTTATTTTCAGCTCGCTCACTCATATTACGGAGTCAACAAATAAAAACAAATATCTACCATCGAGTTACGACGGAACAACATTTTCGCGTGTTTATGAGCTGAGGGCAATAAAACTTCCATTATTTGTCTTAACATCTTGGCACGAGTCGAGGGCTCTAAGTCCTAACCAACCCGACCGCGAACCGAAAAACAATTCGCGATTCACTCGTTTGCGACGTAACTCATTTTTGCAACGATTTATACCTTAACAAACAATGTTACATTACACAGGCCTGAAAAAGGGTTAAGTTTAGAATTTAAAGCAAACATTTTATGTTTCGTTCTCTTTATTGAATTATTCTCGGTTGAGATTCTTTTTATAAATGATTTGAGCTATTTAAATAGAACTAACCCTAAAAGTCGCATTTTAGATAAGAAAAAAACAAGATCGAAATACAGTGTCACTAAACAGACAGTAGGTAAGGTAATTAAAAAACTCCAACAAAAGTCTCAATTAACCGTTAGAAATAACTACTAATAACTCGCTAAAATACACGACACAACAAGACAAAAAAGCCTTGCTAACAAAACAACTCTCCGTGTAACACGTCAACAATAACATCTCAAAGCCCTCGGCTCATCTTGACAATCAGATTTCCGTTAGCACCACGCGATTAGCACATATCGTCCAGCAACCGGCACAATGCCGGCAGATAAACGACTCGAGAAGCGGTCTCAGAATAACCCCCTCGCAGCTGCCGCTCAAGGCAAACCGCCCGCTTCTTTTAGGCCATGTTTTGCAACGTAAATCGAGATTTTTTTTCATCCTTTTCTAAAGTATCTAGAGCTTACAATGGCGCGCACAAGTTTCGAGTCTATTTATGGAGTGGCGATGATCGATCCCACGTTAACCGGTAATTTTAATGGATCGAAAATAAGTTTTATATTCAGCTGTAATCGGTAAATTGATTTATTCTTTATTAACACATCCTTGCAAAACACTTTATTAAATTTTAATTTACTTCGTAAGTACTGTCTGAGGCCATGTAGAACTTGTTAAAATTTAAAATAGGTAATCATGCGGTTTTGTGTTAAAAAATGGTGTCTAATTAAATTCATATCAAATCGAATCATAAACCAATCCTAATTAAAACACTTGGGTAATAATAACAGTTCTGCTATTTTTAAACGATCATATCGTTGCTATTAATGTCGCTTGTCCTACTTCTTATTGAACACGCCGAATGCCCCCGTCAGGTGATTTATAACTCTACGTGATAGGTGGCATGCCTGCCTTGCTAGTATAAACCAGTAATTACCAGTGCATTTACAATTTGTACTTAAAAATCGTGATTTTAGAGCTAAAGAAAAAAAATTGCAGCAATTTTTTACTAAAAATGCAAGAAGAATATCTAACAGAATAACAAAGTATTTTAAAGTTTAAACTAACGACTAAACCTAACATCTGTCTAAGTATTTGCAATGAAGATTTATCAGTAGATATCTCATTTTTTACCTAGGTAGTCTCGTCAAATAGTACCGATGCCTCTTTCATTGCCATTACTGAATGCACCTGCTTTTTGTTGCCGTTTCATTCCCACGCGATGTTTAAATAAATCAGCCATCTCTTTCGTCCATCGCACATTTCGTTTTACATCCACATGCCTTAATGGCGTGATTGCGATCTGGATGAATGGACACGGCCGGTGCAATAAGTTATTAATATTAAAGTAGATGGTATTTTATTTATTGTGATGATGATGACTCAGTGACATTTGAAACCCTTTTAAGATTGTATCGTAATCTTGATGCACACTATCTGAGCGGACGGGATGTTGTCTAAGTACACGTTGATACTGAAAATATGAATGGAAGTGCATTAAATAAAGATACTAGTTAGAACTTAATGGTCAGAAAACGCAGATAACGCGACGTCCAAGAAATCCCAAGTCTCATATTTTCCAAAATTTTACAGAGAACACCTTTGGGCTCCAATACAAGAAACTTGAGCCAAAACTTCACTGGAAAGAGTTTTCTTCAAGTTATTTCTTCTCTTATGATTATCATAATCAGCTGAATCTTGCGCGAAACTTCTCGTCTTAAACACAAAAAGTTACTACGAAAGTTGGTACACAGACTGACCTGCAGATTTAATGGGCAGCTAAGCACCAGCTGAGCGGGCGCAAGCTGGTCCCGCTTTTCACTTAACTTTGCGAGCTGCACTTACTTACTGAGCTACTCTTAGGCTGGGTTGCACCATCTTACTTTAACAAATGTCAAAAATCTGTCAAACTCTATACAAAACACACCGGTTAATGTTATAGTTACTGTTAAAGTAAATGGTGCAACAGCCTTAATCTGAGCTACAGTTTTCAAGTCCGCCTCACTTTGCATCGGCTACCGCATCCATATCGTAAGCGGATCAACTAAATCCGTAAATTATCTAGGCAATAAAGTGATAATATTGACCTCTGCAATTAGCTTTCACAGCTGCATTACTGAGATTATAAAGGATTATGCGAATAATATCTAGTGTAATAGGTCTAGTTACTTGACGACGGCTTATGTCGGTTAACGTTAACGAACAGAAATCTTACCAAAGAAGAGCTAATCGGTTGCATCAAGAGAAAACTTTTAGTTGTCCTCAGAAATGGAAATTAAACGTGTTTAATTTTGTAAAGATGGAATTCATCAGTGTCTTCTATTCCATGATCTCAAGTTTAAAATTTAAAACTAGGTTCCTAAAAACTGAAACAATAAAACTTTTCTTTAAAACCTTTTTATCAGTAACTTGTAAAATAACGCAAATCTTGCATTATAAGGCCGAGTTGCACCTCCTAACTTTGACCGTAACTATGACGATAACCGATGTTTTATGTATGGAGTTGACAGATTTTTGACGTTTGTTAAAGTTAAAGTAAGATGGTGCAACCCAGCCTAAGAGTGTCAACCGTTTCAATTAACATAATTGACGATGATAATGCAAAACCCAGTTGGTTACTGTTAATAGAATTCGTTAAAAAGATGCAAGTCATTTTCAACATAAACTACGATACATGTTTCCGTCAATCGCCAATGCAATGTGTCTCCTAAGACTAAGCTTGTACAACCTTATTAATACACCCTAGTTGAACACTGTTTTAAAGTGACGTTTAGTATGGAAATGTCACTTTAAAACAGTGTTCAACAAGGTGTAACTTTTTATTAATAAGGGGTTAGTGTCTAGATTGTACAATGTCTTATTGCTTAACAATTTTAGCGTCTCTTATAGCTTCTAGCCTAGAGAGAGTCGGCTACCAATCGTCAACTCGATTTGTTTGCTTTGTCCGACTGTACTTTTTGCTGTGCATTCTCGCCTTGGCCGGCGCAGCAATTAGTGTTGTCCTTATCCTTTAACGGCCCGCTGTTCCGCCAGTTTATTGTTCCACGAGGAATGTCCCGGCGATTTCTATTCATTACTGCAAGTGGGGAATTTGTTTTCGATAAACGAGCTGGCAAATCCCAAAAGGTATTAGAAGAGTTTGTAGAGATGCCGATTGTTTATGTTCTACTTTAAAATGATAAGCATGACTAACAGAAATAATTTGTGGAATTTGTTTGTTTATTGCTCATTAATGATTAATTTGTATTTTAACTTCAAGATAAAGATAATAAGTTATACTTACTTAACTACCAGTAAGTTGCCAATAAGTGGCTGGCTACCTACCTAATGTTACACCATACAAAAACACAAGTCCATTCGATGTTGTACTGATTTAATAAAATTTTATTCAACGTATACAGTCTCAAAATTATAATCATTGTCTTTTCTCAGAAATTACTCAAACAATTCTGCGAAGTGTGCAATCATATTATATCTAATATCAATGTAATTATTTAATACCGGCTTACTGCAATCGCGAATAAAACAAGCACTTAATCGCTGCTAGAACCTGCTTCATTATAAAGTGATAATATCAAAAGTATCAAAACTTTGCCGCCGCAGTATATCAAAAGCTGTTCACACTCCGCAATGAGTGGCAATGATTTCGTGATCGAAGGCGGGTCCAAGCTAGTGCCGCCTCTCGCGGCGCGCGTAACGGTGACGGCGCACTAGCGCTGCGGAATTTGCTCGAACTAACAAAATTATTTTAGAATGAAGTTTTGAATTTGAGTGTTTTAAAAAAATGAAAAATATAAAGTTAATTTGTTTGTTACTAAATTTTTACCTACAGCTAGGTCTTCTCAGCCTTCATATTTCTTGTCTGTCTGTCTGTCTGTCTTGCCTGAATGATTTATGAATGAAATAAGCTTTATAAAAGTTAGCGTTCAAATAATATTTTATACAAAACAGAAAAGTAAGCACTTGCTCGTATAAACATCATAATAAAAAACAAAACCGCAAAAAACCAACCATTAATTAACTAGGCCAACAACAAATTACAAGAATAGTTTATTTCAACGAAAACCCATTTAGTTTTCACAACGGAAGCGGTCGCGACCGCAACTTTATCATTCGGACGTCACGTGGTACAAACACGAAGCTGTGATATTTTGCAACGAGTGGAAAAACGATAACGTTATCAAATAAATGCTCGTTTACGCGAAATGAGTGAACAACCTTGACCGCTGGGATTCTGATACGATTGATTGACCAGGAAACTCTCGCTTAAAACTATGTACTATGTATGTTAATTGGGCCACTTTTTTTAAGCAATTTTAAGCGCCCTAGAGTTAGTTTATGTTTTACAGTTTAAATGACAAAACTTGGTATTCATATAATAATTTATAAGTAATACTCTAGCTAGAGTCCAATCTACATCATCTACAATATTTTTGATTTGACTACCCAATCCTTAATTGCATTCTTATACCATATACCAAGAGTAGGCTGGAAAGACTTGTTTGCAACCGGACCTTATTACCTAAATTACATGGTTATTGTTAATAATTAAATAACTACGGTTTACCTGAAAAAACGTCATTGCACAACGGGAAGCGGTTGCAACCGCATTGTTTCTGTAGGAGCGATTGTGCACTTTCCGTCCGCTGGCTACAATTATTACAAAAATAACGATAACTCAAGGTAATATTGAAATACATAACTTCCTTCTATAATGCATTTTAATTGAAATTATACGTAGTTGCTAAAAAACGTCCGCGACAAAACATTTACCTAGTGGACCTGGATTATTAAAACTATAAAAAGGTTACTTACCTACCTTAGAGTAGCCGCGTGGTTTAGAAAGGAACATTAGGCATCCATCTACATTACACGAAACTGACACTTACTACAAACACTGGAACGGCACGGTCTTATCCCTAGTAAACAATATCTTGGGGATATGACTGATGATGGGGTTTTCTAAATCTAAAGGCAGTTGAAAAGGTGAAGTCTGGGAACGTAAATTACGTATTATGCTCTAAGTCCAGCGGTTGCTTACCGGTCTATCGTATATCGAATCAGTCGGCCCGTTACCGTTGGGCTATTTTAGCTTTAACTTGCATAGTATCTAGCTCTCTGTAACGTGTTTTCTTTGTTGTTGCAGGCTACTACCAGCCAGCGGGCCCGCTCATCAAGGAGAGCGGCGCGGACGCCGAGCGCGCGCTGGCCCGCTACCACCCGCCGCCGCACTACCACGCGCCGCACCCTTCCGTGAGTACCACCATCGTTATTCGGGACTATTCTCATCTCTGTTTCCCACCGCTGCAACTCTTAGTAGCCAGGATCTATAGCTCGACCGCCAATCGCATCATCAGTTCAAATCAGATCAGTGACAACATCGAGATCTCTAATTTACCACAGCCAAAAAGATTTGTACTACAACTACACTCCCCACGCTGGCTAGACGAGTTTAGGAGGCAGGATGTCGTAAGATTATTGCCAGCTAATTAAGGCAGCTTAACGCCATCGTACTTCAGTCAACTGAGATTTAAGATATTGTTTATGAGCTGTCAAAACGCAAATCTTGTAGATTGTAGAATTTGTGAATATTTTACAGGCGGACAAGTTGTACAGATCAATCCCAAAATATTTTCGATTACAAGATTTGTTCGAATGATATCCGCAGTGACGACCATGCATTTAAGAACTGAAAGGTCTTTATGAACAAATTAAGTAGGTACTATTGAATTGGCCAAAGCATAACGTTAAATACTTATAGGATTAGTATAGGTAGGTTGGTCAGAGGTTGCGAAAGTCGGGAGCTACCAAATACAGAAAATGGTAAAGGTGAACCTAGACCTAGACAGAATTTACCTTCTATATTGGTATTGTTTAAACCTCGTTCAGAGAGTTTGATTGTCTGGTAACCGTATATCACACGAAATGGTTGTTCGCAGGTGCTCCAGCAATACGGCGCCCCGTACTACCCGGCGGCAGAACTATGCTACGGCCGGTACTACAGGCCTTCGGGACCATACCACATGCCGCCTCCACAGCCCGATGCTCCAGTAAGTCCCACTTCTTTCGTACTTCATAATCATCATCATCTCAGCCATAGGACGTCCACTGTAGGCCTCCCCCAATGATTATCACAATGGCCACGGCCACCGTGGCGGCCTGCTTCCTGCTATCTTTATGAGGTCGTCAGTCCACCTACGCTGCGCGCGTTTCGTAGGTACTTACATTACTTTAAGTGAATACTTAAAAATTATATAAGTACTCACTTGATGTTGGTATCAGTTCGCTGACATAAGATCTAAAGAATATGATTGAGCTCTACCGATAGCGAAACGTTAGTAATTTTTCATTTATGACCGCGGCTATAATATTTATCAAATCTTAAAACCCTGTAGATTATTTTTAAAGTTGCAAGTAAAAATTCTTCCCGCCAATATTTTATCGCTTTTTAAAATATAAATGCTCCATATCATACCTGAATCTTGGCTTCCCGTTAACTAATCGCATATAATTTGTCAACCAAGAAATGAGTAATCGCTAACTGTTTACCGATGTTAGGGTAGACTCGATTGAATAATCGCCCCAGGCGCAAATCTGAAGGGGCGGGATGTCTGCCGATTCCCCTGAGTGTGCAATTTTCAGGGGGTCTATCCTTTTAATTTTGTCGACAAATTGGTGGAAATCGACACTAAAATCAGTTAGCAGATTGCAGTGGTTTGAGATGAATTAGGCACACACGCAATTTGGAAAGTGCTTGCCGATTTGTTTATTAGCCAAGCAAAATTTTCGTTAATCGTATTGGAAACTTAAGCCATAGATTTCCTTAGATGATTTTCCCGTACCTAATACGCCTCTCACTTTGCTCTAACTAACGGACTGTCTCTGTCTGTGGTTTATGTTCCACTCGAACATTTTGTTAAACTCATACCTACTTTATGTGTTGTTATTAATTAACTAATTGTTCTTGTTTTTTACAGATGGTAGGGGTAGGCAGCGAACCTTATCCCCCGCCACAATACTATGGTACTCCCCCATGTTACCAACACTCGCCGCAAAGGATACCATACGTAGGTCAGTATTCACATCATTAAAGTATTTACAAATAAAGTGATTTGATTTGATTTGATTATTCTTTTACCTAGTAAAGTATTTGTTTTATTTCCATAACCAATATTTTTCTGAGCTAATTTTCTTTCGAGCTGATTGATCCAATAAATAATTCTTTTACCAAACAAAAGGCAACTACAAATCACATTCATCGAGGAACAAATAAACAATTTTCACGTTAGTTTACTTTATTACGATCACAGAGCAACGTTAATTATATCTGGTAATATTTATTACTCGTTAATAGAAATATAACATCAATTAAGTGCGGATATTTATCCTGGCAATAGCAATTATTCCCGAACATATGGACAATTCACAATGGAGCTACTTAAATAGCTCCCTCCCACGGTCCATCGGTGCGCAGGCGATCTATTTGCGCTGGCTAATGACGACCTATTTTGGCCTAGCAGACACAACACAAAAGGCGAATCTACTATTAATATCTGACTGACACATTCTTCCTTCCGCAACAATAGTCTCGGAGCCGGCACCATATATGGCTTGTAGCTTAATCATGAAGATTTGTATCGTTATCATATCGATCTAACGCAGTCCATAAATTGTATCACACATCCGACTAGATTCGACATCGTACTTACCTAATTGTTATATCCATTTACGAAATTGTAGAGCTCCTGACTACGATTGATCAACCGTTTAATCGTTAAATAACATACGGTAGACTGGTAAAGACTGAGATAGCTCGATATTCCAATAGGTCAAGGATGGCTTTCACGGTCGGTTGAATCTGAACAATATCCTGCAATTATCCTGTAGGCAAGGATGCACTGCGCAATATTTCGCAATACATGTATCACCCTCGGCATAAATGATTCACTCGCTGTGCACCTATCTATGCTCCATTAAAGTAATTATAGTTACTCGTTCTGTCGACGCGACAACGTGTGGATGCATTTAGCCGCGTGTTACTGCTGATCTATTGGCAATCTTCAGACTGTGCTTATTTATAAAGCAATAATTATATCGCCGGATAAAGTGTATAATTAAACTACTGATTAGATAACGTTCGGTTGAATAACGAAATAATATACGCAATTAAAATCATGCTTATTGTCACGCAAACCTTTCATTCAATCGATGTTTCAAAGGTCACGGTGAAAATTGTTTGTTGGCTGAATAAAGCCTGAAAAAATTCCGTACGCTAGCGCTATCTATCCAATTCCTAATCAACTCGACCTACATGTGAATTAGTAGGGTTGCTGGAAATTTATTGTCGCAGGTCAGAAAGCTAATGAATAATGTAGACTCGAGGCTTTCTAGCATTTATCACTGTGTTTAACTGATTTTGTTATGCAATTATGTTGTTCCGTGCGACTGCATTTTAATTTATTATTATTGGTGTAAGTAGTCTTTTAGTTTGTTTTTCGAATGTATACTTAAAAAAAAACCTCGATTTGTTTCAGAATATCGCGGATGCCCGTGCCCACTAAACGCGTGTCCAAAAAACGTCCTTATTGGGCCCGCTACTGGTAAAGCCCCAGCTGGTGGCGGCCCGGACGTCCCTTCGGCCCTCGCGCCGCCCGGGGGCGCCTTCCGAGCGAAGGTGCGGGCGTGCGCCCTCGACGCTGTCGCTGACACACACGGCAGCGGGAAGGTAACACATCTAAAGCCTGGTCCGTGAGCACGTAGAATCCCGTCCAATGACCCCAAGCTGCCCATCCTTGTCACTCGCACGTAATTATGTTGCTGTCGCGCTCGCACACTTACTGCGGGCGCGCGTCGCACAGTCGCGACAGCAATATAATTACGCGCGAGCGATAAGGATGGGTAGCTTGGGGTCATTGGACGGGATTCTACGTGCTCATGGACCAGGCTTTACCTACACAATTTAATTATTATGACTGTCCAAACTTGTACTTATTTGCCTTGATTTCTGTGCTTGCGTAAATAATACTCTAATCTATTTCCATTTATTCCACTAGTAAGAGTAACTGATTCCTTAATCAGTTACTCTTACTAGTAGTCTCCCTTGAGAGGATCAGAGGATCTACAGAGTACTGGACTAACCCAGTCGTTTCTTCCAGGACCCTCCGCTGGAATCAGAACCACCGGCCGCAGCTGACGCTCCACACCCCTGTCCGCTACCAGCTATCGGAGGCGCATCACCCAAGCGCGAACTGTACGACGTCCGCGACAACCTCCGGCTGGTGGGGGACATCCCGGGCCCCGCTGAGCCAATTGGCCCGCCCTCCCCTGCGAGGGGCTCAGCGGGGGCCTGCGCTCCCCAGCCGCCCCCCGCGGCACCCAGGCGGGCCCGCCTAGGCAAGGACATGGCGCGGAAATCTCTTGCCGGCGACGACACCGGACTACTCCTCTCCGCACCCCAAGCTCCCCTGCTGGTCCACAGCAGCGACGCCGATGATGACGTCATGGCGATCTCACCCCCAGTCTGCGCTCCCATTGATCTCTCCTCCTCCGATGAACGATCCACCCCTCTAGTTGACGTCAAAAAAGAAAACGAGGGCCCCACTAACGCGCTATTGCGTAAAACCGACGCTCTCGCTCTCAGAGAACACAACTGCACAGCAGTCTCTGAACAAAACATGGACGTCACGGATTCCGCGAAAGCAGTCAAAAGGCGATATTCCAGGCCGAAGCTGGAAATAGACATGAAGGATACGCAACTGGAGGATGGTTGCAAAACGAATTGCATCGGGGAACACGTGAAATTGCAAAAGCGCCGAAAAGTATCAGGGGAACAGACTGACGTTCGATTGGAAACTATAACGAAGGAGCCTAAGAAGAAAACGTCGCCGGCTAAAAGAGTGCCTAAAACACCGTCGACAGAAAAGAAACCGCTCAAAAGAAAACTGGAGAGCGTGGCGGCCGGATCACGGGCAAAGAAGGCACTCGTTGAGACAGCCAACGAAGACCCGCGCCTGAAGAACGTAGCCGCTGTCCCCGAAGACCTTGCGGTGCCTAAGCCGAAAACTAAGAGTGCATTGCTGCTGGATAACCTCATCAGAAAGAACAGCATCGACAGGCCTGACGCGAAGGGCTTGTCCGAAAGAAATCTGAATCCAGCGGAGCTGTTCCTCTCGCCCGACGAGAACGTCGCTCAGAGTTGCGCGAAGAAAACCAACATCAACAACAACGTCGTGGACAGCGCCAACGCGCCCGTCAACGGCGTGCGGCCCAACACCATCGCCGCCGTCAGCCAGCTCATAGGGAAGAAGCTCGCGTACAAAAACCCCTGCAAAGTCGAGAAGATCGACTCGAATATAACGCACAACCTCAAATCAGTATTAAAAAGGCCCACCGTGAAGTCGTCGGACGACGACTGCAAACCCTCAGAGAGGCGGTCGTCCGAGGACTGCGTAGTGGTTCCGGAGAAGAGCGAGGAGGCGGTTAAGGATGTAGAAGTGCCGAAGGAGGATAAAGTCGAAGCGGAGAAGCCAAAAGCGAAGGCGGTTTTGAAGACGGACGCCGAAGAATCTCAGAAGCGGAGCGAGGTGGAGGAGGAAACGGAAAAAGATAAGGGGAAGGGGAAAAGAAAGGGGAAGGGGGAGTTAAAAGATAAGGTGGTGAAGCTGCTAGTGTCGAAAAAGCCAGGGCTGAAGGCTGATGAAGCTGCGTTGGTGGTGGAAGACGCTTGTACGACGAGCGGCTCAGTGCGGCGCACGCGGCGCCGGCGCAGCGGGCTGGTGGTGCGGCGCCAGCGCCGGCCGCCCGCGCCGCCGCCGCCGCCCGCCAGCGAGCCGCGTGCACCGCCGCGCTGGAGCAACGGCTGGAGTTTCGACGGCGAACACTACTTGTCCAAAGTCTACCTCAATGTGAGTATCGTATAACATACACTTAAATACTTAAGAAATTTTGACATTATCGCTAAACTGCTCCAATGCTTCCGTCTCTCTCGATTTGAGACAGTAATGAAACCATGGAGATATAGAAAGATGCCAACTAATGCGCTGAGTTAGAAACTCAGTGTCGCATTAGAAATTCACACACACACTGCGGCATCAGTACTCAACGTTCGAATAATCTTTAGTACTACGCAAGCAATATAAACTGTTTACATTATGACGTCGCTGCTGTCATCATTGCTGTCACGGGCAATGTGTTCTGTTTTTGGGCATATTGCTGCGACACCGGCCCTGTCCCCTTGTCAGCTCACTATCTCGATACAAATAAATCAGATGCCCTTGATTGTGTATGTTAAATGTTTTATGTCCTAAACGACAGCACACAGACTATCTATACAGTCAACTCTGATTTTGAATAGGACACTCATTACCGTACCCATACTGATACTAAAGTTGCCAACTGGATTACTTATTATTGTCGGTTTCCAGAACGACTCGCGCCTGGACCGCACTGCGCGCTGCTGGGCGCGCATGACGCACGCAAGCGGCGACAGCGTGGCGCGCGGCGACTGCGTGCTGCTGCGCGCCTCGCTCGCGCGCGCCCAGCCCTTCGTGGCGCGCGTCGCGAGTCTGTGGCAGAACCCGGACGACGGTGAGGCATTATACACAGTCGTTCACAGTGATGCGACAGCGTGGCGCGCGGCGACTGCGTGCTGCTGCGCGCCTCGCTCGCGCGCGCGCAGCCCTTCGTGGCGCGCGTCGCGAGTCTGTGGCAGAACCCGGACGACGGTGAGGCATTATACACAGTCGTTCACAGTGATGCGACAGCGTGGCGCGCGGCGACTGCGTGCTGCTGCGCGCCTCGCTCGCGCGCGCGCAGCCCTTCGTGGCGCGCGTCGCGAGTCTGTGGCAGAACCCGGACGACGGTGAGGCATTATACACAGTCGTTCACAGTGATGCGACAGCGTGGCGCGCGGCGACTGCGTGCTGCTGCGCGCCTCGCTCGCGCGCGCGCAGCCCTTCGTGGCGCGCGTCGCGAGTGTTGGGTCTAATTCTCGTCACTACACTGCACAACTTAAAATAATTACGTTTTTTGTCGGTAAAAACGTCCTGGTGACGTCACTTAAGCATTTTTCTTATACTGCGTGCGGTCGTTGCGCGTGCGCACAAAGGAATGAGACCGCTCGGACACCGAGCCCACAGCGTGGTAGGGGTGGGGTTGCCCGCTCTTTTGTTTTTTAATACTACTACGCTGAATATTGTGTGCGGATTGGGTTGTCGTACAGGGGTACTACATGGTAAAATAAATCTCGGAGGCGAAAGCAGGATAATTTGAATCATATACAGTAATACAGTCGTGGTCAACTAATTAGGGACGTTATATGACTAAAACACAAGACCGTCTCTCCAGTCCGAAAAAAAAATATTCACGAGGCTTTTAGCTTGTGCCTATTAATAACAAGTAATTTGGCTAGTATTCTAAATATTTAAAGGCCAGAAAAGAAACTAGCTAGTTGCGATCAATATTTTTAAAATAAATAAATCATTGCCACCTACACATTTATTGACCTAGGGATGGACAACTAATTAGGAACACGTAACACTTTCACTGTAAATGTAAATAAATTGGAAATTATTTAAGTGTTGTTGTTGTGTTGTTCATTAATAAATATAGAATACAAAACAAAATCATCAAACGTATTTTTATAACCAATATGGTTGGTTTTGTTGGTTATAACCATTTGACATCGGCGCGGCATGGATGCAATCAAATCTTTACAGGTTTCTAAAGAAATGTTATTCCAAACACCATGAAATGCCACGAAAAGCTGATTTTTAGTGCCAGTACGTTGAGCTGCAACTTTTTCCTTCGTTTCATACCATAAGCTCTATACGGCTTAAGTCTGAGTTGTTTTCGGGCCAATCTAGTACCGTCACTGACTGTTGCGCTAGGTACGATTAAACAGAGTACGCGGTATGTTTTGGGTCGTTATCGTGTTGAAATGTTCATGAGACTGGTAAGACTTCTTCAGCATACGATAGCATCGTTTTCTCCAATATTTATTTGTATTGGAATTGCTCAAGTTTAACTTCAGTTCTTTTTATAGGTTACACTCTATGTCTAGAAAAACAGCCCCAGATTTTTATATTGCCGCCTGTATGTTTCACCTGCTTCTTTGTTTACTTTGGTATCATTTCGGACTTTACAGGTCGTCGCACGTATTGTCTGTCATCGGATGAAATAAGATTTATCTTGGTCTCATCAGAAAACAGCCCATTTATCCATTGAGCAAAAGCCTAATGTCCATACTTTCTTGCAAACGCCAATTTTGCTTCTTTGTGTTCCATCTTCAGTAGTGGAACTTTTCGAGGAACTCTTCCTACAAGATTTGCCTCCACCAGTCGCCTTCTGACGGTCCTCGCAGGTACTCCAGCAGTCGGTTCTGGTCCAAAAATCTCGCTCTTGATCAGAACGAAACCCTTAAAGGGGTCTCTCTTTGCGAGAGTGACCATTCTGCGATCATCTTGTGGGGTTGTTTTTATTGGCCTCTTCCTTCTAGGCATACTTTCTGTGGTTTCATGATTTTGAAATAAGCCACTGCATCGTAGATTCATGTTTTTGGAACATTTCAGATGATCTGCAATTTACCGGTATGGCCATCCACACTGATAAAGATTGATTATAACTTACAAATGAACAGAATAAAAGTTATTACTTTTTATTTTTTTAATTTAGAAGGAAAAACTTAAGCTTCCCTAATTAGGTGGCCAGACCGTCCGTACCATAATTACCGATTCATGTGATTTGATTAAGATGTTTTATTAAGTTAGTAAGTTTTTTTTTGTTGTTATTGTATTCTGTTAAAAAGTACTTGATAGTCAATATGTTTACAAAATAACAGTCAGTAATATCGAATGAAGCTCACAATAATAGGATAAGAACACTTAGTATTGCTTAGTATTCTATCTGTCCCTAATTAGTTGACCACGACTGTACATACTCATCCTAAAAACAACATAAATGAGAAGGTCACAAGGTTGAATTTTGGATGCAGTTTGAGCTGCAATTTCGAGATAGCGTGGTACACTCAATAAATGCATAATGCAGTTTGCAAATTGCTCTAATTCAGGCGAAAACCCAGCTTTTGGCGGTTGCCACTGTTTTGGACAATACATGTGTAAATGGGAACAAAGAGGGTTAAATTATATGGTTGGTCCTGGACAAATAACATCTACTTATACAAAACGACTTCTACGAGTAGGTACCTTAGCACAAAACACTCATTTAGGAATAAATCTTGGTCTATAGCAGTTTTTATTATTAATTTTTAAATTATGTTAAGTTCTGTGTCTTAAAGTTTAAATAATAAGGATTTTTTTATACATATTTTATTCACATTAATTTGTTCTTATTATTTTCATATGTAGAGTTCTGACACTCGTCATAAAATTTTGCCCATTCTTTTTAATGAGTCTCGGGTAAGGTAAGTGCCCCCTACTTCGGTATATTAAGGCTCTTACGACTTCAACAATTTATTTAAAAATAACCAAGGATGATATCAGTATGAAAGCTTTTGTATGCTAAAGTTTGGTCTTTTGACAGTAACTTAATACATAAATTATAGTTATATTGTTTAAACTTTTTTTAATATTAATTGTTCTGCGGACCTCTTGTTTGGATCCTGTTTCGTGATAAAATTTTGCTCTGTTTCTAAGTTCGTGAGCTCATGTCCCCTATTTCGGGATAAAGTTTTACGCATCGAGTTAGGATATTTTAATAATGATTAAGGGTTTAATAAATTTAAAAACGATAGTATAAATTTAGAATAAAAGAATTCTGTGAAATTGACGATATTACTGCGACAGCGTGGCGCGCGGCGACTGCGTGCTGCTGCGCGCCTCGCTCGCGCGCGCGCAGCCCTTCGTGGCGCGCGTCGCGAGTCTGTGGCAGAACCCGGACGACGGTGAGGCATTATACACAGTCGTTCACAGTGATGCGACAGCGTGGCGCGCGGCGACTGCGTGCTGCTGCGCGCCTCGCTCGCGCGCGCGCAGCCCTTCGTGGCGCGCGTCGCGAGCCTGTGGCAGAACCCCGACGACGGTGAGTCACTACACAGACGGGCGCCCGCACTGAGTGTGCGAGCGCGACAGCAACATAATTACGCGCGAGCGATAAGGATGGGTAGCTAGGGTTTTCGCCATGTTAAACAGTCGTATGATTAGGACATTTGCAGGAGGGCTACACTGTGATCGTTACTTTAATATTTATTATAGTTCGCACCGTACAATAACATTTTATTTATTTTTATTTTTTCCCGTTTCGTTGACTTATTTATTTATTTATTAGTAAACACACAAACACTCAACACGTCACCCACACTAACTCATCGATGGCACGTTCAGGAGCAGAACACACAACACACACATTCTTAATTTAGTATTTTTCTTGATTTTGTCTTTAGCCATTGGACAAAATTCTACGTGCTCACGGACCAGACTATAGTATACAGTGTATAGTAGGTACACAGCTAAGATCACGTGAGCGGCCAGTGCAGCGTGTGGTTACAGTTTCCATCCTTCAGTAACGAGCTTTCTCCGACAGTAAACCCCAGAAGGGTTTACCCTTCATTCAATGTATGCGTAGCTCTTTACAATCTTTAGTTCCTTTAAGGGCCAGCGCAGACCTGGCGAGCCACGGCGAAGCGTGGTTTCGTTAGATGAGCGTCACTAGTTGAAAGCCTCCAAGCGGAGCAATCCTTGAAGGCATTTGTCCAACAGTGGAGTAGTGAACGAATTTTCTTCATGGTCTCTTCCTTGCCCCTCGTCAAGTCTGCGCTGGCCCTTAACATTAAACGCGTTTTAAAAAGACATAGCAAAGATTTTACAGTTTACAGATGACACAAACTAACAGTTTTATCCTTTCCAGGAGAGATGATGGTGTCCCTTGTCTGGTACTACCGGCCGGAACACACGGAGCACGGGCGGCAGGCGGTGGACGCGCCCGACGAGGTGTTTGCGTCCCGCCACCGCGACGCCAACTCCGTCGCCTGTATTGAGGACAAGTGCTATGTGCTCACCTTCAACGAGTACTGTCGGTGAGTCTCCGTTACATCCTTCAGGTTCAGAATGTCCAATTCCCGGAATGTCCAACGGTTTCAAAATGTCCAATTCCCGGAATGTCCAATTCCCAAAATGTCCAATTCCCAAAATGTCCAATTCCCGAAATGTCCAATTCCTGAAATGTCCAGTTCCCGAAACGTCCAATTCCCAAAATGTCCAATCTACTATTATGATGGGTTTGTTAAATAAGTCCTCATAGCCTTTCTTAAAAATCCCAACTAATATTATAAATGCGAAAGTAACTCTGTCTGTCTGTCTGTCTGTCTGTCTGTCTGTAGTCCCGGGAAAGAACATAGGATAGTTTTTATCCCGGTTTTTGAAACAGGGACGCGCGCGATAAAGTTTTTCTGTGACAGACAAAATTCCGCGCGGGCGAAGCCGCGGGCGGAAAGCTAGTATTTAATAAATAACCATATTTAAATTTAAATAGTCATTTATTTGTTTACAAATTATTCTTTCCTTTTTAGGTTAAAAGAAAAAATATAAATACCTATACAACACATACTTGTACGAGTATAAAGTGCAGTAGCTCTCTACAATTTTTTCTACATACTTTTTGCAAATAATAAAATTGTTCTATGTTTTTATGCCGATTTTGCAAAAAGTAAACACATTAGTACAGAAATGTATATTAATTATACTAATTTTTAAGAAAGGCTATGAGGACTTATTCAACAAATCCATCATAATGGTAGATTGGACATTTCGGGAATTGGACGTTTCGGGAATTGGACGTTTCGGGAAGTGGACGTTTCGGGAATTGGACATTTCAGGAATTGGACATTACGGGAATTGGACATTTTGGGAATTGGACATTCCGGGAATTGGACATTTTGAAACCGTTGGACATTTTGGGAATTGGACATTCTGAACCTGAAGGCCTATACCTTATGCCGGCTGTACAGTACAGTCTCTTCCAAGCCCTCACCCTGACTCGCCCAAATGTCTCGCGAGACAGCCATGTGCGAACATGGGAACGAGAGCGAGCGAGCATTAGCGAGACCCCGAGAGGTAGCGAGAAGTCCCCTGTACACTCTTGCACTCGACCTGTCTTGTGGGCTTTCGGCGATTGAGTACAGCCGGCATAAAATAAGAAACTCTTAAAATGTGTCATATTAGTAAACGAATGACGTCATATCGCTTAGCAAAATGTATTGCGAGAAATGCGTTTTGACAGTTCATAACAAGTATGGTCAACATATTGGTAGCGGCAATATTCCTATTTTGCTGGTGCCAGCAACATCATTGTCCAATGTTTTAGTTGGAAGAACGCAAATTTTATGCATGTATCATTGCGCTTGGGCACATTCCGTAGTAAAGGCATGACTATTACACAGAAAGTAGAAGTAACGTTCATATTCACAAGCACTAAAAACAAGCATAACTAACGTTATTTTAATAATTCGTTAAAGCTGTTCCATAGTAAAGGCATGACATCTATAAGTCTATTATACAAAAAGTAGAACCTACTTAACGTTCATTTTGAAAGCTAAAAGAAACCCGAACTAACGTTCTTTTAATAATGTTACAGATACAGAAAACGGCTAAAAGCAGCCGAGGAGGGCCTGACGATCGCGCCATCGATCGTGCCGCCGCTGCCGGCCGCCGACTACAACCCGGCGCTGGCCCCCAACGACGTCAGGCTGCCCCCCTCCGTGTCCCCCGAACTCGTTCTCTTCTGCCGCAAGGTCTACGACTTCCGATCCAAGAAGATCCACGTCCCCAACAAATGAACCCGGCCCCGGGACCCCTGGATCAAGTCGACAGCCCTCCGGCCGAGCCGAACCGTGGGTGCATTTTTATAAGTAATTTCTAAGAACGAACACCAAAGTTACGTTACGGAGTTTTCTTTGCCGGCGGCGGCCGTGTAGTGTCCCCCACTTAGTACAAAGCGACGGTCCGGCGCAACGTAGATGTGTGACCCGCGCCATTTATGTCAGTATCGTTGTGTTTAGTGATCGCCGATTGGTCGTTACTTTGCTTGTGTCGTGATTGCAGTAGATATTCCTTTAATGTATATTAAACAGTGATTTGCTGTATTCGATTGATTTTATGATGAATATTTTTTATCAAAGGATGCCTTTTATAATGTGTAAGTAGTTGTAAGTGAATCATGATCGACGATAGACTCATGATTGTGGTAATAGCGATATATTTCCTTTTGCTTCGGGACGTAACTTGTCCCAATTTGTCTCATTTTGGTAGCATTAATATTGAAATGGTGTGAGTGCCAGATGTCTGTAACATTAACTTGTATGGCTGGTACGATTTTGTTTTACGATTAAGTTTCTTTTTGGCTATTTAAAAAAAGCATTTATTTAACAATTTACTTTTAATTGTTATAACTGTTATAAAAGTAGAGTCTATATTAAATTATTCTTTTATTATTTAAGAACATGAAACAAAATCGTCATTGTGAATAGTGTCTGCAGGCCAGTTGAGGCGTGCATTACAATCATACCGTGTTCACTTCTTATACAAAAGTGAGCACCGTATTACCACAAAAGATACAACAGCCATTTGACGTAAATTTATAGTCAAAATAATTTCATCACAAAAATTTTAACTAAAATCTTGATGCTCACTTTAATGCCATCACTTCTACCGTGGTGGTGAATATACAAGTATTATGAATCCCATACTGTAAAATTCATTTGAGCCGTTTGTCAGCAGTAGACTTATTTTGTATGAACTGGCTGAGCTTAGCCTGTATTTGTAATGAAGATAATAAAACCATGCCTTTAAAGGAATTGATTTATCGATTGCATTTTGGCTTCGATCATTCAAATTGGTTTACTGAATTCGCAAGAGCTCTCAGTACTTTTACAAAAAGACTGATTTTGCAGAAGTGAAATATTTGTTGTTTTGTCCAGTACCTGTGTCAATTCCGGATCTTACCACATTGCGATTATTTTCCATTGCGTCAGCCAACATAAAAATAAACAAGTGGGATCATTGTAACATATTTGAATGTAATATTAGTGCATAGATGTAACAAAAACACTTTGAATGCAAAGAGATATATTGTATGAATGTCATAGTGAAATCTCTTTATCATTAGAAACATAATTTTTAAGTAGTGCGGATTTATGAAATAAAGATTTATTATATTAACGTTGTGATTCCCGCGTGGATGTTTGTAAAGGGCATTTATACGTTTGCAATTTGTACCTATCTCATTCTGTCTTCACTATTTCTTACAATGTATCTCTCAATTAGGTTCGTCTGTCCTTCGGTTGATGTATATTAAATTATGTTGTACATAGAACTCTTATTTTTGTGAGTAGGTCTTGATCATGTTAATAAATTATTGTTCTTGCCAGTGAGATCATTATCCTAATAAGAAGGCATCTGAAACGGCTAGATGTTTATTTCGAATGCTCCTGCGTTCGATGGGAACTGATATTTACATTCCTCCTACAATCTTAATATGTAACATTGCGTGCATTTCTATGAGAGCACACGTTTAATACGGTACGGGATGGTGAAAAACTCAATATATCCATACAAAGTACCCCATCTTGATACTGTATTATGCAGCAATGAAAAAGTTAAATAAAGCACGAAGTTTTAAAACCACCAAAGCCGTTTACAACGCTATTAAAATAACTACTATCATCACAATCTCACTAGTTGTCTATTCCAAAGCTTTCTTTATCTATTCTTTTTTCGTTGCTTGATGCCAAAAATTTAGCTGCAAAAATTCTATTATTCAGTAAAGATACAAATTTCCTTCTATTTAGGTTACACGGATGGCAGCGGAGTTTGCGCATGATTTACCAACTATTCTATATTTATTCAATAGGGATTTTGAGACCATAAACAATAAATTCCAAAGATGTTATCTTCAAAAGAAAAAATGAATATGTTTATTTTCAAAATCATGTTAGTAAATACTATTCTTTAGCCAATTGACAAAAAAGTGACGACACCCTAATAATTTTTTGAAGTCAACTGGCACATCATTCTGGTTTCCTAAAGTTTTTGTACTTACATAAAAAAAAATTGTTTTGATTCTAAAATACTGTTTTGACTATTTGGGCGCCTTCAAATTAGAGGCGTGAAGAAGAAGCGTTGCAGTGCCGCCACTGTGGCTACGTCTCTAATTTGAAGGTGCCCTAAGTGTCCATTGATTGGTGATGTCAACGTGCCTATTGTTGTAAGAAAGCCCTAACATTGAAATAATGATCATATTTTATGTTGAGACCTCGATAAGGCACTTTTAGACAAAGGTGAAAATGGACGGCCACCGATGTTGGACTTTGAAACAACCATAGTCAGATTAGAGAAACAAGAATTTCATTAAATACCGACTTGAATAAATATTTTGATTCCATTTATCGTGTTACCTATGCGCAGATTACGCTGACATTGCTACTCATTATCTATTAATTATTAGAATTAATGAGTGAATTCCATAATAATAATGTTACTATAAGTGAGCTCTCCCTTGCTTGTAGCTGTTTTTTTTAATAAACCTGTTACCTTAAATGGAATTTACCTCATTAATCACGTTTTTTTAGTCAAATGATTTTTAGGATAGGTTTACTAATAAGAAAAAAAAATACCTTGTTTTTATTATTTATTTTGTTTCAATGGAAATTATATAGGTATATTTTTATTATTGTAACCTACATAGTTATGTTGGCTGTAATTTAATATTGATGTAATTAATATATGTATTTTTATTTCAAAATGTCTTTTATTAAAGTAGAAGCGATACCCTGCCTTCAAAATAACAACAACTGATTCAACAGTAAATATCGATTATTTATTTACTAACACGTCCAAGCATAAGTATACAACTTTATAATACACTTTCAAAGTGAATACCTACATAAGTATTCAAAATAGTCAAAACCCACATACATCGACATACAACATACATCAATTTATTACAAAGATTATACACAATGGTAAAAACCTTCGGATATAAAGTAGTATGTCATGCACGCAACAGCATCAGTACTTATCAATCGATCCGAATATTGTAACAGATAAATACTATACACAGGGTGATCTTTCCCTGTAAATTTTAAACATAGGCCAACCAATACTGCTACGTTTCTATACATTACTAATTGTATTATTATAAACATGTTATCTGAAGCTAGAACGAGCAGCGTGTGGTGGGGCAAATCGGTGGCAGTCGCTTGTTCGTGTAAAATAAATATCATCTGTCACAAAAAGTTGGAATATTAATTTATTAATTGAAGAAGAAAGAAAGAAGAAACAACAAACTGATAGTGCGCCGAGGGCGTAGATACGCTTCGATCAAATTCAGTGATGTAGATGGCGTTATATGCGAGAAAAAATACAGACTGTAAGGTAGTTGGCAAAAGTTTAGATAACATTGATTTCAGGAGATCATTCTTCCGAGTTTAAAACTGGTGAAACTTTAGCGAATTATTATTTTAAAGAATCGAATGAGTGCGAAAAATAAAAAATAAGGAGAAATCACTTGCATTTCCGAAAAAGATAGCGAGTTCCGGACAGCGGGTGTTTGGACTTCAATAGTTTTTGCCGACTTCACATCCTGTATTTATGAAGTACGTTGATTCGAGAACATAGAAACGACCTGTGCATGCATACAACTACTGCATGCTGAACTAACTAAAAATAACTATTTATGATCACAAATATCACGTAAAAGCTATTGCTTGACCAATTTAGCTACATATACAGAGCAGACCTAAATAAAACATTCATTATAAACTTTGCTAAAATAATCATACCTCAATAGTTTCATCTGACAGAACAATCATGTTATAACGCAATGGGTTTTGTTACTGAAAGTTAGGTAAAAAAAATATGTCCACCGCTGCGTGGATCGAATTCCGTGGACGGATGACGTACGACTGTTTGTGGGCGAACGTAAAAATCCTCTACGTTGCCCGAGGGATGTATCACCCTCGGAATCAGCTACACACGCAGCGTAGAAGACCTTTATCGACTGTATTCGAAATATGCAATCTCAACTTGATGATACCCTTGTGTTTCAGGTTTTCACAATTATTTCACCATTCGTTCCTACATACATTTTAAGATATAAATGCTAACTTTGCGCTCCTGCTTTATTACAAACAAAAATTAAAAATCAGAAATAATAAAAAAAATAAGTAATAATGTTTTTATAAGCACGTGTGTGTGATGTTACCGACTTAATTTCATAATCTTTGTTCTCACTCTACACATAGTACTAATTAGATACCTTTGATAAAATAGTTGCAGTAATGTAAATAATGCTAACAAAAATTCAGCATCATTATGAAGCTACTTTTCTAATGTAATTAAATAATAACCATACATGAATGAAATGGGTTACCCAAAAATGCTATGTTGTCTACAGGAACAAAGGTGTAATTTTGAGTTTTTTTTAATGCCACTTTCTTGGTAAAAATAATTTACCACCACTGTAGAAAAGCAGTGGCTTTTGCACACACATTTTAGGGTACCCTGAACTGTCTATTATTGTTAAGTTAGTGTGCACTGTGCATGCAAGCTGACATTGAAAAAAGGTCACCACTTAAAGAAGAAGTCTCTCACAGGAATGTTTTATAAACCAATTCTAACTCATAGATTCCATTCTTGACCTTGGCAATTTGAGGGTTAATTACATTACATTCCATAAATAGTAACCGTGTAATATTTAAAATTAAATGGTTTTTACTAATTAGATTAGGCAATGATCAGGGCCGGATCTACCTATGGGCTGATTGGGCTGCAGCCCAGGGCCCCGGGGTTGCAAGGGGCCCCCAGATCCCGCTAAAAAGTAGGCCATAATTTGAAAAAAAAAAAATGTTGTCTTTAAAGTCGGTTTACGGACGATATTTTTACGTGACAACGTCATAAGAAGTTTCAGCCCAGGGCCCCACAAATTCACGATCCGGCCCTGGCAATGATACAACAATCTGATTAGTTTTTTGTATATTCATGTAAGAATTCAAGTTTGTTAAAATTATGTTCCTGTTGTATTAATACTTCACCATTGCATAACAGTTGCCAAGCAATCTCTGACCCATACAATACTTTCAATCATTGCCATCATACATTTGATTACTTTACAAATTAGCACAGTAATAACATTTAACTATTAGCATTACATTCAAAGTTAATGCTTGATAAAATAGTCTTATCAAAATATAGGTCCACCACTCTAGCATTTGGGAAAATACAATAACACAAATGTAACCTAAGCATTAACAAGTTATATAACTTTGAATAATTCACGTTAAAATTACCATACAATATCATTGTAATACATTAAATCTAAAAACTAAATAATGTGGCTAAATATTATAATTTCAAGTAAAAAAAATGTGTATAACTATACCATACAGGTTATATTATGTTCATTTATGTATGGACATATTGAATCACACCTATGCAAGCTAATATGGTTCATGAAACACACAGATTAACAAGGTACATTGAACATTTTTCCTATTTTAAATTCCTCTTGACGTAACAGTTATGGCCATTCTCAATAAGGAATTACATAAATTCCTCAGAAATTACAACAGCTGTTTGTTTTGCGAGCTGTTTTATAAAACAATTTGCTGTGCATAGTCAAGCTCTCGGATTTTGCAACCATATCATCCAATTTCTCTCCCCTCTCCAAAACAGCTTTTATTGTGTCGTGTAATATGATCTTTGTCTCATCCAACTCATTCTGTATTTTAGTTAATGCATCAGCTTCTTTGGGGTTCTGATATCTAGTTAAATGTTGGGGCAAGATTGGGAAGTCCACTGTAGCTTCATTGGCAGTCGGCCAATTAGTAGCGGGTACTGCAGCACTAAATTCATCGAGAATTTTTGTAATCAAAGTATGGGCCACTCTGTTTGGGTACTCGTGGTCTGATATAAGCACACCAGCTAGGTTGTCTGCCCTCACATACACATGTAACATGTATTCTCCTTCTTTAAATGATTGCCTGGAAGCTTGCTGTGTTCTTTCTACCATAGTTTTGCTGACAAACATCATAAACTCTTGCACAGAACTTCTCTGAAAGAAACTGAAACTTTGCAAATCATAGGCAGATTTGAGCAGTGTCCCACTGTTAACTCCTTTGTAAAGAACTAAGATCGCATACAGTTTCACCATCTTGAACTTAAGTGGAGGTGTTCAGAATCTGAAAATTCAATTCAAAAAGGTAATTAATGAAGAGTCAATAATTAAATGCCACTTCTCAAGAAATATGTTGTTATTTTGTGGCACTAGGTTAAGTACATAGGTACTTCAAAAATAAGTAAGGTGTAGCAATAGTGTTTGGAAGGTATTTTAGTAAGTACCTATTTAATAATATAATATTATTCTGTGTAATTTAAAATTCCAATTCCGGATTGTTTCTGAAATTGACATTTTCGCTGAATATTCTTGCAATGTATTTTATTTCTGTGAATCTTAGGGATGATATAAAAAATTGCATTAAAAGTGAAAGCTTTGTTGAATGAAAGTGACTAATCCTCATGACCAAACATCTGTTTTATTTATTATAATATTGACATATACTCACGTATTTATAGGCTTGTTACAGAGAAATAAAAAATAAATTATTATTTGTGCAAATTATTAGTACAATAATTAAATAATTTCGTAAATTCTAAATTGAAGCTGACTTGGCTAGAGCTACGCAGAAGAAACGTCAAAGGTCACGTCATGAATGTCAAAATTCTGACATTGTTTTTTTTCGGTTACGTTCAGAAAAGCATTGCAACTAGATTTTAAAAAAATGCTTAAACAATGAAATAGCTCATCATTCACCCCAATTGATTCATTGCCTTTTGTTTGTTAGCAACATTGTGCTGTGCAAAATGTTACGGCCGAAAAGCGCAGAAAGCTTAGAAAAACTTGTTGAAAATTATGTTTTCATCAGTAAGTAATTGACTTGATTTACATTGTACAACATTTGGGGTGAATAGTTAAAAGTAAAACTGTCATCAAGCGTGTGTGCGTGACATTCATGACATTGACAGTCAGCTCTAAAAAATCACAAAAAAAAAACAATTTTGTTTGAGTTTTAGTTTTTCTGGTTTGTTTATTTTAAAATGTATTTTCATTGATCGTAGATCAGTAAAACTGTTCACAATATTACTTTAATCTCATAAAGTAACGAAGATGTCTGAAAATACCGAAAAAGTGGAAAATGCCGCAGATGCTCGACGACGGATCCTCAACATCGCGGTTTCCACAGTTCTCTTGGAGACTGGCTTTGATTCTGCTGACAAAATGGCATTAGAAACATTAACGGAAATGCTTCAGTGTTGTAAGTTAATCTTTGTTCACAAAATATCTATTTTGTCATGAAAATACTAGCTGAACTAAGCTTCTCTCTGCATAGTTTTCTACATTTCATAATATTCTGTTTCCAGTTCTGACAGAAGTTGGTAACTCAGCAAAAGGATACTGTGAATTAGCTGGGAGAGTTGAGCCAGTTCCTGGTGATGTTGTTATGGCACTTATTAACATGGGTAAGTAGTTTGGGTTTGAGTATAGGAAACGGGGCACTGTGGGGCACGAGACTCATCATTTATAAATAATGAACAGAATATTCTACTCTTGAGAAACAAATGGCTATTATGTCTATTTATTTTCCTAGTTTTTAATTTAATTCGGTACTACAATTTCAGGTATAAGTCTTCAAGGCATAGAACAGTATGCTGCACGTCCAAATAGACATGTGATTCAGCCACCACAGCAGGCACCTGCCCCAAGAACTCCCGCAATGCTCTCTGCAGGCTCCAAAGCAAAGCCAGCACCGCACATACCCTTCCACTTGCCAGCATTGCCTGATCCTCATGCCTATATTAGGACACCTGTAAGTGGCTCTATAAATGCTTTTTTGGATTATTCCAGAAGTATTCAATTGTATAGCAATAGCACATTATGATTAGATAGTATCTGTTGAAAATTAATATTTGAAATGAATGAAACCATGGATTAATATTTGAAAGTCAATCTTATAACAACTGTATGATAGCAGTGTCTAGCTGGATGTAAAATAATGGGTCTAATATGGTCACATTATTTAATTTTATATTTTTTACTTTCAGACTCATAAACAACCAGTCACAGAATATGAAGCGATTAGGGAAAAAGCAGCATCACAGAAGAGGGACATTGAAAGAGCTTTGACAAAGTTCTTAGCTAAAACCAGCGAGACACACAACTTATTTAATACTGAAGATAATACAGTCTTTCCATGTGAGTATAGAATAAAAAAAACATTACTTAAACAACAATAGAAGTTTAATTGTTATGACTGCTATAGCAGTTCACTGTCATGGAAAGTGTTAAACAACATCAAATTAATTATGAAAGTTTATACAGACACTTTATCTCATACTGCATTTTATTCTTCCAGTGATTGCCTGTAAGCCAACATTTCCAGCATACCTCCCATGCCTATTACCAACAGATCAAGTGTTTGACTTTGATGAGTTGGAATACCACTTCCAAGTAGCTAATAGGACTGAAGATATGCCTACAGAAAAGAAAGGTAAGCATTTCTTGAGTATCACACTAATTATACCAATTTGTCTGAAGCAATTGTAGTGATATACTGCTTCATAAAAGGATACAAACATTATTTTGCTGCTAGACAACCACATTTTTGTCTCCTTTTATGCAGCATTATATGAGCAAAGCAGCATCTAACCACATTTTTGTATATTTGCAGTTTTTGCAGTGATATATCAGCATTTCTGTCATTTTTAAATGACTAATCATTATGAATTTTCTTTCAGATCAATCTGACAATGAAGGTGATAATGGTGGCGATAATGACCCAAATGCATCTCAGTCTGAAAACCAGGATGCAGGACCTTCAAGCCCTGACAGAAGTAAAGCTGGTGGATAGTTATTTAAGTAGACTTCTAAATAATGTAAGATATTACAGTAAGGTCAAATAAAAGTATTTTTTATATTTCTAGTATTCATTAAATTGTTATTGTTACTGGAAGAGGATGCCATATGGCATTAAGTTCTTTTACGCACAATATACCAAAGCAAAACCTCATTATATCAGTGGCATGAAACACACGTGATTTTAACATAGGTGACTCAGGGCGTGTCCCCATTATGCTGACTGTCCAGTAACTTAGAGCGGGCATATTAGATAATTATGTACCATCCTAGACTGCATCTCACTTAACACCAGGTGCGATTGCGGTCAAATACCTGCCTTGTCCAGCATAAAAAAAATAAAAAAATATCGCCTATAGGTAATTTGGAGCGAACTCTAATAACGTATTAGCCGTGAAGTGCTAATGTCAGCCAAAATTAGTTTCTAGGAAATTTAAAACAATAGAAACAACAAAAATATTTATGAAATTGTTGTTTATTTAACCTTAAAAAATAAAAAATCATTTTAGTGACGCAGAGTTGATAACAGGCAATGTCTTGATGCCATCCCTGGTGACAACTGTTACTTGGAAGTTGGGCAGGCTAACAAACAGTCTCTTGTGGACTTCTGTAATGCATTTCTTCAGTATTTCATACGCTTCCTGCTCCGTTGCATCTGAAAATAACAATAAAATTTTGAGTGTACTCATCAATACAGCTAAAACTAAGAATGAAAAACAATCTTTCTTTGTAATGGATAAGCATTCAAGGGTCTAAAACAGACAATTATTTATGGAGACTCATGTTCATTAGTGGACATCCTGTGGCTGAAGTTATGATACAATTTATATTTACAAACCTTTCTTGTGATAACGGTCCATAATACTCAAGCTAAGGTACCCGCCGAAGCCATGGCAAGCAAATGGAACCTTCACACTTGATGCTAAGTAGTCCATAAAGTACAGTTCTGGGCCATTCTCCTTGTCGTACCCAGCCATCAGCAAATTGACAAAGTATGGAGTCTGGAATCAAAGATTTTATCTTCAATGTTTCTTTTAAGTATAAAATTATATTCATCTTGACACAGAATCAAGTCAGGAAGTATGTTGTTTAACAAGCCAGTTTCCCCTTTTATATTTTTAAATAGGTACTCTTATTGGCAAGTCATGATGAATCAATCTCAGTATACTTACGCTGCTCCGCAGATATTCAGCGAGATTCCTGCGAGTGAAATTGGCTGCAGCCGTCGGACCCAATTCGTAGCCGTTGCGCATTTTGTACAGCTGAATATTCTTGGCGATATATTCAGCAAACTGAGTGGTGTCCCCAGAATCACCAATCACACCCATCACCAGTCTATCAGAAATCTTAAATATCTTCTCCTCATCTAAAATCAAACAGTATTTTTTAGCAAATTCAATAAAAACCGTAAAAGAAAAGTAGATTCTCGAGTGACTTACCATCTTTCATGACCATAATACTGTGGCTGTTGGTTTGGTCAGCAGCAATCATAACAAAATCATTGCATTGTATACCCAGCAAACATTGTAAGTTGATGTTCGACATTTTTAGCAAAAACTTACAGTAATATCAATCAAAAACTGCAAACAAAATGCGAAATAACCTTTCTTGTACAACAAACTTGTCAACTCATTCCATAGACAAGATTTTTTTATTTTATTATAAGTAATTACATACCAGAGACTTGATAATCATATAGATTGGGCTACTCTAGCCGAAAGAGAGACCACGAGATAGGGCGAGTGGGATAGTGTTTCGGGGTGTCTCACTACCGCTCGCTCGCTCATCGGCTTAACTTAAAAAAAAAAACAAATGTCACTGATTGACATTGACAATCGAAGCATGTGAGGCAGGGTGAAGAAACTTCCATACAACGGTCATCGAAGTGAAACTTGCTTCCAAACAGCGACATCGGTGAATAAATTCAAATACTTTTTAACTACCCTAAAACGCTCTAGATGTCGCTGCTCCTGTTTCCTTCATATTTTCATTTTTTTCTTAATTAAAATATATTTGAGAATATTGTTAATTACAATGTGAAAACTTTTTTTAAATGAAATTAATTTGTTTTAATTTAAAACTGAACATTGACATTTTTGTTAAAATTTACATAATAGAGTAGTAGAAATTACGGATTACTAATGTTTGGCCAAAAAACGTTTCCCAAATTATCACATCGCAAACAACGTTTCGCAAATTTTCATTTGGCAAATTCTCATTTGGCAAAACAACCTATTGCAAACTTTTAATTCGCAAATGTCGTTTTTGGCATATTATTGTTTAGCAAATTATTGTTTGGCAAAGTATGTTTTGCCAAATGTTTTATTTGGCAAAAATATTTCACGATAAACTATTTACAAAACAATTTGAATGGAATACAAATTAGCTTGTGGTTATTTTGTTTAGTGGGNTACTTTTCTCTATGATGTGAGGTTATGATGTTGTTGTGACTGAATTTTAGTTTAAAAATTTACAAATTATTACTAAAAAATGTTTAAAAAAGTAGCTTTAGGTATATCGGGAGGTGTAGATAGTGCTGTAGCAGCACTTCTTTTAAAAAGAGCAGGTAATTAATTGCAACTTGTAGTGTATGTATAAATTTGAAATAGTGTGGTTATGTCTGAAGATAAAACATTGTAATTTCACAGGTTTCCATGTAGAAGGAGTATTTATGAGAAATTGGGATAATAATTATGAAGCCGGTTTTTGTTCTGATGAAAAAGACTTCGAAGATGCAACGTTTGTTTGCCGTAAGCTACAAATACCTCTACATAGGGTTTACTTCATCAAAGAGTACTGGAATGAAGTTTTTACGGTGTTGTTAAACGAGTATCAGACGGGACTGACACCGAATCCCGATATACTGTGCAATAGATACATTAAATTTGATAGCTTTTTCGAACATTGCAGGAATAACTTAGGGGTGGATGCTATAGCAACTGGTCACTATGCTAATACATCCTTCGGCCCTTTCCTTGAACAGTATTCGGAAGATGAAGGTATTGAGTGCTATTTCAAGTTTTTATTTCTATGTACTTTTATAAAAAAATGTTTTAAACTTAGTTTAAACCAAAAGAATAAGTTTAAATTTCTTTTCAGGTGTAAGATTGTTACAGCCAGCTGACAAGCACAAAGACCAAACTTTTTTCCTATCACAAGTAAAACAATTTTCTTTGAGAAGATGTATGTTTCCCATAGCAAACCTTATGAAAAGTCAGGTTCGGGAGATAGCTAAAGCTGAAGGTCTAATTAATGTGGCTAATAAAAAGGACAGTACTGGGATTTGTTTCATTGGGAAAAAGAGGTTTCAGGACTTTATTGAAGAGGTATTAAATTAATGGTTACAGCAAATATGAAGTACCTTAAATTATCTCTTTTAAAATCAGCATGTTTTTCTTTTTACAGTACATTGAAACCAAGAAAGGTTCCTTCATAGATATAGACACGGGGCAAGTAGTTGGGCAGCATGGAGGACTACATAAATGGACTGTTGGACAAAGATGCTGTCTGGCTGATCACAAAGATGCTTACTTTGTGTTCAAGAAAGATTTAGAAACAAACAATATTTATGTGGTAATTGTAGAAATTTTCTTTCGAAAACTATAATAAAACAATCACACAATTAAATTGAAACAAAAGCAAAAACCTAATGACCATAAAATTAAGGCCCTAAATATGTTAAAAAAAAACAAGAATTTAATTTATTAGTTTCTTATAACTGATTGCATTTAGTTGACAAATCTTTAATTGTTTCAGGTTCCTGGCACAAAACATCCTGCTATATGGAACAATTTGTGCTTCACTGGGGAACCTCATTGGATCCATAGTGAACCCCTAGAATTACAAGACAATAATATCTTTAACTGTTACTTTCGGTTTCAACATACAAAGCCATTGGTTTCCTGTAGAATTGTGAAGAATGCAGAAGGGCTTACTATATTGCTAGGAAGTAATTTGAGAGCTATCACAGAGGGTCAGTTTGGTGTATTGTACAAAGACGGCGAATGTCTTGGTAGTGCAAAAATAAAAAACATATGCCATAATTTAATTAATTTTAAATAATTCTTGTTTTGGTGTGCTGATTGTGTTGTTATTATTCCTACCCAAGTAGGTAAATAGTTAATAAATTGTTAATTTAGTCATAGTTAAATTAAATTTATTGTTAAACAATAATACTAGTTTATAATATGGTTTTTGCAAGTTGTCTAGTTTGTGATGATGAAGTTTTGAGATGTGAGATGGTGCAAGTTAGGCAGGATTCACATTGATCGCAGCGTCTGTTCGGCCAAAAATGCGGTGGAATGCGTTACGGCCGGTTCACACATGTCTCCGTTTTATCGTGTACGTTTTTTTCGTCGATGGTGTATGTAGTTGTATGAGCGACTTCACACATGATACAGTATTCTGTATACAGTAATAGGTACATACATCGAGGAAAAAAAACGTACACGATAAAACGGAGACATGTGTGAACCGGCCGTAAGTGTGCGCGCGTATCCGCTGGAATACGCTCGGAGCTGACCGGCTTCCGACGCATGCTCGCCATACAACATGCTCGTGCATCCCACAGTGCATCCGTCCGGATTGAAATGTCAGTTACACAACTCTAAGAACTGTTAATAATGCAGGATTCACATTGACCGGCGCGAGTCGGCGGGCAGCGATATTCTCTAATCTGTGGGGCAGCGCAGCGTCTGTTCGGCCAAAAGTGCGGTGGAATGCGCGTTTCGCGCGCGTATCCGCTGGAATACGCTCGGATCGGAGCCGATCATTTGAGGGCTATCGTTTTTATACTTAACTCTTAACAGTTGGCACCCCTGGCGGTTGACAGGACCTTACTCTACTGTGGCGCCATCTTGATGAGTGCAAATACGATAGTCCTCCTACCACTTTAGCGCTCACAAGTTGGCGCCACTGTCTTCGCTACTAGCAAGTGACAGGACCTTACTCTACAGTGGCGCTTACTGGTGAGCGCTAAAACGATAGCCCTCATTAAGTTTAACCTCCTGAGACCCCCGGTGTCACTCATGACACTTGAGTATATTTTTTTTTTACATCGCCATTTATTGGTATTTATGAAAATTAATAAAAGTGTGTGAAACGTTGGAATATGTCACATATCCAAAAAAATACTATGTTTCTCACGAAAGGGGTTTTGATTTTGCAAACATTAACTGAAATTTTGAATTCGCGCGACCTCCGACATGACACATTCCAAGAAAAGAAAATATTATTTAAAACAAGTTTTTTGGTATTCTTTTGTATTTTCTGTGTGCTACGATAATATATCTCTCAGATTGTGCGATAAAACTATTAAAATGTTTCTATTGTATTAAGTATTTTCGTCAATTAATTCGAGTGTCACTGATGACACTTTGGGCACTCGTGACTTGAAATATTGTCCTTTTTAGGATTGTCTGATGGTAACGTCAAGTCAATGTTATGCAACTTTAATGAGACAGATGATGAATAAATTGATGCTCCATCCTCAGATTAGACCCTGGATATCATCCAAGACCAGAGTACTTACAATACCAATCAAATGAGTCAAAACTCGACAGAGTTACATGGTTTAGTCACAGAGTTTCTATGGCTACCTTCCGTCTCCATCATCAGATCAGCTCCATGACCTCATTATATTGAAGTTTCATCTGAGTTACATGTCTATGCAAAATTTCAGCTCAATCGGTTGGCAGGAAGTAGCTCTAATTCAGCTTCCAAGATTTTACTCAAACATACATTCACACATTTATTGCAAGTTAAATTAAAGTTTGTAATAACAAGTTCAATAAAAGCTGTTAAAAAGTAAATCTTATGATTCTAAACAATTGCAGATCAATTTGAAACTAAAAACACCTATTTTACCATACCTGAAGTAATTAAAATATTAATTAATTCAAGCCCGTTTTAATGTCTTTGAAACCCGTAGTGTCACTGGTGACACCCCCCATTTTGGCGTATCTAGGGGGGCTAGATTTTTTTTCGCATTTTTTGTTAGTTGTACATATGAAACTTAGCCTGCCTTCCAAAATTCAAGACAATCCGACAATTTTTAGGGGTCTGGGTCTCAGGAGGTTAAGGTGTTTGAAAAATAAAAACTGAAAACTTGGCCGTATAAGATGATGCCTTGGTCTACAAAAGGAACAAATTATTTGCACTGACACTGACAGCACAACTGACATTGACTTTGACAATCAGCCAGCAGGCAGGGAAAATTTATTTTGTTTGGTATTGATTAAATTTGTGAAAAATTGACGAAATGTATACAATAGCTTACATTTATCGTGCTAAATAATTAAAATTATGGTGCACATATCAGCATAATTAAAACTGGCAGCCTATTTTATAACGAAAGATGTCTGTACCACCGATGGATTATTCCTTGCCACCACCTCGTCTTGTTAACTCTCCCTCAATGCCGCCTCCGATGTTCAGTCATCCTCCTCCCTATACTCCGTCGCCACCAGTTTCTATGGATCCAAGTCAATATCATCCTTCGGTGTGTTTGCCTCCGATGAACGTGCCTCCCCCGTCAATGGCCGGGTACCCCGCACCCGATGTGAATGTCCCGCCGCCGTCCATGCCTCCGCCGTACCCACCGCCGCCGATTCCTGACTACACTTATCGTGAACCCGCCTACCTAGTACCCCCACCCCTGGAAAGCTTCGAAACGGCAGCCGCCAAATTATTGCACGACATCAAAATCGAGAAATCAGACTCACCCACAGGATCTGAAAAAAGTTACGCGAGCTACAAAGAGTACAAACCTACAATCAAAAAAGAATCCAGGGAATCGTGTGAACCACATTTTAGAGCACCTTCTCGAGCACATTCTACTTGCTCAGCCTACAGACCCAGGCGCTCTCCACACAGGGAGGCAAGTTATGACAGGGAAAGGTATGAGAGGGACAGAGAAAGATACGAGAGGGATCGGTATTATGAGAGCCGGTCTAGGCGTAGTCCATCGCACGGACGCAGGTATAGCAGAAGTCCCTCAAGATATAGTCCTCCACCCAGATCTCGTTACAGTAGAAGCCCATCGAGGCACAGTCATAGAGAAGCAGACATGGAAAGGTATTACAAAGACAAAGCTTATTATGAGAAAAAGGAATATGAGCGGAGAAGATATGAACATGAAAGAAGGCATAGTCCTCCTAGGGATTACAGAAGTCAGAGCAGAAGCCATGAGCCTAAAAGAGAAAGGAGTACTTACCGATCTCCGAGTAAGCACAGCTACAGGTCCCCTAGTAGGGATTCTCGTCAACCTAGTCATTCTAGAGAATTATCTCAGCATTCAAGGAGATCCTCATCTGTGCGCCCACCTCCCAAGCCTTTAACAGACAGGGAGAAAATTCTAGAGGAATATAGGTGAGTGAGATCAGTGGTATTTTCTTTATTTTCAGTATTTTATAATGTAAAGTGATTGTTAAATAACTCTTTAATTGTTTAGGAAAAACTATTGCAAAACATCTGAAGATTTCATTGAAAAGATAGAGCAATGGTCCAGGGAACATAACTCAGACGAAGATGAAGTAAGTGTTTCACAATAAATTTTTACATAAACATAACTTGTTTATGTAAAAATTTTAAAACTCATGTAATTTTTTTTTATAAAATATTGATTTCTTGTATTACAAATAAAAAGCAGGCATTTTCAAAATGTTAACTTTATTTTCGGTTCTATATTGGCTCACATAAAATTCTAAATCCTATTCTTTGTCTTACTACCGATTTGTGTTCATAATAATCTCTCTTCATAATTTTATTTTTCATACATTTTTTATTCATACATTTTTATTACTACCATCGGAGCTCATAACAGTTAGTAATCATAATTTTTTTATCAATACTGTTACTACCAAGAACCATTCAAAATACATAATTTTTATTTTCAGATCTTTTTTCTTCATAACATTCATTGATCATATTGTTTTAATTAATAATGTTGTTACTAAGAACATACTTCAACTCATAATGTTATTGTTCAGAATAATTTACTTTATAACAGACATACCTACTCGTATCTTTAAAAAAATCATATATAAACTAATAGAGTAGATAAGCATGCAGAGCATGCAGCATGAAAGCAAGCATGCAGCATTCATTGGTATCTCCTCGTCTCCGGCGCTGCGGGATGTGCAGCCCTTCCGCCCTTGNCGCCTGAGCCTCGTTACAGCGGGCGAGGGCTGCCCTCCCTCCGCGCCTCCGGCTTTTAAATTACACTCTAGGGGTAGGGCAGACAAGACTACGTGGAGTCGGTTTTGCAGCGATTCGTTTCTGTCACGTTAGTTTTGTGGCACAAAATATTGCCTGTTTTGGACCATTTCAAATTAATTTAATGTTAAAATACGATTTAATACGAATATAGACATCATGATTTTCAATAATATGGATAAATACACTTATGAGTAATAAATTTATGAAAACAAATATTAGGATACATCACATTTATGAATATTATAGTTATTTATTCGAATGATTATGAGTTTCGATCATTAGTATAGAAAAATATATGAAAACAAATATTAGTAAAAACTAAGTGTATGATTAGTGATATTATGAATATCAATGATTATGTTTTTAAATATGTAGGTTTTAAATTTTTTATAAAGAATGATCATTATGGTATCAAATTGTATGAGAAATATTTAGGAAAAGTTATGTAAGAAAATGCGCTACCTTTATTTTCATTGTAATTATTATGATTTCAGACACCAAAGATGTGGTACAGGAGTTCCCCAGCTGAACTCTATTACAAAGCAATTCCAGAGATGCAAGGGGTTCAACAAACTGCCAAACTGACAAAACTTTGTGACAAGTTCTTCAAGAACCTCATAGAAAGAGGTAGAAATGCTCGGCCGGCAGTTGATGAACTGCCTCCTCTGAAGCCACCCAAGGCCAAAATGTGCAAACATAGATGTAAGTTATCAAAATAAAATACCTTTACTTCACTGTCACAGTTTATCCAGTCATGGCAGTGAAATGTTGTTAATAAATAAATAAAATAAAAATGTGTCATTTAGCTACTCGTATCTAACAGTTTAATATTGGAAAGATAACAACTTTGCAGCCAAACAACATGCCCCATTTGAAAAGTAGTTTTTCCTTAATTACAGTGGAAGACAAGAGTTCTTCATCATCAGACAGTGAAGAGGACGAACTTGATGAAGATGGATTGCAGGGATACACTGACAGAATTATGCTGGAGTTGCAGAGGAAACAAAGTCACCCCAGGAGACTGCATCCAGAAATGTGGTATGTCACTGTTTGACAAACTTTGAAAGTACTTAATGCAACATTCATGTAAACTAGGCTGTCTAATGAATTTATTTTATTGCTAAGAAGTTAGTACTAAGGTTAATTTTTCTAAGCATTTAGTTCGCAAATCTTTCAATAGATGTCGCTGTGTTGTGCAAGTTACATCGCGGTGTGCAAGTTTTAGCGACACGCGTATTTAACCTTTGTATTAACTATCCTAGTTGTAACTACATTGCTGTGGCGATATAATAAACCCGTCTACCAAGTTTAGCAAGTACACTCTCGATTCGATTTTGACCTGAGGGGTTAAACATGCCTTGCCATTGCAACTTCTACCTTACAGGTTCAACAATACGGGCGAGATGAACGGCGGCCCGCTCTGCCGATGCAGCGCGCGCGCACGGCGCTTCGGCATGCGACACGGGGTCTACACCGGCGAGGAATCTTATCCTAAGTGCATACCCGACCAGAGCAACGCTGACCGCTTGTATCATTACAGGTATTTTAATAGGCTAGTTTCCTAAAAAAAATTTTTTAGTCCGTCATGTTTAATATCAAAAAATATTGGACACATATAATTTTATTTCTCAATCTAACAAATAATTACATAGTTATGGTGCGTTGAAGTTCCGCACGACGTCACAACGTGCGTTTGACGTCACGGGCCTCTTCTTATGAACTTTGGCGCGCTTTATCTCTTTGAATTTTCATTAGTTTGAAAAAGTGAAAAATACGTGTAGAGTATTTTTGATAAGTTAACTGACGGACTAATTAAAACTCTTGCTTTTTGACCCAGGAAACATCCCTATGGTCTTTAAAATGGCAATGCCAGATTATGTATGGAAAGTGGCGTCTTTTTTTTTTCGCGCGGCCATCGGTCAAACTTTGTTTTTTGATTACAAAATAGTGTAATAAACCGAACTTACTATGGCATGTATACTTCTAAACTCAGTCTGAACTGAGTTACGAGCAATAGAAGTTTGATTATTTTCATACTAGATTTGCTTTTTGTGCGCAAGTTTTGTAAGAAATTGCAACAAAATATTGCGCTANAAATAAGCTCTATCACCTATAATTTTTCTATATTCTAACTCGGCCGCAATTTCGAGAAAAAGTATTTTTTCCAAAATGTTAGGATTGTCACAAAAAATGACCTTACGTAGTTCCACTTTCTTTAGGGTTCCGTGGCCAAAGGATGCTAATCGGTCCTAATTATGTGTTTAATTTGTCTTAGGTAGGTTATCAGTTAAATTACTATCAGTGCTCAAGAATACTGTTTCTTCATCATCTTTTAAGATATATGAAGACTCTTGATCATCAGGAGTGGTATTTATATTTGCATAATATTAATTATGTCCCGTTAGCATCCTTTGGCCACGGAACCCTAAAGAAAGTGGAACTACGTAAGGTCATTTTTTGTGACAATCCTTACATTTTGGAAAAAATCGTTTTTCTCGAAATTGCGGCCGAGTTAGAATATAGAAAAATTTTAGGTGATAGAGCTTATTTTAAGAAATTTATCTGACCTAAGCAGAGATTCTACTTCGGCGTAGAAAAAGAGAAAAATAATAATTTCTTAAATTTAAAAAATAATCATACTGTCGTTCCTATAACTACTTTTAAATAATTATAGGTGCAATAATATTTGTCATACACCCACCTACCTACCTGCAATGCAAAGAGAAGCTTAGTGTGTACGTTTCTTTAAATAATAATAAAATTGTAGTTTGACCCAGCACAAAATAAATTTTCTAAAATTTTTTTTTTAAATAATCTATAGCTATTTGTCACCTGGGTGTTTTAGTCTTACATTAATAATAAGTTAAACTTTGGATATTAGTGATAAAAACAGAATGTCACTTTTTAGGGTCAAAAAAAACACTGTGCAGCGCTACGTTCAATTACAGATGGCGCTAGTTTCCATAAATTTAATGCAGTCGCGTTGCAATAATTGCTTAGATTCGTAATAATTCCGCCGGTCGCTTTTGCCCAGTAGTAGGCGTCTTTCGATTAGTGAATAACTGATCTTTTTTTTTTAAATGATTTATAAAAGAAAATTAGATTTTATCTATTGAACTACGTACTTTTAATATCTTGGGTAATGGGTCTAACTATCCAGTTGCTTTTCTATTTCGACGTCGTGTCTTTCTTGTCATTTGTGCTGTAAATAAAACCTTATTTCATTTATGTTTGATTCTAGAATCACAGTATCTCCACCAACGAACTTCTTGATTAAAGCGCCAACAATCATCGGCCACGACGAGCACGAGTTCCTATTCTCCGGTTTCTCTATGTTCTCACACTACAAGTTGGCAAAGCTACCTACTTGCAAAGTGATAAGGTTCAATATTGAATACACCATACTGTATGTCGAGGAACCGGCGCCGAAAAATTTCACCGTACGGGAATTGGATTTATTTGGTGAGTTTACATAAAAAAAATATGTAGAGTTAAATACTTAGTCCTTTATTATCTTTATTTATTTAGTATTTTTATTGTTTTCTAGAGGAATATCTGTTTTATGAACTATTGGAACTGATTGACTTGGATTTGGGTAAAGCAACAGAAACCTCTTGTTCTCAATTCCATTTCTTGCCAAGATTTGTGCGGTATTTACCTGAAGGAGGTTGTGAGGTAAGAATCCTTTCATTATACGATTGTAAATTGTTATTTAAAAACTGTGATTAAGTTTTTTTTTGTTATTTTCTTATAGGTTCTTTCAATGTGTGAGGTACTAAAGTATCTGCTTGACGAGAGCGATTTGTTAATACCTCCAGAAAAATTAGCGGATGTACACGGAATGGATCATTACACGTGGCAAAAGTTCGTTGACCGAATCAAAGGTAAAAATATCATTTTGTTAATTTCACAAAATAATGTAACTCCTTGTTTCAAATAGCTGTCTAATTTTCTTTTGTTTTTTTCAGGCATGATAGTGACGTATCCCGGCAAAAAGCCGTGTTCCGTTCGCGTGGATCAGCTAGACAGGAGTCCGCCAGCCAGTTCTGAAGAAAAGAGGCCCAGAGACCCGAAGATGTATTACCCTGAAATTGTGCACTTTGGCATCCGACCACCCCAGCTCAGTTACGCTGGAAACCCGGAGTGAGTTATGATTTTTTTAGGCCTAGATATAAATATTTAAAAGACAGTTGCTGGGATTGTAATGTATATCACGTTCTCTTCTCGACTTTGTAGCGCGAGATAGAATTCTGGTAAAACCGCGTCTATGCTTTAGTTATTAGAGTTTTTGCAATTTAAGACGCATGCCAAAGTATTTTCTATGGATTACTAATGTTTGGCCAAAAAACGTTTCCCAAATTATCACATCGCAAACAACGTTTCGCAAATTTTCATTTGGCAAATTCTCATTTGGCAAAGCAACTTATTGCAAACTTTTAATTCGCAAATGTTTTTCTTGGCATATTATTTTTTAGCAAATTATTGTTTGGCAAAGTATGGTTTGCCAAATGTTTCATTAGGCAAAAATATTTCACGATAAACTATTTACAAAATAATTTGATTGGTGCATAGAATGGTATACAAATTAGCTTGTGGTTATTATTTTGTTTAGTAGGGAGTTAATATAAAATTTGTTCTACATTAATTTCCTTATTTCATTCTTTGTATCGAAATTTCCAAATGATTCATTAACAATAGAGGTGATTCTAGCGCTCGGCGGCCGCTGCCGCGGCACGCTTCGCTCGCCTTCGCGCATTAAGGGTCACTGTTCTAACCTAACCTAACCAACTATTTACTGCAATACCTACTTTTTGCAACCATACTATTTTCTGCAATGTTTTACATAAAATTATTGTGAAAACCATGATCATGTGCCTTATGCTTTGATTTGTGGGTAACGGTGGGTAAGTATGTGAAGTGTTAATTTGACCAAACAAATTATTTGGGATATAATATTTGGCAACATAAAACATTTGCTATATAAACATTTGCCAAGTAAAATTTGGCCAAATGATAATTTGACCAAATGAATTAGTTGCGAAAAGTACAGTTGCTAAAAGTTCATTTGGGAAATGAAACTTTGGCGATAAGTTGTTTGCGAAGTGAAATTTGGCGAAAAGTAATTTGGCCAAACGGAAGGATACCATTTTCTATGCTTACGCGAAGTTCTCATGATACATTTAAGCCATGCCCAATTGCCCACTATTGATTGCAAGGTGGATTAGCTCAAAGAAATAAAAAAAAAATTCAAAATGTTCAGAAAATGAAATATAAACATCGCATCTTCTGAACATTTTGCAGTTATAATTTATTTATTAAGCTTTATTTACAACAGCGCGACGTTAGCTAATCTATAACTGCGTTGATACAAAAATATCAAATTCCAAAAGTTATACAACTTAGTTTTTCTTTCTCAGATACCAAAAAGCCTGGCGTTACTACGTCAAGTATCGTCACCTGATCGCCAACATGGCGAAGCCGTCTTTCAAGGAGCGCCAGAAGTTAACAGCAAAGGAGGTGAAGCTGCAAGAAATGAGGACCCAAAGCAAGATGAAGCGGGACGTCACCGTCGCAATATCGTCTGAAGGATTTCACACTACAGGGCTTATGTGTGACGTTGTGCAAGTGAGTCTTTAAAGTTTTCAATTTGAAGTAAAAAACTTCCTTCATTAAAAAAGTTACTTTTTTACATCTAAAACCCAACAACTTTCTGCGATAGGCCGAAATCAATGCGGGCGACGCCGCGGGCAAAAGCTGATTGTCTATTTCGTAATATTATTTTACCTTGTTTATTAAAAAAAAACATTTTTAACAAACAAAAACTTTGTTTATTTGTTTATATCGAGTATCGCGTATCTATTCTTGTAATAAAAATCTTCCTTTTTTTGTTTCCAGCACGCAATGTTAATTCCAGTGCTAGTCCGCCATCTACGCTTCCACAAGTCCCTGGACAGTCTCGAACGCAAGATGGGCTACGTGTTCAAACAGAGGCTGCTTCTCCAGACTGCCCTAACACACCCCTCGTACCGGGAGAACTTCGGAACTAACCCTGACCATGCCAGGAACAGTCTTACCAACTGCGGTATTAGGCAGCCCGAATATGGGGACAGGAGGATACATTATACGAGGAAAAAAGGTAGGTTATGCTGTAGTGGCTATGTTATTACCTAGTTGGGCTGGAGACTTGCTCAATCGACCGTACAAATATAGCTGGAGGGAAAAAGTGGGAAAAAACGATGTTCCTTGTGGTCTTTACCTACTACGGAATAATGATGAAACTGGCAAGTTTTTAGGTCTTCATGAGATGTAATGTTGCCATTGTGAAAGTTTAATGGATAAATCTATAAGTACATCACTAACTCTGGATGATATAATGAAGATCGTAGACCAGGTTATTGTGAAAATCCTTGGAGAAGATCTTTGTTCAGCAGTCGACTTAAATCACTTGAAACGACGGCTCACTCAACTATTAAAATAACTCACTCTTTAAAAACCCAATCCCCTTGGGGCTGCTAACAGAACGAATTGACATTTTTCTTTATAAAAATTGAGAACAAAAATAGTAAGACACGGGTTTTAACGCGACGTATAAAATGAGTTATAGCCTGACCAGGAACATAAAAACCCTGGCATAGAGGCGCTTCAATTGCATTTGATAGTGCAACACTGGGTACAGTCGTACCTGTATTAAATTAATAGGCTAACTTTATGTATCAGGATTCAGGATTATAGGCTAATTTAATATTTTCATAAATTAACAAAAACATATTATATTATAGGTAAACTGGTTTAAATAAATTAAATGAAACCATCAATCGAGCAAGAAGGATTTTATTATTATTCATCAATAATCAAATTCTGAACTTGAATATTCAACTACAATGTCTGCTCATGAACGCTTCAAACTCGGTACTTCTTTCCCAATTCCATAAAATTCAATACTTACAAAGTGACAAAAAACTTTAAAATAGGTAGTTGAAACAAACCACAGCTAATTTTCATAGTTGACTGTACTATATGATAAACATATCAGTCAATTTGACAACCTTTGTCGGAAACATTATTCAATGAAAATATTGTCCGAACCCATAGTATTTCTCTTCGACAAATACTTTAACACATTGTGAACCACTTTTCTTTCACGACTATAAAAAGATTTTAGCAATTTAATTCACAAAATCAATTGCGCACATTTAAAATAAAGTTTGTTTACACTTTGACAGCAATAGACTGACATGCAAGGTGACTTATCAATGAAGTTTTCAGTTACTGTTGCCATTAAAAGAAATTAGTACCATTAATTTTCCGCAACATGGCGAGGGTTTTTATGTTCCTGGTCAGGCTATACATTATGTACTCACGGCTTGACGTTTCGGCTGCTATGTTGCAGTCGTGGTCACAAGTAGACTGGCGGCTTACGGCGTCGTCCAGTCGTCGTCGTTTAGTTGAAATGGAACGCGAATGTTTAAAATCTTATAAAATTGAGAAAATTCTAGAAATAAGTCTTCTGACGATTAAAAAGTCAGGACTTAGAAAATATAAAAATATGTTTCTGTTTCAGGTATCGTGACCCTCATAAACATCATGTCCCGTTTCGGCAAGCGGAGCGAGACAGAATCAGAGATAAAGCACAACGAGCGTCTGGAGTTCCTCGGGGACGCGGTGGTGGAGTTCCTATCGTCTATACACCTATTCCGAATGTTCCCGGGTTTAGCCGAGGGAGGTCTGGCTACTTATAGGGCTGCGATAGTCCAGAATCAGCATTTGGCGCAGCTAGCCAAGGTGAGTGTTTATTTAATGGGCAAAGAAAAGAATTGTCTCAAATACGCTCTTGATATTAATAGATTTCAGAATCCATTAGGAGTAGTAAAGAGGATGAGAAGGTCCTCGTAATAAATATTTTTTCCGATTTTTGTATACGAATAGGAATCGGTGTATCCAACAATAAAGTTTAATAAAAGCCAAATGTCGGAATGTCGGCCGTTTGGTGTATTGGTTCGAAACGGACTACTATTCCGGAGGTAGCGGGTTCGATTCCCGCACAGTACAAACATTTGTGTGCATGAACATATTTGTTTGTATTGGACTGGGTGTTTTCTATGTATAATAAGTATGTATTTACAAAAAAAAAAGTATTTAAGTATGTTTATATCCGTTGTCTAGTATCTATAGTACAAGCTTTGCTTAGTTTGGGACTAGAAGCGCAGTGTACAATGTCCAAGGATATTATATTATTATTATAAATATGGCAATGCGTAACTGACTTCGACTTCTATGACACTGAGGAGTTGTTGTGACGCGGAAGTATGCAGGTGGGCATACACATTCCTAAATTTACTAATTTCATCACTTTCACCTTCTTTAAAATCAAATGCAGCTTATGTCTTTCTCCTAGGTCCCATATCTCAATCATTATGGCGTGTGATCTAGTCAGGTTAATAGTGTAATGCCCGTTTTCACCATCAATCCCTAATTTTTTAATGACCCCTATAAAAACAAAATTCCTGTTATGTGTTACCATCACTTAAAAATTAGGGATTTATGGTGAAAACAGGCATAAGACAAATATATTTTCGTATTTAAATTATGGGTTTTCTTTCCGCAGAACATCGAGCTGGAAAAGTACATGCTGTATGCCCACGGCTCGGACCTGTGCCGCGAGGTGGTGATGCGGCACGCGATGGCCAACTGCTTCGAGGCGCTCATGGGCGCTCTGTTCCTGGACGCTGGTATTGATGTAAGTTAAATGCTCTGTGTTTTAGGCCCTGTTTGTTGATACATTGGCAATGAATGCTGGGCCTATCCCAGCATTGCTGGGTACTATGTGAGTCATTAATTAATTTATACGTTTATTTTAAGCCGTAATTGTTGATACGTTGTCAATTTATATGCTACTAGCTGACCCGGCGAACTTCGTACCGCCTTAGCGTAGAGATTTTCTTTATATTTTTTTCCGTAAAAACCTTGTACAGAGTATTAGAAAACTACAAAAAAAAATCAGCCAAATCGGTCTAGCCGTTTTCATGTTATGTCGTGACAACGGAAAACGGGTTTCATTTTTATATAATACAAGCTGACCCGGCGAACTTTGTTCCGCCTTAATGGCAATAAATAAGCAGACTTTTTTTTTATTTCGAACGGGATAAAAAGTATCCTATGTCCTTCTCCTGGCTCTAAACTACCTCCCTGACAATTTTCAGCTAAATCGGTTCAGCCGTTCTTGAGTTATAAGTGGAGTAACTAACACGACTTTCTTATATATATGTTACAGGAAATGTATGAATTCTAGGAATTGTATACTATTCCTAGAAAATGTATACAATTCCGAAGCTATTTAGGAAATGTATAAAATATTGCTTCAGAGATTTTTTAATACGCACATATCCTAGGACATGTATACTTTTCCTAGGAATTTTATAGAATTCCAATATTGTATTAGGAAATGTATAAAACTAAGCTGCACAAGCGCGGTCGTGTAATCGGGTGCCTCTCAGTACGCCTAAAATTTCCATTAGCCAAACCACATTGGCCGATAGGTACTTTTAACTCACAACTATAATTGTTTAGCCTGAAAGTTGTTTTCGCACTATTATACTTTGGCTGAAAAAAATATTTGCCTATTGACATACCTTTCTTTCGGCATCACGCATATTACGCTGAAGTATTGGAAAACCCTAATTTTAACATATCTTTTATTAAACTATTATTGGCATGAAGGTTTTAGTACTCCTGTAGCTGGATAACAAAGTCTCGGTTAGGTTAGGTTAGACTTGCGACCTTACACATACACAGCGGCCGCGGCGCGGTAGCGCCATTTAAGTTTCGGAGAAAAAAAAAGAAATCTTAATTACATTTCCGATTGCTGTTTAGGAATTGTGTAAATTTCCTAGGAAATGTGTCTAATATAATTTACATCACACATTTCCGGGTGATTTTAGGACTTATACACAAATCCTAGGAATTGTATACAATGACGGATTTCATACATTTCCTGTAACATATATATAGATATCCAAAAGTAGCAACCGCGTAGAATAGATACTCACTGCCCATTCTATGGATTCTACGGGACAAATATGCGAACATCGGGTCTCTCCATTCTCCAACCCTTGCATCTGGCAAATTATGATGAGTTGTCGGATAGGGAATGTCGTACTCTCGCATTGTTGACTAGAGGACCTGTGATTCCTATGATCTACTCTGGTGAGTAGATCAAGCCTTTTTAAAACTAAATGTGATTGACAACGCTTAACTCAGTACAATTTGAATCAAGATAGTGGCACGATGGTGGCTCCTGAAGTCTTTTTTTTTTATTATTATTTTTTAAAAAAAGATTATTAGTAATTTGTTATTACACAAATTACTAATATTCCCGTTAGCTCCTCGTACTAAGCTAAATATGCTTGTGTCACGAGTGAGCTCACCACAATAGTCGAGCGGCGGCGGGGACCGAACCCGCGTTCCCCTCTGTCTGACACTAGAGTAATAATCTTACTTTATAGCTTCATCAACCAACCATCACCATAGATGGAAAAAAAAGCTGTGAATAATCATAATAAAAATTCTCACACAGGTGGCAGACCAAGTTTTCTCGCTGGCCCTCTGGTACAACGAGAAGGAAATGCTTGAGGTGTGGTCCAAGGAACGCGCGCATCCGTTGCAAGAGCAGGAACCGCTGGGCGATCGGAAGTACATCAAGGACTTTGAGTTTCTACAGCGCCTGACCGAGTTTGAAGACTCCATTGGTAAGTCCAGTTGATTTTAATGAAATATACTTCAGTCTCCTGAAAGTAATTTAAAACATTTTTATTGGTAGATAAATGGAAATTGAAGAGAGGCGTAGCGTCAAGCGAATAAAGTAAAAAATAGTTCGTTCGTACGTTTAGCCAAATGACGTCCACTGCTGGACAAAGGCCTCCCCCAAGGATTTCCATAACGACCGGTCTTTCGCAGCCCGCATCCAGGTTCTTTCCGCGACCTTCACCACGTCGTCGGTCCACATAGTGGGAGGCCTACCCACGTTACGTCTTCTGACCCGGATTTGGGCTTACGAGACCATTTGGGTTAATTTACGTGAAATAAGTAGGCAAGTCGAGACATAATAATATCGGGTTTAATTGACTTGTGAAATTTCTCACCTGTGTTTTTTTATTGTATCACACCTTGGAAACACCATCCATGACCATTTTATGTAAGTTCGCTTTATTGACGGCTGTGAAAACTTACACATATCTTATCATTTTCAAACAGGCGTCCAATTCAAACACATCCGTCTCCTAGCGAGAGCGTTTACGGATCGCTCCGTAGGGTTCACCCACTTGACCTTAGGCTCCAACCAGCGGCTGGAGTTCCTGGGGGATACAGTCCTACAGCTGGTGGTGTCAGACCGCTTGTATAGACACTTCCCGGACCACCACGAAGGACATCTGTCGGTGAGTAGGCGAATAAGCTGCTGAAGATTTATATTTGTGTACCTTTAACTTGACTTTAATAGTCGATGAACTGAGATTTCATAAAAATAGACTGAGGTGGTAGAAGCTATATGAAAAAAACGTGCTTTATGGCGTTCCTTGGGGAGGCATAGAAAGTGGCCTGCCAGTGCCATCTAAGTAAGGTGGACTGACGATTTTTTTAATAATAAAAACTGAGGTGATAAACAAGGTGGTAGAAGCTATATGAAAAAAAACGTGCTTTATGGCGTTCCTTGGGGAGGCATAGAAAGTGGCCTGCCAGTGCCATCTAAGTAAGGTGGACTGACGATTTTTTTAATAATAAAAACTGAGGTGATAAACAAGGTGGTAGAAGCTATATGAAAAAAAAACGTGCTTTATGGCGTTCCTTGGGGAGGCATAGAAAGTGGCCTGCCAGTGCCATCTAAGTAAGGTGGACTGACGATTTTTTTAATAATAAAAACTGAGGTGATAAACATGCTTTATGGCGTTACTTGGAGGGAGGCATAGAAAGTGGCCTGCCATGTATGAATTTATGATGATGATAATGATGTGTATTGTAAATGAAATTGATTGATTAATCGTAATCATAGTGTTCTGGACTGCGTCAGAGCACAGAATACATAATAGTAGCAACAGAAATTGCACTCCTTTGTGTAGGATCAGATGCCGACATTTTAACGGTAATAATAATAATGCAAAATACCCAACGCACATGGTGCATTCGAAATCGCACCTTACTACTAAGCTCACAAGAGCGCATTTTTTTTGTGTTTAGAATTGATCTACGTCACCGCTCAAGCGTCAGGGTTGTATGAGCAAAGTAAAATAAATAAAAACTTAATTATAAGAAGCATTTATTGTATTTACGATTAGAAAACTTTAATCTTCCTAGTGGAGTTTGTATAATCGTACCATCTCTAAAGTACCTATTAATAAACTTCAGTGTTGCGATAATTCGATATTAAACAAACAGTTTTAAAAGGTGTAGTGTCGGAAAATAGACACGGTGAAGTAAAGTTAATGTTTTTATTAGCTAAAATAATTTTTTTGCTATAGTTTTTTGTCAAAGTATTTCAAAATAAGTTATTATTTAAAAAGTGTAGTTTTTTTTATTATTTAAATCACTACAGTTAATTATGATTCCTAAATATTTCAATTTTTCATTAAAGAAGAATAACAGTTTTGTTGGAACAATAAACTGAACGAGACTGAACGAACTGAACGAGACTGATCGACCGAGCGTGTATAGATACGCGTGTGCAAACAGGCGCGTGGCGGCCCGGACTGATTTGCAACTTGAAGTTGTCGCGCGCTGTAGGTAATTATCTCGGCCGGCATAGGCGAGTGACGGAGGCCTGGTCAGAGCAAGAGTTGTTCATTTTATAAACAGAAGAAAGCGACCTATTAATTTTTGGCATTTCATGTTAACGGTCAGAAATCGTTTTTGTATCGTAACTTGCCAGAAACAGTAAATGTTTAGTTTCTAATGAGCGAGAACCGTATTGCTGTATGCTTTTAAACAAATTTTTAACATAATCTCTATTATCCATGTTTTAGTTGCTCCGTTCGTCTTTAGTCAACAACCGCACGCAGTCGATGGTGTGTGACGACCTGAACATGTCCGCTTACGCCATCTACAACAACCCTAAAGCCAAGCCTACCACCAAGAAACACAAAGCTGACTTGCTTGAAGCCTTTTTGGGCGCCTTGTTTATTGATAAGGTAAGTTGTAGCAGAGTAAATACAAATGAGTAGGTCATCTTCATAGAAACGCACGGGCGCGGTTTGTATGTGAGCGTGCCAATACGTATGCGGCGCGCACGCACACACTGACAAAATGTAGCGGAGATTAGCGGGGAGCCAGTCGTGAGTCGTGGTTGCGCCGAATTTTGTCAGTGTGTGCGTGCGCGNATGTGAGCGTGCCAATACGTATGCGGCGCGCACGCACACACTGACAAAATGTAGCGGAGATTAGCGGGGAGCCAGTCGTGAGTCGTGGTTGCGCCGAATTTTGTCAGTGTGTGCGTGCGCGCCGCATACGTATATTGGCGCGCTCACATACAAACCGCGCCCGTGCGTTTCTATGAAGATGACCTACTCATTTGTATTTACTCTGGTTGTAGTATCGAATTATTTATTAGCAGTTTGCGAACACATTGACTCGTTACTTGTTGATTTACTTTTTCCCACTTCGCTACTTGTAAGTATTTGCTTCGCAGGATGCGGCCTGCGGTTAGGTCAAAGTATTCATTCGGGCTGCATTCACATTGACCTGACCGCACACCGTGACAAATCCTTGAATGCACTCAAATCGGATTTTACTGCACTAAGTTGAAAACAAACTCGATTTATGTGGCTCGATTGAAGAGTTTTCTTCGAAGTTTTGTCTTGCTATTATTGGTTAATCTTTTGTAAGATAGTGGGAACGTAATTCCCGCAATGTGTTTGACCTTATTAACTTGTCTTAAGGTTCAAAATTCTGATATTTCCCTTATGGGATAATTTTTTTTATGCATAACAAGGCAGGTATTTGACCACAATCGCACCTGGCGTTAAGTGGGATTTAGTCTAGGATGGTACATATCTGCCCTGTAAGTGCCTATTCACTCTCGCCTTGAAAAGGCCCGGATTATAGTCTCCGGGAAAGACAGCAGCGGGCAATAATGGTGTCAACTACTTGATTCCAGAACCTGGAATACTGCCAGGCTTTCTGCGCAGCGTGCCTGTTTCCACGTCTGCAGGAGTTCATCATGAATCAGGACTGGAACGACCCCAAGTCCAAGCTGCAGCAGTGCTGCCTCACGCTGCGCTCCATGGAGGGCGGCGAGCCCGACATACCGCTCTACAAGTAAGTGCTTCTGCCACTTGCGACCTTAACACTAGTAGCATAGGACACAGTTCACCATGAACCAGGAGGAACGACCCCAAGTCCAAGCTGTACAAGTAAGACATCGATCGTCGGGACAACACTAGCGTTTCAAACTTTGAAATTGCTTCTAATTTTAACTGATCAGTTTCTGAAGACTCAGCTATCCGGGACTACTCAATCTTCACTGCTTGTGTTTCATTGGAGGTCAAACTGTAATTCTCAGATATAGAAGTCGCAGTAGTGGGAAAAGAGGTGGGATCATCGATCAGGCGCTCCCGTAGGTCTTCCGTCGAGGATTCAGGAACAATATTTCAGGAATTAGTTAATATCTGACCATGGCGAGGAAAAAAATTAGTGCTTTCCGTCAATGAAGAACGTTCGATAGATAGATTTCTTAAATGTAATTATATGTTCTGATGTCAAAGATCTTTTTCACTTAAGTTTTTTCACACTATTCCTGACGACTAAAGGTAGCCTTTCGAACTAAGCGTCACAGACGCAGCGTCTTTAGCTTTGGTCAAAGGTAGCCTTTCGAAGCGAGTTAGTGACGCGTTTTTGGCACAAGACCAAAGATAAAGACGCTGCGTCTTTGACGCTTAGTTTGAAAGGCTACCTTAAACTGCAAACGGCTAGCTAACGGTAGTAGGTACCCTTACCACCTTAGCTATATTAATTAAATGGCGACGAGCGGCGATGTCACGACTATTGCCGCTTATTTTCATATAAAATTGTTTCAAATTCTGTCTTACGAATACCAAAAATTTATGAATTACAGAGTGATCGAGTGCCTAGGCCCAACCAACACCCGCGTTTACACAGTAGGAGTGTATTTCCGCGGCACGCGACTGGCGGCGGCGCGCGGCCACTCCATCCAGGAAGCCGAGATGAATGCCGCCGAAGAAGCATTGAACAGTGCCCACGGTACGTACAGTATACTTACCATGAGTTTACGTTAGGTGTGCTCGCTAACTGCGTAAAAATTACATTAAATGTATGACATACTGTGCAGCGCCCCTAGCGGAGAAATAAAATCTTCATAGATTTCTTGATGTACTCGTTAGCGAGCACACCTAATGTACGCTCGCAGGTTCGGTTCCCGTCGCATGCAGGAGCATAGGAGGCTGACGTTTGTGTATGTATTTATTTATGTCTATATTTTATTTAGACGCTTTGCCTGGATTTATTGATCAAGAAGAGTATCATTTGCAATTAATCAAGTCGCGCGGCCATTCCATCCAGGAGGCCGAGATGAATGCCGCCGAGGAGGCATTGAACAGTGCCCACGGTACGTAGAATATACTTACCATGAGTTTACGTTAGGTGTGCTCACTAACTGCGTAAAAAATTACACTAAATGTATGACATATTGTGCAGCGCCCCTAGCGGAGAAATAAAATCTTCACAGATTTTTTGACGTACTCGTTACCGAGCACACCTAATGTAAGCTCGCAGGTTCGGTTCCCGTCGCATGCAGCAGCATAGGAGGCTGACGTTTGTGTATGTATTTATTTATGTCTACAGGGTGTCCCGTAATGTAACGTCAAGCCGGAACTGGGTGTTGAGGCAAGTTGTGCTGGTTAACAGAAAAATATAAAAAAAAATCTATGTGGCATATATTAAAAATAATAGGCATTTAAAAAAAATCAAAAAATTCTACTCCAGGTGACGGTCCTTTTGCTCGTGTTGCCACAAATCTTCACTTTTTCCAAATTTTTTTTTTTGTTACGTAACCCTGAATAATGCTTCTCTAAATTGTTATCAAAATTACAAAACCAGCTGCTCCAGCTTGGATGAAAAAAATACATTATTCTCAAAAAAAATTTCAAAATAAAAATTTTGCCTAGTTTAAACTGACTGTACTGAAAAAAAAATGTACTACGCGAGTGTGGCAAGTGACGTCATAATTTGGCGCATTTAGTAAGGATTCCAAAATGGTATAACACTTGGTAATTTTTTGCTGTAATTGTCGACAATTTTTGGTTTTTTGGAAATAGTCCCGTTTTTAACTTTATTTACCTTGGTTAAAAATTATTATTCTAATATTTTTAACCAAGGTAGATAAAGTTAAAAACGGGATTATTTCCAAAAAAACAAAAATTGTCGACAATCACAGCAAAAATTTACCAAGTGTTATACCATTTTGGAATCCTTACTAAATGCGCCAAATTATGACGTCACTTGCCACACTCGCGTAGTACATTTTTTTTTCAGTACAGTCAGTTTAAACTAGGCAAAATTTTTATTTTAAAATTTTTTTTTGAGAATAATGTATTTTTTTCATCCAAGCTGGAGCAGCTGGTTTTGTAATTTTGATAACAATTTAGAGAAGCATTATTCAGGGTTACATAACAAAAAAAAAATTTGGAAAAAGTGAAGATTTGTGGCAACACGAGTAAAAGAACCGTCACCTGGAGTAGAATTTTTTGATTTTTTTAAATGCCTATTATTTTTAATATATGCCACATAGATTTTTTTTTATATTTTTCTGTTAACCAGCACAACTTGCCTCAACACCCAGTTCCGGCTTGACGTTACATTACGGGACACCCTGTATATTTTATTTAGACGCTTTGCCTGGATTTATTGATCAAGAGGAGTATCATTTGCAATTAATCAAGTCGCGCGGCCACTCCATCCAGGAAGCCGAGATGAATGCTGCCGAAGAGGCGTTGAACAGTGCCCACGGTACGTACAGTGTGCTTACCATGAGTTTACGTTAGGTGTGCTCGCTAACTGCGTAAAAATGACATTAAATGAATGACATAATAATATTGTAGACTAAGACCCAGAACAGACGGTGAAACGCAACTGCAACGAAACTGCAACTTTGTGATGATTCTGATGAATTAAACTGAAACTGAAAGTTTCAAACTAGTCGCGTCATGTGTGGTCACTCAACGGACGCCATGGCAGAAACTAGATGCAACTCAAAAGTAACTAGCAGTTGCAATTTCGTTGCAGTTGCGTTTCACCGTCTGTTCTGGGCCTAAGAGCTAGTGAACGCCAGAAATTGCTTCTAATTATTGCCCAAAATACTATACATAAAAATCAGCTTTTATGGTATAACTTATACGCATACGCTGACAAACCTTCAGCTTTTATAAAATGACGTAGGTCTGGCGTTCACTAGCTCTTAGTCTATTGTGCAGCGCCCCTAGCGGCTACTTTCAATAAAATCTTCATAGATTTTTTGACTTACTCGCTAGCGAGCACACCTAATGTAAACTCGCAGGTTCGGTTCCCGTCGCATGCTGGAGCATAGGAGGCTGACGTTTGTGTATGTATTTATTTATGTCTATATTTTATTTAGACGCTTTGCCTGGATTTATTGATCAAGAGGAGTATCATTTGCAATTAATCAAGTCGCGGGGCCATTCCATCCAGGAAGCTGAGATGAACGCCGCCGAAGAGGCATTGAACAGTGCCCACGGTACGTAGTGTGCTTACATGAGTTTACGTTAGGTGTGCTCGCTAACTGCGTAAAAAATGACATTAAATGTATGATATATTGAAGACTAAGGCCCAGAACAGACGGTAAAACGCAACTGCAACGAAACTGCAAATGCTAGTTACTTTTGAGTTGCATCTAAGTTTCTGCCATAGCGTCCGTTGAGAGACCACACATGATGCGACCAGTTTGAAACTTTCAGTTTCATTCATCAGAATCATCAGAAAGTTGCAGTTGCGTTTCACCATCTGTTCTGGGCCTAAGAGCTAGTGAACGCCAGAAACTACTTCTAATTATTGCCCAAATACTATTAATAAAAATCAGCTTTTATGGTACAACTTATACGCATACGCTGACAAACTTTCAGCTTTTATAAAACGACGTAGGTCTGGCGTTCACTAGCTCTTAGTCTATTGTGCAGCGCCCCTAGCGGCTACTTTCAAGAAATAAAATCTTCATAGATTTTTTAACGTACTCGCTAGCGAGCACACCTAACGTAAACTCACAGGTTCGGTTCCCGTCGGGAGCGACAAAAATGCGCATGCAGGAGTATAGGAGGCTGACGTTTGTGTATGTATTTATTTATGTGTATATTTTATTTAGACGCTTTGCCTTGATTTATTGATCAAGAGGAGTATTACTTAAACAAGTGGTATATATGTTACGGTCAAAGTGATAAATGTGAAAATTATGAATAATCGCCGGTTATTATGAATAATTACCGCATGATTTGGTAAATGTGATTAATACGAGGTCATTTATGTGTGTATAAAACTAAATAGGCGGCTTAGGGGTGGCCCAAGGNTGTTTAAAGTAAGAGTGCTAAGAGCGGATTTTACGAAACTCCACCCCTAATGGAGTAAAACGAGGTCCACGCGTACGAAGTCGCGGGCGGCCGCTAGTTAGTTCATAAGGGCATTACAAGAACCGGTTGAAATCAGTCATCAATGTTAGTACCAAACTACCTACTCGGACAGGGTTGCCAGAAATCCACAGTGGGATTGCAAAATTTGCACTACGAACGCTTTTCCGGGAACGAGAAGTGGGATTAAACAAGCCCCTTAAATAGCTGCGGGCCATTTTCAGAACGTTACTCTATGTTGTCTATGAACATAAATCTGTGCATACTTAGGAACTCGTGCACGTAGATGGAGTGAAGGCCGCGGGAAGATCATCGTGAGGTGCACGACTCGTAGTCGCACATACCGATGATAGCACGAACACTGTCTCTTTGTCGCTTCATGAAGAACCACACACCGCTTATCGCGATCCATAGACACTATGTCGTCTATGATATAAGTCTAGACTCACTTAGGAACTCGTGCACGTAGATGGAGTGAAGGCCGCGGGAAGATCATCGTGAGGTGCGCTAGACTCGTAGTCGCGCATATCGATGATAGCATGAACACTGCCTCTTTGTCGCTTCATGAAGTACCACACCTCTTATCGCGATCCATAGACACTATGCTGTCTATGATATAAGTCTAGACTCACTTAGGAACTCGTGCACGTAGATGGAGTGAAGGCCGCGGGAAGATCATCGTGAGGTGCGCTAGACTCGTAGTCGCGCAAACAGAAGACAGTAAGAACACTGTCTCTTTGTCGCTTCATGAAGTACCTACCACACACCTCTTATCGCGATCCATAGACACTATGTCGTCTATGATATAAGTCTAGACTCACTTAGGAACTCGTGCACGTAGATGGAGTGAAGGCCGCGGGAAGATCATCGTGAGGTGCACCGGTTATTATTAATAATTTTCAATTTATCACATTAACCGTAACATATACACGTGAGTGTATACAGTGTGGTGTGTACTTGGTCGGCCACTTCATCCAGGAGGCCGAATTGAACGTCGCCGAGGAAGCGCTAAATAGTGCCCGCGGTACGTACGTCACAGGTTCGATTCCCGATGGGAGCGAGCCGTATGGCATTCGCATGCAAGCAGGAGTATAGGAGGCTGACGTCTATGTGTGTATGTATTTATTTAGTCGCTTTGTTTAAATAATGACAGCATTTAGACCTGAAGAAGGAGGTATTTGTACTGAGTGGGTGACCTTTTTGACAGCATTTTTTTTTCTTTATCATTATTGCATGTATATTTGTTGCAAATAAATATTTTTCTTTAATTCTAGCTTTAGATAATTATTATTATGTATACCTAATTATAAATTTAAACAATAATGGCGTCTTAAACTAGTCTGATGAATTTTTTCAAGTTATTTATATTTTAGTCTGATGGAATCTGATAGGTGTCCTTAATTTTCCCAATTTTTTTTTAAATCTGTACTGAACTGGGCTTGCTCAGACAATGGGTTATCATAATTCTAGTTGAAGGATTTCGCGTGCAAGTAAAGTTTCGATGGTGGTAAGGTAATAGGTAAAAACTTACGAAGTGTAGAATCAACCAATATGTTACGCTGATCCTACAGAAACGCTCCACAGCGCCCATGGTACGTGTTACTGCACCTGACCACCCACTCACTCGCTATAGTTAAAATTTCATTTCACACCATAGTAGTAGTACCAAGTAACTGTTGAACTTAATCAGGGAGAAAGATCGACGGCAGACTTCAAGAGGCCTTGCCTTGCCTACAGCCACTAACTTTACCCGGGTGACCATCGTTTAGATCTCTTTCTGATTGGCTCTCATACTGAAACACTGTGCTGTTTTGTTTGTTTTGGCCGCGATTTGGATCGTAGTGGCGGCAGCGAAACGCGAGGCGTGCGCCGGTCGCAACTCCGGACGACAGTCGGTATTGAACAACCAGGATGACTTAGCGTATGGTATGTACTTTTATTATGTTATTGTGACGCGACGGAGAACCTGAGAGCAACGTTTACACAGTGAAAGGACGGTCCCTTATATCAGCAGCATGGTAATCACACACTGGTGCATAAAGCGAATGTATGCATCTGGCAGTTTAACATAAATTAACAACTTTATGAGTGTAGTTTTTGAATTTTTAGCATTAAGAGATGCATCTCAAACTAATTTGAATATTATAAATCAATTCCCGCGTTAGGCAGTTCAATTTTTTTCAAGTTTTTTATAATTTTCTGAGTGAAAATATGGTGTCCAAAGGAGTGGTAAGGAGGATATGAGTGCATTACTAAAGTGTTTTTATATTCATTTTGGTCTATAAATAATCATGAATGTTGTCATGTATGGCTTGTGTGTGTTAAAATGCATTATTTTCCTGATATTAATAGATCAATTTTGCCTTCACAGAGTTATTCCCCCAACTGGATCATCAGAAGCGGGTGATCGCGAAGAGTATAAAAAGGAAGAAGTCCAAGAAAGATCGGACCAGTCCGACTTTATCGGAGCGAGAGGCGTCGCTCAAGCGCATGAAGTTGGACGACAGGGTGCCCAAAGCGTACCGCTTGGACCAACAACAATCGGACAGCTCGGACGAAAGCTGCGGGCCGGTTCTGTCCGACGACGAGGCTAAACCGGCTAAGTCCGGAGATGATTCAGGTCTCGACAGCGATACAGAAACTAATACAGATCGGTTAGAAGACGTCAAAGTCAGCAGCTTAGTTAGCGATATGGAGAGACTGAAGGAAGACCTAATCAGGCGCAACGAGTACGATAAACTCAAGGAGAAGTGCATGCGGTCGGAATCCGATGACGATTTTTAGATTTCACAAAATTTAATTTCAGAAGACTTTTTAATCAGTGCTCATAATAAATATGTTTTTATTTACGCGTAGTAGATGTGATATAGTTAAGATTTAATTCTCAAGAAAGTAATTTTAAGCAAACATTTCAAATCACATAAATTTTTATAATTTGACAAAATCAATATCTTTTAAGTTTAATCTAGCACTAAGAGGTAAATGTGATACTTTGCGATTAAAAGATGATACTTGCTCGAAATATATCTTTGATTTAAAAAAAATCCTATGTAGGATAAAACAATAAACACAGGAATAGCTACTCAATATAGCGCAATTCAGTTGGCTCAGTGCTAAGAACCTATCGCGAAGTTCACCTTAAAACGTGCCGTCTTTTGCTACCGCGTTTTTCTTACCTTTTTTCGACGGTAAGGTTGCCAATTTTTACATCTTCATTTATAATTAATAGTATCAGGCATTACTTTGCGGAAATCCATAATAAGATATTAAAAATAAAAATTACTTAGCTTAAAATTTCCGCTCAGTGGTTACACATTTTTTTTTATAAAAAAGAAGTTTAATAAACTACGGAGTGACATCGCACAGATTGGATAATGTAAGGAGTTACAGCGAGTCACTAAAATAGCAGCGGTTGTAAGAATAGAGATATATTAGCATCACAATAGAGTATATTTGTCGCAGTCAGATTGTATAATCCGCCGTTTTACATTACAGCTAGGCATTTTGCATTACAGCTCTGTTTTGTAATACGGCGGATAAACGTTTAGCCGGATTGAATACGGCTGAATGAAAATCCGCCGGAATGTATTCGGCGCCAAACGTTCTTCAATACGGCTAGCCGTAATGTAAAACAGCGTGTCATTACCCGCCGCTTTGACAGTTTTTAGTTCCTATTTTCAATACCGTGGCACTGCCGGACAAAGTGGCTATGGATTCTGGTGTTCGGCGGAATCCTACACAATATTATTAGTGTAAAAATATGAAATCATGGCTGTGGCCGGTGAAGATAATTTTATCTTAAAGAAAAATAACCCGGAAAAAATGACTAAAACTTTATAGTTTTGAGTTACCTGTTCCCTTTGATCATTTTTAATGTCTAAAAAAGACTAAAGCCAAATATCTAATTAATTCTTAAAATTTTTAGAAAAGTCGAATTGTTTTGATTTACTTTTTTTTTAGATGGCTATCCCTTGTGATTTATAAATAAGTAAAAAAATTACTGAAGCCAAATATATTATTTAGTATACAGTAACGAAGGTAATAAATAATAATTCTTAAAATCTGTCTTATTAAAATTTATTTTCATTAAACATTGTTTTATTTTGTAAGTATGGTCACCCTACAATCTGTAGTAGTACGATGCGGCTAAACGTGGGCCGCCGTATTGAAGAACGTATCGCAATGACAATCCGCCTAAACGTTGAACCGCCGTATTACAAAACAGAGCTGTAATGTAAAATGCCTAGTGGTAATGTAAAACGGCGGATTATACAATCCGACTGCGACATATTGATTAACTGAGCGCGAGCGGTCCGCGCAGTGACAGCCACTGCTTCTGGTGGGCACGTGACTATTTGGACTGTTGGAGGATTATGTGAGGAGTTAGATAGGCTCAATGAAACAACAGAATGTATAAGAATAGTGTATTTATCAACTGAGAGCCACGCAGCAAGTGAGTGCAAGCGGGCCGCTCAAGCGCCCTGCGCGTAACGTCAGCCATTGCTTCTGGTTTGGAACGTACATCTCTGCCGGCATTAGCTGCTCGGGTGAGTCGTTTTCTTTGTCTGTAATAACACAAACACGTGCATATCATTAATACTTTGCATTTGATTTGAATAAAAAAAAATTGTGTTCATCGTGCATCATCATAATTTCTGGTTTATTAAAAAAATGCGCGTCGCTTTCGTTTGAATCCAAGAAGTCCTCCTGTGGTTACACCACAAATGCTAGGCAACTAACTGAGACGAGACGTAGGTACTAACTTAAGTACAGTCTTGCAAAAGACAAGCATTTTGGCAATGCGATATACTTTTACAGGCCCTATGATAGCCCTAGTGATGCTCTACCTCTGGGCTTCGGCTTGCACTACTTTTTGGGACAACCTGTATAAAATATAATGGAATGGAAAGAACTTACCGTCTTTTCGCACATGCTGAGAGGCCTGCATAGTGGAGTCTTGCATGGAGATGAGGTCGCCAGGAGCGTGTAGCAGTAACCGACCCACACCTTCGCACCGCCTGTTAAATAACATAAGTAAAACAGTTTAAACTTTAGTTATTGTGTCTACTGTCTTATGCGGTATTTAATCATGTCATTTTTCGCGCAGAAAGCTGGTCATGCTAAAGTAATGAATTCTTACCTGAGGACTTCGTTTTGAAGCATTTGTTTCTTGGCTAAATTTGACAGCGGGTTGCAGTCGTTCAACCAGTTACGCACTTCGTTGAAGTCTGCCAGTAGTTGCGCTGCTGCTTCTTTACTGAAAGAAAAGTTATGACTAAAATAAATAAAATATCGACATTCTTCATTTATCCGGCTTAAAAATTGTGGAAGTAAAACGTATTATTAGTGATGGTTCTTACCTAAATCTAACTTTGGCTACGTATATGTGATGCAGCCACGATTCACACATTATTCTTAGCACCATATTCAAAGTCGTTATGTCGTCAGTCGCCTTGATAACTGGCAGTAGCATTTTATCTAAAATTGAAAAATACGATTAGAACTGAAAATATAGTTTACAATAATCTGAAATCTTAGAAAAAAAAACTTCTAATAAGGAAGAAAAATAAGATTAGCACTGAAAATATTTTATAGTTTACATTAATCTGAAATCTTCCAAGAACTTCCAATCAGTATGACCGGGAACCTTCTACTAGTGAGAAAATCGATTAGGTACCAAATAAGAAATATCATCTACACTNATGGAGTGATCCAGCCGCGGGAAGATCATCGTGAGGTGCGCTAGACTTGTAGTCGCGCATACCTATGATAGCACGAACACTTATTTCTTTATCGCTTCATGAAGTACCACACACCGCTTATAGCGATCCATAGACACTATGCTGTCTATGATATAAGTCTAGACTCACTTAGGAACTCGTGCACGTAGATGGAGTGAAGGCCGCGGGAAGATCATCGTGAGGTGCACTAGACTCGTAGTCGCGCATACCGATGATAGCACGAACACTGTCTCTTTGTCGCTTCATGAAGTACCACACACCGCTTATAGCGATCCATAGACACTATGCTGTCTATGATATAAGTCTAGACTCACTTAGGAACTCGTGCACGTAGATGGAGTGAAGGCCGCGGGAAGATCATCGTGAGGTGCACTAGACTCGTAGTCGCGCATACCGATGATAGCACGAACACTGTCTCTTTGTCGCTTCATGAAGTACCACACACCGCTTATAGCGATCCATAGACACTATGCTGTCTATGATATAAGTCTAGACTCGCTTAGGAACTCGTGCACGTAGATGGAGTGAAGGCCGCGGGAAGATCATCGTGAGGTGCGCTAGACTTGTAGTCGCGCATACCTATGATAGCACGAACACTTATTTCTTTATCGCTTCATGAAGTACCACACACCGCTTATAGCGATCCATAGACACTATGCTGTCTATGATATAAGTCTAGACTCACTTAGGAACTCGTGCACGTAGATGGAGTGATCCGGCCGCGGGAAGATCATCGTGAGGTGCGCTAGACTTGTAGTCGCGCATACCTATGATAGCACGAACACTTATTTCTTTATCGCTTCATGAAGTACCACACACCGCTTATAGCGATCCATAGACACTATGCTGTCTATGATATAAGTCTAGACTCACTTAGGAACTCGTGCACGTAGATGGAGTGATCCGGCCGCGGGAAGATCATCGTGAGGTGCGCTAGACTTGTAGTCGCGCATACCTATGATAGCACGAACACTTATTTCTTTATCGCTTCATGAAGTACCACACACCGCTTATAGCGATCCATAGACACTATGCTGTCTATGATATAAGTCTAGACTCACTTAGGAACTCGTGCACGTAGATGGAGTGAAGGCCGCGGGATGATCATCGTGAGGTGCACGACTCGTAGTCGCACATACCGATGATAGCACGAACACTGTCTCTTTGTCGCTTCATGAAGTACCACACACCGCTTATAGCGATCCATAGACACTATGCTGTCTATGATATAAGTCTAGACTCACTTAGGAACTCGTGCACGTAGATGGAGTGATCCAGCCGCGGCGGGTGCGTGACGCGGCGCCAGGCGGCCGGCCGCGGGAAGATCATCGTGAGGTGCGCTAGACTCGTAGTCGCGCAAACTGAAGACAGCACGAATACTATCTCCTCTGTCGCTTCCTAAAATGATTTGCATTTATTTGAACAGTTGAAGAAGCTATAAGGGTTATTAAAACATTTATGTGTATCAGCAGCAGATAGCTTATCATAAGTTAAACACCGTGGCACCATGTGCTAGGGTGGGTGTACCAGTAACAAACCGAATAAGCGACATTTTAAAAGTAATTTTGATATTGTGACTCAATTATTACAACAATCATTGCAAAAAAAAGAATTAACTACTCCTTGTCTATCATAGAATCAAGTAGCTTATTCCAATTTTCTTAATAGCTGTAAGGTTTATTTTTATTTAACAATCAATGTGGAATCGCAATGTGCCTAAGGTTGACCAGATCGTACCAAGTCATGTTATTAGCACTGAAAATTTTATCGCTTTTATTTATGACTAATGATTGGTAGAAGTCGGCAGTGCTACCAAACGTAACAGAAGTGGCGGGAAATTTGATAGATTGTTAATATTTTGATGTGAAATTAGAAATGGTGTACTACTGGTTCCTGGTGTCGGACTGGTGCACCCACCCTACATAAGATGATGCAAAATATGAGCAGGTGCATGTGATAAGCATTTTATTCTTACCTTCAATTTCTGTATGTTAACTTTTACTTCAGAAACCAATTTTTCCCTCATTTTTGCGCACACGTTTTCGTGAACTCCAATTTTACCTGAAATAAGAAGTTGAGTAAGTATCATGTAAATACATCCAATACATAGTCGCACGCGCGACCAACGTCACGTAGCGTCAGTCGCGGATCGGATGCGCGTACATCAGTTAAGCACGCAGAAAAGTGCTGCCAACGGGGTAGCGCAACGGTGCCTCATTTAAGTAACGATTTTCGTACAGTCAGCGTCAAATAGTTCGTGACACCTAAAGTGACCAAAAGTTGACCACACCCAAAGTAATACACTAACTAAACTATGTGACGCTGACTATACGAAACCGACGTCGGCGTTGTTGGAAATCAAGCCCTAAAGATAAGGAAGGAAGAAGTTGGTCACAGCCCAGAGCTCGGCAAGCCGCCGCGTCTCTGCTGGCACCAAGACCGAGGCGTTTGGGTCACAGTGCCACTATAAAATAATAAATAAATAAATTCTTTATTGAATAACTATGACCGTGGTGCGTGGGCCACAGTGGCACCAAAGCCAGGGTGTGTGAGCCACGGTGCCCACTCACCCGCCTCGATGGCGGCGCCGTGGTCGGCGAAGCGCAGCCCGAGCAGCTGCTCCATGCAGGCGCGCATAAGAAGTCTACAGCTCACAGTCCGGCCACGTGGCCCACTGTGGGGCGTGGGCCACGGTGCCCACTCACCCGCCTCGATGGCGGCGCCGTGGTCGGCGAAGCGCAGCCCGAGCAGAGGCGCCACGCGGAAGAAGTCTACAGCCCACAGTCCGGCCACGTGGCCCACTGTGGGGCGTGGGCCACGGTGCCCACTCACCCGCCTCGATGGCGGCGCCGTGGTCGGCGAAGCGCAGCCCGAGCAGCTGCTCCATGCAGGCGCGCATGTCGTTGTGCGCCACGCGGAAGAAGTCGTCTACTGCCCACAGTCCGGCCAGCCGCCGTGTTTCTGCTAAGCACCATAGCCGGTACGTGTGGATGGAGTGGTCTGGAACAAGTAAACAATATTTACCAATAATAATGATGTTTCCTGGATAAAAAAGCACGAGTTTTAATTAGTCCGTCAGTTAGCTTATCAAAAACTACTCGACACGTATTTTTCACTTTTTAAAACTAATGAAAATGTAAAGAGATAAAGCGTGCCAAAGTTCTAAAGAAAAGGCTCGTGACGTCAGTGACTGCGTAAAAGTGCAGTACTTTGTGACGTCGCGCGGAACTTAAACGCACTTTAACTTTGTAATTATTTGTTTGATTGACAATTAAAAATATACGTGTCCAATATTTTTTATAGTAAAATTGACGGACTAAAAATTTTTTTTTAGGAAACTAGCCTATTCTAACACAGCTTCTTTAGAACACACGTTTCGTTCTCGCTTCGATACGCGAGACCATAGATCAGGCGCGGTGGGTAAGCCCGTTTCCACCAAAGCGGATAGGAGAACTGAGAAGAGATGAAATTTTATTTTCACATCATCTCTCCGCTTAGCTTCGGTTCGGAAATCTGATTGATGATTCAAGCACATCTCTCCACTTTGGTGGAAACCTGATCTTTGCGTCATAGAGAATGTGTGAAATAATATTTCGCAGTGTACCGGAACGGTATCGAAACTGGCTTCACTGATATGTGTGAATCGACCTTAAAATCATCTTTATAAAGAAACCTAGAGGTGAGGTACAATAAAAATAAAAACTTTCCAAATACGAAAAGAAACGTCATCTCACCCAGTCTATGCAGTATGGGTATCTGTTCAACAATGGGCAGGTCTTCTATCGGAGCGCCGAGTATGTAGTCCCACGTGACCTCGCACTGGTTGTTGAGGGTTACTAATTCATGCAGCATCAACGCGAAGTTTGATCCCGAAACCGTGCTCTGGATTCAAACAAAATAATCATTGAACTTACAAAAAATAAAGAAAAAATACAAGAACTGCTCTCACATATGAATCTAAGCATAATGGATTTCATTCAAGTTTTTTTAGAAGAATCTAAATAGTCTGAATAAAAATCTCTCTGGACTTTTTCGCTTCTGGGCTAAGGTTGTATAATCTATGCCATATAAGAAAAAAATAACAAGAAAATGTCCGAAAATCTAATGATTTCAAAAATTGCTGTTTTGTTTACCTCAGTAACATACAGCGATAATTCGGGATGCAGTTTGAGCGAAGTTGCTGTTAGATTGGTCGTCAATGTGGCTCTGAAATTTGAATTAAATTGTGTATAGTGTACTATTTAGGCCTTAAACATTATACATAAGGACTATCTTTAGAATACATACCCGAAATGTTTATCCCAAGACGTGGTTGTGACGTGACATCCTAAAGCATCGGCCAGTATCCTCAACGCAGATAAAATCAATTCGGGTGTATCTGAAAATTTCAAAAAGTTATCCATTATTACGCTTGAATATTCATGTTCTTAACTGAAAATAAAGTTAAAGTTAAGTTTAAACTTACTATGAACGTTGAACGTGCCAAATAACCATTCACGTAGATTTTGACTGGTGTTTGGAGATCTGAAAAATTATAATTAAAATAGTACTTTGTCAACTATACTATGGTTTTACATACATAGTAGTTAATAATAATAATTGCAAAGTAATTGTACCTTATTGCTAAAGGATACGACGACCACCAGAGAAGAATATGCTCTAGGCAGCTGCCCACATCGCCCCAAAGTATGTTTTGGTAATATTCTGTTACTTTATGAGCAGCTTTTTTGCTGGCTTGAATGCGACCTGAAAAAATATTCTAAAGAGTAAATTAAAAAGCAATAAAATCCACATTTAGGGGCTTATTCAGTATGTTGTCTAGAACAAGAAAGATATGAAGATTTTTTAGGGTTATTTTGTTATTGGTTAATTTACCTGACTTTAGCTTTCTAGTTCCATTAGTACCAAGTAATGGTGCAGACATGTTAGCTACTGTGTCCAGTAGAATTTCTATATACATCTCCTCGCTTTGCAGAATGCCATTTACGTTTTCTGAAATCATAATATTAATTAGCAGACGTAAGGAATTTTTGTGGAAAAATAACTCAATAAATATGCAAATGTTTGGTTTATGTGACGTCAAAAAGTATTTTAAGAATGTAGCAAAACGGTAACCAATCAAAAAAGTATGCAACTTTGTCTGCACGCAAACACGAAAGCCAGAAACAAGAAAAAAACACTAGTGACGACATCTACTTTAAATAGGATAAATTCTGGTAAAACTAATGCTTTTTAAACACTACGGGGAAGCTCTTGGCCAGCCATAGTATCTGACGAAAAGTGACGTCATACCAAAGGTTTAAGGGACATAATTATACAAAAAGCAAATCTATCATACCTTCATTACTAAAAATGTGTTCCAAAACACATTCGTTGGTCAGCAGAGACGCGTACGTGATATCACAATCGGAGTTCTGCGCGTTAAGTATATCGCTCAACTTCTTGTTCTGTTTGTTCTTAACTTCAATCAAGCTCTGTGCTTGCTTCATTTTCGCTTTCTTGTTCTCTATGAAGGCCTCCCGGCGTTTCTCGACTGTCATCTCCCGGGATATCGTGGAGGTTGGCGGGGTGATGTGTTTTGTTAAGGTGCTGAAACGAAATAATTTTTATAACTTGAAATATTTTTTGTTATACCTACTTATGGATTCTGAGTGTCATTCTAACAAGACCAATGGCGTTTTCCCATTTAGTTTAAAATTCATGGCCTTTCTTATGAATAAACTTATGATAAAAAGTTAGCTTTGAATATTACTGATATTACCTAAATGGTTGTAAATGTTCGTTCGAAATTGAGAAGCCGTCAAGTATTCGGCCGGGTCTGCTCGGGTCAGTTCATTAAATAAGGTATTTTATACCCACAGGGTGGATTTTGTAATGCCACCTGAAGGGAAAGTACTCTTAATCATGTAGTTAAGATAGAAAATTTTACTCAAAGAAAACATTCCTTTATTTTTGAAAAGATAGATTTGATGCTACATAAAAGGTGGCATTTCAAAATTCCACCCTGTATAAAAAATAGGAGGAGTAAAATATACTTACTGGTAGATTTCCAAGCTTTCAGCTGTGCTTGAGCTCGATTCATTATCAGAATTATCTTCGGGCTTATACACTTTTACCAGGCAGTTTATTAGTCGGTGGCAGTTGATTTCTACGCGACTTTTGGCAAGAATCTGAAAATAGAAAAAGTAAACTAATCAAAACAGCGACGTTACAAAAGTTTCAAAACTTTTAGCAAGACGAAGACTTCAGAAGGTCATGAGTTAAATTATACAAGTCTAGGAAATTCAAGCTTCAAAAGTTTTAAGTACTACCTATACTCTAACATGAGTCATTTTCTAGATTTCTTTTTCTTTTCTAGACTAAAGTTTGAATAAAATGCGACTTACTTGAACTATTTTAGTTAGAGTGATGTTTTTAGTTTCGCTGATTGTGCTTGGGTAGGTATTGCTGCACACGTTGAATTTGGCTGCGAACTTTTTCGAACTCAGCCCAATCAGGTGATTGTATATTGATACTAAGCTGAAACAAATAAGTTATTGGATGTCTAGCCGTATTCTGCTTTAAAAAAATTTTTGGAGGAAGTTACAACAAACGAAGTAAATTCTGCAGAACTTCGCACTAACTATGGATTTTTGTTGCAGAATTGCGTCTGTACAACCATATGGATAAAGAAACCAAACTTTCCTTTGAGGTCAACTACAAGATTCCACAATGTTTCGAAGATGTATCATCACATCGCCAAAACATTTTTAAAGTGACAAACTACCTAGTCCTATGTATAATAGGGAGCGTGTTGGAAAAGCCTTTCACAAGTTAAAAATTACAGTCCTTACCTCAAACAGCATTCAATCATTTTCCTAGAGTCCTCCCTATGCAGGCACGTGCTAAGTATCGTCGTGATGAGCCCACTAACAGCCTGCAGCATGATGAACCGGGACCCGCACAGCTGGTCGAACGCGTGCTCGTGTTTACTTTCCACCAGGCCATTGTCTCGTTTCAACCTTGCCAACTTCGGGTTCAATTTGTAAAATGACTTCACTAACTTCGATAGATATTCTATTATTTGATCTAGTACCTGAAATTTCAAGGTTTTGAAACTTGAAAAGTTATCCAAAACACATCTTGTATCCTTGTGTAACCTTTTACTCAAAAAGTTTCATACAAATAAACGCACTTCAGCTGTTAAATTGTAGTTGAATCACTCCTAATTTGTAACCGCTTCCATTTACCTGTATATTGACTAACTCCATAATATAGCTACGATTGGATAAGGTATGGCTGGTGCTTTTACTCAAGGAGCCTTTCCATTTGTTATCCAAGTCCAAAATGACTTTGGTGACAGCATAACAGATCGCTTCCATCTCCCTGCCATGGCTGAAGGCTTCCTCCTCCTCCGAAGTCTCTTCGCTGATCCATTTCTTGCTGTGCACCTTCGCGGACATATTAAGTCATCTATCTAATAAAGTAAACAAAAATGTTTTGGGGTGTGTTAACTTGCAGGGCTCATCGTGGCGACTGCTGCAGCGGCGGGCCAATCGATGTGTAGCGACGTCGGTGCCAGTCGAGCAGCGTCGAAGCGCTTGTACGACAACCGGGAATTGCTACCATTAAACTTTTTTATCGCTGTTCAAAGTCGACCTTCAATTTACGACTGGGCGTTTCGTATTGTAGTCTTATAAACTCATTAACGGTTAGTGTGATTTGCCAGGAAAATTGCAAAGGTTTTTCATCGGTGTTTCCTTGTGCTTTAGTAAACTTTGGCTTTTTATATCAGCTGTTACGCTAATAAAATTTGGATTTCATGGACGATATCCGGTATGGCTATCGTAAATTAATGTTGCTGCTGTATCTTTATACTTGGCTTCGCGGTATTTACGACTCATAAGACTCTTATTATAAAACGAAGCTCAAAATTAGATTTAAACTCATAACATACGAGTACATTCAAGCCTGCGTGGTTTAATATTGGTTAAACTTTATTATTGGGACAATTTAGGCTTGAATCATGTCCTAATTTTCCAGATTTTTAGATAATGCTTGCCATCTCAATCTGACTTATAATATAATTTACACACATCCTTTATCTGCTTTACATATTTTTATCATTATCCGAAAACCAAAGTGGTATTGGTAAAAGTTACTACTGCCAAACTAAAAGTTATTGCAAATGTGTTCGTTTCTGAAATACCGTCGTAATTTTTGGACGATCATTATGCGATAGCATATAGAATACATAAATCTTGCCGCATTAGCATACGATCGATTATGGAGGGAGATAATACTTTCATGAGAGAGGTCAAGGCGACGAGGCTCGGCTGCCCTCGGATAGCGCAATTATATAACACTTTTGACGTAAATGATAGCACAATGTAACACGAGCTTTGCGAAAACTAGGTCAAAATTAATAGTTTATGTGACCTGGTACAAATGTTAAGACACACACATCAATAAACACAGACGGTATCGTAAAGTGTAGAACATAAAATGCAAATGAGAAATCTAATAAATTAAGTTGATAACATACATTGTTCTAGTCTAGATACAGGAATTAGGTAACAAAAACGCAAATATCATGTACAGTTGAAACTTTTAATTTTGACGAAACAATAATCCAGTAAAAATAATAGTTTTATTAATAAAATATTTAGCTAATAGGTACTCAATTCATTTGTAATAGGCGATAGGAAGAGTATATCACAGTGAAAATAAATACATGATGTATTTTTATTAATTGTAACAGTAAAATTAAGTTACATCATACAAATAAGTGGGATTAACTCTTTTCAAATCAATTTATATTTAAATAAAAATTATCGGAGCATTTACATGTTCATCGTTTTTAGTCAAGGAAGAAACAAAAAAACTGATGGGACAGCTTGAGTATTTTGAAAATGAGAAACAATTAGAAATATGTTAATTTAGTTATCATAATTTACTAGCATTATTTGTTATTAATTTATTGCTCTCAATTTATACAATCCAATGATAAAGCACTTGATTTTATTGTCTACTAAAATTATCTACAAACCATAGTTATTTAAATAGGAAGAACAAAGTCACTTTATTTATAGACAAATATTTGACTCCATATTCATAAAAAGCAAAACATTTTTATAACATGATTTTACCTAAAAATACTGTGTCTTTGTTTAACGTACTGAAGTGATTATCTGTTAGAAAGTGATGGAGAATTTATACTCTAAAACGCTGTTAAGAAACTATTATATTTTTTTATGAATCAGAGATTTTGATGTAAAAAACAAAAACAAAGCGTACAACCCATTCAGTATACAGTGCGTGAGTGTATAGTACGTGGTATAGCATTCGGCGACATTTATTGTGAGATATTCGTCACGAACGGTTTGATGTATCGCACCCTTTATTTATTCCGCCTGGTTTTACTGTTGGTAGTCACGAAATGATAAATAATTTGTCATTCGAAGTGAATATTGTAAACAAAGGACTGTTTAAGTTATAATATAATCAAATAATGATGAACAGAGGATAAAAAATAATTTTATATCAAAAATATTGCAATGTTTTCATTATGCATGTTTGTTATGAATTTAATATTTACTCGAGTCTCCCACGAGTGTGTGATAAAATACTTTTTTTAAAATTGAAGTAAAGAAGATGTCTTATTATAACATGATTTAGAATAAATAATCTTTTAAAGGCAAGTGCATTTAACACTTGTATCTAATTTTATATTTTTAAACACGCTAATACAACACCCAAAATAATAATTAAACTTCAATACTTAAAGTGACACCACTCAAATTCAGCTAAAATTTATTACAAACACTAACAAACACTTGCTCATTATAATAGAGTTCAAATAGCTTAACGCAATTACAAAGGCCCCCATTTGCCCTTGTATAGTTTTATCACTAACATCGAACAACTCGCGTATTGTCAAAATTTAACGATATAACTTCTTTAGAAACAAAAGTTGAGAGAAGAAGGCAAGAATTGTAATAATTCCCAGTACCTACAAATGAACAGCTGGGTCTACTAGACGTACTAGTATTTTAATAAAACTAGTATCATGAAACTAGTGAGGAAAAGTAGAAGTTCCTTTCACAATAATAATATTTTTATTATTATTGTGAAAGTAATAATATTTTTATAATTAACCGCCTCTGTGGTCTAGTGGTAAAACCACCTGCTTCAGACGCAGAGGTCCCGGGTTCGATTCCCAGTGGGGGCAGATTTTTCTGTTCGGTTTGGTTGGTGGTAGGGCTTGTTCTAAGTCCGCCTGGCTAGCTACCACCATCTTACCTAAGTCTGTCGCCATAACAACAATGTTAACAGCATTGTTGTGTTCCGGCAGTTAGNCATAACAACAATGTTAACAGCATTGTTGTGTTCCGGCAGTTAGAGGTAAGATAGCCAGTTCCTCCGTGGTTGAGGATTCCGGGTGAAGCTCGCTTCCACCTTCGGCCTGATCATCACTTACCATCAGGTGAGATACAGGCCAAGAGCTTCCTCGTTGTAGATAAAAAAAAAAAAATATTCAAGATTTGAACAATAGCCTCAACAATAATAAAGTTCTAACCATCGAAACTACATTGAGAAATACTTAATTATATTCGATAAAACAAAACACAGTCAAATTATGTACAAAAAATACATTGGTAATCCTTTTTCACGGGAGGTAATGGTTTTGCACTTATTAAGAACAATATCTACACGTCAGGCCCAGAACACACGGTGAAACGCAATTGCAACGAAATTGCAACTTCTAGTTACTTTTGAGTTGCATCTAAGTTTCTGCCATAGAATTTCGTTGAGAGACTACACATGACGCGACCAGTTTGAAATCGGTTTGAACTGGTCAAACTGGTTGCGTCATGTGTGGTCTCTCAACGGACGCTATGGCAGAAACTTAGATGCAACTCAAAAGTAACTAGCTGTTGTTTCATTGCAGTTGCGTTTCACCGTCTGTTCTGGGCCTTAGTGTTTTGTTTAGTACACAATATGAACCAGCGAATATGAGATTTCCTAACGCGAAGTATAAAGCGATATGTTCAGATAACATACTCTACTCACGACGAAACTACGTCTACACACCCATACGATTGCTTTTCATTGATATGACTTACGTACAGTTAACATACTAACCTTTTTATCTATAGAACACTTCATTATCGCCTGGTGATACGTTTCATCTGATTCTAACGCCCACGGGAAATAAAGCTTAAAAAATAACAATAGCACCTACTTAAGTTACCTAAAACAAGTAAAACTGGGGTAATAACAAATAGTGTAACAATCCAGCTAGATTACTATTTCATTTTGTGGCAATACAATTTCATCATCACTATAGTCTGGTCTCTGAGCACGTAGAATTTTGTCCAATGACCCCAAGCGACCCATCCTTATCGCTCGCGCGTAATTATATTGCTGTCGCGACTGTGCGACGGGCGCCCGCAGTGAGTGTGCGATAAGGATGGGTAGCTTGGGGTCATTGGACAAAATTCTACGTGCTCAGAGACCAGGTTTTAGTTATCTAATACTCTATCACAAATTACGGGTGTAAAATTATATTTAAAGAAGGCTTCTCATATTTTGGAATAAGATCAACTTAAGTTTCTCCGAATGAATATAATAGAATCTCTGTTTATTTTTAACATTAGCTTGAGATCAACGAATAATTTTATGCCCGTCTCATAATAATTTGGTTCCACACATTGAGGCAAAACTTTTTGCCTGTGTTGTATATTCTGTAGTCGTAAATTTTTTAGCAGGATTTTTATAAACGAATGCCTAATATCAAACTTCGTTAAATGTAATTTTACACCCTAATCAACTCAGAAGTCAGATCGACTCAAACAATAAGCTTAGCGTGTAGCTTTCGAATAATTGCAACAAACAACTGTACAGTATTAAAAGTTAACAAACCAACCTACAATTACTATACCGTTAGATTACCAATTTACACTACAACTACTCACGGAACAGCTTAGCGTTTACCAAACTTAACAAACGTTGAATATTGCTCCGTTGCGTTTTAGAAGCCCGATATTTACAATATAACTAACGAGTGAACACACAGTTTGCTTAAGCCCGGCGCGAATCAATCTGGCATGTCTATGCTCGTAACAGGCACTACTGGTTTCATGTGTTCGTTTTTCTTTTGGTTTTTGTGTGATTTTTTCTCTTTGACTTTCTTGTGGGTTTCTTCGTCGCGGTAGGGCTCAGGAGCGGGCTCGGACGCGCGCGTGCCGTTGTTGTAAGCTATGTTTGCATACTCTTGAAGCAAAGGGAACACTGATAGCAGGAACTGGCAGAAGTCTTTCCTGATGCCGAACCACCCTGGAACATTTCATTGGGATTTTTAGTAATCCTATGGTATGTAAAGCAGTTTGTACTTAAGATGCCACAAAACTATCTTTAGCCACTAATTAACGGTTGAAAGATTGTTTTAAAAATGATGGAAAATTTAAATTTAACTACAAATCAAATTGTTTTTCCTAGTCCATGCAACATATTATTACATCCTAAAGTTCCATTGTATTCATCTTTTAGATGTAGAAAATCTTGTCTATTTTTTGTTGAACATAATGAAAATTCAAAAAACCTTGAAAATAAAAAGAATTATCATACAATAATTTATTTTTTGTTGAAAATAAACATTATCAAATTTAATGTTTAAAAAAGCCAAACATACCTTAGCTAATTTTGAATTTCATCCATACTTCATAATCTCATTGCAATCTAAAAGCATGATGCACAAGCACAATGTAGACCATGCAAACTATCGATTGGCACACAAATAGAAAACAATGGCCGAAAATAAAATAAATAACAAAACAAAATAGAACATGACACTGAATAAAACAATTGAATGCCGCCACTCAACCGTAAAAAACAAGTGAACAACAATAATGAATGGGCACTTACATTTATTGCCCCCTTTTGAGCTGAACGACATGATAATCAATGTAGCGTAGCTGACGAACAAAGGACTGACTACCACGGTGTATGACAACGCGAGGCCGTCGTCCAACTTATTCGTTAATAGCACCTGCAAAAGATTTATGTTTATTAACAAAAATAAATAAAAAACACGGTCTAAATTAACATTTAAAACGCAAATTAGTACATGCAGCAAGTTTCGTTGGCGTTGTTAGCCTAAAATGGTTGCCATGGGGTTGTTAAAATATTATTTGGAAACCAAGCAAATTCTTTCAAGATAAGCAGAGGTACAGTTGGACTAACTTTAAAAGTTTTCGATATTTCTTTCTGTAAATAATATTTAATTGTCATTTCACTCAGTATTTTATTATTGTTACTCTCAAAGAGCGAAAAAACCGCTTACGTATTTGGTTCACGGTAAAACGTCCAAATCGTGAAATTCGTCTTATGGCTTTTATGAAAACGCTCAAGACGCGTTGTGGTTATTAAGAAAAACTTAGACAGCTTTCCAAGTACTAAAGTATAAGTACATATCCAGGCAGGGAGACTTGTAGTTTTTGTATTGTAAATTAATTCTTCAGCCGATACAGCTACTTTTTTTGTTTTCAAGTTTTATTTGTTAAAGTTTAAAGTATGTCTCATTAAAAAACTCTCATTAAAACTCATTAAAAAACTCATTATAGTGTGTTCAAAAATTTTTGATGATTGTTTTTTAGCCCATCCAGTAGCGGCGTAAGGTAGGGGCGGTCCGCCCCGGGTGCCAAGCATCAAGGGGTGAACCGTAGTATCATCAGGTACTCACTGGCACATCTGCATTGCAAATCTGCGGTCTATGTCATAATACGAGGGGGGGGGGGGGATTCTTTCAATCTTCGAATCGGTAGGTAACCCCATCCTGGGGGGTACCAGGGGGCACCCCAGGTACCAACCCATGCTACGCCGATCATTGGGGGAGGCCTATGTTCAGCAGTGGACGTCCTATGGCTGAAATGATGATGATGACATACCTGGAACACCAAAATGGGCACGACAGTGAACGTGTAAGCCAGCGCCGAGTTGAAGCTGGTCCGGCGCTGCTGCACGTTGACCTCCGGCGTGCGTAGCAGAATGCCCGCGAAGATTATGCTATACAGCACCCCTGCAAACATTGTCACCGTTAGTTATGGCGAGGATTATGCTATACAGCACCCCTGCAAACATTGTCACCGTTAGTTATGGCGAGGATTATGCTATACAGCACCCCTGCAAACATTGTCACCGTTAGTTATGGCGAGGATTATGCTATACAGCACCCCTGGAAACATTGTCACCGTTAGTTATGGCGAGGATTATGCTATACAGCACCCCTGGAAACTTTGTCACTGTTAGTTATGGCGAGGATTATGCTATACAGCACCCCTGGAAACATTGTCACCGTTAGTTATGGCGAGGATTATGCTATACAGCACCCCTGGAAACATTGTCATCGTTAGTTATGGCGAAGATTATGCTATACAGCATCCTTATGACGAGTCAGGGTTCGATTCTCAAGAATGACATGTTACAATGATTGATAAGTAACTTTTGCAGAATGTAGAGGTTCTTTTTATTAGGTTTAGTACAAAGATTATTTATTCACAGATATATTGCAGCGCAAAAGTGGTCTTATAATAGAGAAAAGGGCAGCTTATCTCACTAGCACACCTGGCATGTGAATTTATTTCATTACATGTTTTACAAGACACATAAACCTACTTNAAAGAAATTGGTTGAAAGGCAAACGTTTAAATAAACTGTTGTTTTTGCAAAGTCTTCCAAAAGAACACTGGAAATACTTAGGATATAACAAACTTATAAAAATAAATGCGGATGTTTTTTTTTGTGCTTCCTTTAATATACAGTGTGAGTCACGTTAAAGTGTACATATGAAAATTTGTGAAACTAGACGTATTTTTATCGACAAAAAAAGGTCAAAAAATTTTTGAGATTTTTTTTTAATTTTTTAAAGATTTTTTTTTCTTCCAATTACTTCTCCTAAAGAAAACGTAATAACTTTTAAAGTAAGAGGTATATCTTGATAAAATAAAAACAGTAATAATGCTAAATAACAGGCGATACTAAAAAATTACATAAAATACCCAGAAAATGCCAACAAATAATAAAAAATATACTTTTAAAAAAAAAACTGCTTTTAAATTCGTGTTTTTTGGTTATTTGATCAATTTCTCCAAAAAATGCCCCTATAACAGGTAGTTTTTATTACTTTGTATGATTTCCTATCGTATTACTTTTGTAAATCCAAAAATTGCATGTCTCTATCCCTATCACAACAACAACAACCTCATTATTCTCCACTACAGGTGGAGACAATTTTAATTTTAACTAAAATGCTTATTTTACTTCGAAATATTTTGTTTTTATTTGAAATGTAACTCGTCTTTATCAAAATTACAAATCTAGAGCCAGTTTCAGTTTCGTTGTTAACGAAGCGTTGAATGGCCCGCCCGGAGAGGCTTAGTTCAAACTATCATTGCAAACGTTGTGATAGGGATAGTGACATGCGATTTTTGGTTTTACAAAGGTAATACGATAAAAAATAATACAAAGTAATAAAAACCACCTGTTATGGGGGCATTATTTGGAGAAATTTATCAAATAACCAAAAAAACACGAATTTTAAAAGCAGATTTTTTTCAAATGTATATTTTTTTATTATTTGTTGGCATTTTCTAGGTATTTAATATGTATTTTTTTAGTATCGCTTATTATTTAGCATTATTACTGTTTTTATTTGATAAGGATATACCTCTTAGTTTAAAAGTTATTACGTTTTCTTTACGAGAAGTAATTGGAAGAAAAAAAATCCAATAAAAAATAAAAATAAATCTCAAAAATTGTTGACCTCTTTTTTGTCGATAAAAATAGGTCTAGTTTCACCTATTTTCATATGTGCACTTTAACGTGACTCACACTGTATAATGAAGATTTTTCTCATGTATGGCTTTTACTGTTTTTTAATAATACAATGCTTAAATTAGTGGATTTTAAAAAGTCTTAAAAAAGTACTCGATTTATACAAAACATCGATGTTTTCTTCCAATACATCGAAAGAAATCGATGTACAGTTTCAAAATATCGAATCGAAAAAAACATCGATGTTTTTTCAAAGTGGACACCCCTAATTGAATTTCGGTCCATGGACCTGTTTGCGTGCCAGAAACAGTCTAGTTGACATGTCTTCTCTAGTACGTAGTACATTATAACTCAATGAANCAAGTTCGTTCATATGGTACAAATAAATGGGAATTCGGAAGAATATTAAGTCGCATCGGGAGGCTGCACTATGAAGTAGCCACAGAGAATGGAGGGGTGGTGCGGCGTCACGTGGACCAAATGCTCCAGGCACGAGCAGTCACCATTAACTGAAGAATTAACGGGGGAGGACACTGTCATGTCTATGGCCGTGTCGTATGACGTTTCCATGGAAACGGATTGTGTTGACTAATAAAATGATAGAATATCAAAGTACTTTATTATTTAATACTACTGTATAAACGAGATGTGCAATTCGCCTATGGTATGTCATAAATACTGAAATTATGGTGTCATACATCACATCTAATTCACATATTGTGATAACATAACTTCTGATAACCTGAAAACATAATTGTTTAATTTGAGGCCTAGAGTCGCCCCTAGTTGATTGAAAATGTTTACATGGTGCTGACACTAAAAAAATATGTGAGACAAAGCAAGTAAAGTTTTTTTATGTTAATACGAACGACACTCAAGGGACCGATGATATTACGTCACACTATACGGACGTCGTACTAAAGAAGTTATTTACGCCGCATATGCGTCGCTAAAAGAGGTCGATCGCTATATGCGACGTCGTGCTAAACAGATTCTACTTCATAAAAAAAGTGAAACATTTAGTATTGAAATGAACAGATTTTACATATATTAACTTATTTATAGCTATTTATATATACAAATATTTTGTGTGCAAAATATAAAGCATGTGATATTTCACTAGTCTACAATACTAAACATGAATGGTAAATGATAAAAGAAATACATACACTCACCTACTAGGCTGAGACACATGAGTATCCACAAAGGCACAAACACAACCTCCCAAGACCAGTTGATGAAGTCATCCAACTTCAGGGCCAGGAAAATGAACTGCAGGATGTTCACTGCGCAGAACAGCTCCAACTGGAAGTAGAGTCACAGTCAAAAATTTCTGTTAGATGTTTAAGGGTAGGTATACCCAACATTCATGAAACAAACGCTGGCCGTAACAGCGTATTACACTTGAAAATTTCGACGGGTTCATCCAGTGTCTAAGTAGCTCAGATGGAAGAGCAGTCGCCCGGCAAGCGGAAGGTCGAGGGTTCAATTCCCGACTTAGGCAGTTCGATTTTTTCATGTTATTTATAATTTTTAAAGTCAAAAATGTCTTTATTTGTATGGACTATTAAATGGAGCTTACATTTAGTGAAATATATAAAAAAGACTAATAAAAAAAATGTTATGCTCTTATGGAACCTTTACAGAATGTCTCATACTTTTTTTGCTCTACCAGCACTTCAAGAAAAATATTTGGCAAGTGCTGAGAAGAAGCGCCGCAACAAACTAAGATACCACAGCACAGTCTGCTGGTTGAAATAAATAAATAATTTAATTTAAATATTTGTCATTTGATATGACAGAATTATAAATGTGGTAATTCACATTGTTTTCTTAATGTGTGGAAGTCCACAAAAAATACATAATTAAGAAAACACGTCAATTGTTTTCTTAATTAGGTAAAATTGTTCCAAGGTATTTCTTATTATAGTGATCATGACATGAATTGTCTACTATGCATTCTACAAAGTATAGCCCAGAATCATCTATTGTTAGTGGGGCCTATGATTCACAGGGGGAATCACAGTCTAAGAGATAAAAAAATACCAGATAAGGAACATTAACACCAAATACAAACTCTAAAATCATTCTAATTTGTTTAACTTGTAGATCTATTTCTAACCTTAGTATTGTGAATAGTAACAACTCAAATCTCAACCTTAGTGTCAGTCTATTTACAGTACTTTATGTACATACTAATAGTACTTTATTAGTCTTAGGGCAGATTTTTCAATTGTCAGATAACTTTTAATTGAGGAATAAACTTGTAATTTTGACAGATTTCCCATACTGAAACTGTCAATGTGCCAAACTTGTTTTTCAGTTAAAAGTTATTCGACGATTGAAAAATCAGCCCTTGATGAGTCATAATTATTAATTAAACATAAATTATCCTTACCTCATAGCTACGGTCGTGTTTCACTGACCATATACATATAGCTATTGAGACTATACTAATGAAGATCAGCGGAATAAAGACCAGTATCCATATGTGGCGCTTGGTGGTCAACTGGTCGCACACAAGTAGCTCGAACATCAGCAGTATCAAATGTATGGCAAGACTGATCAGCATGGCTTTGTAGTGAATGTAGGCTTCACCTTCTAACCTGTAAACAGATTAATATTTGAGATGTTTATTTCTATTACAGAAACTGTGTAAGTTAATTTATGATAGAAAATTTTATAATGATTGAGCACCAAGTCAGAAACATAAATAACAAAAAAATGGTTACCTACAAAAATTATAAATCTGTAAAGTTTAATACACTAGTAAATTGCTCAATTTCAGGTTATTAGATAGAGTACAGCATTGACTATGACTTATGACCAGGGTCATCTCTATAAGTGAAAGGTCATAAATAATTGGCATAATATTAAAACCTTTTTAATGCCATTTCATGTGATATATGAGAATAAGTGTTGTCTATCTTATTATATGGTTAATTTGAGCTTACTGACCTGAAATGAGGGTACTGCCACCACACATATGTACCGACAGTAGCCCCCAGGACTACAAGAAACTTCCAGACCCATATGGGTGTGAATACTGCCCAGTAAGACCATGTTATTGAGTTGTCTAACTTCAAAGCTAACAGCGCCGTGAATATTAGCAGACAGGTGTGGACCACGAACTTACTGAAACGGTAATTTAATTAATGAAATCACCACACTCTAAAGCCACATAGGTATCCATCAAATAACATCAGTTTATTATAGTTACCTAGGATTGAAATCCTGAAATAACGTTTGTAAATTCATTGCCATGCACATTCGCCCCAGATGTATTTGTTACCATTTCACTTTAACAACTGGTTTTATTTGTAATAGCTCAAAACATCAAGTTGAATCTGGAATCACAAACATAATTGAAATTGACCCCAATAACAAATGGCATCCGGTATTACGACATTGTGATAATATATTAAACAAATACCTATAACTTTAAACTAACATAAAATATTTTCTTGAGAATAAATTACAAAACTAAGATCATGAATTCACTTTATTTTTTGCTCCGCAAAAGACAAACAGATTGACATTATGTTTGACATCTATGTAGTTTTATTTTACCGTTTAGTTCACACAGTTACAGCTTTGAGCACCTCAAGCAGCCGGTCAAAGACATGAAGCTAAAGATAAAAATGGAGGCCAGACTTAGAATACCTACTTGAAGCACAACCTATGTATCACTATCTCGCTCTCTGTGGGCAGGCTCTCTCTTTCCAAGTAGGGTAACCTTTTATTTATTTTTCTCAGGACGACAAAGACTGATTTACGTTTAAACAGTGTGTCTTGATAAAGTGCACTTAATATGATTATGAAAAAAGGTTTTCGATGTTTTTGTTTTAAGATGAATTACAACATTAAGAAAGTGTAAAGGCATCGAAAACTGTGGATATTTGATAGAAAACAGATTTTAATTTGGCAGTTGACAGACGGATTTGGATATGGATTGATTACAGTAAACGGCCGTAGAAAACATTATGCAAAATTAGATAAGTAAGGTCCCACAGAAAGTCCCAGATATATCCTCAATATGGTCATACTACTTCAAAATGTCTTATAGAAACAAAAATTTTAAATTTGCTCAAAGTCAATGAAACTCAATGTAAAATCTTCTTTTTCTTGACATATGTAACATTTAATAATAAGTTTAAATACTGGTAAAACGTTTTAGGAAGTAATTACTGTGAAAATACAAAGAAATATGTTAACAATGATCCACTGTCAGAAATCACGAAATAAACACTTACGCGTGGAATTTTATATCACTTCCAGGACAACACGAACTACCGCAACCACGCACTATACAATTTTGCACCATTTCTTCAGACAAAACAATGATAAGGTCCCTTGAAAAATCTCAAACGAAATCAACTGCATAGTAAACAACCGCCATGATGGGCCGGATTCGGCCGATGTTGCCACATTACCGATACCTCAGAAATTGGGATTGTAATTCCCTGATTCGCCAACACATTAAGCCTAAATGGCCGACAATTTTGTGATTTTTTATTTAACTAGGTAATCTAAGTTTCAAATATTAATTATTTATTTATTTAACTTCTTATTTGGTTAGTGAATTGGCTATTTCGAAGAATTTACAAGGAGATTTAAATAAGAAGATAGCAATACTACAGTTCACACTAAAAAGAGAGGTAGGGCCACAGAGAGCGAGATAGATATAAGTAGGTATTTGACTCAAGTTTTGTTCCCAACTTTGCCCTCCATTTTTAGCTTCATGGTCAAAGAGCATGCAGCCGGTGGTCAATAAAAATACAAACCACATCGAGTATGATCGAGTAGATAGACACAAAGGGAGACGTCAAAACTTAATGAGTTCTGTTAAGAAACCCATTTGTTCCCCAACCAAAAATGATTTATTTAATCAATCAAAAACTAGAAGTGTGAAATAAAAATTAATTGTGAAAAAATCGATTTATCTACAAATAAAAAGGCATACAGACAGACAGAAGTTGCCGTCACAATAATTAAAAGAGAATTGGCTATTATGACTTCTCCACTGCCATTGCTAAGTAAGTAGCTTAAACTGCTTTTCTCTGGGCTTGAGTAGACTTTGTAAAAAGTCTAATCTGTCAGCCAGTGCTTGTCAAAAAATTTGCAAAATCGAATTTGGGGAAAGACTCCAAAATAGATCTTGAATTGATTTTAAAAGAAAAAGTACTAAACAGCGCGTAGAATTATTCATAAGTGTAACTGATATTAATATAATTTACGTGGCCATGGCATCTCCATCTCCGAAATCTCCTGAACAAAATGAGAAAACGAAACAATACGACCGGCAACTTCGACTTTGGGGTGACCATGGGCAAGCTGCTCTTGAAAATGGTCATATTTGTTTGATTAATGCAAATGCTTTGGGTACAGAAATAATTAAATCCATAGTCCTCCCTGGCGTGGGTTCTGTTACGATCGTTGACGATAGCACTGTTAGTGACGAAGATATTGGTAGCAACTTCTTCTTAGAATGTTCAAGTAAGGGTTCAAACAGGGGAACAGAAGCTCTCCGTTTACTGATAGAATTGAATCCTGCTGTTCAAGGTCATGCTGTTCAAGAGCCGCCGGACCAGATACTTCAAGAAAACCCAGACTTTTTTAAATCATTCAGTGTAGTCATAGCTACAGCACTTAGTGAGAAAACTATACAAGATTTGGCACAACATTTATGGGATATAAATGTCCCTTTTATTCTCTGCCGATCTGTTGGCTTTCTGGGATCGTTTAGAATACAGCTCAAAGAACATGCTGTTATTGAAACTCATCCTGATAATGAACAAGTAGATTTACGACTGGATGTTCCATTCCAACCTTTGGCTGACTATTTAAATGCATTTGATATTGAAGCACTAGATTTGAAAGATCATGGACATATACCATGGATTGTAATTCTGTACAAAGCTATACAGAAATGGCAGACTTCAAATTCTAATAGCTGGCCTATGAGTAGAAAAGAGAAAAATGAAATAAAAGAGATTATTCAAGGATTTATAAGGAAAGATGAGAATGGTGTACCTATAAGTGAAGAGAATTTTGAAGAGGCACTTAGAGCAGTCAATACTGCCCTAGTTCCAACATTCTTACCAGTGAAGATACAAGATTTACTGTACTGCAGTTCTGCTACAAACCTAAACAAGGACAGTTCCCCATTTTGGATCATGTGTTCAGCATTGAGGGGATTCGTTGAGGCTGAAGGCAAAGGGAAATTGCCTGTAAGAGGTGTGCTGCCAGACATGACTGCCTCTACAGAGCACTTCGTCAAGCTGCAGAACATATACCGATCTCAAGCTGCCATGGATGCAGAAATAGTATACAGAAAAGTGCAACAGATTGTTGCCCAGCTGCACTGTGACAGTATTAGCGAGACAGATGTTAAGTTATTTTGTAGACATGCCCATGATCTGTATTTAATCAAAGGCTCTAACATAGCTACTGAATATCAGTTGGGGGGAACAGTGGCATCTTATATTTCTCGGTATCTTGAAGAACCAGATGTCATGATGGTGCACTACATCCTACTGAGAGCAGCTGAAATGTTCCGGTCACAACACTGTAGAGCCCCAGGTGACTGGGAACCTGAAAGTGACATTTCTAATTTGAAATCATGCGTCACTAAACTACTCAGTGATATATCATGTTCTCCATTCCCAAAAGATGATCATATTCATGAAATGTGTCGGTATGGTGGAGCTGAGATACACAGTGTATCAGCATTTCTAGGTGGCTGTGTAGCACATGAGGCAATTAAAATAATCACCAAACAATATAAGCCAGTGAATAACATGTTTATCTATGATGGATCTTCAACTAACACTGCTACATTTACTTTTTAATAAGAAAAATTAATAAATTGTGAAGCAAGATGCATTTTATTTATTTATATTTCAAATATTTATTGGGAACTAATTTGCCTATAGCTTGACCATAGTGGTTTGGGCTAGTCAGAAAATTTATCGCCCAAGCAATCAATTGCCAACTTATAAACATAATTTATTGTTACAAAAGCTAATGACATTTCGTAATGCAAACATGAGGGATGATTGATTCTCCAAACTTTGATCCCCTTCAAGCTTTACTTTTAAGACAAAATGTAGCCTATCCAACTCCAAGGTAATCTAATATTACTTATCTGTACTGAACTAAATTAAAATTTGTTCAGTAATTTCAGCATGAAAAGGAATCAAGACAGATTAGTATGGATTTGAGTTAAATGATACAAACTTTTAGAAGATGTTTTGAACACTATTTACTATCAATTCACTCAATGATTCGACTTCACAATACAAATCAGTATTAAAAAGAATTTATAAATTCAGTCAGTATATTCTTACATCTGTGACAAAAGCTACAAGTAAGGGTGAAAATATAAACACTGACTATAATTTTAATTCTTCAAAGTTGTGTATTTTTTGGATGGAAATGAACCATTTATAATCTTATACACAAGATATAAAATCAATTTGAGGAAAATATTTCATTAACAATTTCAACACATAAATTACATAAAATAAACATATCACATGACTAAAATAATTGAAACAAAACTATACATTTGGCTAAAATCCTCATGGCAATAGAAGGTTACACCATATAACAACAGGAGGGATCACTTATATGTAAAATATGCTTGAGACTAGTAAGCCTCCACAAGTATAATAACACAACATTGAGAATTTCCCATTAGTTACCTACTTATTTCACCTTAACCACAACTTTAATCGCAATGCATCTACACCATTGAGATAATATCGAAATAAGCGCTTGTCCCGTACAAAGCCCAAATTTTCATATAACTTGAGAGCTGGTTTATTTGTGATTTCAGTTTCTAAGACCACTTCGTCTGCATTGTCATTTATCATTGCCTGAAATTGAAAACTAATATTAGTATACAATTAAAACCAATATTAACAGCTGTCAACTATACAAAAGGTAACTTATTGTATAAAAAATGAGAAAAGTATTACCTGTATTGCTTTCCGAACTAGCCTAGATCCAATCTTTTTCTTCCTGTACTTCTCATCCACCGCCAACATGGCAATATAGCCTCTCTTGACAACATTGCGATGCATATCTAACTTACAAACGATGGCACCTATGCAAGTCCCTTCATGAGTCGCTAAGAAGCAAAGTTTAGGCCAATTATGAATAAAGTATCTATAGGTATAGATAGAGTAAGGTTCTGATAAATCTTTTTGTATAAGTCGCATAATCTCTGGCATTTGAAGCTCCGACTCGTACGATATTATTTCGATTTCTTCTCTTGGAGCTTCGTCATGCGTGTCGGCACTGTCTTCCATGCTTTCTAAGGTGTCTGAAGGGTGCCTGACAGAAGCAGGTTCCTCAGTCTGCCCACTGGCAGCATCACTACACTGTACACTATTTACATCTTTCGAAAGATCACTTACTACATCGTCTTGAGCTTGAATCACACTCGAACTGTTCGAGACATCATTTTTATTCAAGTGATCACTTGTTCCATTAGTTAGGTTACTATTATTCAAATTGTTAATATGAAGAGTATTAGCTAAAACTTCTTTTAGCTTCTCTTGATCCAATATACTTATATCGTCAGTCGTTTCAGAAGGATCTTTGGCCTTTTTGCTCTTGCTTTTCGCATTCGCATTCATCTGACTGCATTTGATGCTTTGTACATTACCATCCGCGACTTGATGCATATTGGCGTATTTCTACCTATTTTATTTACACATTCACACGATTATAAGCTCATATAAAATCCAATAAAAGCTTTTACGATGATACATACATTCTTTCCTTGTCAAAATTGCAGAAGAGTATCACCGACATCTTGCCAAGTACAGTGTAAACTTTGGTAGCAAGACGATCCAATGTACCAAATTAAATGTACGTTTCTTAGGTTATAAATTGAAAAAGATTGTTAAAACAGTGAAATAGAAACAAGAATATGAAAAAATAGTTCTTGAAAATATTAGAAATTTGCAATTAGTTCGCCTTCCACAATCACATTGGAAAAAATGCGAGGCGAGTTACCACTTGGAAAAATGACATTTGACTTTGTCGAATATGTTTTTTTTTATTGTTCATCGTAGCTTTGGGTATTGTGCTTTAGCTAAGTTTTTCAATCATCATTAATCGTCATCTATCGTCATGAGCGTCATGCATTCCATGATTTGTTGTTTGGAAAAGTTGATTTTTTTATGAAAAATTCTGTATTACGTCTTAATGTATATTTAAAATTGTTAAAAATATATATTACTGTTGATGATAGAGATTCGTGAAAGAGCATGAAAGTTTCTGTACAAAAAAAATGNTTCCTGGTCAGGCTATAAATGAAAATAAATTCTCTTCGCTCAAATTGGATTATAGTTCCAAAATACTGGACTGTCCTGTCGATGACATTGACAGTGGGGCGCCACCGTCAATACCGGATCGCTGGTTCAGATTTTTGCCATGTTGGAAACCATATAGTTGAACGATGGTAGCGCCCCCCTGTCATTGAGTTTGGCGGGACAGTTCAGCGTGGGTCATCTATAAATCTCAAATGTATAGTTCCAAAATACTGGACTGTCCTGTCGATGACATTGACAGTGGGGCGCCACCGTCTATACCGGATCGCTGGTTCAGATTTTTGCCATGTTGGAAACCATATAGTTGAACGATGGTAGCGCCCCCCTGTCATTGAGTTTGGTGGGACAGTTCAGCGTGGGTCATCTATAAGTTCTGTCCTCAGTTATGCCACAGAGAAAATTGGATGTCATGGACGGTGACTATATATAGACCTATAGATGACCCACGCTGAACTGTCCCACCAAACTCAATGACAGGGGGGCGCTACCATCGTTCAACTATATGGTTTCCAACATGGCAAAAATCTGAACCAGCGATCCGGTATAGACGGTGGCGCCCCACTGTCAATGTCATCGACAGGACAGTCCAGTATTTTGGAACTATAATTCAAAATTCATGCAATGTGTGCAAAAAGTGTGGTACTGTACTGTGGTAACCTTATTTTATTGTTAATAAGCGCCATCTATTGTTGAGTAGTCCCACTGTTTGTAACTACTATTCTACTTCCGTTTAGGATAAACTACTTCAGAGTCAGAACCTCAGATTATGTTGTGAGACTTGTTTATTTTTAGATATTTATAGAGCATTGTTTTTACTTTAATATTTTATTTAAAAATGTTTTTTTTTTCACTTATTTCATCTATTTGTAAATTAATTTAACTGCTTAAATCTGTTATTTTATACGTATTAGTTGAATACTACGTTATTGTGTACAAATAGCTATAATGTATGCAAGCTACCGCTGTATTTGATAAATGTATGATATTCTTATCGTGTTGCTGACGTCATGGCCAGGAGAAACATGGCGGGCTGCTGAAAGCGCGCGCGTGTCGCAGCTCGCAGGTACCTATAGTCCGATTTTTAATTCAACGGAATTCTGACAGCTGTCATTTTTTGACAATTCAGATGTAATAAGCCTTTTTTGCTTTGAATTATTAATAAATAATATGAAATGAAATTTCATCAAGTACAATTTACAAGAATGAACTATTTTTTGTTTTGTAAATTCAATGAACACTAATTATTATGTACATTTTAGAGATTAAATAGAAAAAAACGTGTTTTTAACGTAGTAAAACAACATATTATCTTAAACGAAAATATGTATTGATCATCAATCATCATTATCGTCATCATAATCAACTTGGATTATAAAATTGGCATCTTGTTAAGTTGATTATTTTATGAAGCTAAGATTTTATTAACAAAAGGATTTTCATAAAAAAGGTTTGTAACCCATGGATTATTGGCCAGGGAGACCAGTAATAGAAAAATAATTTCCCAATTTTTTTTGTAACTTCAAAAGTATGATAATAAAAATTCAATTAACCATTTTGAAATGATCGGTACATTTTTAAGCCTTAGTTTTTCAAGTGAAACCTTAAATTCAAGAAAGGATTATTTTTTAATTCATGAAAATGCTCTCCATTCTTAGTGGGAATGTTTCAGTGTTGACAACACTTCTGAAATGTCAAAATTCCGTCGAATTAAAAATCAGAGTTTAGTGTGTTCGCTTTGTAGAGTTTGAAGACGTACTCGACGCGATCGACTCGGCTCTCGGACTCGAGTTCAGTACCCGGTTGACAGCCGGTGAGGCGGCGGTGTGACGTGGTGCCCTTATCGTATTATACGCGCACGCCGCCTCTGCGCGATTTTCTACTCATTGTAAATATTTTTTGTATACAATAGCAAGTTCTGCTTTAATCAAGATTGTTAGGGTGTGCACGTAAACTTATTTAAACAATATTTAACTTTTGTTAGTCGAAACATAACTTAAAACGCGGACCTTTGATACGTTATTTACTAATGAATAAATACAAGACGTCTCTTTGGTAAATTAAAATAACAGTGTACTTATTAAAAAACGGGTTAGTGATGAAAATTTGATTTTTAAATCCATGAAACTGTAGACCTGATGCAATAAATAGTACACCTACCCAATACGCCAGTGTGAGTAGTGTTAACCACTAATGGATGAACATAATGTGTCCGTACATTGTGACATAGTTTCAAGATTTTCAGATTCAGTGTAATGCAAAGAATCTATTTAAGTTGGTGAATAAACATCTACAATGGCGGATCGAGAACGTCCTGCGAAAACCCCCATTAGGGTGGGTTTTTATGACATCGAAAGGACCATTGGCAAGGGAAATTTTGCCGTTGTTAAATTAGCACGACATCGAATAACGAAGACTGAGGTAAGGCTACAAAAATATACATTATGTTCACCACGAAATATTTTTAATAATCTACATCACTCTCCTTACAAGTTTTTAGTCTTTATTTTGACCCCATGTAATATTATATCCAAATATGTTGTTAATAATACCTACTATGTATTCATAATGTATTAATATAGAATATTATTATACGTACATTAAACACCAAACGTTATCAACGCACCAAAAAGAGTGAATTTAATCAACCAGACTTCTGAGTCTTATCAGAGTCTAATAGGAATTCATAACTTAAGAAGTGCCTACACCCAACTATATTTTGGGAATTCGAAGAAAGAAACACCTATATAAAAGTTTTTAAATCAGGGAATTCCTTATTTTAATCTACCCGGGTATATTATACGAATCCAATTAAGGGTACAACACATAACAAGAATAACAACATGAGCTGATAGAGTTAAACAATTTGATAAATACTTTATGTTACCTTATGGTATCTTACGTTGCTGCAAGCAGGTGTAAATTACCAGTTTAACACATTCCAAACAATGGGGCCATTCGAGATAACGACAGTCAACAGGTGATAAATGAGATTTTAAAGACCTAAACACTTGTCTGGGATATCTGCACTAAAATAAAATTATTATCATTCAAATTAACGACAGAAGCCCTGAAGGCAGTCGAAAATATCGAAAAGTACCTAAATATAGTCCTACATAGTATAGGATTTTTTCATATCTTTATTTATTTCATTTATACCCACTTTAAATGAGACTGTCTCAGTTCTAAAAAGTATTTTTATAAAGTGTCTGTGATTATAATAACACTCCTGCGCATTAGATAGGGATCTACACTAAAAAGAACTGTAGAGTCACGAAACGTCTCTGTAAAGGTCATTTTTCTATTTGTACTTACTGTGGCGTGCTGTGCGTTACGTGGCTGATGTGTAGGTAATGGGTAAGTATGACCTACTTTTAAATAGATTATCTGAAAATGAACTAGGAGCTGAATCCACCAGACAACCTGCATTCAATTAAGATTAGAATGGACTCTACAATAGTTATCTACGTATCATCTTGCGGAATATACACATGTACCTACTGCTATCTTACACTTAGTGCTGTTTTAACTCTTCACTCAAATTTGTATGTAGCTATTTCAACTTGTTAGTTAGAACCTGAGCAAGGCAGCACAATATTAACATTATACTAATGGTTTTATTACTACTGTTTGTTACTGTTAGCTGTAGTCTACCTACGGCAACGAAGTGGGTCATTGGCCGAATACTGTGGCGTCGTCGCAAGTGACTCACTGCGTGCGTTTGGATGGACGACTTTCTAGCACCTGAATGCTGTGATTATTTTTTATAGGAAAACTTTGTGCGTTTTAAAGCTAAAACATTACGAAGATTAAAACCATTGTTGATTGTTTGGGAAATTCAGTAGTGATGACGCATAACAGAAAGTATACGAGGACGCTACATTGAATGAATGCACCAAAATAACACAACGAACGCCCTCGGCCTTCGTCACTCTCTGATTGAGTGCGTCTTTGATGTGTCGATGGAATGTTTTCTTGTTTATAAGCTTCATAGAGAGAGCATAATATGCAGTGCCATCAATAACCTAATCACCTCTGTCCACAATGTAAAAGACAAAACAAAACGCGGTAAATTACTAATACAAATCCAAAGTTTTAACTAATTTTGTGTGTACTGAATGTAAAGGAATCTTGTTCCCTTGGTAATGTTAAATAGCTCTGTGATGAAGATTAACATATCGTACAAAACAAAGTAGGTAATATCGGGTTTCGCTAATGTATTCTTCACTATTAATATTAATTATTATTTGTTTGGTAATATAAGGTATCGATTTTCATATTATAATTAATGTGATGATTTATGTAAATATGTTAAACCGGTAGGTACTAATAAATATTGTGTGGAGGATATTCTTGTTACACAAAAAAAAAGATGTGCCTATTTCAACTATTTCTAGCACATCTTTTAACTTCAAAATTAGAATTTGAGACAATGCATTTGGAGAAAAATGGCATGGTCATTATAAAAAAAAATACTATTGTTATAATTTTTGAAAGTCTAGTCTAGTCTTCTAGAAAAAGTGTGTGTGAACATTTTGGAGCAGGTATACGTCTGGCAAATATTTTGCCAGGAAATCATTTCGTATGGCACGTGCTGAGTTTGCTCTGGAGCCCGCTTGAAAAATGTACGCTTGACGCAAATGCGTTATCTATTTTGGAGCTCTGCGTCAGTAGCTCGGTGTTATCTGCGTTTTGCAGTCTGGCGGTCACCCTCCGAATGCCATCTGAATTTTTTGTGACTTCCATATTAGACGTCTGTTTCTGCCAACATGTATTTCGGACAGCGACGGATTCATACATCAAACAGCGACTTTCAAACTCCAGATCAGATAAATGTTACGCACATTTATAGTATCAACTCTTTTTAGCATTTTATGAAGCTGGTGTTAGCTGCTTTTAGAGAAATAGCAATGTATTTAATATTCGAAATAATAACAAGATAGACTATTGTTTGATAAGAAAAACCTCTTACTGTGACGCTCGAGGAATGACGTCAATCGTTCATTTAAGACTCAAGATGGTTATCTCGAGGAGCTGATAATAGTTCTTTATGAGGCTCGTAAGACTATGTATTGAGCAAAATACTTATAACATGGAGGTTTTTTTCGTTATTTTATCCACAATACTTACCTCAAACCATTTAACTCAAGTAAAGTCTAACAGTATGCACAGTTGAGGCTGTCCGACTCAAGAAAGAGGTAAAAGTATCATTGGCAAATACATCCAAACATATTGAATGAAATAAGACATTACTTTGTGTCAAAAGAAAGACCATTGCTGTAGGAGGCTTAAAAAAGCTGCCCAATAAAAGGTTTTCAAATCAAGATGACTATAAGACATTGCCGACTATTAAAGTAAGTAATAAGTATTTTGACAGCTGCTAAGTCTGATAGTTTCTGTAAGAAGACAAACGGACGGACGGACGTACCGCTTCGTTTAGGAGTCATGTTATTATTACGTTTTACGTAACTGAAAAATAATAATAAAAATGACTATTGTAGTGCTTGGAATATTGGGTATGGGCTCCCGGACTATTGATATTATTATCCGATTATTACAAAAAATGGTGGAAAGTTATTAAACGATACATTTCTAAAAATATTTTTAAATTCGATCATTGCTGAACTTTTAAAAGAAAGAAATAAAGAAAAATGTTTATTCAGTATTGCCGATGTATTATTATTATTAATGGAAATAGGAATCTTTAAACAGCGCCATCTATTGTTGAGAAGATTTCCAAGCTGACCACCGGAAGTCACGTGCGTGACATAATAATATTTTTTAATTTTTGTAATCGCTTTCGCGCTTCAGCGGGACAGTCCATCCCAAAAAAAAAAAAAAAAAAAAGTAATCGCTTTCAAATTTTGAAAAACTTGTTAAAAATGTTGTCCATGTGTATCGAACGTATTAATTATAGATAGAAAATGTTACGACTGTTGTTGGAGTAAGTAATACATAATTATTACGAATTTGTTAAAAAAAAATTGCTAAATCCGTAGATGATTTGCTTTAAAGATTTGCACGACGATTTGAATTTGATAATTTAACATCTTAGTTTAACATTAATTGATAATATAATTAAACACTTTTGTTTTAATGAAACACGTATTTTGTTGTACCTTATTGTTGTTGTATTCTTGTTGTTGTTCAATATTTTAACGATATGGACAACTTGTTTTTAATTTCATAGATTTAATCTAAGCTCGAATTGCTAAAATGCTGGCCCCAAATACGCATCGACAAAATAATGCCGACAAATTGTATTTTCCTCGTGATATCTGCTTTATTACTTGAAAAAAGTTGTCTGGAGTGCCCGGGACGACAAGTGATGGAAGGGGGGTACTAGAATGGGGGATACTACGTTCGCAACCCTACGATTCGTAGAACCTTGCCAGTGGGTGGGAATGAGGTGGATTTTCCTCCGTCTGATCTAGTGAGACACTAACTGAGGGTGCTATTATTAAATATTAGCTTGAATAAACACGGTCTTACTCTTTATGGGTTTATTTTAAGTCTTCTATTGTTTTAACTAGCTCTAAGCTGCTATTCCTTTTTGATCTCAACCTTTAACCCCTGTTAGGAATAAAGTGGCGTTATTGGAGAGTACAGGCAGATGTCAATTCACGTCTTTCACGGGTCCTATAATTTCAACTGGTGTAACTCACGCGAGGCTTTGTGATTACTGTGAAGGAGGAAAAGCAGGCGGTATATCTATCTTCTTTACGCCCACGCCCCGTCTCGCTTTGCCGACTATATTGATCGCCGTCTAGACTTGTTGATCGCGACTCGAGGGTGAACCATGACGTCCCTAAATTCAGCTTTGGGCAGAAAAAACACAAATGAACTTTTATTTCACGGTCTTACTGCACGTGGCGTGGGTAGATGCTAATTGCGTTAATTTTGGTACAGACACGCATGGCCGTTTTTCTGAAGTCAAATATTTTAAATAATAAATAAATTCTTTGATCCTACAAAGCTCTATCTATATCAAAAATAATTTATAAAAACACAGAGATAGGTAGGTTATGCCCACTAAGCGACGTGTAGGTAATAAGCAGGTATACTCGTACCTTCGTTGAAAATGTACGTCTATAAATTGTGCGTTCATAGGCTTATCATTTATCAATCATTATAATTAAAAGATATCAACTGACGCAAATGAAAACTAACACAAGTAATAGGTTCTTACGAGTATTACCTATTGCTCTGTTATCATAGATTCTATTTTATCAATTGCATCTTTAACATCGCATCAAAAGTGTATTTTATTATAGTTCGCATGTCTATACTGAAGGTTACTGCGAAAGAGAATCTTCATCGCCTAATTTAGATATTTTAGCTTGATCTCTTTATTATGTAGGCCACTTTGTTACTATCTGTAAATCAGTTATGTAGTTAGTTAAATATTGGATAGGTATGTACCCATTAATTGCATGTCAAGTTTCAAGATTTTCTTTTCAGGAAATTCAGATATTTTACGCGTATTATATTACTGCGGTTGATTTTGATCAAAACATATAACTTTGTGATTCGCCTGCTTGTTTTTTGCAAGCAAATCTTTAAATACTTCTTAAGCATGTTTACTTACGAATTTATCTTTAAAAAGCCACTAAGTGTATCCGCTTGCGCGTATCGCTTGAGATATGGCCGTCATACGCTAAAAACCGTCGGTTCAATAGCATTAGGTTACTGACCGAGTGACGGGACGATGGAGTTAAACACGTATTTACGTGCACCGTGTGACTTAAAAAAACTCTTGTTTTTTGTCCTCTTTTACGCATTTTCCTCATTATTGTGAGTGGAATTACACACTTCGGATTGTTATGCCATTGTTTTTTCCATTTCAATTGATTTCATTTCAAAAAATTGTGCTCCTGTAAAAGAAAACCGTCTACCATAGTAGAGCCTTGTAACAAAAAGTCCGTTTTATTCTTCATACACCTATGTTATTTTGAGACTTGTTTAGACACTAAAGTATCTGCTTACTTACTTTCTCTTATTACCTGTGATAATACCAACTATCGACAATGTGCCATTGTCGATCAAGGCTAGCTGAACACTGTAGCAACTTGTGCATTTGTAAGAGGTGCGATTTTGCTACAAAAATGTGTGTGTCTGTGAACTGCCTATGATTTTTTATTACGTGTCTGAATCTCAGACGATGTTAAATAAATTATTACCAACTTTTGTATGTGAGTTTTGTTAAGAACTTTTTGCTCCGAGAGTTGATAAATGATTAAACTTGTGAAGTCGGTTCGAGTGAAAACCTTCGTTTCCCATGCCCACGATCATACGAATCACAATGAGGAAAGTCTGATACACGTTGGAGAATTACTATTTGTATGATTTACTGACCGTTATCTATCATTTTGTACTCGGATACCATGGTGTTTTTTGATTAGACAAATGTTTGTTTTCTCTACTCGGCTAAATAAATTGACCTCATTTGGTATACATAGATACTCCTCACCCATTAGTTATCCTCAACAAAGTTTTCAATGGGGCAATGGCCTAAAGTTATTGCTTTTATGTAAACGACTCAGGAAAACGCTTCGTCATGAGGTCAGGTAAAATGTTGGATAGTACCTCGGTCTGACGATCGGATGGACCGAGTCATCGAGCCAAGGTTTTAGATCTCTACCTCAATCGTTTCGCTCTATTCATTTTTAGTTAAGTTTTATGATTATAAAAAGTGTAGAGCCGGTAATAATATCGTTATTGTGATAAAATTATATCATTTAACTATGTAATATGTATACTATGTAGTTTAAATAAGCATTATTGTAAGGCATTGGCACATACTTATTATGCAATTGAAGACTTTATCTTGCTCACTCATCCTTGACTGCTTTGTAAGTTACTTTGAGTTGAATTTGTATGTCAGCATTTATAAGTCTATTTAGAGAATATTTTTAAATGGATTGCACCTTGACTGTGTATTTAGTGTAGCCGACGTCGGCGCATCTTTAACGGTTATTAACTGGTTTACTTCATAAGCACCTCTCGAGTCTCGAATGCCGCAAAGAGTGACCCTCGTGCGCAGGGTCACGTGAGGCGGCCAGGGCCCACCTATCATCGCAACAGTCGTTTGTTTTATCTCGGCAGATAATTTCGAGTTTATTTTGTTAACGAGGGTCTTGAGCTGGAGTGTTGATGACGTAAAGATGTGCGTAATGCGCTATCGCAGCAATGAGGTCAATGTCGGTTCGGCTGACCGGTAGATCACTATATTGCTGCAATTACACATTTAGCTACGTATCTGCATCCTGTTTTCTATCATCTTTTATAACAGCAAGTGGATATTTCGTAAGTGTTCGCTTGTTAGGAGGTACTCTACGTTTATAAGTGTTAATTCTACTTACGTACGTACTTAGTGAACGGTAAACCATTTTTGGTTAATTGCTAGAACAATAATTTGATATTTAATCAAAATAAATATTAAATCGCAAAAACATCCAATTAATAAGCTGTTTTGTAATTAATTTATAATTTTTCAGAATATAATCTCCAAACCAATTACCTCCTTAGCCCAAAACTTATGTAATTGTTGTACCATGTCGGTAACAACTAGAAAAAGATGGGTAGGTAATTAAATAAATACAAAACAATAATAACCTGGTTTATAATAAATCGAATGACTCTAGGTCGTGCACGTGCCTATTACTAATATTGGTTTTGCCCCTAGCGGGACTTAAACTTGCAACAGCCTCTGGCATTACGCGTAATCTGCTACATTAACTCTTAGTATCTAAGTACTATCATGTTTGCGTTTTTAACCAGATTTAATACTTTAAGAAAGTTGAGGGAAAACGGACAAAGTAGATAAGGTTAAACTTCATAATTTAAACAAAAACGAGCTTTATTGTTTAAAAAGGTAGGTAAAGGTAAATACAAACTATACCGGCATCATTTTGGAAAGTCGTTCGGAAGGTTTTATGTGTTGATGACCCATAAACAACAGGTTTTATTAATAGCCCATCTTCCTACGAAGGTCGCTCGATGCTCGCCTGCGCACTTGCTCACGTGTTCCCCGGTCACGTTCCACTTGGTGGAACTCAGCATTTCCCCGATCTATTCCACTGCTTTTCTTTCCCACTTCTATCATGAGGAATGTAGCCATAGTGTAGTAGTACAGTAAAGCTACAGCGTGAAACTTGAATAGACTTCTTGCCAAGTTTTTATATTATTTTGCAAACATTAAAAATATTTAAAAACCCATTGATTTTTCCAATTGTTTCTTTCTCTTTTATTCAAGACCTCTAACTGTGAACTACAAACAAATTGTCCTCAGAGAATACGGAAAGTGTCTTCTAAGAGAAACAATTAGTTTGTAGTTGTATATTTTCTACATAAAACTATTGTTTTCTCATTTAAGAAAGTTTTTACATTGTTGACTTGCCTTATTCGAACTCTACCATCGCAGTTACATATATTTTTTCAGTTTTGCATAAGTGACTCCTAAAAATATGCAGTTATTTCTGATACTGTAACGTAACGTGCGATTCATCAACTAGCTAGGTCATTATACTTGAGCCAATCTGCACTGTGGCGCGGCGGTCGCGCCAATCACGTCAATTGGCTCAAATCGTTCAGAGATGACGCTGGCTTGACGTCATACGCGTTTTGTCTGTCTGGAAACCAACGGTATTGTTCCGTTATGAGCATTGAACAATGTACTTAAACTACTAAATAATACTGGTTGACACTTAAAAAATAGACGTTAAGTAAATACATAGAGATAACATGGTAATAAAAAGTAAGGGTTAATACTTGAAAATATTTATACAGCACTTTACGTTCCTTGTTGTTTGAGTGTGATGAGGTATAAGATTGGAATAACTAACTTAGTTTAATCCAAAGATAAAATTATAGTACCTATTCAAGGAGATGAGTAGGTACTCTTAAACTAATTAACCCATGTCATGTATTTGAATAGTCAATGACGATGTAGTTAGTTAAAATGTAAAAAGGGTCTATTTTACTGAAAAGGTCTATTGAATTGATAGAGGGCTTCGCTTCAGAGTGCCCGTGTGCAATGAATAAAATATAGCCTAGTTGAAGAGATGCGTAAAATGTGCTTAGTTTAAAAATATAATATTGAATTTTCTCTTTCTTTGTTACAGGTAGCAATTAAGATAATAGATAAATCGCAATTAGACGCCAGCAATCTTCAGAAGGTGTACCGAGAAGTCGACATCATGAAGAGGCTGGACCATCCTCATATTATTAAGCTTTACCAGGTGAGTGAACTTATTTTGTTTCTATATTGGTTTCTTTTTCATAACATTTCCAATATCAGAAGATTTCGGCCACAGAGCCCATTGAAGATGGCAATTTCGCTACAACGAAACTTCATATTTTTCTTTCTATACAAGATTGGATAGGGCTTAATCAGACGGTATTGAGAAAACATAATGCTTTTCTGCCAATAAAAATTCAATGTTATCTTTCAATCGTAGTCGATTACCTCGCTCGAATAAATCTCAATGGAATATTTATTGTCACAGACGTATTATAGCAACAACATGTATTTGGTTCGTTATTGGGTATCAAACAAGCACGAGCTTCGGTTTTGTAGTAAACATAATTAGTTTGATCCTCAAAGGGCATACCGAAGTTGTTCCAGTGTGAAAGGTTTCTGAAAGTTTTGATGAAATTAGAACTTAGGTTGGTAAGAGAGTTATTGTTGTAGTAGTTTGTTAAGTAACTAACCTAACTAATTACTACATATTTTATGTGCGATACGAAACACATAAATAGTAAATTATTCTTTGGTCATTTTCTATTCAAATTTTCCATAGCTACTAGTATTTTGAAAGTTTAAAAATAGCTCAATATTCTTATTGTAATTTATGTACACGTGTTCCAATACGCACCTTTTATTTATTCTTCTGCCCAAAAAAGAAACAAAAACTAAGTTTAAAACTCTTTAACTGAGTTTGCACAAGTTTAGCTAAAGTGGATTTCTACATGACAGATACTAGGTCTTATGGGCTCGTGATCGTTAAGGTCTCCGACCTCATGCGGCAATTTACCGCTTGCGCTACAATTCCAAGAGGTCAATACACAAAGGAGAAACTACTCTATAACTGGTGGAGCCAACTCTACAGAACAGTGACAACTAGCAGCACTCGAGTGTAATGTGTAACATTACATTGTTAAACGGGACACGGTCGATACGCGACTTGCTCCGAATGCGTCCGTAAATGTCCGTAATGTGTTCAATTTGCCGACTACGAGGTTGAGCCATTACGAACTTCACGGGAATTGACTACGAGGCCGTACGTAGCCAAACTTGTAATTTATTGAAAGTTAGAAAGTTTTATAACAAGCTAATTTGTTGTATTTGGCTTCGAAACTCGCCTGTCATCTCCACATCTAGTTAGAAGTTGAAATCACCGGTAGGTGGACCCGTGCCTTTGGGAGTAAAGTCCAGTAATAAGTTTACTAAAATCCTCAATCTTGATACGTCAAATAGTCGGAGGTAGTACTACTCATTTTAGTATTTTACGCAAGCAAATGCTAATGAATTTTTGACGAAATAATTATCATACAATTGAGTAAACGATAAGCTATACAATACAATCTACTTTTGTCCGTTCGTCAGGATTAGGCTTTGACGTCATACAGACGTATCCACTTACACATGAAAATAGTTACACGCATACCGAAAAATTACGATTTTTGTCACAACTCCTAATGACCTCATAGGCGATGCTAAAAGGCTTTATATAACTACTACGTTCGCTTGTTGCAATCTAATAGTTAACGTAAACTGGATGAGTTACAAAAATATGCATCACATTAAGTATGTATTTGGAGTGGCTCGAGTTTATGGACCTCGTAATCGACACTCGTTATACGTGTTCCTCCAATTTATTATTGTTAAATAGCCGGTTTTGTTTTGTTATGAAACAACATATAGGGTTAATTACTAGTGTAACTGTTTGTGGTTAACTCATTGTTATGCGGTAAGTGTTGATGAGCAAAGTACTGGATAAATCCATTATTATAACGAAACTGTTCAAATATTTTGTGATGTAATATTGTGTATTGTGTACATAATTAACAGAATAAATTGTCTCACGAACATCTTTTACCTATCATTACCTATATGTATCAGAATGGGATAATGTTGCTATGGTTTCACTTTCTTCCACAATAATCAGAACTGTTGCTGATCAATAAACTAAACGGCGTATTTGAAAGGAAAAGTACCTACAACTTCCACCTGTTTTTCGAAAGAGAAATTAGTTATTTGCATATCGCCTGGTCTAGTTTCTTATTAATAGCGCGTAGGAATCAAAACTGTGTGACGGGCCAACATTAATACAATCGATGAGTCTCGTCGCGTCACACGCCCGCATTACCTCACTCACGTGGCCGTCACCTGACAACACAAGAATCATTATTAACCTTTGATTCGATACGATGTTGTTAAACTCTACCTCCCTGTGTTTTCCGGGGGAAATCTTTGTGGACACAATGGTGCTTATCAACAAGTTTTTATTTGGTCTCATAGTGACGATTGAAGTGTCCACAATGAGAGTATCTATATTGTGTTTATTTTGTTGGGAAAATGTAAGAAAATTGTATAAGTTAAGGAATTAAAAATAACATAAAAGCCTACATTCAGAGCCATACAATACCTATTGTAGGTTGCATTGAAGTACGTTGAACTTTATGGTCCTTACTTAAATAAATAAGCTTCCTTATACTTTGATTCCTATAAATAAACTTTGCAAATGACGTCAGCGTTGTGACTAAAATTAGCAGTCGTAAATCTAAGTTGATTTAAACCTGTAGAGAATTGTACCAATCTTCAACTCTACTTACTATATTACTAAAGGTTTTAACGAGACGGTATTAAACCAAAAGGCAAAGTTATATTTGACCAAGCGCTCCCACCAATAACCCATCGTATCGGCATGTTATGAACTCTACATGGTAAGCAATCTTATATAGGTCACAACAATTCCGTATGAACAATGACTCTTGCATAACATTTCGTAACACGTGCCGATGTATGAATGGGTTACTATTATAAGCTCAATGGGGTACACCCTGTGTTCAAACAGACTTCATCTTGAATGGCTGCTGTGAGAAAGAAAGCAACTGTCCCTATTATGTAGTTGTATGTCCAGTTAACAGAACATCGAACTCTACTTTTTTATAGGTAAATAATGCCCGTTTTCACCATCAATCCCTAATTTTTAAGTGACCCCTATGGTAATGTATAATAGAAATTTTGGTTTCAAAGGGGTCACTTAAAAATTAGGGATTGATGGTTAAAACGAGCATAAGACAACTAGATACAATGTAAAAATAACGTTTTTGACTCTTAAGATCTTAATTTTTATACTGGCTGTACGTTCTTCACCTTAAAGGCCGGCAATGCATCTGTAACGCCCCTGGGTCTGCGGGTGTCTATGGGCGACGGTAATCACTTACCATCAGGTGATCCATCTGCTCGTTTGCCTATATACTACATGTAACATAAAATAAATAAATAATGTACAAATTGATGTTTCTTTTAATTTCCTTGAATTATGTGAGAAATCTGTTGTAAATATAGCTATGTAAAGTGTCTTTTACGAGTCACTTTCAGAGAAGAAAATATACAGAATTACCGGAGATATTGACTTTTTCACTACACCTTTAATAATTCCTATATCTAACTACTTCTCAAAGAAAAGGGCTAGTTGGTAGCTTGGTAGTAGGTACTTCTTAATACAATCGTTCATTCATTGTTCTCTATAATTTAGGTATGTCTAAGAAGGTTCGTGGTTGAAGGGATTTCCGATTGCATAGAACAATGTAACCATATCCGTTGTTTGTAGCTACTTAATTACCGAAACACTGTTTGTTTCTTTGGACTAACCGCGAAAGGGAACTTACCGGTTTTTATTGTGGTTTAACGTTGGTTATAAACAGTTAAATGTTTTACCATACGCGCAGCTGTATTACGGTTTATTACAGCTTTGCGAAAGGTTAAAAAAGTTATTTGTACACATAATATTGTCATATAACACTGCTGTAAAAGCGAGTGAAACTGTGGGCAATGACAACACTACAAAATAAATAATCCACAAAGTTCTATTTAACTAGGTGCAATGTAACGTAGGTGGAAGATAACTACTACAACCTTCTGTATGATCGAAAGACAAACTTGTATTTATTATCTCGTTTTTATCGATACTGGATTAATGAATTAATTGGTTGAATTAGTAGTTGAACTTCAGAGCGCTTCCTCAAGCGTCTGCCGGACGGACGGCGCTCGTGACTCACAAACATTTTGTGGATATTTTTAGTGGCAGTTTACATTTTTACTGCGGCCGTGAATGGTTCACGGGCGTGTTTAAAACAAACATTCCGTCCAACCATTTTTAATGGTTTCGGTTCATTCAAAAGTTTTTGACAATCACAAGTTCAGGTTTCCTGAACAAATGGGATAACAATACAGAAGCCTAGCAAAGTTAAATGAGTTTTGAATAGCAATCGCATTTTTATGTTAATGTAATAACGATGTTCATTAGGCCGTGCCTGATGTATTTGTTTGAGTAATTTCATTCAGCTTCAGCAACAATTTACCTGTCTCTTTATAGACATTGATGAATGGACTCAATTTGTCGCTAATAAGGCACTTTGATTACCTATTGCTCAGTAGCAATTTCATCAATTGAATAAGAATAATTTTATTTCTGTGTAAGTATATTTTCGTCTCGCGTTTTGTGCCTACGTCATTTCATCTCAGCCACCATGGTAACTGGAAAATAATATGAAAAAGTATTATATTATACAATTTCCTTACTTATCATTATTTACCTCGTGCGTGAAATGTCGATATAAAAAGTACCTACTTGCTTGCTCATTTTCCGATAACAGACTTCGCATTTTCTACGTAGTTGCCTTCTACGACAAAATCATAACGCGTTAAAACGCTGATGTCGTTATAGATGTATTCAGAATCGAATATATCAAATCGAAATACATATCGATACTATCTGACATCTGTGCTGCAAAAGTGCGAATCATTTTTGATGGAAGGCATTTCTCGTAAGACCAACCTACTCAAGAAAATTCTCAATACTTCAAAATCGATCTTCTACAACTCAACAGCTCTTAGCAGTGTCACTACGTAATACTTTTTAAATTACTCCTGAAACACTCAAATCGTTTTCAGCTGGCCTGAAATCCTGGATTCACAAAAGTTTATATTAAAGATTTATTGCGGGGCTCTGTCTATCAAAGTAAAAGCAATATGATCTTGTCTTGAAAACTTCCAAACTGTTCTCAGTTATTTTCATGAAGAGCGTCTTTTGTTCTGTTTTGAATTGAAAATTGTTTTACATTTGATTGAGTTTATTACGCAGTATTAATAATAAATACCCGAGAAGTCTAATGTGCAGCAAGGAGTAATAGACAACAAAATAATAACACAGTATGAAACATAAATAGCTCTCTTTTGATTACGATGGTGATATAATTGTACCTATTAATCAATCAATATTACTTTTAATAGCGCAGTAATCATTTTTCAAGCAATGTAGCTAATTTTCCTGGTTTGTTTAATTTGAAAGTGTCATCGACTCATAGTTTAAAATAGCTCTACATAATAGGTATGTTTTGTTTAGGTATTTAATTGTAATACGTTTATGTTTTGTAACCTATATTATTGAGTTTATTTCCACACAATTATATCACATTACGATAAGTAAGTTTACTCAACTAATTTTAATACAGATTATGTGAGAGTATGACTATTTATAAGTAGATAGATGTTCTTAGTAACAAAACACTATTTTTTACTTTAGAAAGCCAAGATCATCGAGAATATATTCGGAAACAGTAACAGGAAATACAGCTGGAATTGAAATCAAGGATGTATTTATAGATTTGGCGTCTTTTAATGGCTTGCGGAAAATCATTCGAGCGTTTTTTGAGCAGTTGCCTTCCGTTATATAATTTAGTAAGGTTATTTTAGAATGTAGACTGCACATGATGTAGTTTCATTAACGCTTCCAGTACATTAAAATGTACGTAAATAACAGTTACAGACTACAAAATGCAAGTAAATCAAAGTCAATCAATTAATTATCTTCGCCTTCTAGCTCCATTCAGCTAAGAGCTCTAGAGTAGAGTGGCCGCTCCTAAAGCACTATCTGTTATACCGTGAATTATACAAGGAAGAGACAATCTTAGCTTTAGTAATTACACCTACAAAGTTCATTAGTTGGATTGATTACGGAAACGGACAAGCAAAAAACGTGTATGTAAATTCACTGCAAAGTAGTTAATTATGTACGCTCATGGAGTGTTAATGGTAAATTTTCAAGGATAATAATTTTCCATGATACGCTATTTAAAGCTGAAAATGCAAATTTATTGGCAGAAATATGTGTATGTGTGTAATATCATGTGAACCGTGAATTGTGTACGAGTAAGTCATTGCCAATTCAACTGGATGTAAATTAAAATTCTCCGCAACTTTTTATATGTATAAATTATGTATTTCGAAACAGATTGGCGATTATTTTATGTAAATCTCCCCACCAAAAGGATTTTCATGTAAAATTTTGCCATATTACTTAGGTATATAGAGCCAATTCAAGATTCTAATGCCCGTTTTCACCATCTATGCCTAATTTTTAAGTGACCCCTAATGGTAACACATAACAGGAATTATGTTTTCATGGGGGTTACTTAAAATTAGAGATTGATGGTGAAAACGGGCATAACTCTACCAACCCTAACTACACAAAGTCTGCATCTTAGTCAAAATATGTATATGGCATTATAGTCATAGTAATAGGCAGTACGCACTACAGTTTTTCGTAGGTATTCAGATAAAGTTCATCAAAGACGTATAATTATTTTCATTATTACATTATCGTCTTTGAGTGGGTATGATCGAACAATACATTTCGCAGATAGGGCACCGGGTCAATGCCATGAAATAAGTGGGATTAAAACAATAGAGTATTTATCTATTTCGCAACAACTGTTGCTTCATCGTCAATGTGAACGAATCTAATTATTCTAAGTACACTAATTGACAGATTGACACACCACTGGTCATAATTATACTTATATGTACTCGTATGTACTCAACTAGTTTTCTTATTCATGTATTTCTTTTCAGGTCATGGAGACGAAAAATATGATCTACATAGTATCAGAGTACGCGAGTAAAGGAGAAATTTTTGGTAAGTTCCATTCCAAGCTTGCTTGATCAGTTGTGAAACGTAAGTGGTACAGCCGGATAGCATCCATCAGGCGTTCGTACAGTTTAGTTGATCACGCGTCTTACCCAACCTTCATGCAATGAATCAACTTGTTATGATAGAGTAAGTTTCCTCCATAACAAACCATTTAGTCAACTAATACTTTGCCTCTGGGTCTTTCGAAAATGACCTGGGTCTTACTAACTAACTTACTGGACTATCTAAATCTGAGTCCCTTAAAAATAGGGTCTAGTACCTAAATATGGAGATTATTTCTTTTTTCCCCTAAAATTAGAAATGTACCGGCCCGTAACGCTGCCGCTGCGGCTTTCAGCTTCAGAGGGTTGGGCCGGTAACGGTTAAAAAGATTAATTATTCTCCAGTGTCGCTTACACTGGCCAATTTTTTAACAATTTATTTTACGATACACTTTTATTAATTAGCCTTTCGTATTCTATCTGGGTTTTTTCGTTAAAAGTAGGCCGCTTAATTAAACCTTATATCAAAACCTTACTCAAATATTAATATCAAATCCATTTATAGTGATGAGGGTTGAACTCTGCGTATTTAACTTGACGCCCTAAAATAACAATATTACAATCTTATGCCACGTAATATTATATAGACTTTTTAGTCAAAACCAATTTTTCCTTAACGGTCTTTTCCTAAGCGGCTTTTCGTCGAAAATTCCCTCTGTACACAATATTTATGTACTTTGTACATAGCGACATGGCGTTCATAAATCTCCTTAGCATTGTACGGGCGCATTATTGTAACCTCGGAATCGATTAAGGCCGCGTGTAGGTTCGTGGTCGCCCCGTCCATGACGTAAGCACGGCGTCAGTGACGTCACTGACCAGGGATCCGGGGGCTGTGAAGGGTGAGGGGGTGGGGAAAGCAATTTCGCGCACAGCTGACTACATTCGTCCCAAAAAGCCGAGTGATCTTTCCATGAATATAAACGGTTTGAAAATATCACGGGATGACTTGCGTCCGCGTGCGTACGCATCGCATTGAAAATTTAAGTCGGATTATGAGACTGACGCAGCCAGTAAAGATTAAAAAAGTATATTCTTCTGGATGGGCATAATACATATTAATTTCGGTAATTGAAAAGAATTTTAGCGATTCCCATCTTTAATTCTGTACCTACTTGATAACATGCAACATGTAACTCTAAATTGCTAATTTAATTTGACCGCACCTGTTTATCTTCACTTCGTCCGGAGTATCTTAACATAAGTGGTGTTCCTTTTATGGTATTCTCATCCTAATAACTTTGATGCAAAACAGCTAATAACGTCGAATTATAAACAGGTGCTTTGAGAGGAACATGATTATATTCCACCTGCTTAAAGACAGGTGATGTCACGCGCGATGCTCGTTAATGAACGAAATACCTACTTAATATACTGCTTACCTAGACGTGCATGTTTTAGTATTAACATTAATATGAACGAAGTCTCAAGTGAAGTTAATCTTACCATGCGAACGATCAGTTATAAGATATGGAAGTGATACGTCTCTTGTTTTTAAGATTACAAACCTATTTCTGAAATCAGTCGAACAATCTTTAACTAGGTACGTATAAACATCTTGTAACACAAAGAATCTTAAAAGTTCTAAAGAATCTACGCGCCTACTACTTAATTAATTAACAGTCCTATAGGCACTTTAGTTACGAAGTTCTTTTCGTCGTCCTCTTTCTTATAAAATAGGATACAAGCTTTTACTGAATGAAAAAGATCGGGGACGTTTTTCGCGGGAATAAATCTTATCGGGGCTGCTACGTCGATGCACTCACCGTCCTGTTGAATTTATTCAGCGTATTTTTACTTGGGGACAAAACTTCCTTCCTTGTATTGCAGCTAATGCAACATAACATTTCGATATAGTGGTATGTTATACATGGCAGTTACTTACTTTTATGTACTTTTTAAAACGAATCGAAACACTAGAGTTAGAGGTAGAGCGGCTTATATTGACAATTTTTTTATTTTTTTTTACCGCAAAATCATTTGAAGTTTCAATGCGATCTGATTTGTTCAAAGAAAGGTTGATCGGTCGGCTTTTCAATGCTTTATTTTGGCTAAAATTTCCCTGACATACATCCCCAGGCGCTGCCTCTGACTTTGCTCGTCCATTTTTATGTCACAAAACTTGTTGTGCGAGTGTGACGTCACTTGACAACTTTAGTGACACAAAAACATGTCGCGAGACCTTAGTCCCGTTGGTAATACATCTCGCAAGAGCAAGACTCAAACAGAATCGCAATGTCCTGGTTTCAATTTTGCTTGAAATAGATAACTCCTAATTTCTTATATCAGTGCTAAAGACCTTCTAATATTAATTAATTCACATCAAAAACTCGTGATGAAGGCACGTGGAATATGAATACCGTAAACCTATAGGTAAAAAACTTGTTAATTGGCACAATGCGTCAGTGTAGAGTCTACACCCACATTGTAGAGTAATAACTTTTGACAAAGGACTGCTTACCTCTTGTACATATTGTATTAGGCTGAAGGTTACCTTAGCAACTGCTTGATAATTGGATTTCACAAGTAATTAGCTCCGTCTTTGAATATAAATAAATTTATTTATTAATGGAAAAACATGCGAAATCACTCCTCATAATCTTAATAAGATTCTAATTTTAGTCCAGACTAAGGGCATTTTTTATTACGTTCTTTTTAATCACCCTAATCTTTGTGTAAAAAATTGCATTTTATTACAGCACCACACGCACCTATTATAAAATTATAAATGTATTTAATCAATATTCTTTAGAACAATGTTTTTCAACCTGTGGGTCGAAGCCTCTATAGGGGGGTCGCGAGAGGTCGTAAACACTACTTCAGTAAAAAAACATTACTTATAAAGACAGATTTATCCGAAATCTAATTAACACTCTAAACATCTTTGTAACATTATAAAATGCATGAAAAAAAAGCGAACGGTCGGGGGGTCGCCAAATATTTTTTATTTGGCGACCCCCCCGACCGTTTACTCGTAACAGTAAAACACTGCTTTAGAATAACGTAAAAACAGTTGAGTTAAAATAACACTGAGTTAAAAGTCTCCTAAATATCGCTTGACGTTCCACTTTTTGATATTCGTGACTCCAGGGAACCATGTAAATAAAGTGAATAATTTTCGTTATTTACACAACTTAACAAAGGGGAGCAGTGGCATTTAAATTCGTAAATGATTGCAAACTCGGTTTCGTTGCTTGCTTATTCAGAAAACTGGTTTTATGCATTCCCAGTACACTGAATAGAGAGATAAAAAATGCAAACTCGGGTTTTCATTCAGCCAAGCAAAAACTATCGATATAAATGAATGGTTTTTACAAACGCAACGTCGGTGTTTTTTATGAACGCAATGTAAATACGTTGGAAAGTCCTATATGGTTCTTTTAAAGTTCAAATACTAGACGACTAACCGGATTTAAGTTTGTGGTTTTGTGGCAATGCACTACTCGGAATATAAAAAGAATATAATTTGGACATGTGATTAAATTTCCACAAAATGTTATAAAACATCTCGAGAGCTTTGCATACAGTCCGCTTTTTTCAACTTCTAGTATTGCATGTCGTCACCGTCTTCTTAGTAACTTATTTTCCGAAATTAGAAACGTGTTTTCAGAAAGATGTTCCTACCTGTATCATACTTACAACATGTCATTTACTGTACCCAATATAATTCAATATTGTGATTAAATGTGATTGCGTGTATGTGCAGACTACATCGCACGCTACGGGCGAATGGCGGAGCAGGCTGCCCGGCGGAAGTTTTGGCAGATCCTGTCTGCCGTGGAGTACTGCCACGAGAGGCGGATCGTCCACAGAGACCTCAAGGTACGTCATAACTTGCACATACAATGTTACACAGGTTCACTGTGATAAAATCTTATCAAAGATTTTAGAGGTGACAAATGTATGGGCTTATCACGGAAAATCGATAAGATGCCGCGACAAAAGCTTATCGCGGCGCGCATCCTAGGCCTAACTGGACACTCGCTTAATCAAGACGTGTAGCTGTAGCTTCCCTTTACCGGAACACCGGCAGACAAATGGTGCCGTATATGTCTTTATTAACCTTGTTTCTAGGACGGTTATGTGTGAAATATTATAGCGATATCAGTCCATGCTAGAGTGGGAGTATTTGCTCTTAGAGCAGCTGTGAATTTTTTATGTTGAGACGGCGGAAAGTTATAATAAACGTAAAGTTAAAATAAGTTAACCTACTTACAGTTCTGTAGCAATACCTACAATCGCGTTCATTAATGAACAGAACAATAGTAATAATAAAGTTGATAATTCGCATACCAAATATTTGTCAACCTTTTGTTGGTAGCTTGAATGTGTTTGAATATTAAGAATACTTATGAATGAGTCACCTTCAAATATCAAATAAAATAGGGAAAAGTAAGTGTGCTTACAAGCAACGTAATAAAAGACAAGCAATTTTCGATAAATATGTTGCGTCTTTCAGCCGAGGAAAGTATATGACCCGCGTAAACCTTCAATTGCTCTATCATTTGGTATTTGGCAAAAGCCTTGATTATTCGAGTGCGATCATTTGGAAACATATGTATTACACCAGTTTATAGAGACAAACAAGATGCTGAACACAATTTCATACTTAATAATTATGTTCAACCTATTCTTACAATATTAAAAGGCACATACCTACATAAATATAGTAATTTATTTCAATACGCTTATTAAATATTGCAGTAAAATGGAACGAACACTGCTTTTTAAGATTACTTTGATAGGCTGTTTTTCCGTAGCATGATGCGAATCAAAACAAAGCCTTCTGTAAACAAAATACTTAGGGAAGGATTAAATTGTGTACCTTCCTTCAGCTGCCGAATTCTGAAACAATTCGAGTGCCAAACTCCTTAATCGTATTTATATCCAATAAACATGAAGACGGAGCTCTACCGTTCAAGAGTCATCGACTCGGGAGTCGATGACATGTGAACAAGGGAACTTTTTCCATTTAGGCGGAGACGGTTTTGATGCCTGTATTTTTTTAAAGATTATTAGAAAGTTATTTCACAAATTACTACTAGTCCTGTTAGCCTCTAAGCTAATTATTTATATGTAGGTAAATTATCTCTTACATTGTAGCGATTGATTTACTAAAACTTCAGCGTCTAGTAGTGAGATAGAGACCGTTTATTTAAATTTTCTCCTTTACTTTTAGGCGGAGAACTTGTTGTTAGATGCGAACATGAACATCAAGATCGCGGACTTCGGCTTCAGCAACTACTACGCCACGGGAGAACTCCTGGCCACCTGGTGCGGGTCGCCTCCGTACGCCGCGCCCGAAGTCTTCGAGGGGAAAAGATACACTGGCCCCGAAATTGACATTTGGGTAAGATATTTTTTGCTTAAAATAACACGATTTTAAAATAGCCTCACTATATTCTAACTTATCTATGCTTATTATACATGCGAAAGCAACTCTATTTGTTTCTTCGTTTGTTACGTTTTCACGTCTAAAAGTAATTTTGATTTGAATTTCGGTATCGAGATACTTAGCAAAGGACCTAAGCAAAGTGTTAGCAGAATATTCATACTTTACTATATTTTTAGTGATAAAAAGTGTTTCAGAATATTTTACACTTTACGATCGTGTGTTCGATCGCGTGATGTGACAAAAAGTCTATATCGCGGATAAATACTTTCTGCGACAGACGAACAAGCATAAAATTCACACGAGCGAAGTCGCGGGCATACTTAATAAAAATATCGAATCGAAATATGATTCATTAAAATTGATCCGAGCACAAAAACGTTTGACGTAATCGTATTTCTAATACGCCTTCATGCATAGTTGATAACGAGCCGGTTAGTTTTTATTCAATTCTATGAATAAATATGGTTGCCGTGTGAAGTGAAGTTTGACGGAATCAGCGTAGTTTAGTTTTAACTTTGGAAAAGGTCTCGTTAATTTTGACAAATCAATCGTCGTGTTTAAATGAGTTGCCTTTTGATGTGGGACTGGTGGAGGCGTCCCGTTTTGTCCTTCCGCAAATGGTTGACTAATGAGCTTTGTTACAGAGTCTGGGAGTGGTGCTGTATGTGTTGGTGTGCGGCGCTTTACCTTTCGATGGCTCTACACTGCAGTCGTTGCGGGATCGAGTGCTCTCAGGAAGATTTAGGATACCATACTTTATGAGCGAAGGTAAGTGCTATATAAAATTTACAGCAACATTTTTACCTTTTTTAGGCCTCGCAAACAAAGTTTCGTGGGATGTTGAGAACTCAAATACGGTTTTGGAAGCTGTAAAGTGGTTTTTAATATGCGTGTTGTCATTTTCAATGTTTACAAACGCAGTAGGCTACGGTGTTGTTTAAACTAAGAATAAGAATAAGAAATTTATTCATAATGTTCATTACATGTCAAATTTTCAATATATTTTCTTATTAATAATAAACAATTGCAGTATTAATAAGAAAGAAATACACATCATGTCCAAATAAATTAATAATACAAATAGAATTAATGTCAATTAAATGTCAAAATAAATAGTGGGTAACAGTGTCAATAATAATTAAATTCCAAACAGTTCGTCAATTTTATAGAAAGCCTGCTCGATCAACCACTTTTTTAATTGAAATTTGAAAGAATGGAGTGATACCGCTTCTTTCACTATTTACTACTCCGAGTTTACGGTATTGTTTGCTTTTACACCGTTAACTAGCCAAGAAAATACACGTATGCTAATCAGACTGTTTCACTTAAACCATTTGAGTTGATGTTAATGGGCAGACCGAAGGTAGTTGAAGATTGATTTCATTAGAAAATCGCTGAATTATGCATTTAAAGGTCGTATTTGAATGCGATCACGCGCCGGAGCTATTGACGCAAGTAATTTGGTATGAAAGTGAGCGAGCGGCTCTCAAAGTGTTAGAAAGATATTAAACGGCGGTCGGTCAGACCAACTTCGCCCATTTTCCTTCTAATTAGGATTCGCTGAAGATCGGGGGCAGATCTTTTCCACTCGTAAAAGATACTTACATGCCCCGAAAATATTCGAAGTAATCTCGAACAAATTTTTTGTTTAATCGACCAGTTTTCTTCGTGACTTGTTAAGGAAAGTGTATGTATTTTTCATGAATGGAATTTTCGTTCCATAATAAATAAGAAGGTCGGAGCTCATGAAAGTCAAAATAAATAACCAAAGTTAATTCGAGTTTTTTGTGTCGACGCTCGTCTACCCCGTTTTGACCTCAACAATTTTCATTTACATTACGAATGCCTAGGTACATAAGGCAAATAATGTTAAGCATAAGACGCAAATTCTTTTGCTATTTTATTGTGGTTGTATTAAATTACAACGCAAAACATTTCAGCTGACACGCGAGCGTAGAATTATTCTTGAACAAATTGAATTTAACTTCTTTAATTCTGAAATCAATTTTTAATTAACACGTACCTATGTAACTTAATTGTTCGTGCATAAATACCCTATTCGCTTCACAACATGCACGTAAATTTCAACACCCATGCTCGTAAAGTGAATCTTATTACACCAATTTTAGGTTCATAATTCGGTTTATTACGCAAGCATGCGTTCCTCATTACCGCAATAGTGATGTAATGTTAATTGTTTTAGAAATATCGAGCAGTGTCTAATATAATTCGATTTTCGCTGGATAATCAAACAGCGTTGACTTAATACATATTTGTATCATTATGCTTCATTTATAAAAAATATTAGGCCGTTTGCGAGCTTTCTTATGTAACCTCATTGAATTCTGTCTAAGTATAAAACGTTTCGTCAAGCACGCCGTGCGCCATATTTCCACATTTTTTGTGAACTAAACATGTATTAAGTACTACATTATGTTATTATGTAGTTATAAATATTATCACTTTTTAAAACTTGAAAACGTGTATGAAACGTGTCGATTGATTTTGTATGTTCCATTACTTCTTTCCTGAAAAGACTGAAATGTGTATCCTCAATTCATTTTCTAAAAGCCAAATTCATAAATTCAGCAAAATAAAACAGCTTTCAGTCACGAATATTTGATTTATAAATTCGGCGTAAATATTTTGCTCCATTTGCGAGTTTAATGTCAACAAGTTGGAAATTGTGAAAAACACGTTTGTGCCTCAGAATAAACATCGAGAGTGGCTTTGAAGGGTGGTCCAAGGAACGGTCCCAACCCGCCGCATTAGGGCTGCAAATCAGAACTTTTACAAGTTTCTTAAAAAAAAAACTCTTTTGAAATTAAAAAAAAAAAACTTTTTTACTTCGGATTTCGAATTCGCCATTCCATGCATGCAAGGGATGGGTTGTTAAAAACTTTGACAATGGCCACTTTCAAAATTTGATGTCATTAGATTTCCAGGAAACGAACGAACTTTTTTACACATCATGCAAGCAATATACTCGAACTGTTTTTTTTAGTTATTTGTTCGACAGTATGATTAACACGTAGACTGCCATGACAGTCACCGGTGACTGACAAACATGCAACCTATTCGGGCCATGTCAGTCACTGGAGCCTGACACTGAAGCATCTAAATCAAACGACCGCAGTAGGCCGCCTGGCACGTTTAATGCGATACTTCCTATTTTAAATGACTGACGTGGCCCCCAACAAAGTATGTTCAGCATGGCCCGCAACTCTTGTACCTAAATAAAAATTAACACAGGTTTGAATGAAAATTTTAGTAAAAACACGACAAATATTTGAAAATCACAAGTTTACGATATATTTCAGAATAAATTATTAAGCATAATTATTAAAATTATTATTTGTGTACAAAATTTAAACATTACAGACAAAAAAGAGGCTGATTAGGGCTTTGAAGAGAGTAAGTTATAACTTGCTGTCTTTCTCGACTTTACGCGACACGAAATTTGACAGTTGACCGACAGGAGCCGGACAGAGCGATAGTATTCACGAGGGCTAAAGCGAGGAAAGCGATTCGACACGGTAGTTCCCGCCAAAACGCAGAAGCGTGATTTTGTTGTGCCTGACAAAATGCTTGACATGGCGCTGTGACTGAAATTTATACCATTCGGGCCGCGTCAGCCACGGGTGGCTGACAGTTTTTTTTATGGGTATAATATATCAATATAATTATTAAAAAAATATTTTTTATCAATAACTATTCATTTCAAGCCATTACACATCGATTAGCAAAAAATTCAATTTTGGCGAATTCGTAAATTTACTTTGGCAGTCTACGTGTTAAGGTTTTTTCATTAGATGTATTTTGTGTAACACATATAAAGTTTTAATACAAAATCATTAAAATAAATATCAATTTTATTTTTTTCTCATTTTGGAATTTTTAGTTATCTGAAGTTAGATTTTAGAACCTAGGTTCTAATAAGTGACGACAAACAAATACCTGTCAATGTCAATAAATATTTCAAATGTTTGCTTACTTGTTTAACAATATCCTCAGTACCTATTTGCTAGGTCCAAAAAACTAGCGTCTGAAATTTTACAGACGCATGTATTATGTAAACAGTTGAACAGAAAAGTGCTAAAAGATTAAATGCCGTCACAACAAGTTTTTTTATCGACTGTAACAATCTAGAAATTTAAAGATTCCATAATCATCCAATACGACTCAATCGCGGAAGAATTCGTAAGCAGAAAGGCATTTTCAGGTTGATTTGAGTCTTGAAAACTAGTGAAACACAAAAAAATGCAGTATAGTTAAATTGTTTACACTTTCTGTTTACCGTCTGGGAAGTGAACTCAAAAATACAATAAAAATTCCAAAGTTTAATATACATACCTACTTTAAAATTTATTTTGTTTGAGAATGCAATCATCATGCCTGATGCCATACTAAAATGTTATTTCAATCAGTTACCCATCAGAATTTAAACGAATTCTGTAAAATTCCTTGTGCGTAATGGTTCTTCGAAATTTATTACAGACGATTGTAGAAAATGTGCTAATATATCAAATTATCTTCACCGTGACAACCTGATAATTGTTAACATATACGAGTGAGCTAGCTTTTTGTTTGTAAAAGCGAAAACATTAGTCTGACATGTATTTGTCTTTCTTATCAGGACTCCAATTACGTGAGCAGTCTTATTAAATAGTGTTCGTTCGTTCGTTTCAGCCAAATGACGTCCACTGCTGGACAAAGGCCTCCCCCAAGGTTTTCCACAATTAAATAGTGTAATAAATCAAATATTTGTTGACTTCTACTTGACACAGACTAGTCGGCAAACACTTCTTTTGGTTAAAGTAAGTGACAGCTCGAATTACTTAGAACATTTACTACGAATATTAATAAAAGAGATTGGAATGTTTGTTTGCATTGAGTGGGCTCCGAAACTACTTGACCAATTTGAAAAATTCTTTCACTTAATAATTGGCTTGTCATCATAGTGACTATTAGAAGTCAATTTTTTTCCTGATGAACATAGGCGATAGAATCTTTTCAAAAAAGGTCGTCAAAAACTTAGTTCATGTAATGTTTTTAAATATTTTCGGCAATTGACACCATGTCACAAATTAATTGTTCTTCTATCTCATAAGATCCATTCACTCGGGGCGGTACAAAGTTCGCCGGGTCAGCTATCTGTTAAGTGACGACCCTGCATCAGTACGGACATAGCTTTAATAACACGCCTGAAGCATTCCCCTAAGGAGTGCTCCTCAGAGACAACAAATATCTCGGCTTGTCCTACTTCGCACTAAGTTAGTGTACAGAGGCTACAGCTCTTGTTTAGATTAATTTTTCTACGCTCTGTGTAATAATTACGCTCTTCACTGTCTCTATGTTCTATGACCTATGTAAATTATGGAATATGCTTTTTATAGGTTTTTTTCCTAATTTAATGAAAGTGATAGTTAAGAATTCATATAATTTTGGACTACGAGTTGGATTGGATAAAGCACGAATAACAAAATAGGGTGGAAGTTCTGTTTTTGATATGTCTTTTAAAAAAACTTAAATTATATTACCTTTAGATAAAGAAAAATCTGAATCTAGAAACGTAGCTATATTAGTACGGGTCTACATAGCTTTCACGTCCCGAACATTCCAGACAGGAGTACAAGGTAGACAGCAAATATCTCGGCACTCCGGCCAAATGTGGTTATTGCATAATACAATTCCGCCACCGTTCATTTATACAGCTCTACCTAGTTCATTGTTGTCATATCTCACTGATATTTTAGTAAAACGTAGATATGAACGCCAAACCACAATGCAACGTACCTAATGTTTGTGGTTCTCGATCACAATAACTTTTAGCAATAAGATCCTGCGCGGTCTTTTAATTTTGATACAAGTGTCAGGCCAATAAATTGCTCATATTTGTTTTGAAATAATACTGAAGTCATTACTCATTTAAACTATTAGTCTGTTATACCTACTTATGCGTTTAGCAAAATTTTTCTACAGATAAGTAGAGTGGGAAAAGTTTTACCAGCTAAGCCTTTAATTAACCATCAAACTTACCTAGACAGCTGAAACTAGCCTAGAAATGAGTGCACGGACATGAAAGATAAAAAATAATGAAATCGATAAGCGGACAACCGCTTGCGTCATAGGCATGTTCAATCATGCATCCCGTGGTCGGACGAAGCGTAGCGAATACCGCTACGAACATCAAGAATTCTGTTTCCCTACATCCTAGTATATAGAGACTATTATCGCTTAGCTATTATTCTATCTTTCAAGTGACATTATCTTCATCGACATATAATATCGGAGAAACGCACCGTAATGTGTGTCGTAGCCGCAAGTTACCTAAACCGTAGAGCCGCGGGAAAATACGTGCTCTCCCGGGTTCGGTTACGGCGATACGATGTATTTTCCAATAGATACCATCGTAGCTATATAATATGTCAACGTGAAAATGTGAACTCTGTCAGATTGTAAACTAACAGTGGGTTAGGTTAGGTTAGATTGTAATTTAACTACGTCAGATTATAATCTAAGTAAGTAAAGTAAAGTAAAGTAAAAGTATTTTATTTTCCAACAAAAGAATTACAGTTTGTTTATCTAGCGAATTCACAATTTTACGGTGACATATAAATCACACAAGAAAACGTTTCTTTCCCTCATCATATTTATCAAATTATCGTTTAAAAGAATTACTCAAATGTATACTCGTAGTTACAATTGTTGGTACTCTCAATCTGTTTTTACAAGCCTGAAAACTACTTGACTAACTGCATTATGTGGAATGCATGTCCAGGTTTGAAACTCTCAGCAATCCTGTACTAACTTCCGACAGCTAACTTTTATCGTTACAGAGAGTTCAGTCGGTTAAAAGCAAACTTTGGGAGCAACCAAAAAAAACTATGAATTGTTTACTCTGAAACAAGTTGAATTTATTTGATTGCCAAAGAACCACATGACATGTAGAATCAATTTTTATTCTAGATTTTGGACTTTTTGTAAAAGCTCTGGAAATAATCTTGCAACTTGATTGACTAATAAAATTGATATTCACAAAAATGTTTAGTAGAAATAATATCACGATAATTTAGTAGTTCTTTGGAAAAAATATGGTTCTATTGATTTTTTAAGGATTAATCAGCACAATAATATGATTTTTTTATGCCCCAACAGCCGGTTCCATTTAAAAAAATATTTAATAATTAAAATTTAACCATAAGTAGATATTTCGTATACAATTGTGTAAATAAGGAAAACTCTACCTTACCTATTTTCGTCGTGAAACGAATTAGATAGGATATCGTGGTAAGAGAAAAAGTGAAAATTTTATTAAAAAGGGATGAACTTACATATTTTTCCCAAATCCCAACTAATATTATAAATGCGAAAGTAACTCTGTCTGTCTGTCTGTCTGTCTGTCTGTCTGTTACGCTTTCCCGCTTAAACCTCGCAACCGATTTTGATGAAATTTGGCATAGAGATAGTTTGAGTCCCGGGAAAGAACATAGGATAGTTTTTATCCCGGTTTTTGAAACAGGGACGCGCGCGATAAAGTTTTTCTGTGACAGACAAAATTCCACGCGGGCGAAGCCGCGGGCGGAAAGCTAGTTCTACATAAAGCCTGAACCTTTCATCGATTCAATTTTTTTTTCGACGGAATTCCTCATATTATGGTAAACACAGAAATAAGATTAACTTGTGATTGATTGATAACTGTTTATCGTTGTGATTAGGAACTGTCGTTACGTTCAAGGTTCGATTCCGACCAGTGACGCAAATGGAAATGTGATTAAGGGATTATATACGATTTTGATCCGTAACGTGTGTTATCAATCTTACCATTTGCATTATATTTAAGTAGGTATATATGACAACTACATAAAGAAAACAAAGTAGAATACCTACTTTACTTTTTCCTACATTCAGTGTTGTAACTAAAAAGATAAGTTTATATCTATGTACGATTAACTTAGAGACAGACAAGATAATTGTAATCCTTAAAACTTATCTTTATTACATTACATACGTATTATGATCAAATGACGTCTGTTAATAAGTGCCTACTCCAGATAGAATTTGGAGCGAGGATTGTTTCTTTCTGGTCTTTATAATGCGATTAATTTATTACTTAAGTATTTAAAAAAAATGTTTAATGTGAGAAAACATCTGGTCGAGGGTGTTCACTGAAAAGTTAGTCTCTAGACGGTAGCTAAGTGAACTATAATCTGGGGCGTGTAATTTAAAGATAGCTTACAATCGAAATATAGAATTTTATCTTAGTACTATTACCTGTTTCTAATATAATATGTTTGTTCTCTACGCCTGAATTTCAGTTACATAAGAACTAAGCATCCCTCGGGTATTGAGTAGTCTAGATATAGAAGTAGGTAACACCTTGCAGAAATATAATCTGTTGTGGGATTCTAAGAAACAATATGTTTCTTTATTTCAGTAACAGTTCTTTCATTATTAACGGTACCGGTTATTAATAGCACAGAATAATAATAAGTAAATAGTCTCAAAGGCCGTTTTAAGAACGATTGTTTTTTTCTCTATTCTTCACGACGTAGGTATTTATTTAGTATTCATTAGCGAAAAACTCGTAAAAGGAAAATAGCTGTTTAATTTTTTATGAACAGGGTTAGCAATTATACAGACTGATGTGCCAGGAATAGTTAATTATATGTGTTATATTCATACTATACGCCCACAAAGTTATTTGTCGATAGATTTTGTGGTGGCCTTTGACGAAACATAATAATAATATGCCTCAAACTAAACTATTTGTATGAGCTCTGTATAATGAATAGAGGATTCCATACACTCCTACATTCAAATATTCTAGTGATCATGATTAGGTAGTTGATTTGTGTTTGATGTCACATTAAGAGAACCCAACATGTATTTTCAAAGTTAATTAAAGCTTATTATTGTTTCGGGTCTATCGAATTCAAATACTCATGTATTTCGACGGATATAACATTGGTATTATAAACTTAAAGCTTAATCACAGTGCTATAAGTGACCCTAAGATTTTGATCATAATTCATTTAATTGTACACAAGTAATAATGACAGATTTACGAATAACATGGATAAGTTATCCGTTATTCATACTAAGAAACGCAGCACGAAAAATATTTATTTAAATGTAATTTTTGTATCACTTTTGCCCCAGGTGACCTGTCGACCCCCTGTTGAAACTGCGTTATCGTTATAACGACTATAATTTTTTTTATTTACAAACAAAAACGTTTTCGTACATTTTATATCACGACACATGCCGCTTCACGTTTTTAGTATTTTTATAAATAAAACTGTTTATTAAGATGGATAACGTTATAATGAGGAAATTGCTATTTGCTACTTCGTAATTTTTTGCAGCAAGTAGTACTCGTACAGATTACAGCATATCAGACTAAACATTTGTTGAAAATCGCCTCTATTACAAGGATATAAGAGGCTCGCATTTACCTTGAGGTGCCGTCTGTACAAAGATAATGAAGATGTCTCGAAGGTGAATGTGCGAAAGCTTTTAGTTCTTATTCATTATGCGAATGTTATTTTTGCGGTAACAATACGTCTCACGATACAGTTATTTTATTCAGGAGGTTCGTGGTAGAAAGACATAAATTCCTTGCAGACCAGTCAGTAATTGTTTAGTGTACTGTCTACAGCTGAGAATTTTAAAGGATGAGGGGCTGTATGCTGAAATGAAAGCAAATGGGTGGAAATTTCCATTTATTTTCACGTAAAATGCCAAATGTTTGTATAACAGTAGTGGAGAGTAAAATAAACTACCTATTATATTCCAGGTAACGGCAGCTGGCAATACAAAAATACTTGTTATATTCTTTATCCAGTTTTTTCTAAGTAACGCAACGTAATTTCAAATGTAATTAACTACTTTCTTTGTGTCTGGAGCACAATATTATTTATTTTAATTACGAAGTATTTTGGGCGTCCTATTTAGTCGGTCGAGCATACGACCTGTCCCTAAATTCTGTTGTCCCGTGTATTTATGACCTTCGCCCACCTCGTCTGTGCCCTTGTCGCCCTGGATGCCTTCACCTCGGGCACATCTGAATCTAGGCCCGTACATATTAAATGAAAACCTTTCACAATGATATCTGTTTAAACTTCAGATTAATTAGATTAAAACGAATCGTAATTGAAGCTTACAGAGGCACTCGTCTGTGTTTTGAATAATTAATATTTCGTCTAGGCGCAAATTAAGATCTTCAAATTGGAGCGAGGTTTTGCGTTTTGCTGAGATCGTCCGATGTTGCTAACGAGAGGTTTCGCCGGCGTTTCGCTCCTAGCTACGTTTTAAAGGATTCAGGTCAGGCAGGGATGATTATCATTGTACCACGTACGCCTCAGATTAAGGTCTAGAGAAATTAGTACTGCAAAGTTAGGCAGTATTCTTTAAATGCAAATAACTGCCAGTAACAGTGAAAGAAACTTGACTCTTCCATTACATTTGGACGTATTTTAAAGCATATAGGTACAGTTAATATTATCGCACATTACCTACTTACGCGTAAAGCAATTTACGGGTTGCCTGTCACTTAGGCGATGTCAGCGCTGATAAAAGTCTAACGATAACGAGCTTATATTTATGTATCAACTGGCACGATTTTATGAATTATTCAGGCACCTAATAGAAATTTCGCGTCGCGGAAAATTCGGCCGTGTCTTCGAGAGTTTATTGGTGACGATATTAAAGGATCCCCGCTGGATCGCACGAACCCAAACAAGTTGTGCTAACTCGATTTGTCGCCGGGAGAGAACCCACTTCCTTTACCATGTTGACTCCAGCACCTATGCATTGAACTGGAAATACGATTTGCTATTCTGGAATTACTGATTCCATTAAGTATTCAATACAAAGTTCTTTGTTATCGGCCGTCGACGGCAAACACATTATGAAAGCATTTACGAAAAGTCATCGCATGCATAAGCAATGCAAGTATCCATTATATACAATGGACAGAGCATATACTCGTATTTTTTGTTAAATGCACCTTCCTGTTACATAAATGATGCTACAGTGTAGGTAGGTATAGGTAGGTCTTTGTCTGGAAAAAGATGCTGCGTATCATACTTACATTTCAAGATAAGTTGAAATCGTATGATTGTTTCATGTCTAATCTATCGTACTATCCACACATGATATTGTGCAATCTATCCTTGATAGAGCATAAAGAGTTCGTGTTTAACCGCGGATTTCCGGCGAGCACCGGCCATAACGCGAATGATTTAATTAACCCAATAATTAACTATGAGTACAGTGACGCTTCATTACGAAACATAACATTGCAGTTCCGTTACAAATTACCTAATTAACGACTAAATACACTTGCACCTACCTTCCTTAGGACACGTTTAAAACTATTATATTAACCTAGGTTTACGAGTCTCATCATCATCATCATCATCATTTCAGCCATATGACGTTCACTGCTGAACATAGGCCTCCACCAAAGTTGATCGATTGGTAGCGGCCTGTGTCCAGCGCTTCCCTGCTACCTACGAGTCTAATGTTTAATATTAATGTCCATCTATAAACATTTATAAAAATACTTTTGTCGGTCTTTATTGGTTCGAAATGTAGAGCAAACATAATTTGATACCTAACTAATTAGTCTACGAATTCTCTAACATACTCGTACACAAATTAAATACAGTTTGTAACTTGCTTTTGATTTTAATCTGGACCAAAATTGGGCCCAGATGCGAATTCTAGAGCGTTGTTATTTACTCAAAATTATGTTTACGATAACTTAATCTCTACAAAGTATGCTTTTCATATTGGAGTAAAGAAAAAACAATTACTTAATTTCTATACAAAGTATGCCTCACATTGTAGTAAAGAATTATTTCTGCCTACAATAGCGTGATGAACCTCGTTACAGGAAACTGGATTGCGTGCTTTTATATTGCAGTGTCAGAAAGTGTATTTATGGTGAATGTAACTCACTTTTCAATTTACACGTACATTGCATTACCTACGTATTCTTTCAAAGATTTACATTATACGTAAATGTTAGACAATAATGTATCTGGTGTAACTAATATTTATGATTTAATGACGAATGTTCAATCATATGGCTTGACGTAAAAACCGTAAACCAATTTAATCTATTTACTGTTAAGGTAGTTAAAGATGATCGTACAGTAATTATTTTTTTATTGCGTACATTCGAAAGTTATTATATCCGTGTTTGCTAAGGTCACGTGTGTAACGCAAAATCAAAATGGGGTCGTAACAATTGCGTATTATTTTAACGTTTGTTACTTATAATTGTGTAACTAACCTTAATAACCTACTGCATTTCAGGCGAGTGACTATTTTTAACGATGTGAGGCATACTATAGTCGCGTGGTATTTGAGCAGGCTAAATACCAAATTGGGCAACGCTTAACGACCCCGACACGTTAGCTCAAAAATAGAATGTGTTTTTAAAAGCCAAATACCTGTGAGTTGTGCGTAAGTACATTCCAAAAATGGCAGCCGGGGTTGAGTGCGCACGTAGTATGCCGTGATATCTTTATAGCGGAAAATATTGAGAAAAGTGTCGGTTCTTTCAGGGGCGAACGGGCGATCGGTCGGCGCTGACGTCATTCTCGGAGCGTATTAGCGTTTCATATTAATGCTAAACTGAGAAAAGTCTCCTTCGTGTCCTTTATTTGATGTTTACGAATATTGTTGACGACTGTTTGCTGAGCATGATATGTAACTTATGACATTGCCTGACGGTTAGCCACTGGTATGCTAACAGAGATGTGCGCACGATTATTTATTTACTTTTCTTGTTATTTAGTTTAAACAAATTGTAACTTAATTAGTATAAGTTAGAATTCTTCGAGAAGTGCGTATAAGGTAGACTTGGATTTCACAAAGTTAATTGTAGCTAATCGCTTGCTAATCCGTATAATACAAACAAAACACGGCGAGACAACATAATATTCTTGAGACTAGTCTACAAACTTGTTAATTCATGTAAATGAGCAAAATAAAAGAAATAGAAAATGCCGGCGGAAGAGAACCAGTCAGGCGGTGCGATCGTACTTAGTTCGTAACACTAAATTATTGATGATTTATGTAGATTAATATTTCTGATTGTTATATGGTTTAATAATCCGAATAAGAGTTACGGTAAAACTAGAGGTATATGCAACATTCTATCGCTGAAATCCTTCAGCGAGAGAGTAAACAAGTGCAAGAATGTTTACCTATGGCGATCTGTTTAGTAAAATTTATCATAAACATATTCAGCGTCTGATGTCGTTCAACATGCGTCATCGAGTCTGGCGTGTTTACATGGGTTTTATGGGTGGCAATTAGCAGCCGGGTTGGCAGCAGGCAGCAAGGCATGCGCCTCGCGACGCCAAGACCAAGTTCACGGATGCTAGCGCCCACCCAACTTTCCACCGTTCTATTAAATAACACCCGCGCATTTTTCACTCGATTGCGTCAATGGTTAAGCAAAGCACGCGATATTTGCGTCCGAGCGATTATTAATAGAATCGCCTGGCGAAAACTGTACTCATCGACTTTATTTTAGAAAGAACTGAACGAAGGTAAATAAAATAGTATCCGAGGAATTACTCTGGATTGATGCGCGCCGTGTTTTGTTTTCGCAGCGCGGATTCGGACGCGCTATTTCCAGACGCGCTGAGGTTAAGCGAATATTTATAATCGGATTCGTCACTCAGATCTCAACTATGTTTGTTAAAGCTAAGTAAAGATCGATTGGTATGAATAAAATATTTACATAAGATTATTTTCGGGCGTCACTCTGTCGACACATGAAAGCAATTACTCGTATTCTCGGTGAAATGACGCATGACCCCGATGTTTTGTGAAAGACGAATTTGAAAGGTCCTTTGTCAATAACGGATGAGTAAAAAATATGTACCTACGGAATAAAAAAAAATATTTGCTGTTGATTTGCGCTCATTCTTCTGACTGATGATCGATATAATTGGCACCAACTAAACTCTTCACGGGTCGTTAGCCTATTTCAATTTGAGTCGCTACCGCGAAATTGAATGTGATGCGTACTTTTTGCGTATTACCATACGTATTGTTAAGCTCACCTTGCATTGTCCTGCTGTTACCGATTCTCTATCCAAGTTCCTGTACTATTATGGTAGTAAGGTATTTCCGTGTATCGGTCACCAGACCTTGACGGTCACGCCGTGCGATTGACGTAGGTAAGATCCTCGCGGTAATGACATAGGTATTAGACTAGGTACGTGTAATTTCGTCTATAGGAACGAAACGAACCACACTTGCGCAAACGCAAAGTCTGGTCACGTTGTAGGTATCTGGTTCTTAGAAGGATGTCTGATTTTACAGTAAACTGTCAAAAAAGTACGTACTTTTCGAAGTAGAGACGAATAAATATTATGGAAGTAGGAATACTAAACCTAAAAAATGTAAGTAACATCTTGCGAAGCATAAATTATACATATTATATTTATTCTTATGCCTGAAAGACAGGTACTTTCTTTCACGACTGTGACTTCAAGATTTTGTTTTTATGATGTAACCATAATGCTGTGAAGAGGTTACGAGCAAGTACCTATTAACATACTAGGTACTCGTATACTCTGAAGTTATTAACACAGAGTAGGTAATAGTGTAAGTAATTCATACGCAATTGCACTCCATTTGTTTATAATGATAATGCGACGAAGGTTATTAATATCAGCCTTGAAGAAAGTCGTAGAGACGTGTGTAAAACTTATCTCTGTTTACATTGCATCGGCTGCAATTTGATCAATTATTAATTAAACTTATCTTTGTTTGGATGAAAGTGGGGTGTGTGCGAGACGTGACAAGATCCGAGCCAGACGCGTGACTGAAGTAGTAAATCAGTAGACCGTCTGCTCGATTTCTTTCTACATGAGAAAACGTTATAAATTAGCTTTAGATTTTCATTGTCTCTACATCAGATTCATTGCGAAAGAGATAAGTGTAACATCATCTTGTAACATTAAAGCTCCTTTCAGGTATCTTACCTTTCAGGCGATTGAGCCATTTTGAAACATTCTCCTCGTACACTGCTCTGTCACGTGCTGAAGTACTACCTACCGTCTCTATCGTATTGAATTGGCGGAAGAAATTGTTCCCTTGCGTTTCCTACCTACGTTCGCCGCCGAAGTGACGTTAGAGGCAACCCCAGCCCGTGACCTTTCAGTACTTTCTAACCACCGTTGACGTAAACCGATATCACCGTATATTTACGCATATAGCCATACGCATCACTATTTACACAGGTAGGATTGTGTGCAATGGAACGGATATGTTTGAACAGTGAGAATACATTTGCATTCATTTGCTGGAATGGAAATATCGAGAGTTTTAATTGACATTGCCAGTATTTACGAATATCGCTACCTATTATGCAATGTAGGGTCAAATTAGAATGTATGTTGATGGCAAATATTATTGTCATATCTTATACTGACAGTTCGCACGCAGTTAATTGTAAGTAGGTACTACTAACGGCATTCTTTTCAATTTTCAGTCTTCTTCAAAAATAGCTCGCCTCATTTCAGCCACAGGATGAAACTTACCTCTCCCTAACTAACGATAATAATATAAAAATAGCACATCCGTTGATTTGCCCTACAGAAAAGTAAGGGAAATAAACACGTTTTCGCATAATCAGGGTCGTTGTTAGGTAATGAGTTATTTATACAAATGGAATTGAATTGAGAAGACGGTTTCTATACTTGTTCCCCTGTACACGTGGGTAGGTAACGCGTTTACCTTTGCCATTTACAGTTTGTGTTCGTTTGTGGTCACGTGTCAACCCTAAATAGCAAACATTCTAAAGTTAGGCGTAGGCGTAGGTCGTATGGGGTTGCCCACCTCATTCGGGGTTACCTCCCTAAACGAACAGGTAATTAAGCATTTGTATGTGCGTCCAGCCGATGTCGTTACGTAGTAAGTACGCCAGTCGTCCGATTTACGTCACGCTGTCTTCAGCTGTTGTGTGCTGTGTCTGCGGACGAAAGCGTGCGTAATGTATAATTCTTTGTCCTTCCTTTGTTATTGAGGTTACTGGCCATTAAATATTTAAACAAACCTTTTCGGTCTAGTACATTTCACACATTAATAAATTTGACTTTTCAAAGAAGAATTTCAGAACTCCCCGGCGGCGAACTTAGGTGTTCAATTATGTATTGAGTTAGACTTACTTATAGATTTATTTATAGCTTGAGTTTGCTGCAGCACTTTCTGCTATTATTTCAGGTAGGATTTCGGATGGGATTATAGAGGATTAGAAATTATCTAGTCAAATAAAGGCCACTTGTTCTGATTGTAAACGGTTTGTCATAGTATCGCAAATCCTTACTACCTAGAAATACTGGGATACGATCTCCAACAAATCTCTCTTATCTATCGAAGATTAATTAATATTACAACAGGATAGCCTATTCTGTGTGTGTATGTTACTTTGTTGTCTCCTTCTCTAACTTAACAATTAAATTTCTTTTCTTCCTTCGAATATTAATTGTTGTTTGACTAAGTCAGTATGTAAATGTATGATGCCTATTTAGTAAAGTATAAGGCCTTTATTAAATTCAAAATTTCCTTCGTTCCAGACTGCGAATCTCTGATCCGGAAGATGTTAGTACTGGAGCCAATGAAGCGGTACACCATAGAACAGATCAAGAAGCACCGTTGGATGGCAGCGGAGCCGTATGTGGCGCCCGCGCCGGCCGGGGACCCGATGCGGAGCCCTGCCCATGCGCCTGCCCAGCTAGACCCCAGCGACCAGGTGCTCCGGCTCATGCAGAGCCTGGGCATCGACCCTGTCAAGACCAAGGAGGTATGAGTCTATAACACTATAATCCAGGCTTCTTTAAAGTGAGAGTGCAAGGCACTTACAGTGCGTTATGTACAATCAACGTCAACTTAATGGCACCCAAAGTAGTCAAAAAGTTCGCAACATGTCTTTGTTATAATTGGAATAAGTTTGTGTTGTCAACTATTTGGCCACTTTGGGTGTCACGAATGTTTGGTTTGACGCTGGCTGTACCATCCTAGATTGCAGCTCACTTAAAATCAGGTCTGATTGATTTTTTCTGCATAAAAAACTCTTGATTGACGTCACTCGATGTCAATAAACCTTCACGAGTACATAGTGGCATAGTTTAAATTGAGGCTGTCACTTGAGTCAGAGGTAAGATAGCCAGTTTCTCTGTGGTTGAGGATTCCGGGTGAGATTAGATCCATCAGGTGAAATGCAAGTCAAACGCTTCCTAACGAGGATAAAAAAGTATGAGTCTTTAAGGTAAATTGTAAATACTGCATAGAGAATGAATTTATTTTACACAAGTTTAAAATGAACTCCGGTGACCCGATCTTTTGACATTATGAGTAATCATTAATAAATTATAATCTAATGATGTAATTATATTGTGTCCAAGGCTATATTCTTTTGTCTTTACATTGTACCATTGTTTTTTGGACAAAGAGTTACTTGGTTCGATATACATATGTTTATTAAATCTGCAATTTGTAACCAGTGGCTTTTGTAAACAATCTCCTAAAATATAAAATTTTTGCGGTGGATTCTGGATATCTTAGTGATGTAAGCTTGCATATCGTGTTCGCGTTCAAACAATGAACTAATTTGACATGATTAACTTTATGATACATCATGTCGAAATTACACAATATTAACTATCTTGGGAAAATCCTTGCATAAAACATATAAAACAAAATATACCTATATTTTAGCAGTTAATAGCAGTTAACTACCTGTTTGTTTATCATTAAAAGTAACATTCAAAAAACATTGTGCGACAGACACACAATTTCCGTTTATTTTCTTTATCTACTAACGTAATGTGGTTTAGCGATAACGTGTTGTATGTAGGTATCTACTAAATACCACATCTGCACATGAAGGTTAATTCAAAATTGGTCTTGTTTTTTCAGAGTCTTCGCTCGAACAGCTATGACCACCACGCAGCAATCTATCTCTTGCTTCTGGAACGCTTGAGGGCCCGGGCAGCTAGCGGAGCCAACGCCTCGACCTCTGAGGCCCGCACCAGGCCCTCTCGCCGGCCCTCATCTGTAGCTGACCAAGCACTCGCCAGGGAGGCACACGATGCCAGGCGAGAACATCACAGGTAAATATCGACCTTACGCATATCTAAATAGAGATTAGATTACATAAATTCTTGACTTCAGGTGTACCAATGAAAAATATTTTGTCTATTACAGGTTGCTCCATTCCGGTGATTCTCAAACAAGAGACTTTAGTAGGGCGACACCCTCGATAACCGCTGCCCCAGCCGACTCGTCGTCTGCTGAAACGCAGCGGCTATTATCCCTCGCGGGTGTGAACATGACTGAACAAAGACTGCTCCAGCGAAACTCCGACCCGTCGGACACGCATAGGAGCTTTCTAGTCGGAAGCATCGACGCCGCATCCAGCAGGAGCCACGAGTCCGAGTCCACGAGGCTCCTCTCAATGAGGAACGTTGAAGTGTCCCAGTCGAACCAAAGGATAGGCACCAAACTGAACGAAACCCCCGTCCCCACTCACAGACTGCTCACCTCAACTTATGAGCAGCAACAAAATATACTTAAACAGTCCAGCGAGGACTGCAGGCGGCTGTTGCAGCAGTCAACTACAGTTGGGCCTGATACCCTCAAGAGCACCAATGACGGAACTAGACTTCTCACCTCGTCTAGTTTCGATTCCAAGTGTGCGATAGACGGGGGCCGTAGCTCATCTGCGACTGACCACAACGTAATTGCTAACTTTCTCCAAAATTCGGCGTCGGCCACCAATTTCAACGTAGACACTATGAAACTGCCCAATTCGACAACTTTTACTATGTGCTCTGAAGCTGCTAAACTTATGAATACTTTACAACAGTCTCCTTTACCTCTGAAAGGCACCGTGAACCTTAGTACTAGTCCCATACCAACACAACTCACTGACACGAAAATCACGGGTGTCTTGGAGCAACCGAAGCCCCTGGAATCCAGCCGGCTGGTTTCACAGGCCCAGCAGCAGGACCTCAGCAGACTGCAAACAAGTACACCCCCATTCAAAGACTACATGAATCATCACCTTCCAGCCTATTCATATTTACAAAATACAGTTTTGCCGCCCATTTCAAACGCAGCTGAGACAAATTTTTCTATGACGTCCACATCCACTGCAGGTGATTTATTTCCGAACTCATTGTACCGGCCGGACAGTAAATTTTCGCTGAACAGATACACTACGGGTCAAACTTATACTCAAAATCTTCAGACAAATCCGACTGAAGCGACAAAATTTCAACAACAGTATTCATCGTCGACCGACGAAGGCTGTGAGACGGACATGGAGGACGTAGCGAGTGTTCCCAGTGGGGTGCAGAATAGACTGAGTTCTTATGCCAGCTCCAGCTCGAGCAGCGGAGTCGTTACATTTTTTAATAACAAAAGCCTGAGCCAAAACCTAAGCTGTGATTCATCGCAAAGTAATTTTTCGACGTTCGAAAGTTTGGATTACCAACTATCATCGGACTGTTCCAGTGAACTGGCCAGCAGTTTACCCAGTTGCACGTCTAACGAGGATAAGTTGGCTTACGAGAATAGCTCATTAGTAAACACTAGTCCAATGCATCCATGCGTTTATATATCGTCCTATAATAATAAGCCTAGTGGCACTGGATTTATAGCGCGACACAACCCATTGAATTATCAATCAGCTAACAAAAACTGCCCACGCGCTATTACACGGAGCCCTGTTGACTTCAGGGAAGGGCGTCGGGCCAGCGACGGCCTCGTGGCACAGCAAGCAGCACAATCGAACGAATCACAAAAAAATAGCTTAGCTTTTAATAGTCAAAGACTCAATGAAAACTGCAAAGCCAAAGGTGTTCTAGAACTCCATCTGGTTCAAAAGGAGGCTCAGAAGTTGAAAACTCAGTACCAGTCTACACTCCCTGCCGAAGAAATGACCCAAAGACAAATGCAGCACAATCAATTTGCGGCTAGTTTCAGTCCACATTTTATAGAGTCAAAAACTCCAACCAAACGGATCAGTCTTCCAGAAACGTTTAATTACTCGAGTACTTCGCCGCCGATGCCTGCCAGTCCTAAGATGGTCGCACAGCTCCAGGAGCCCTCAGAATTGCCCCACGGTACTTCGGTGCCCCAAATCAGCCCGAAACCTCCTCTCCAGCAGCAGCTGATGCAGCATCGTTTGTTCCAACAAAAGCGACAACTTCTGCAAAAACAGATGACTCCCCCGAATGTCCCCACGCACGATATGGGACCGTTACACAACCTCCAAGTTGGGCTCAGCCGGAGACAGATGCTCCGTCAGCAGAGCTACAAGATAGCGCAGCAGCAGCAGATATTGCCGCCGCTGCCATTGACCGAAACCGAGAACAGGGACTTGCTCGCCTTCCAGGCGATAGTGGAGGGTCCGAATCGGTCTCCGAAGCCGAAAGCGGAGGAGGGTCAGCAGGACGAGGTGGCGAAGTTCGCTTATCAGGGTTCGATGGAGATAAGCATAATGAACAAGGACAGGTTGGGGAGCGAGAACTGGTCTAACTTGCCGTCGAGCTTGCAGAGCGCGTGTCAGATCTCGGAGCTGGGACGGCGCGAGGCGGCGCGGGAGACGCGCGAGGAGGGCGACGCGAGCGAGGCGCTGTGGCCGGGCCAGTGGGGCGCCGGCCTGTTCCCGCCGCAGCCCTGCTTCCAGGTATTCCAACAGATCAACTAAAGCCTGGTCCGTGAGCACGTAGAATTTTGTCCAATGACCCAAAGCTACCCATCCTTATCGCTCGCGCGTAATTATGTTGCTGTCGCGCTCGCTCACTCACTGCCGGCGCCCGTCGCACAGACAGCAATATAATTACGCGCGAGCGATAAGGATGGGTAGCTTGGGGTCATTGGACAAAATTCTAAGTGCTCACAGACCAGACTATAGTACCCCCACGTTGAGCGTAGAGCCGTAGTGTCGTAGTCAATTGTGTGCACGCAGCGTAAGATCGTAATCTTAGCTTTAAACTCGGTCTTCACGCGCTGAAACATACGCTAGATCGACGATTGGTCTCATTGTAGTTTACTCGTGTAGTTTAAGCCGTAAGCCTTGTGTGGACGATGCGTATGGTCGCATCGATGGATTCGGTAGAGTGCATGACAATAAATTAGTGATTTTAAATTGTGTATTACACTATAGCATTATGCAAAGTAAACACTACATAGATATAACTGCCGCTAGAAAATAAACTAATTTTCAAGTGATTCGTTGGAAGTTTTGGTAATATTAATGTGTGTTCAATTGCACTCAAGAAATAAATCAATTTTTACTCAATATACAATTGTTGTAATTTTCATTCCTAAAATGGATGTTTGTAGAAACTGTGCACATGATTTATTCCACATTTTGCAAAGATACTTGCCAATGTATAATTTTTAGAATAATATACTAAATACTTTTACCAATTACATTTACCTTTACCTACTACTTAAACATCACTTGAGAATGTTCCTACATATTATATCCATTGTTTTACTCCATTATAATAAGTTAGATATCTATTTATTATTATGAATTATGACTCTGTACTTTATGTAAAAGTCTGTATAGTTTTTGTTATTATTTGCTGATAAAACTATTTATGTAAGATGTGATAGCTTTACTTAGAATCAAGTTTATTTAAATACAAGTACTTGTAAAATTTATAATAGCTCTTTGTTTTATTTCGTCACCTTTTATTTCGTTTTGCTAGACCTAGATTGCAGTTGTAGCTGTCACGCATGATATTGAGAAAGTAGTTAGCAATACACGAGCATGAAACGAACAGTGAATATTTTGAAACATAAGTATTCCTTGATATACCTAAAGAGGCCAACGATTGCAGTCGGTGATTGCTTACTGTGACCACACCGCATGCCCCTGTTCTGTCAAAAGAACATTAAGTTAAATTAAATTCATCACTAAAAGTCATAAAAGTAATTTGGTGGTCTTATGGTGGTCTCTCGGTCTTGGGTTCGATTCCCAAGTGGCATAAGTACACAAATTAAAAACCACTTACGAGTGTTTATAACTTGTTTCTTTGCTTAGGATATTACAGGCTGGAATAAACCGAAAAGAAAATTAATGTTGTTCATAAATAGGAATATAAAACATCCCCGTCGTTTTGTAATTAATTATTATGCTAGAGAATTTTGTGATGAAGATCGATCTATCACAGGTATCAAGCATGAGATAGAGCAGTGTTTTTCAACCTGTGGGTCGCGGAGCTTCTATAGGGGGGTCGCGAGAGGTCGCAAAAACTACCTCAGTAAAAATAAATAATTCAGTTATAAAGGTAGATTTTGAACAATTTCGTAGCCTTTCGTAGCAGGCTACGAAGTGCAAAAAAGAAACCCCACTTCAAAGCAGGTTTCATACTGACAAGTTTCGAAATGGGATGTTTTTTTCACGATTTTACGCGATAAGATAAGCCCATACGTTTGACGTCTAAAATCATCGATAAGTGTATATCACCGGCAGGTAAGGTAATGGATAATAAAGGCAAAAAATTGTCTATTGCAGCAAAACTGGCAGGGGCACAGCCTGCCTCCCTCCACCAATATGCTGCCCCTCAGCGAGAGCCCGATCCTCGAGCTGACCGAACAGATGGAGTCCATTTGAAATTAGAACGTTCCGCTTCTGTTGGCAACATTGCCTTTTGTGTCCGAAAGAAATAGCATACAGGGTGTATAGTTGTTGCAATTCACGAAGGCGAGTGAGCTTTACATGTGTGTTGGCTCGCTACCGTTCGTTTTTCTAAAGTTTTGATAGATCGTTATGTGCATGTACCTACACGTACACATACAAGTAAATCTCACTCGCCTTTAAGTTGCAAGAACTATAAAGAAAATAGAGCAGTTCTTGAAACTGTGTGATTAGATGTTGATGCAATGTGCAAGCAAAATTAAATTATAATAGTTTGTATTATGGCGACTACATATTAGTAAGTTTATGATTGAAAACAATGTAAACGTCCATAGCTCTTTATAATAATTACAGGCAGTTACATCCATATTATACAATTTTTCACACAGTCTCAAGGCTTGCACTGTTTTCTGCTACACCCTGTACATTTTAATCTCACATTATCTGTAGGGCTCCCTAATCTGTTTCAATATGTTTGATCAGCTTGTCTCTGTCACTCATGTCAGTATCTCTATGTGAGTAAAAAAGAAAGCAAGGTAAGCAAATACGAAAATTGATTGGAAGTTGCCCTACAGCTCACTACCTACGTTTACAGAACAATGTAAGTGTGTGTCTGTTTAGTCTTTTCATATTTTAGAACTATTTACTCTTTCGTATTAAATAATTTATATAAACATCAGTAATAGTGGTTTAGATGTTGATTATAATTTGCTGCCAATGTGATTCAAATATTTTCGTACAGATACAAACATAATTAACATCAAACTTTGAAAACACAACAAAACTGCAATAAATAGTTAAAAAAGCCAATAAAAATTAAGTAGATCTATACATTATATCAATTTCACTATCGATTAATAATTTAGTTTCTTTATAAGCATTTTAACATACCGTCATATTATAAACGTAATATTAGTAATACACTATCAATAAGTCATATAAAATTAGAAGTTATACTAAATTAGTGATAAACGATGAGACAATATCAAATTAGGATAAGCTACAAAATAAATTATCAAATGTTTTGTAAACTGAGTCACGAAACAAAATGTTTGATACTCATTTGATATTAATACAACAATTATTCAAACATTGTAACGTTTGGAATAAAAATTCGGAAGAAGTTAGTATTACTATACCTACATATTGTTTACATACTGCTATTTCCTTACAACGTGTTTCAGTGGCTCAGTAAAGTAAGGAGAAAGTCACTTGAAATGTTTGCGTTTTCAGATTCGTGTTAGTAGTATAAATAACTGCGACTCATTCACTTTATCGTAATCCATTCGTCAATCAAAGATACCGAAATGAATTTAAGTCTATTATTACTGGCTGTGTTAGACGTAAGTGAGATGAAACCGCATTGTTAAGCGTCCGTAACTCATTCATTTGTTTTTTGTTAAATTCTCTGCAGCTTCTAATACCTACGCCAATAAATCTGCTAATTACTCTAATTTAGCTTGTGTTGTAGCGACAAGGTAACGGGTAAAATTTACTTGGTAAAATAACTTCAGGTGTCGTGCCCGCGAATTTTATGACTCATCTGATGGAAATCTAAGATAGTGGTTTGGAATTTTTATTATTAAAACACTATTATTTAATTAACGCTCTCATTATAACACCCTATATTACGTTTTCATAATAAAAAAAATCTGGGTCGTCTAGATTTTCGTAGCTACAATACCTCGACCTTTCAACTACGACCTACGAGTGTGCTACGAGGCTACGGCTACGACAGATAGTGCTACGACAGAGCGCTACGAAGCGACTACGTCACACTACGTGAATGAGACTGTTTTTTACAGTTTTCACGAAGCAATTAAGCAATAATACATAGCATTAAGTATTATGACGTCATATTTTAAGTGAGTAGGTTCAATATAGTACAAAAAGTTAATGAATAAGTAACTGAATTATTTCGCGTAACCGTTTAAGGACTTAATCGCTACCGCTCTTTTTCAGAGTGGTTTTGATTTTAATTGGTGTTAAAACCTAATATTAAGTATTATTCCCACCGAAAGCTACGCTTGTAAGATACATTTCGAGTTACTTTCGCCTTGTGGACAGCCCTTGTAAATAAAACTACCTCTCATAAAGTTACCTTTGAAGACAAGACTGAATGCGGTGTCAATTCCGACAGTTACCGTCGCAAGCGTCATTGGAAATCTGACGGAGCACTAAATTAAAACATTTGCCGAATAATTAACTAAAACGTTTTGTACCTTAATCGTAGCTGGGCTAAAATGCTGCCAAAGATATTGCTAAATACAATACATTAAAATTGTAGCGTTTCCCTTTCAAGAAAAAGACAAAATACAACGTCACAGTGTTAAACAAAACTGCCTGTGAAAGTTATACTGCCTATGAAAGTATTTTAATTCAAATGTGTTAAAATTATTGAGGACCAAAAAGCATTTTCTAATAAGTTTTGTTACTATGCGATTACTATTTATTTTGTTGCTAATTCGTATCTTAAGCTTAATAATAATTGTGTAAGATGATTACATAAATATTTTTATTAGTTCGGTATAATTTATTTCGTGTAATTCAGTCGGTTTACCTTTCGCATAGCATCCAAAGCCCGGCAAATGAATATTATCACACTTCCTTTGCGTGGCTGTTAATATAAACACCGTTTTATAAAATTAGTGTAAGAATTAATTAGACAATTAGACATATCACAACACATTAGTTGTTACGTCTTGGTCGTGTGGTAATATGTATTAAGGCATGTATAACATGTAAAGCAGAAAATGGCTTTAACAAACTACATAATATTTAGTTCATAAGTAGTGTTTGTTGTTGAATTAGAATTGTCACGGCTGTTAAATAATGCCAGTAATTAAAATGTAAACGAGAATGTAAATGTTCAGCACCTAATTAAATTGTTACTGTCCATTTAGTAACTAATCTGTGTAACTAATCTGTTCATATTAATAACAATTAAGACTATTGTAATTTTCTTCACGGTTCTTTTGTTTTTGTCGTTAATTGTCACACTATTTTTTAAATTGTTAATGTGTGATGTTTGGTACTACTCAATTTTTGTCGTATAAGTAAGCACACACAATGTAAAAGTACATTTTCGTACTTAAGTAGAGATTTAAGGCTACTTCAAGTAATTAAGGTGTGAAAATCTGTACCATTTCTAATGTCTGTGTTTCTCTGTGCTACTTTATGTCTTTTTTCAAGTGGCTCAAAGGTTTTTTATAACATGGATGGGGTAAATGATAACGATCTTGGCATTCCATATTTCGGCTCTGAATGACGTTGTACGGGTGATAGGCATAAAATACTTAAAACATTCCAAAGGCGTAGTGTTTTAAGGTAAAACGAACTACTAATGTATTACTTATCCAGACACTTACCTACCTACCTTTGGTACGTTGTTTGAAAATTATCTTATGAAGTTAATAATTTCTACCAGCGTCTAATGTCATGTACCTGAGAAGTACTTTAACTACACGTAGTTATTTTATTCACTCTTGAACAACTACATACTCAACACACCACTCGTCAAGCACTACCTCGTTACTGACGATTATAGCAGTTGATTATAGTGTAGGTAGTCACTCTCTCAGGTTATTCCCTATTTTTAAAGGGACTGCGTGACGCAATACAATATACTTACGTAGATTATGTAGGTATATCTGCCATCGATCAGTGACTAGTTCGTTGATCCACACGAAGCTTTACCAAACAGTAACAATAACTTACATACGTAAGAATAGTAGTAGTCTCAATAAGACGTCGTATTAGACAAACGTAGTGTTAGGTGTTTGGATGCTTTTACACAATATTAGTAATATTGTCATTGTAATATAGTCCGTCATAACCAAGCAATGTTTGTGGTAATCGCAGTATAATCTTCTCTAGATGATTAAATAAGTAGTCAATTTTATATAAACGATAATATTTAGACAAATTAAATAATTACACGGCTTTTAAGCAGCTTTATTAACTACTTTTAAGTAGTGGGTTCGAATGTTTTTTTACGTTATTGTAATTTTGGTTGTGATAATGTATGATGACTGATTGATATCTTTGTATGGAACAGTCATAATACAGAACGTCATTAATAATTATGATTTTTATTTCACATAATATTCCGCACCCTTTTCCTAACCATCCTGGGTAAAATGCCTCGTACAATTAAGGTACTATTCAGACTGCCGTATAACGCGCGCACGAGGAGTGCCTTCGTACGTGCTACAATAATTGCATGCAGTAGGTTAAAAAAAACCCAAAAAATAGCCTTACAACTGTACGTCAGTGTTCATCTGGATATGTAATCCACGAAAGTTATTAGGCAAGTAGGCACCCTGTAGGTATATCTAACTGATTATTCAGATATACTTAGGGGTACCTTGGTCTTGGCTATTCTAGGTTCCACAAGTATAATCATTTAAATACCTACATAGATTGGAATTCAGGAAATGTAAGCAATTTTACTCAGACGTAGGTACAATAATGTCGGTACGCGGTATCGGCCACATACTCGTATTAAGATACACAAAAATATAAACGTTCTTATCAGTTGTTAAATACTGTCATTAATGATCTACCATTATCGATCAGTCTCTCTTGCGGCGTGTTTGTGGCTTCAGTTGTTCTACTCGGTGAGTTTTTTCAATAATAATATACCAATGTAGAGTTAGCTTATTTATGTGACTTTAATTACTTAATACTACTTGTGAGAACATCCCACTTTATAGCTCTTTAGGAAGACAAGTCATAGGTACTTACTGAATGCATAAAGGCATTTGCACAAGTGCATGGAGATAGGTAATTTGTTTACTTAGTGAATAATATAACATGCTTACAAAATTCTCGTACATTCTAAAATATCATTTTGTAAGCTACGAAATCTCAGAGCAACTAGGTAAGATCATGGTGGTAGATGGTGTTTTCAGACATAATAACGTTTGTGTTTAGTGAAAGGCAACTTATGTACTCGTAGTTTGTTCCGAACTTCTTATAAAATACATAATTAACTTGATGATTCCTGTTGTCCGCAGTGGAGTAACAGTGAATTGGGAAACCTTGTTCTCTCAATAAAATGCACCGGCTTAGATTAATCGTCCCTCGCATGATTAACTATCCTATCTCAGTTTTGCCACTTTCTCAAACCCACGGGTTTTCAGTTAGGTCATTTCAAATTTAATTTCAGTTTATACTTTACGGACCTCGTGGGAGGAAAAATAGGTAGGTACATACAGATACGTGTAGTGTGTGTATACGTGAGTTAGAGAAAATCGTAGACAATGGAAGCAGGAAAAAAATTGTAGTCCGTTAGGACTTGAGTTATCAAATCGCCAAAAGACTGAGATAGGATAGTTAGTCATGCGATGGACGTAATTAACTAACTTAGGAATTTATTTATCGATTGGGTTTAGCTATAAAGACGGATTTATGGTTTAGTATTACAAACTGCATTTTATTTTAGGTGAAATCGATATTTTTTTAGATGTTTTACAACTAAATAACTATGTCTGAAGCATTCTTGCCTAACGTTTAAGAAATAATTAAACATGTTACAGATCATTGAAAATGGCAAAAGTCACTGACTTGATAGCAAACTGCTACCAACAGAAGGTGACATTCTCTATCGAAGTGACCCCAGACGTATCAACATCAGAGTTGGACAGTCTATCCATAGAGCCACTGTTCTACTCCATAACTTGGCATGCGAAGACCCATAAGAATGAAAACCTGGACATCGCCCCATTGCGATTGGCGAGATATCTAAGAAATAAAAATAAAGAGGTCCTGATGCATCTGTCGTGCGATATGCTCAGGAAGGAGTTCTTGCTCCAGTTACTAGATACTTTTAAGGAAATAAAAGTTTGCAACCTGTTTGTTGTTTTAGGTGGTAAGTACAATGTTTTATTTACAGATCTAGCGAAGCCACCCACATGAGAGGTAGGTAGGTAATATTGTAGGCTTAGGATTTATGATGCAAGTTTAAGCAAGTTGTACCCAATGATAGTCTGGCCGACTTGCCTACATTTTCCAACACCGCCTAAAGCCCAATAGAGTCTAAACTTTTTATTACGTGAAAATATCAGCTCGTTACTACGAGAAGCTTCGAAATAAGCGCTCTGCCCTGTTCTTAGGTATGTAACTGGATAGTCTAGTAAACTTTCTACTTTTTAATTTTCAGAAGGGTTCAATCCACAATCGTCAGACTTTCAAAATAGCGAAGAACTAATCAAAACAATCAGAAATGAAACAGGAGATTACTTTTGCATTGGGGTGGCAGGCCTGCCCGACTGCAGTGACGAAAAATTACTACAACTAAAACACAAAGTCGACATCGGCGCTAACTTCGTACTAACACAAGCCTTCTTCGAGTCCAAAATATATGAGAACTTTATCAAGAGGTCTAAATCCGCCGGAATTAATGTGCCTATTATTCCAGGAGTATTCCCATTCGAAACGTACCAACAGCTATCAGGATTTATTAACATGTGCAAAATAAAAGCCTCGCAAGATATTTTAGATTACGTCAAGAACCAGGACCAATCGGAAGAAATTCCAGGAAAAAAGATAACTCAAAATTTAATCAAATCGATAGCAACTGGAACTAAGATGAAACATTTTCATTTGTTTTCTATAAATCGCCTGTCTACCGTTGTTTCTATTGTTCAGCCATTATTGTAAATAAACTGCTGCTTTCATAAAAAAAGTTTTTATATTATTTTAGATATATTTAAATGAACTTGAAACGCTACCGCGACCCGCGTGTCTAGAACTTAAGTTGACTTTAGTCGCAAAATTTGCATGAATTCAACTTAACTTGCCGCGCATTAGTTTAAAGAGATGGCGCTGTCTGTACACACTGAATATCCATCGAAATAAAAGCTAGAATTAGATTCAGTCAGTCAGAATTTTTGCATTGAAAAATAATTCTACGAAATGGATGTGTTTATTCTAAATATTGATTAGGACAGTTGTTATAATTAAAAAATCCAGTAACGTTATTTTATTGAATATAACGTAATCAGAAGAACTTACCCTTAAAAGTATCAGATGACAGAATGACAAAATCACTTGATTTAAAAAAATAATCATTCGATAATCTGTGGACAGCCATTTTGGATTTCGATAAATAATGAACAGCAACCGAAAGTAATGTTTTTTGATCTACCTGTAATTTTGTTGTGTAAAATAAGTTTTGAATTAGCGGTAAACATTCGTGCCAGTCGTCCACGTACCTGCTCGAGTTTAGGATCGTCCTACTTTGGGCTGAATCCTGCCTCGACGATCAGCTGTCAGGGACCTTTGACGTGTAGAACACAAACAAATCTGATATTGTTGGGCTGATATGCTGTTGTCGAGATGAGCGGCACGTTTTACGAGCAGCTGGGGGGCGTAGCCGGGATGTTCGAGCAATGGGGGGCATGTGAGAAGACTGTGTTAGCTTGTGCCCTAGCTCGAAGAGTGCCGTGGCCAGGTTTGAAGCTGGTGCAGCGAGCTGTGGAGGCGGCTCTTCAGCACCACGTCGAGGACGAGCGTCTGGAGCGAGACGCGAACGACGAAACGTTGCTGGCGAGCCTCCTCACGCCGAGGACGGATGATAACGAGGATGAGGGTAAGACTTGATTTACCAAAAAATCAAAAAAACCTATTTATTTCAGTCCAAATCTGATGAGCTATTCCTAGGTTCAAATCTACACATTATTCCATCATATTTCTCCATAATTTACTTACAGTTAATATGAGTCTAAATGTGCAGTTTGCTAATCTTTTTTGTGTAGGTAGATTTTGAACTTATTTAATAAAAATTTTTGGTGAAAATGCTATTCCCTTGTCAATAAAATGCTATGTTTAAATGATTACATCTTATTTCTATGTAAAACCTGTTTGTCAGTGTTTGTTACATAAACAGATTTCACTCGATCCAATCCATGTTATCAATGAACTCTCTTATCAATGCAATTGGTTAATTCTAAATAATAATCAGCTATGTTTCAAATGACAGATTAACATTATCATAATCATTATTATTAAATTATTATTATTATACATTAAAAGAAATAACATTTAACATAAAGACAACAATTTATAAGCATTTTCTATATCTTTCAATAAAACTATTTAATTTTCTTGTACCTAGTTGTGTCAGATTTTATGTCGGTTTTATCTATTTACTGTTCTGCTAAGACCAATCTATATTTCCGCAGGTGAGCAACTCCTGCAACTCTTGACCCTTTTGCCACTCCTCCGGACCGACAATGAACGGGGCAAGGATGTGTATATGACTGCCACCCCTGCCCTCGTTCAGAGGTGCGTGGACGCGCCTCGGCGGTCGTCTGTGGCACCCGAACTTTGTCGACAGCTACTTTCGTACCTACTAGTCCATCCAGCCTTAACGGCTCATGACCAAAGGTATTGTCATTATTGTTGACTCTTGCATTTTGTAATAGAAAAATACCTACAATACCTAGTTTATTTATTTATATCTTATTTTGAATGGAATTAGATGAGGACTGGATTCATTAATTAGAATTGCTAATTCTAATATTCTTTTTGTTGCAGTACATTAACACAATGGCTACGTTACCTAGAGAATCACATTTCAGGCAATAGAAATACAGAATCAGTATGGCAACAGCGAATAGAGCCTTGCCTATTGCCAGAAACAAACATTTGGGGCACAACCAATTCATTTAGGAGGACAATAGGCAAAAATGTTGAATTTAGAGGAATGCTTGACACATTAGAGTCATGTTATACAGATATATTACAGGAATCCTTTTCCAAAAATGGCAGGGATGTAGATCTTAGTTTAGAAGGTGAAAAACTGAATTTTGACGCGGCAATATCTCAGCCGAAATCTCAAAGATCGAATAGTTTAACTCCTCCATCAACAAATTTTATGCAAATGTCTTCCTCTGCCGAGAATCTGAGTGACGAGCCTTTCGTGCAGAAACCGCGAAGTTTTTCACTCTCGAGTGAGCATAGTTTAGGCCAGATAAGGCCAATAAGTATAATGTACGGGACGACAGGAAGCGAAACAAGGTTAGATGAGCTCAAATCAAATAATTATACGGAACATCCTGGCATGTCGACTGTTGCACAGTGGCTAAAGAGTTTGAGGTTACACAAATATGTTTGGCTTTTTACAAATATCACTTATGAACAAATGATGGCTATAGATGAGAAGTACCTTGAAGAATTAGGTAAGTGTTTTAACAATTACTAAAAAATTCAAAACTAACTACTAAATGGTAAAATCTAACTTTTTTATCCTTTTAGGTGTAACAAAAGGTGCTCGCCACAAATTGCTCTTATCAATAAAGAAGTTAAACGAACGCCTAGCAACATTGGAAGCGGTGGAGACGGAGTTATCTTCAGGCGTGTCGGCGGCGGCCGCGGCAAGGGCTCTCGAACGCCTCCGGGGGGTTTTAGTGAGCCCTATGCTGCCTACTTCGGATCTGCCCGTCGCGATAGTACGCGCTTTGGATACTGGTGAATAGTTTTTGATAATTTACTATTGTTATAATTCAGTCGAAAGTGTATATTATCAGAATACTTTAAAAAAAGATTATTACTGATATAATATTGTGTTAAAGCAAGAAATTAATTTGACTGAAAATACGGAACCCTAAAAACAGTGCAAAAACAACTTGTAGATTACTGTCCTATTGCTGCTTCTGTTGTGACTGGGACCATGTATGATTTGATAAATGATTATTTAAAGTATTTATTATAAGATGTGACTATTAAAATTTCTGCAAAAAAAAAACCAGAGAAACAGCCAAACATCTCAGTTAATTGGGTATTAAGTCTCATCAGTACCAAACCAAAATTGTCAATCTTGCAAATCATTACGATTTAAAGATCTAAATAGCTATAATAGACAATAAATTACATTTAGGGCTGCTTTTTCAATCATTGGATAACTTTTAACTGAAGAATAAGTTTGGCATATTGACAGTTTCAGTATGGGAAATATGTCAAAATGACAAGTTTATTCTTCAGTTAAAAGTTAACTGATGATTGTAAAATCAGCCATTAACTAAACGTTAATTCCAGCATCAAAGAGTTTATGCAACGGCGCGGGCGCGATCGCTCGCGTGCCGACATTAGCGCCGCCTGACGAGAGCGAGCTCGACTCGCCCGTCGACCCGCTGTCGCTGCACTGCTGGCTGGTGGAAAAGGTAAGGTATTACGGATATTGGTATCTTCATTCGCATAAAGAAAGTTAAGATAATAATTTATTGTCTTTTCTGTTATCTTCATCCACATCCGCATCCTCAATACCTCAATATTTTCTGTTAAGTGCCTGTGCACACCATGTTTTCTAAACGCATCAATGACGCGCGTTTTAGAGACGCTTCGTTTAAGAAATAGAGGATGCTCAACAATTCAATATTTCGAGAGTTAAAAAAATTACGAATCTTTTTCATAATAATTATGCTTCTTTCTAACATGATAAAAATATTTTTACTAGCCGCCATATTCAGCTATCCAACGTCCTCCAACCGAGTCTTGTATCCGGTAAGTCGGCTATCCAACGTCCTCTAATCGAGTTTTTTGACCGCCATATTCAACTATCTAATAGAGTTTTGTAGCATAATGACTATAGGATAGTTGATAGATAGCCAACGCTATCCAAAGTCCTCCAGCTATCCAACAACCTCCAATGGAATTATTTCTCCCAGGCGCTGCACCACGAGGCGTTCAGTCGGCCGGAGCTGCAGGCGGCGCTGAAGCGGCTGCGGCACCGCCTGCCGCCGCGACAGTTCTTCCACCACGTCAGCGACATGCCGCTCAACAGGCGGTGTCCCAAGCCCAGGTATGTACTACATGTACCCTGTACTACACAAGAGGATTTAGCAATGAAACAATGACCAAAATTGTATTTGAAAAAAATATAAAAGAGAACAAGGATCTTAGGCCCAGAGCAGACGGTGAAACGCAACTGCAACGAAACTGCAACTTTGTGATGATTCTGATGAATGAAACTGAAAGTTTCAAACTGGTCGCGTCATGTGTGGTCTCTCAACGGACGCTATGGCAGAAACTTAGAGTAGGCGAACACCGTTGATTTTTCGTCGGCCGATAGTTTAGTCGGGCAGTTGATCAGTATGGGAGTGCGCACACTACGCCGATTCGTTTTGGCCGATTCTTCATACAATTTAAAATCGGGCACAACTATCGGCCAACTAAAAATCAACGGTGTGCGCCTACTCTTAGATGCAACTCAAAAGTAACTAGCAGTTGTAGTTTCGTTTCACCGTCTGTTCTAGGCCTTAGTGTGAGTTTACATCAAACGTCACTAGTGAGCGCGTTAAAAAATATATGAAGATTTCAGTTTCTCAAAGTTTCCGCTAGGGGCGCAGTAGCGTCTTTCCGTTCTATACATAGCCAGAACGCAAGGGTGTGAAACTAATCGAGTATAGTTTGGAGATGACTTTTTTTACTAAGCTCCTCCAAACTATACACGACCAGTACGCATATGCTGCGTACTGCTCGCGTATACTTTGTAGTGACTTAGGTCAATTATGTTACTCCAAAATATACATCGCCAGTATGTATTGTAATAAGTGCGTGATTACTATTTATACGCGAGTAGTTGCATGCTAGTCATTTTGTCTTATTGAGCTCTCTTTCTATTACATATTAATTCATATCTGCGTGTCTACTTTAAACATTGAATCATCTTTCGACACGTATTCTGCCATAGAAAAGATATTTGTTTTGGGGCTGATATTTAATTTTCACCAATTCTCGAATAACTCTTAAATTAAGAATTATGTAGATATGGAAATATGTCAAAAATCTAGATTTATTATAGATTCAGTAAAATAATAATATTTTATGTAATAATATCGAATAAATGTAATTTTAAATATTTTATAATTCCATATTTTACTAAATCAATATCAACTAAAGACACTCTAGTCAAGTGTAAGTGGTGTAGTAGAAACTAATCGAGTATAGTTTGGATATGACTTTTTTACTAACCTCTTCCAAACTATACACGATCAGTACGCAAAATTCGTGTATAGTTTGGAGTCACAGATTTACAAACGGGCACTACAAAATATACACGAGCAGTTTCCTATGGGTGCGTTCTGGCCATGTATAGAACGGAAAGACGCGGCGCAGTACAATCCGTCATACATTTAGTGTCACTTTTTTACGCAGTCGACATCGAATGCGTTTGACGTAAACTTACACTACGCTCCTAGATTTTTAAGTACTGTGGCAGCACCATTGTGCAATGTGCATGAAATGAATAGGTAATTAAAATAAACATTTCGGATGAGGGTAGAGTAGTAAAAGCTAATAAGTATAATCCTCTAACTAAATAGTTTTATAAGGTGTTGTTCTGCATCAAATATTTAGGATCCGCCATGTAACGTAGCTATTTTAATTAGGTTTTGAATTTTAGCCATACTTTTACTGTTTTATTCAATGCCTTGTAACAACATAAAAAAAAAATCTTCCATTTCCTTCAGAAAGCTTGCTATTATTTGGTCGAGGTGGTAAGTCTTACATCGAAATACTCACCGTTGCCTCTTCCACTCCACAGATGGCGCGTCGGCACTCACAACGGCTACAAGCCTATCCACAGGCGGACGTGGGCACCCGCCTGCCGCGGGCCGCTGCTGCCGCGGCCCAAGTCCAACTCCTACCCGCCCTTCCCCCCGCACGCGATACCCCGCCCCCCTCCCCCCGCGTCCGTCCTGTCCGACGACTACTCCAGTCTGGATGCGCTGTGTCTGCAAATGACGGAACAAGCTATCAATTGAGCTGGTGAGTGAGAAGCAAGTAAACAGCTCTTTTAGCACCAATGGGACTTTTATGGACGATTGGAACTTACATGTAACAAGCTTAGGGTCCCAACTCTGAAAGTTGTTTAAGCGCCAGCGGGCAAAATGAGATGGGTCAGTTGAACTAATTCCGTGCCAGACATTAAATCATCTCACGATTTTGAGGATGTTGAAATCGGTGGCAGTTGAACTAGCCTGTGCCAGATAAACTAGAACTTTTCAGGCCCAATGAAAAAGATTGATGGGTTTGTGGAACTAGCGTTGAGTGATACAATGCTAGACAAAGTTAAACAACTCTCTTTCTATATGATCGGTATGACAAAAGACAGGTTGTGGCTGTCAAATAGCTTCTATTGTCCGCACCAATAGAAATAAGCAAACTTGCAATCCGTTTGTACAAAATTGTCTACTAAAATTGATCCTTGAGAAAATGTTCTCTGTAAAAATTGATTTTTCATAATGACTGAAGTCTATTGATGCAGACTATAGAGAACGTTTTAATACAGCAAACAGACATATATTCTGGTTGTTGTAACAGTTATTTGATAGTCTTGTCTCTTGTCATTTGATTGGGAGAGAATTTCAGGAAATGGCACAAAAGGATTGCAACCACAATTTGATTTTATTTTTGGGACTAACATGATATTGACTGTTAGAAACACTACAATAACAAAATATAAAATCAAGGAAACGTATTACAGCAGATTTATAGTGACACTACGCTTTTTTGGCGACGAAGTTTTTATAATTTATAAAACAATAACGTATGGCGTTTCCTATTGATCGAATTTTTACTTCGATGTTCAGTAGATGTTAGTTCCAAACAAGTCAGTTTTTAAAATGTATTGGTGTATAGTTCCACTTTAACCCATTGGTTAAAACTGTCTTGTTGTACAGTTCAATTGTTTGTTCAAACATTGGCGACGAGGGAACGCGGTTCGATAGCAACTTGTATGTAAATAGGACTATTACCGAATGATGCAGTGGCTCATGTCAAATCAGCCCTATCATGTTGTACCAAAATATGTACTAGCAACGTATGTTCAGTCTGCAACGTCTTACGTTAATGGACTCATTCCTTGTTTGACTTACTCGTAACAGATGGTACAACTATATTTAGTAGTTATAATAATCCTATAGAGGTTAATTCAATTGTTATTTTAATTTAAATAGATTATTTTTCTATTTATTCATATACATGGACAATGTTTGCATTATACTGCACATATTATATTATACTGTCTCAAAAGTGAAGCAATTTAAATTAATTCTATGACATGTTTACTTGTATTTTTTAATGAAATTCACAATAATGTATCTTCCACGTTAAGGCTAGTAGTTCACTGACAACGAAATTTATATGCTTGTATGCGTGGACAGTACCAGGGAAAAAATAAAATAGCCATATAGACTCTGCTACTGCCAATATTTAGGGAGCTGGTTTGCAATGTGCATGTTATTTTAAGATTGTTTTAATTTATGATATGAATTTTATATTGTTATAGATATTATGAATTTATTAGCAGTGATTTCGTTTTGAAATCCAATAGATCTATGTCTTACGAATGGGATTTCTCTGAAATATACTCTATACAAATTATCTAGCCCTGAGTTTTTACATTTAAATTATCAAAACGCATATTTAAATCACTGCTTTCTATAAAGTATGGGTGTTGATATGGTTAACTTTTAATGGATGTATGTATTGTATGTATACTTATTTTGACAAAGAAATGAGAGCTAGAGAAATGTTGCCTTAATTTAACCTAAAATACAAATTAATTATTGGAGGTTGTAAGCTAAATTCGTCTGACCATTTAGGATTCATTAATATACATAATAGTTATTCAAACTTGGTTGTAACAAACGCTAATGTTAATGTAAATACATATTTATAAGTATTGTTAATTTATAACATGAACTAAAAATCGGTGACAACGACACAACTCGATTCGACTCGGCCAATCGAAAAATACTATTAAACTACACATGAACATAAATTTCTCTGGTGCTAACATTTCATTTCTTCGGTTTAGTTTAGTAATAATGAAATAGGGCTACAAGAAATTGTTTTTAAATGACACAAACCACTTGCTTAGCTGTAGTTTACCAGTGTGTACCATGTAGAGAAATATCACGGGATTGTGACGAAGTGTCGGTTGTGATGCGACGCCAGAGCATCAGCTCTGAATTTACCAGAATTCTTGTTGTTATGTTGGTCAACTAATGTGGTATTGTACATAGTTATGAAGTCACTACGGGATCAACGCGAGTCCGACGGCCTAATCGGTATTACAGATAGTTTGTCCTGTCTTTGTGATTGTTGTCCTGTAACACTACACAATTGCGTCTGTTTGTAACTATTATAAATGTTGATGTAATTAGATAGTATAATCTGTTGACTGATGATTGAATAATTTATGATGTTTGCGTATGATTTATTTATTTAGGTTAAACTATCGATTATACATTTTGACTGGATCAAAAATCTGATTGTAACATGTGCAATTTTTTTTTTATTTACATATAAAATGTTATATAGATTCCATGTAAATAATGGACTAGAATGCAATGTATTTATTACTATAAATATTGTAATAAGGTAACACTTGTTTTTGTACAAAACATGCAGGATATTGTGTTGATAATATTATAATAAATGAAATGACTATGAAGGACATAAATACATTTTTGAATGTAATAAAAATAATTATTAAGCAGTCCATGATGATGTTATTATGGAATTACTGTTATATTGAACCATTTATATTATTAATTGTCTATAAATTTCACCTTTAAACTAATCAACAATACAAAGTATCATTTGTATAGAAGTACTCAATGTTTCTTTCTCTTTCTATTGATTCTGTTCTTTAGTTCTGTGGTGGACTGTGATATGGTTTATTTTTTGATCATGATATTCATCAGCACTAAATAAATATTATTGTATAGTATAACTTTGTTTTATTTTCATTATACAAATTATTATCAACTAGCTTTCCGCCCGCGGATTCGCCCGCGTGGAATTTTGTCTGTCACAGAAAAACTTTATCGCGCGCGTCCCTGTTTCAAAAACCGGGATAAAAACTATCCTATGTTCTTTCCCGGGACTCAAACTATCTCTATGCCAAATTTCATCAAAATCGGTTGCGAGGTTTAAGCGGGAAAGCGTAACAGACAGACAGACAGACAGACAGAGTTACTTTCGCATTTATAATATTAGTTGGGATAGGGGGCTTGCTCATGAAAATCAGTAGTTTGGTGCTAATACGATCTACGCATATGATCGCCAAAACAGCATTACATTACAACAAACTTGGTGCGTACAATGGGAATAAAGCAAAGTTAGATCCTACACTACAATAAATTTTACATTTCCTAATTAAACTTACATAATGTATTGTTGGAAGTTCATATTTTGAGAAGATAAAATACAGCGTGTAGTCACGGTAGTGGTACTGTGGTAATGGTGTAGTACTTTATGAGACCTTTATGTACATGATTAGGTGAAAAATAATAACACTGGTCAACAAAAAATCAAAATGAAAATGGTGCCGAGATTCTGTTGATAGTTTATTATAGGTGTGTATTAGTAATAATAAAAATATTTTTCTTTTTTTTTTCCTACGTGTAGTTTTGGATCTACCCTCAGTTTTTAAATTTAGCTTTAATGGGTACGTTGGTTGGACAGTTTGTAGTGTTCTCGGTACATTTTTATTAATGCATTTATTTTAATATCATGTCTACATTGCTAAGAAGTTGTCTCAATAATCAAAATGTATTTCTGTTACATTGGTGGTGTGCACACAGTTAAAAAGTTCAAAAATTCAGGCAAGATTTTATTAAAAGTGCTTATTTTTCTTACTTTAAGTCGGACATTGTGGTTGTATTCAAGCCGTGGATACCCAAAATTATTTTTATAATCTTCTGTGAACACTTAAGGCAAGGTTACAATGGTCAAAGAAGCCGTAACATGAAGTTCAGAGTGGAGAAAGTGAGGAAAGATCAAAAAAAAAATCCTAGTTTGAGCATTTTTTTTTTTAATTAATTTATTAAGTAATTTTTAATGGTCCATAAATAACAATATTAATAAAAGATACTGATTTCTTAAGTTCGATGGACTATTTGGAACGATTTGCATAGATTTTGTTAATTGAAATTACAATTTTTTTTTCGGAAATCACTAGTCCAGTAACTACTCTGAAATTGTGAGAAATGCCTTAAAAACTCAGGATGTCATAATTTTTATCAAAGAGCACTACCTCCACAGTCATCTTGACCAATTCCCAGAGAATCTTGGGTCACTATAGAATGCTATAGCTAAGAATAGGGAGAGCGATGCTATCAAGACCTAAAAACCATTGGAAGAGAGGTACCAAGGCAGATGGGATCGGTATATGATGGCTGATTACTGCTGGAGGATGTAACGTGATAGTTCCATTACACCTCATTCACAAAAGTTGTGGAAAGTAAAGTTTTTAAGCATTTCATAATATTATAAACGCTGATTTTGGTGAAATTTTGTATTTTTCTATACACGTCAAAATCTAGAAAACCACACGTAGGAAATCAACAAATTTGCTACTAAAGCAACCAGCATAAGGTCCTCAATCAAAAAATATATACAGTTCCTTGGCACCAAAACCACTGTTGACCAGTGTAATAGGTACATTTTTATTTTGGAATTTTATTGTTTCTTTAAACAAATACAAGTAATCATAACTACATCAACTTTTCCTTGTGAGTTCCTATTTTGTGCCTGACCAAATCATTTTTTCTGTAGAAACCTCTGGAGCACTTGTCACATGGATATTTAAAGCAACTTTCATGTACTTTGGCAATGTGATATTCGAGCATTGGGCGGGATGGAAAGCCACATAGACAGCCTTCAACTGTGCATTTGAATTTATCAGTCTTATTGTGACGAAAGTTCATATGGTGGGCAAGCGCTCTCACTTCACAAAAACTTCTAGTGCAAAGTTCACACTTGAGTGGCCTTTCTCCAGTGTGCTTCCACATATGCACCTCAAGGTTTGAAACAATCTTAGAGCATGTATTGCAGTAACCAGACTTTTCAGAGTGTAGTCTGTCCATATGAGTCTTAAGGTTCCCTTTCGAATTAAACGTACGGCCACAATGATTACATACAAAACTATTCGGTTCAGAGTGGACCTTGTAATGTTTGGTGAGGTTTTGTTTATACTTAAATATTCCTAGGCAAATATTACATGAATATTGTTTACTGCTAGTATGAACCATTCGGTGTCTTCTTAGTGAGTCTTTTGTAATGAACTTTTTGTAGCATACATCACAAGCTTCTGTTTTTTCTCCTAGATGATTCTTTTTATGCCTTATCAACGAGCTCAGCTGGGTGAACACAGCCTGGCACTCCGAGCAGGAATACGGAGTTTCCCCTGTATGCGTCCGCAAATGGATTATTATATCCGTCTTCGTGTAGAACCCTTTGCCACAACTCTCACAGATAAATCTCCTGGCTCTTATTTTCATGTGATTTCTGACTGAATGTCTTTTTAGACTACCCGCGTTTTTGTATCTTTTATCACAGAATTTGCATTGGTAGGGCTTTTCATTAGTATGAGATCGCATGTGAATTAACAGTGTGGAAGGGTTAGCGAATTCCTTTCCACACACGGAACAGTTCTCAGGGCCTTTCTGTTTATTTCTTTTCTTTTTACGTTTTGGAAAACCTTTACTTTTGTTTTTACATGATTTTGTATTTTCCAGTTTTATTCTTTTGCTTACAACTGCAAGAGGCACATCTAATTCATCATACGAGTTGTAATTCATAGACAGGTCATGATCACTATTATTAAATTCATAATCTTCAGATTTTATTTCTATTTTAGTCAATACAGTGTTGTGTTTGGATTCCAAATATTGAGACCGCAGAGTCTTATCAGTGGCCTCGCATTTCAATATAAATCGGTAAGCTGTAGCCAAATCTTGTTCACAGCAGACGCAAATAACAGAAGGCAGTCCATCATAATTTTCTATTTTGATTTTGGAGCAGCAATGCATGATTTTTGAACATATCGAGACACCATTTTGGTCGGTATCAAAAACATTTACGTTTCCGACTGTTTCTCCACATAAGCGGCACAGCTTGAGATCCATATTAATCACTTTTAGTTGTACTTTTTTATGAACTTAATAAGTTAAGTAATTATCATTAAAACGTTAAATAATTAATTTGTATTGATCAATGTAAACAATTTTGAACAAGTCACAAAAACCCCGAAAATGACAATATTGACAATCAACAATACAATTGTCAAATTTGTCATTTTACTTTTTTATTATTGTAAAAATTTCGCCAGGAGTTCTGAGTATTTAGCCAGTTTAGAAAGGGTGCGAATCACGGGATCAAGGTGAAAAAAAAACCTAATTTTTGTTGAATTACTATAACTAATTATAGCCTGACCAGGAACATAAAAACCCTCGCCATGTTGCGGAAAACTAATGGTACTAATTTCTTTTAATGGCAACAGTAACTGAAAACTTCATTTACATGTCACCTTGCATGTCAGTCTATTGTTGTCAAAGTGTAAACAAACTTTATTTTAAATGTTTGCAATTGATTTTTTGTGAATTAAATTGCTAAAATATTTTTATAGTCGTGAAAGAAAAGTGGTTCACGATGTGTTAATGTATTTGTCGAAGAGAAATATTAAGGGTTCGGACAATATTTTCATTGAATAATGTTTCCGACAAAGGTTGTCAAATTGACTGACATGTTTATCGTATAGTACAGTCCACTATGAAAATTAGCTGTAGTCTGTTTCAACTACCTATTTTAAAGTTTTTTGTCACTTTCTAAGTTTTGAATTTTATGGAATTGGGAAAGAAGTACCGAGTTTGAAGCGTTCATGAGCAGACATTGTAGTTGAATATTCAAGTTCTGAATTTGATTATTGATGAATAATAAAATAAATCCTACTAGCTCGATTGATGGTTTCATTTAATTTATTTAAACCAGGTTACCTTTAATAATATTTTTCGTTAATTTATGAAAATATCAAATTAGCCCGTAATCCTGAATCCTGATACATAAATTTAGCCTATTAATTTAACACATGTACGACTGTACTCAGTGTTGCACTATCAAATGCAATTAAAGCGCCTCTATGCCAGGGTTTTTATGTTCCTGGTCAGGCTATATAGTAATTTTATGTATAGGTGTACCAGAATCTCATGGCAAATAGGGAAAATAAACTTTGTTGAGAGCAATACTGGGGAAATTGGAATAAACGATCTTGATACTGTTTAATTTTTTACTTTTATGACTAATATTAATGAACATGAAGTACGAATATACATTTTAGGTAGGTATGTGTATGAAGAATGTTGTTATTCATAGGAAAATGTCTTGGAAATTAAATAAATCGTCTGTGAGAAAAGAAATGTCTGAGAAATTAATTATTTAAATTAACTACCTCCATATTTTCGCGTGGAACTAAAACATAGGCGGTGCCGTTCTTTTTGTATATGGCCAGGTCTGGGTTATTTAAAAAAAATGTTACAAAATTTTACTAAGAAAGAATCTTGAGATGAACTGGCTGGATCAGGGGTGATTTACTGTTTGTACTCCGAATGACTGTGTGAATACACCGATCAAAATGGCGTGAATAGTTATGCGCAACTTTAGGGCCCTGTAACGTATTTATTTGTAGAGATATTTTCATGATTATTTCACAATTATTATTAGTTCTTCTTATATTTATTTCAAGTTTATTTCAAAGAAAAAAAAAATGAACTGGCTGGATCAGGGGTGATTTACTGTTTGTACTCCGAATGACTGTGTGAATACACCGATCAAAATGGCGTGAATAGTTATGCGCAACTTTAGGGCCCTGTAACGTATTTATTTGTAGAGATATTTTCATGATTATTTCACAATTATTATTAGTTCTTCTTATATTTATTTCAAGTTTATTTCAAAGAAAAAAAATTGGAAACTTCTCCATTATTCAATCTTGCTTTATGAAATCTTTTTCAATTTTCTTTACATGGTCATAACATCTGCACCAATTTGTGAGATATACCTGAAAACCCCGATAAAGCAGCTATTAACTAAGAATAATATAAAAAAACACAACCCTCCTTCTGACACAGTTGGGTAATAAACTAAATGTATCAAAACATTTCAGTCCAACTTACTGTCAACTCGACGACGCGCTTTAGAATCAAAGATCAACTTTGAATTATGCCTTATTTTACAATTCACATTGAAAACAATATGCCTTGCTTGAACTTTTTCGACTTTTTCCCAAAAATAACAAATAGTCAAGAAGAGATTACAAAAATTTTACAGCGGCTGACAGATGTCATAATTTTCTTTGACAGATGACAATTAAACCATAGACAATTGCCATATGAAAAACACACTTTTCCAATATTTTTGTTTGCCATGAGATTCTGGTACACCTATATGCGTGTTTGTCTTGTTGGTTGTCCTAATACATAAAATAAAATAAATAAAATGAATTCGGTAAAAAGTTGGGATAACTGGAAAAATAATAAAAAAGAAACGGGGAACTCCCGGGAGGCGCAGTGCAGGTGGCGTGGGTCCGTCCGTTGCTATGGAAATGGAAATCGTTTACATACTCATCCGAGCGCAACTCGGCACTCGCGCGGTTACCCGCGCGTTTTTTCAAAGTATAATTTTAACTTTGCGCATTTTTGTAATCTTACGTAGGAACCTCTCACCCGCTTGTAAGAAAAAATAAGACATGTTGACATAGGAGAAGAGGGGTCCCCTCCTAAATCGTCATGTTATTTAATTTAAGAATGGCTCCATTTAGCTGGCTCTTTTTGGCGGGAAAGTAAAGGAATCGCATTGTTCGGTAATTTTATTTTCTAAAAAATTTCGCCGACTAAAATGATTACAACTGGTGGATTAAGTATTAACTACTCTATGTGTTCGTGAATATTATGCACCAGTTTAGGCAAATAAAACAAATCAGTGCAACATTTGAGGTTCTAGTGAATCGCCACATTTGTAATTCTTATTCTATTATTCTTTGAAAAGAAATAGTTGAACAAGTTAACATAGGGAACAGAACCGCAAACAGAACACAATAAATTCATTGTTAGTGTAGGTAATTAATTTTTTAGTATCATCATTTCAGTCACAGGATGTTTACCTACTGCTGATTCAGCAGTGCTGAAAATGGCCTAGGTATATTGATGATCCCCAATGATAATTATCCTAATCGCCCGGTTTATGAGGTTACAGTTTTCGAATTATTATTTATTTTTAATATTAAATAAATATTTTTTTTTTAATCCACAACGAGGAAGCTCTTGACCTGTATCTCACCTGATGGTAAAGTGACGATCAGGCCGAATATTACAATTAAGTAAGGCCTCGCTTTTAGCTAAGGCGATAACCATAACACTGTGCTAGATAGCTAGAAAAAAATCTTTACTAATCACTTGCTATGTATGTAAGGGACACGAAAACACCAACTGAAAAGTTTCAGTAGTTCGGTCAACTGGACTAAAAACCGAACTACTGCTAATACAGGTGTAGGAGCATGTAGGTCTTCATCATCATCATTGTGTTTCTATTTCTTATTTTTAAATATCCAACTGTCCACATTGCATGCCGTGGCAGCCTCTAAGATAGCGTTCGTTTCAAACTAAGCGTCACTGACGCAGCGTCTTTAGCTTTTCGAAGCGAGTAAGTGACGCGGCGTTGCGTTGGTGGCACAAGACCAAAGCTAAAGACGCTGCGTCTGTGACGCTTATTTTGAAAGGCTACCTTTAATTAAGACAACACTTATGTAGTTTTAAGCACTTTTAGTTATAGTAATTCCATGTATGCGTGTTTGTCTTGTTGGTTGTCCTAATAAATAAAATACATCATTTCAGCCACAGCTTAGGACGTCTATTGCTGAACAGAACAAGGGCCTCCCCAATGATTTTTACCTACAACCTACCGAGCTTTTGCTCGCGTTATTATTCGTAGTTGAAGATTAGATTGAGATTAGCTAGTGAGTTAGTTATTTAATATAGTTACCTACTTACTTACGCTTGTTCCCAACTTAGGCAAGAACTTATGGCGCGGATTTTCACACGCGCCCGCGGCGGTTGCGGGCCCGCAGCTTCTGTAGAATGCAGATACTTACTTATGTAAAACCTAATTCACAAACTCACGTGAGTTCTTAGAATAACCGCGCAAATAACCGCTCCCGTGAGTTTTGAAATAAAACCGCAATTCCAGAACCGCCGCGGACGCGGGTGAAAATTGCGCCGTGAGTTCTTAGCCTTAGGGTTGTATGTAGGTTTTTTTTTTTTTTTTTTATCCACAACGAGGAAGCTCTTGGCCTGTATCTCACCTGATGGTAAGTGATGATCAGGCCGAAGGTGGAAGCGAGCTTCACCCGGAATCCTCAACCACGGAGGAACTGGCTATCTTACCTCTAACTGCCGGAACACAACAATGCTGTTAACATTGTTGTTATGGCGACAGACTTAGGTAAGATGGTGGTAGCTAGCCAGGCGGACTTAGAACAAGCCCTACCACCAACCAAACCGAACAGAAAAATCTGCCCCCACTGGGAATCGAACCCGGGACCTCTGCGTCTGAAGCAGGTGGTCTTACCACTAGACCACAGAGGCGGTTAAGGTATCTATAAAAATCACTGTAGTTTTAAAAACCAATAGAGATGACTGTCAATTTCTTTGCTCTAACATTGTATCACCAACTTCCGTGCCATTGCCATTCTTGGGCAAATCTACCAAACTTTAAATACTTAACAAGATGTCACGGTGGTCCGTCTGATTGTCATCCCACATGAAAGCATAAAAGCCTCGAATTATCCATTCAAGTGAGGCGAAGCTAGCATTTGTGTGACAGACACTTTATCCCTAATCTCAGATATGCATTCATTCGGATTAACTTTGACTGACTGCACTAAGAACTGAGTTTATTGCACTTGCAAAACTACGGAAGATGCGGGATTGCTTCTGTAGATTATGGTATTTTACGTAGACTGTAATTTTATTTAGTTAAAACACAGATTTCATTATAAAACATTAATCATAAAATGTAAAAAAGGTTTAAAATAAGTACCATTTTCACTAACAATGTTTTAATATCGCTGTATAATATATAGTATAAAAAAGTCAGTCCCTGTGAGCTTAGATTTTTAAAACTACGCAATGCATTTTGATGCGGTTTTTTTAAATAAGTAGATAAAGTGATTCAAGAGGAAGATTTATTATGTTATTCTTACCACCCGTGCGAAGCCGGGGCGGGTCACTAGTTCAAATTTAAATTTGTTAAAGAGTGTAAACGGTGTCAATAGCTTAGCACTTTTTAATTTCTTAGGAATATTATGACTAGGGTTAGTAGGAACTCAAGTAGTTACCTAGCTTTAATATTTACTATTAAAATTGTATTAGTCCTATTTAACATAAAAATCCTTGGAATAGATATACTTATTATAAGTTTAAAATGTGCATAGTTACCTACCTACCTTATTTACCTACATAAGAGTTGTAATAAGTAGATTTAAATTATTTTAAGCTAAAAACCCTGTTAGCTAATGTTGTTTATTAAGACCTATTGTTTGTATTTTTGTGGCATTATATTTTCCAGAAACAAATAATAGGTTAAGTATTAACAAATGTTATCATTAATTAAATTTGAGAAAAACAATCTTCAAACTTACAATATTTAAAAAACAAATGCGTCATTTTGCGAAATCCCGTTAATGCGTAGCAGGTAACAAACAACCCTTTGGGCACCGTTGCAATGGGCACGCTGCATCCCCACCACTCGAGGCCCCGCCCCTTCGTGCAGGACGCTTGGGCAAGCTTTGCAACAGTGCTTCAATCCTTCCTTACAGTTTACGCGAATTGCATCTCCCGTTGACAAGTTTGCGACAATGGCTCTCTGGACGCCGTACGTTCAAGAAACCGCTTTAGACTTGAGTCGCGCACCCGTTATCAAGGCGGAACCGGCGTCGCCTGTCCTGGAAAAAGTGCCCGTGACTAACACTTCGCCGGTCTACAACGAGTACGTGTATCATCAGTTCCCGGTCTCACCGCAGCCGCTGCCAGTGACAGTGAATTCCATTCCATACTACGCTAACTATCCGGAGCCGCCGGCAGCGTACAGTGTCCCATCAGCTCAGATTTCACCGGAGTCCGTCGGTACTCCTTGGTCTCCTCAAGCGTACCGCCAGAAGTCTATAAGTTCAGGGCCATCGCCGCCTCAGTCGCCTGAGCTGTACGATCTCGAATCTTTGGATGACGACGCAGAGTATCAGGCTTTCGAGAGGGACGCCTTACGCGCTATGGCTGAGAAGAATGGAGGTTCACTTCTCGGTAACAATCCTCGCATGCGCAGGGTTGTGCAGACAAATCAAACGGCTGACGACTCGTACAGAAAGCAGCGCGAAAGAAACAACTATGCCGCGAAACAGAGCAGGGACAGAAGGAAGCTGAGGGAAGTTCGCTTGGCTTTTCAAGTAACTTTCTTGAAGAAGAAAATGGCGGATTTGAGGGCGCGACTGGCCGCCGGGGTTTGTGGTCGCTGTCAACAAGTGTGCGAATGCTAAAATGGATAAACTTTTGTAGTGGATGTAATTTTAAGTGTAAGATGAATTGATTTTACTCGTATGAAATTGGTTTTGTGCAATGTTTGTAATGTAAGCGATTAGCGAAGTAAATTTTAAATTAATAACGATGTCGCAGAATGAATTTCTAGTCGTATTAAGTCGCATTTGAAAATGTTACGGGTAAAATAACTTACAATACATGTAAAATTAAGATTTAGTAAATTATTGTTAATTTTAATTGATACATATGCCCATAAAATTGGTGTGGAAATAATGTTACAATATTGTGATATTAAGTAAATATTTTTCAACGAAAAATGTATCTTTTGTGAGTTTGTAGAAATTACTAAAAATGTATTGTAAATAAATTAATTGATAAAAATTCTTTCTGTTTTATTTTATAAGCATAATACCTACCTACATGTCTATTAAAATAAAATAAAAAATCAATTAGTATTATCATCTATGAAAACGAAATTTACATAGCTAAGTTCATATAAAAAAGATCTTGTTAATGTAACTAATTTAAAATTGTTTCGATCACGTAATTCATATACTTACGCTAATGGATAACTGGCTATCGTTAGATCGATAACTGCATCTTAACAGAATCCGTAATAAATGTCGATTAGAAGCAGCAGTAGTATTGTTTTAATTTGTACGAGTTTTCACGGATTTCGGAATGGATGATCAATCATCGAATGACTGAAAAAGCCCTAAAAACACCGTGTAGCGTCGTAGCGGTATCGTAGCGTCGTAGCCGCGTAGCCGTAGCGATTCGCGACGAGTGTGTGTATTGGAGGCGTGTGCGCAGACCGCGCCCACCGTGAATGCCACCTTACATACTCGTAGCGAAATTACTAACTTCTGCGATCTAATACCATAATATTTTTTAATAAGTATTTAAATGATTGTAATCGAAGAAATGGCGTTAATTTTAGGTTCCTATCTAGAAGTTGGCAGACAACTATGTGATCTGTACCTCTATTACGAAAAACTTTCGAGTTCGTTTCGTTTGCGTATTCAAAGTGCCATCGAAAAATTTTGTATGAAAAATTAAACAGCGCCCCCTAGGGCGGCTATAATATAGGGGGCGCTGTTTAATTTTTCATACATTCTAGACATAGATTTACTTTAATACCATTAAGAGTAGCGGGTTGAGGTAATATTAATTATTAATATTCTGGTAGCGGGTTCGATTCTCGCAATGTTAAACGATTATCTATCCGTTTTCATGAACGTTTGTTTGTTTCAATGGTAACGAGTTTCTATGATATGTCTGCTCAGCTGGAAACTAAATAGGTATCATTTATTATGATTCTTTGATTCGGTAAATTACAGACTAAGGACCGGCTTATGATGATGAAATTGATCTTCACTACGCGTGCGCACCAAAAATATTTAGTTTCAAAGCTTCCACAAAGTTTTTCTTTCTCCGCAATATCTGTCACATCTCATATTCCTAGTCACAAAGACAACATTGGCACGCGGCTCCGTCCGCGCGGCAGCCTATAAAAACAACGGGTTCTACTGCACCTGCAAAAGGATTATTATGATTGTGCACACGACAGCTCTCGTGCCCAAAATGATATTACAATAGATCTGATATCTTTCGCAGCTGTGGGAAATAATCTACTGTGACATCTATGTCATGTCAGATGTAGCGGAGCGGCCGATGCAAATCTTTCTGCATAACTGCAGATCACATAGAATTTTCTATGTTTTCTTGCATTGTAGTTACGTTTAAAAGATCTGGGCCGTAGTAGGTAACATTAATTAATTAAGGAAATAAATAGTACCACACCATAATATTTGGTCAAGTAATGAAAGTCCGTACTAATTAATACGAGTGGAGAACTGGAGACGCATATTGCGGTTCGTAAAGTAAGTATGTTATTAGGGTTCTAAGTTCAGTTGTTTTGGGCCTGATTTTTAAATCGTCAGATATATTCTTACTGAAGAATACTTGCTATTTTGACATATCAGCCATGCTGAAACTGTCAGTTAAAAGTTATCCGATGGTTGAAAAATCAGCCCATAATTTGATAGACGAAGAAAAGACGAAATAAGAGTGTGCAATATTATCTAGCGATCGATAAGTTAGTTACGTTACATAACTCTGTCGTGGGGTGCCTTGTTGCGCAGGGGTGCGTCCGCGTCAGTCAATTAATACGTAACCCTTCCAATTCCGAGGGTGATGGGGGCTCCTGGGCCGAGATAGACCCCGCACTTTTAGTTCCGTGACAATTTTGTACGATATAAATAAGAGTGAATTTAGGTATCCCATAGAAACACTTTATCACGCAACATCCTTTAAAAAACTGGATGAAAATTATTCCATTTTATTTCTGGGTATCAAACTATTTCTATACCTCTAAATCGATTCAGTGATTTAAATGTGAAAAAGTTAGAGACAGACGAAGTTACTTTTGCATTGTTATTATGGAAGTTAAAGACTGCTTTAAAAACACATACCTAATTAAGTACTTATATTATTAAGTAAAACTTATAATTTATTGATGACGATGAATAAATTAGACTGAAATCGATAAGAATCGATCACGTATTCAATCATATTAGTTTCATATGTGAAATAAAAAAGCTCTACATAACAGCTTTTTATAAACTCACTTCTATTGGTTGAAAATACAACGACACCGCCCCTTGCCCCGTAGGGTCGTTTTAAAAAGGGCGTTGCACAACTTTATGTTCAGCTATTGTTGGCAGTTTCACAAAAACATGCACAATATATTGCGGGTTCACACTTGAGACCTTTGGCCTATTGCTATTATTGTATCAAAAGAACGGTGAAGTGGATGAGCTACCATAATAAACAAAAAATTGAAGCAATTTTTTTATCCACAATGAGGAAGCTCTTGGCCTGTATTGAAATTGAAATTAGAAAAAATGAAAGTGAAACGCGTTGATGTTTTTTATAATCATACGAGTGCAATGAAATGAAATAGTTTATTCAGTACATGGACCCTTTCCAGGGCACTTCGGGACAACATAATATGGGCTGGGTGCTGAGAAGAAGTGGCGGAAGAAACTCGGTCACCTTTGTCAGCCTCTTTTTCAATCAAATACAGTAATTTATAAACTAAAATACCTACAAATGTGTCCTGTGCACTTTGCATTTTTGTGTGGGTATAACTGTATGTTAAATCTTACATTGCATAGCAGTCGCCAGTCAAATATTTTAATGTGGGATAAAAGTATCTATCACTCAGGCAGCTACCTACCCGAAGTACCGTTACTAAAACATCAAAAAATACCACACGTAGTAAAAGTATTATGAATTCCTCAGATACAGGTCCAGTGCAATAAAATTAAGCCCAATTTACGCACAACTTCCTAAAACTTTGCTCGCAGTGAAAAGAAAGGGTTCTTTGTTTGGGGTGTCCTCCAAGGGATTGCATATCGGCGAGAAATGGCGACGCTTTTGTTCCGGGTACCGTTGCCTTGCGAATCGTTCCAGACGCCCGCATTGTTTATAGGAAAGGCAAGGAACCCTTTTGTATTATAATCCGTAGCAAATGTCAGAGACAATGTGCAGAAATGCGATGCTATTTGCATATTGTAGGCTTTTTTCTGACGCTTGCGAAACTGCTTTTTGAAGGCGAGACACAACTCACAACGGGATTTTAACTGACCACCTACGTCATCTTTAACTTAAATATTTCGTCACTATCCTAGAAATATGATAAATAGGCCTATAACGGCTTACAACAGGCAAAAGACTTGGCCAAAAGTTCATAGAAAAAAAACCAGAATCGTCAGCAAAGAAATGTATTTAAATGGGTTCACTATAGTAAACCTGTGATGCAGACCCTTTTCAAGGCATTTATAAGTAGTAAGTCCGAAATAGGTATAGCTTGTAATTAATCAAATCGGGACAACATAAAATATCGAAAAACTGTAACAAATCATAAATCTGCGAACACGTCGTGTGCTTTTTACCTACTCGTACAAGCGTAATTTTCCAAATGGGGGAAAAACAAAACCATAAAGTTTATTCTTAATAAATTTATCGATCCGTATACAAAAAACATCGCTTTAAATTCGATTCAATGTCAGTTAAAATCTGGTTCCACAAATCAAAAACCTCAATCTATGCTTGCAATTTATTTGAACTTTAAGCTCTGTTCTGAAATAGGGCAAAGCTACGTAACTCCTGCATTTAATAAAATTTGTAATAATCGCAATAATCTAGCGTGTGGTCAGATCGCACTTCATCAATCTATGTTCAGAGACGTGGGATGCGCGGGCGCACCCTCCCCACAAATACCTATTGAATCGCCCGCCTTTATGTAAGCGCCACACTGGGTGTACCGTTACCTAAGTGCCAGACTGATTGATCAATCGATTTGTCAACAATAAAGTCGATGTGACATCAACTGCATTTGGTGGTCCAGGAAATAGCAATTTAATGGTTATTCAGTGAGAATGTTTACTATAGTAAACAAAATCTTAGAATATTATGACTGCCTTGCTCATATTGGTAAAAATTGAAAAACAGACCGACAATATAATTTCTTGAGCTGTTTCTACTCACCATTGAACTGGCCCAAATTATTATCCTAAATCAGTTAGGTTCAAAATATTTACTGAGACGTTTAATAACACTTAACGGTAATAACTGTCAAGTATCACTAGCGCATAAACGCCCAAAAAGGTCACTAGCGAATCGTAAAGTAGTAAGGTAAAGGAACCATACTTTTTTGTTGAGTGTTGATTTACAGCGGTTCCTCCCTAAACGGTCGGTTCGGTTAGGTCATTTAACATTAATTTTCATTGCATTGACTCAGACCGGATTTAGAATTTACTTTAGAGACCTATCTTTTCGGTTAGTACCTAGCTAGGTATTCCATATTTATTAATTTTGACTTTATTTATATCGCCAAACAAAATAGGAACGGACAAGTGATAAAATTGTTTAGGCACAATCAGTGTAGGAACTCTAGAAGTGACGGTTTATACAACGTGTCCCAAAATTCAAGGATAAGCCGGCGCCGCAGGGTGGACATAGTCATGACTGCTTTAGGAAAAATAAGAAAAAAAATCTATCTCAATTATTTTTTAAGTTACACAATAAATTATGAAATTCGTCGAAAATTGACACCCCTTATGATATTTTACATTACCACGACTACAATTTTTCAAATAGTTCAGTTTTTTTGTTTGTATCGGCAACTTAAGTAGTGCTGCTGTCCACCCCAATTCTTAAAACCCTAAGAATCCTTGCAATTTTTACACAAAAGTTAATCAAAATATGATATTTCCTTAAAATTTTGAACGATTTTTACTTACACTCCACTTTGACTCGTCGTTTTGTAAAAAAACAGTATGAACACTACTGCGGCAAGTTTTTTATAAAGTTGACGCAACTATCCAAGATGATTCCGAAATGGTATAATACACTAAGAAAACTAGTCGCAAAAAGATATGCGTACCATTTTTACAAGCACTTCGCTTGTTAGTTAGTATGGGATAAATCTTGCAACTGAATTTAAAACCAGTTCTCCTTAACCAATTGAGCTGAAATTTGGTATACTTGTGTAAGTACGATGACAATGCAATATTATGGTACCATTGAGCTGGATGGAGTATGAAGGTGGCCATAAGAACTCTTAATGAAACGGCGGAATTACATCTAGTTTGGGTTCGTTGGACTTGTCTTTTCGAGCACTTTAGTGCTAGATGACGTTCAGGGTCCTGATGATGAAGTCAAGAGGTGGCAGGAGCTGGCCATAGGAACTCCTAAACGAAACGGCGGAAGCTTATCGAGTTTGGGTTCGTTGGATTTGTCTTTTCGAGCACTTTAGTGCTAGATGATGTCCAGGGTCGTGATGATGAAGTCAATTATAATTTTCAAACGAAGTGTTTTTAAATAAGTTTTTTTTATTACAACTTTATTTTAAGCTTTTTAGTTGTTTCTCAATCTCATGGCCTAAGTGCTCGGGAAGACAAATCCAACGAACCCAAACTCGATAAGCTTCCGCCGTTTCGTTTAGGAGTTCCTATGGCCAGCTCCTGCCACCTCTTGACTTCATCATCAGGACCCTGAACATCATCTAGCACTAAAGTGCTCGAAAAGACAAGTCCAACGAACCCAAACTAGATGTAATTCCGCCGTTTCATTAAGAGTTCTTATGGCCACCTTCATACTCCATCCAGCTCAATGGTACCATAATATTGCATTGTCATCGTACTTACACAAGTATACCAAATTTCAGCTCAATTGGTTAAGGAGAACTGGTTTTAAATTCAGTTGCAAGATTTATCCCATACTAACTAACAAGCGAAGTGCTTGTAAAAATGGTACGCATATCTTTTTGCGACTAGTTTTCTTAGTGTATTATACCATTTCGGAATCATGGATAGTTGCGTCAACTTTATGAAAAACTTGCCGCAGTAGTGTTCATACTGTTTTTTTACAAAACGACGAGTCAAAGTGGAGTGTAAGTAAAAATTGTTCAACATTTTAAGGAAATATCATATTTTGATTAACTTTTGTGTAAAAACTGCAAGGATTCTGAGGGTTTTAAGAATTGGGGTGGACAGCAGCACTATTTAAGTTGCCGATACAAACAAAAAAACTGAACTATTTGAAAAATTGTAGTCGTGGTAATGTAAAATATCATAAGGGGTGTCAATTTTCGACGAATTTCATAATTTATTGTGTAACTTAAAAAATAATTGAGATAGATTTTTTTTCTTATTTTTCCTAAAGCAGTCATGTCTAGGTCCACCCTGCGGCGCCGGCTTATCCTTGAATTTTGGGACACGTTGTATATTCTACTTATTACATTTTATAAAGAGCCAGTAGATAATAATGTAATTATCAATGCTAACAACTTATCTTAGAAGTTTCCAGAATAGACGTGAGTACTTAGTGCTAACAAAGGTGGACTAGGCTGCTAATGAATGTCATCCTGCTATAAAACTAGACAAAGCCCAAAACACTGAAGTGGTCTTAAAATAGCATTTAACGAACATTTTATTGCAGGGATTAAAATTTCCTTTATTTCACTATCGCTGCACACAATAAGCTCCCGTAGAATTCCCTAACTGTTAATCTGTTTTGAATGTAATCCTTTTTGGGCGAGTTTTATTGCACAGTGGCATTGTTATCAGTTCTTTATGAGTGTTTTACCGCGACTTCAGAAGCACGCGCCGGCCGCCGCTATCTACCTGCGCCTGGGCCCGTCTATTGTTTATTAAGAGCACTGAGTTTGCGCATTTGGGAAAAGGTATTGAAGTAACGAAATATGAATAATGAGCCCGCATGACTGCGTCTTTGGAGACAGTAATCTGAAAGGTCCCAGTTTTATGACGGGGCTGTCCATTCACTCAGGCGCAGGTGTTGTTTGTTTGCCGTTTGTTATTACTAAACCTATGCTAGATTCTAGATTAAGTATTTGTAAACCTATTTTGTGTATGATTTATTTAAACTTGAGTTTGAAATTTTGAGTATGATAATATGAGTTTTATTTAGTACGGTAAAAATTAACAATTAAAATATTAATACATTAATAGGGCTAAATTGAGCATACTAATTATTTAGGTATCTTCCCTTTTAAGCGGTTTAGTTTATTGAAACTTTTGGGTTGCTATTATTCATCTTTTTATAATAACTCTTCTCTACCTGTAATAATAATGACGTTATTTGAAGCGATTGTCATCATTTTGATATTCATGACGGACAATGTCGCCCCATCTTCCGAGTTGTACTCAAGAAGATCCGTCTCAATACAGTATCAATAACGAAATCCGGCTCCTTATAATAGAATAACATTATGGCAGACCACCGTGACATCATTATTGGTCACAGTAAAGAGTTGCACCAAATCTCCGGAAGTTGCACTGGGGTACAATGCGCCGAATAGATCTGTCATAGCGACAGTTGCATCGTTAATAACGCATCGACGACTTCTTTCAATGACTGTACTGGACTGGACATTCGCATCATTACCTACACATGCCACGGTAAATGATCTAGCTCTTAAACCAATGCACGAAGGTTCTAATTCCACATGTTTTTATATACTATGGTCACCCATCCAGAGTTGTCCTTTCCGTACTTATTAGGAAACGGACATTTAATTGTGTAATATGGTTTCTGGGAATATGCCATATGGCATGGTGAAATGATCCCTAAGATAATTTTTCATTCGTAATAATTAGCAATCTCTTAATGTTGATTCGTGTTGTATTTTCATGTTTGTTTTAAAGCTTTAAGGATGAGACCAATTCACAAACAAACTCATTACGCCGATCGTTAATTACATGTAAGTAAACAAAATATGTAATTTCTAAGTGGGTATTGGTATATTTATAAGCTCCGCATTGACAGTATTATTTAAAATTTGTTTCGATACCGACGTTAGCCGACGTAAGCTTGTCAAAGGTCCTAAATAAAAACAAGTCTAGATTGCAATTTTGGTAAGGAAATTACAAATGTCAACAGTGACTCGTGGTCATTCTTATCTATTGCGGTCCCGTTAACGGGGTGCAGGTAGCGGACTAACCCTTTGTTAGGGAGCCGGCGGGGGTAAACCCACCCCTCGAGATAAGCCACGCCCCCAACTAACCGAGAGACGCTTGGGCAAGTGAAGCTTTAGTTACTCGCATCTTGCGCTTCGAGACGGACATACGCAATTCCCTGCTACCATGGCACTGTGGACACCGTACGCTGACGACGTCGCTTTGGATCTCAGTAAAACCGAAGTGAAGAAGGAACCGGAGCCCAAGGTGCCTCCGAGCATCGAAAGTGCAGCTCCTGCAGTGTACGGATATGGATATCACTCGTATCCGACGGTGCCTGCTGGACATCCAGCATACTACAGTGGCTACTATTACACTCGTGACTATTTGGTGCCGCCAACCCATCCGTCGCCGGTGTCTGGACATGACTTCGTGGTGCCCCAAACTCAGATATCACCGATATCAGGCGGCAGCACCTGTTCCAGCTATGAAGCATCAGTGCCGCCAGTTTCTGTCAGTCCCCAGTACGGGAACTACCCAGCTCGACCGCCGTCGCCGCCTGAATCACCGTTAGCGAATTCGAAACGTCTGTGTATGGATGTGGACGCGCTGTCCGACGATCCCGACTTCCAGGCATTCGAAAGGGATGCGCTGAGGGCTATGGCGGAGAAGAATGGTGGATCACTTCTTGGGAACAACCCAAGGATGCGTCGAGCTGTGCGGTCCACCAACCAAGACTCGGCCAACGACGCGTATAGGAAGCAGCGCGAGAGGAATAACTACGCAGCCAAGCAGAGCAGGGACCGGAGGAAGATGAGGGAGATCCACTTGGCTCTGAAAGTGTCGTTCCTCAAGAACGAAGTTGCCAATTTGAAAGCAAAATTGGCGTCTAAAGCTTGCAGTCGATGTCAAGCGCTTTGCTTATGTTAAGACTTTTGTTTACCTAAACTACTCATGACTTGTGCAATCTCAATAGTTGTAATATTTTTGATAATACCGTAGAGGTAATAAGTTTTTGCAATGTATAATTAATTGATATTGATATTGTGCAATTTAATTTATAAAGACTGATGTATTAGTACTTAAGTACTTGGTACCAAAGGGGTACATGTAATTAGGTATTTAGAATTAGTCTATAAAATAGTTATAAGGTAAATCTAGTCTAGGAAGCTGATCATGTAAATTGTAAATAAATACAATTTCACTTAAAAATATAAATATTTTTCATTTACCCATTGCTTTTCATAAATAATTAATCCAATCAACATATTTGCTACACATCTCACACTACACTACACAAACACTATAATAATCATAAAAATAAAAGTATAATTAAGTAATACATACTTATGTATCAGAAAATGGTTGGTAATTCCTGACCTGCCTCAGACATTTAGGTTTAGTCGGTTATTCACATAAAGTTACACTTAGATAAATATTTTTTTCAGTAACACTGATATTATAAAACCATAGAGCAGTAGTACTACCTATTCACTTTCTAGTTAGGTAATACATTTTAGAATTAAGTAATTTATGGATACATTACGTTCAAAGATTCGATTCAATCAAGTCATATTTATTTACCGAAACTCAAGGAAAATTATGAGCTGAAACTGAAAAGAGCCAATGACCAATCAGATTTTTTAATTATTTTCACTTCTCCTCTCGGCTCCGAGCCGCGCCGCCGCAGCTGTCAAATTCTTAGAAAAATTTGATGGCCCGACATTTTCTCCGCTCTACTCGGCATTGGTGGAAAACCGTTCCTAAGCTATACGAAAATTTGAAAAAAAAAATTCTTTACGCTTCTTCTAGCTAAGCTAGATGCGCGAATCATGAGGCTAAACAGAGGATAGGCGATAGATTTTATCTCTGATAAACTTTAGGCCTTATCTACATAAATTCCATAGATAAAACTAGGAAGAGATTGGTTCGTGATACCGTTAGGCGTTCACAAATCCGCAGGTGATAAACTTCACAATGTGGAGTCACGGATTATCCACCGATCAGATACAGCCTTCAGCTTTGGATAGCATTATCTGCGGTTACAAACAAAGATAAACAAAATCAAACTCTAAAAATGATGTTCACACGGTCCATTTTTGCAAATTATGAAATTGTAAAGCACTTTTCAAAAGCTGCCAAGTGCGCGCGGTCATGATTGATATGAGGTTCCGTCTAAAGCCCGGTACTGTTAGGATCTACGATACTTAAACATAAATAGAGCGAAGTCTAGCGATATCTAGGTATGTATAGTATGGAAATGTTATTACAATTTGTAAAAGCCCTATAAAAAGTATATTTTCAGAAAATACGTGACATTTACAATATGATACCAATACTAGGGTGTCCCTTATTTTTCAAAGTTTTAAATTTGTAACGCATAGGTCTTAGTTTTGTTTGTTTGCCTCTAAAACACTCGGAAATAAATTTTTACCTTATTTGGAGTACGATAACCCGTGCAGACTTGCATCGAAACATGTTGCGCGGCAGTAGCGGTGCGTATTCGCGGTGTTTGTCATTTGTTCTCAATTAATCTCGTGATTAACACCTATTGTTTGACATTTAGAAGATGGCTGTGGAATTAAGAAGCAACAAAAAAAGTATTTTCTTAGTCGGGAACGTACATTTATCAAATAATAGGCACAAAGTTACCGTTAATCGTCAAGTTTTTGCGGTATTTTTTAACATATTTTGCGAAGTTAATTAAATGTTATTGAAAGCTCTAATCTCATCATTCGGGAGTGTATTATATTTTGGGAAAAGGTATAAATCCTACCAGAGCCTAACTGTGTAAAAAAACTTGTGTATCTTCACCATGCTTGGAGGGAGTTGCAATAAAAATTATTTAAAAAAATCAAGATTTATAAGCGCCGCGGTGAGGAGGATTTAAAAACAAATAAAATATTTTAACAAAAACAAATAAAACCAAGGCATCCAGAGTGTTAAGGTGTAGACAAAAAGTTAGTTAAGAAAGTAGAAATTGCAAGACAAAGAAAATTTAATAAATAAATAAATAAAAAATAGAGCAAATATGTTTCGGAGGTTTATCGTCATCTCTTACTACGCAAGATTCTATACAAACGCAAGGACATCACGACCAGCTTACCAGCTCTGAGGAAAGCCTTAAGGAACTCTTGACATCCACTTTCCAAAAGGTATATGAGAGTGTTGACAAATTGATTTCCAAGGCAGCCCTGAGCAAGTTTAGTCAACATCTTTGGTACTTCATATCAGAAGAAATTGCCGTTTTATCACTCTTTGATGATGAAGGTAATGAACAAACACCGTCAATATTGTAGTAAAAGTACAAAGAGAGAGTATATATGATTCTGGGAAGAGATACATTCCATATGAAGAAGATAGGATTATTTCTATGGTAAATAGGACTTTGTACTAATTTTTTATCCTGTTTTTAATTAATTGATAATAATAATGCCTTATTTATTGTTGCTGGAAAACCATTGAGTGGTTTTGTGTCTGTCAAGAGTATAAATTTATTTTCCCGATTGAAAATTGATAATAATTTCCCCCTGAGACACATTTCTATATAAGATAAAGATGTTGCCTATTTAAAGGCAAAAAAGTGCTTTCTTTAAGGGTAGTTAATGATACAGCTGAAAGAGCTATAAAGCTTATGCAATATTTTCATGGTTTGATCATTGCAAAGGAAGAGCAAAAGTTTTTTTTGCTTCGCACAGTGTAGAAAAAATCAGGCCAATATTCAAGAGCATGGAAATCTGTATCCAGAATGTAAAAAAGGTTCCCTCAAAAGTAAAATATATTGTCTGATCTGTAATGTTATCTTCTTTTAATAAATATTTTATAAAAAATAAATATTTTAATTGATTTAGCTACTTAATAAAAGGGGTAAAACCAGCATTTTTCAAAATCTTCAGAGCTCGGTCGGCACGGGTTAATGTTGACGTAGGAAGATGAAATTTTGTATTTAAGTATGTCTGAGTAGTACGAAAAGAAATAGGGGGTATGCATTTCAATATCTAAAAAAAATTTTTTTTCGGCCATATAAGGGACACCCTAACCAATACCTAAACAAAGTTACCTAGTACAGTTTATAACATGGGTTTAATGCAGATCAATAAAGCTGTGTTATAGACATTTGCCTAGAGTCTGGGAACATGTTGGTCTCGCAATTTTTCAACGCAACCCTAAAAATTAATCCAAAAGGCTTGCAGAAAGTGCAGAAAAATGAGCATGCATTGTGTTCGATAGCTCTAAAAGAATACAGTTAGGCGTGGATTTGCGTTAAATGAAATTGTTTGCAACAATTGCAGCATTTGTGAGGCGTTGCCGTAACACCGATTGTGTCAGCGCATTGAAGGCTCGAGGGCGCGATTTGATGCGCAGGCGCGGAATAGCGGGATGTGATGTGTGATTGACGTCGCCCGCTGTGAGCCCATTGCAAGTGGTATAGGAAATGTTAAAAAAAATTGAGTTTAGTCTCAATTTAGATATTTAGGGAAAATGAAATGTAAGCGGATTGCTAAGTTAGGTACTTGTTCGCTATTTATCTGTAGTCTAAGCTTCTAGTTCACTAATCACTAATCCAGTTTCTATGTTTAGGTAAACGTAGGTTCAATTTCATATCCTACACAACCATTTAGGCAATATAGCACTGTAATTACCTAAATTTAAAAACACCTAGTATTGGTTATGTTGAAACGAGAACTTTTTTTCTCTTACTTTTAACTGTAATATTTTATTGCAACTGAAATACACTCAGTCACAATTTGAATAGATAAAGGATATTTAAATAATTGATCGTACTAAGAATCGAAGTGTCCGAACCGATTCATCGCGGGTAATTTCTACAAATAACAGCCGAAATTAACGCCGCAAGATAATCTTGCTTCCAGTTACCATTTATCTCATAAATAATAAATTAGCTTGATGTTTATTTAGGCTCTTCTCATCCATGACAATTGAATATTTTCTAAGAAGCCAAACCAGATTTCAGGAGTTGAAATTATTTGGGTAACCAGTAAAATAACAAACGCAACGTTGGTCGGTAAGTCACGTTTGTGGTGACCAGCGGCGTTGTTTTGGATGAGACTGTCCCGTGGGACGAAAGGCTTTTGCATCTGCTAACGAAGTTTGGTTTGGGACAAGTTGAAGCCTGATAGCGTTTTAATTTGTTGTCTTTAGATATGACAAGTATTTATTTTATATAGGCTTGTCTGTCACCGGTCTAAAATGCGTTTAAGATTACCTTTGAAGTTAATGACAGGTTCTAGAGTTCTCAATTCTTGTGATTCGATTGCCGGACTTCTATCTTACGTGCATTTAACTTATTGTTAGTTATCAACTAAAATTAACGTTTCAAAAACAGCTGCAATTCTTAGGAGATGAAAGAAGAAAACATGTGCAAGAAAAAGACAGAATATCTACTCGATATGTAAACTGGTTTCTTACTATTATCCTGAAAAAGTACCATGGCTGACCATCAATGAATGTCATAGAGCAACGGTGAGAGAGAGTCAACTCAAGTGAAATGGTCAAGCCATGGGGTCCCTGTTAGGCACTAAAGGAAAGACTAAAGTGGCCAATTTGAAATAGATCCTTCTTACCTACTTAGGGCTGATTTTTCAATCGTCAGATATCTTTTATCTGAAGAATAACCTTGTCATTTTGACATATTTCCCATACTGAAACTGTCAATATGCTAAATTTATTCTTCAGTTAAAAGTTATCCGGCTATTGAAAAATCAGGCCTTAACAAATTAAATGACGAAGAAAACCTCCACCGCTTATACTTTGCGAGTGCAAATTATGAACCATACCTGCTCTTTTTGCGGGTTATAATCCGCTAATAGTGGGCATTGTCCACAGATGACGGACAGATCTAAAATTATTTTTTGACCGCTCTCATCCCACTTATTACAATGGCATAGAGCTCAAAATATACTGCAAGTTTTGAATGACAATGGGCAAGAGTTGAGCCACCGGTACATTGTGCCTTCCTAGGAAACGTCGTAAATCATATTTGTGTAAGGAGTTCTAAAAAAACACAAGTTTATCAGTACATTGATAAAAGCAGGGAACCATTGTGCAGTTTTCTCCGTTCGCAATTGTCGATTCAGCTACTTACAATACAGTTTGGTTATAACAAATAACAAGTTATTATAAATGTTTAATCCCAAACCAATATTACGCAGTAGGAGACTGCGTGCGAAGGATTAGTTTTGGAAATTATATTTTTCTGAGAAAGCCTTAAGTTCTGCCAGACATGCAGACTTCTTCATAAGTGATATTTTTATTCAAAATAACTAATTATTCTTTCCTGACATAACTTTTTCAAGAATGCAATTTCATGTAGTGTAAATGAAATATTTTACATTAAACAATTTGGAAAAAAGTTTGCGATTCGGACATAATTTTTTTATCGCTGGACGTAGATAAAAAACCTCAGCTGATTGGAATCAAAGCGGGCATAGTCCCGGCAAAAAACTAATCTGTGACACCAGGTAGGTTACAGTAAACTATTAACCACCATAAATATTCATATTCAGATAAAAGCCCAGTGGTCTTTTTTAGACAAACAAACAATATGCATAACTATTGAAAAACCTTAATAGCTTTGTTTTTCTGTAAAAAGTGCTTAATGCCAATTAAGTACGGTGCAGTGTTGTGATTGAAAATAACTAAAGCTCATTAGGAAATTAAAGTGTTTTGACAGGGATTCGACAAACAAGATAATTAGTATCAATTGTCTCTATTGCAGTTATTCAAAATAATGGTACGATATTATTTAATAGAAGTAATTTGATTTAAGTATCTCAATGTTTATATTTGTTGGGTCCAATTATAAAATGAATTTATTTTGGTAAGTATGGTAATTTTGAAATTAAGCACTAAAAAGATTATCTGAAGCAAGTAAAGTAGTTTAGCGATCAGGTGTAAGACCACCTGTTTAAGACCTAGAGATCCCGGATTCGATTACCAGTGGCGGAAAAAAAAACTGTTTAGATAAGTCGATGGTAGGGCTTGTTTTAAGTCCGCCTAGTCACCATTATCTTAACCAAGTCTGACGCTATTACAACTAAGATAAGAACGTTAATAAAATTATTGTTTCGGCAGTTGGAGGTTTTGCATTCATATTTAAAATAGGTACGTACCTATTTATAAAAGACATAATAAATTATGTAATTAATTGTAATAGAATCTAGAGGTCATGATAACACTACACAAAATATTACATTACAACTCTCTGTCAATAAGTAATTTAAACATTCAATGCCTTTTGAATGCCGTCATTAAGCTGCGGGCAGCGAAAAAACAAATACAAAAGTACCACCTCCCACCAGTTATTTATAAACTTCCGTATTAATAGGACACAAAAAGCTTTGTCCATGCGGATATTAAGCCAAGCATCACTTGCAATTCATGCGAGCTTTCATGTGAAAGATGCGAGCTTATGAGAAAGCTCGGCCGGGGGAGGTCCCACGACCACACATAACTGTATACGGGAATCGGTAGAGAAAATAGTTAAAGGGGTTTATTTTTGTAAATGGTGATCGTTTACGTTTGATTTCAATTTGCGAATAGATAAGATTGTAAAATATTATACAGGGTGTTAGGTAAATGGGTATATGAGCCGACACTAGCCCATGTTAACATGGGCATATAAATGGTATGGTGAAGTCAGAAATTTGATATCATCATTTAATTTTTTTTAATTTTCATACAAAATAAATTTTATAAAATCCGATTTAAATATAAATAAATATAAATATCCTTGGACATTTTACACTGCGCCTCTAGTCCCAAACTAAGCAAAGCTTGTACTATGGGTACTAGACGACGGAGATTTGTATGAAAAATAAAATAATTAAAATTAAGATATCAATTTTCTGACTTCACCATACCATTTATATGACCATGTTAACATGGGCTAGTGTCGGCTCATATACCCATTTATCTAACACCCTGTATTTGAAATTAATGTAGTTACTTTTCAGATCTGAGAAGAGAATTTTAGTTAAAGACAGCTTTATACACTCGACATCAAATAAATCGCAGCTCCCGCTACAAGCACTTTCAAACGTAGGATTCCCACTTCCCACCAATATTGGCACCATTTAAAAGCCTAGTTCTAAACTTCATTTCATTAAAGGAAAGATTTTTACCCCAAAAATGTGTCTTTAGAAGGATCCAGAGTCACTTCTTCAAAAAATAGGTAGTTACGCTTGAGCCAACTTTATTGATCCCAGAGGTGAGCCCAAAGTGAGGTCTTTTTTCAAGTCACATTATTTTATGGTATACGTTAATCATTTATTAAGAAATTAAATGTGTTTTTCTTCAAGGATATTTATTGGGCTTTCAAATAACACCAATATTGTTGGGGCACTATGATAGTGTCAGAAAAAAATCTTTAAAGTTCGCGTCAAGTTTGGATGTCTTGATATCTGGATGTCTGGATGTTTGTTAGGCGGGTTTTAGAATCGCGCTGACCGCTCGTTGATCGTCGGCGCTGACAGATCAATATGTATGTAATTGAAGGGAACGTTCCTGAGTGACGCTGATCGCTCGGCGCCGACGCTTCATACATTTCGGCTGTCAGCGCTGACGGTCAGCGACTCTAAAACCAGCCTTACTCTTTTACGCAAAAACTGCTGAACGGATTTTGTTGAAACTTTACAGTATTATTGTTTGTAACCCAGATTAACATATAGGCTATAATTTATGCCGATCTGTGACACTAAATTTCACGCGGGTGAAACCGCGGGCAAAAGCTAGTAGGCTATAATTTATGACGATCTGTGACAAACGATTTTCTCGCGGGTGAAGCCGCGGGCAAAAGCTAGTATACAACGTGTCCCAAAATTCAAGGATAAGCCGGCGCCGCAGGATGGACATAGTCATGACTACTTCAGGAAAAATAAGAAAAAAATCTATCTCAATTATTTTTTAAGTTACACAATAAAGTATGAAATTTGTCGAAAATTGACACCCCTTATGATATTTTACATTACCACGACTACAATTTTTCAAATACTTCTGTTTTTTTGTTTGTATTGGCAACTTAAGTAGTGCTGCTGTCCACTCCAATTCTTAAAATCCCCAGAATACTTGCAGTTTTTACACAAAAGTTAATCAAAATATGATATTTCCTTAAAATTTTAAACGATTTTTACTTTCACTCCACTTTGANATCTCATGGTCCAAGTGCTCGGGAAGTCAAATCCAACGAACCCAAACTCGATAATCTTCCGCCATTTCGATTAGGAGTTCCTTTGGCCAGCTCCTGGCCACCTCTTGACTTCATCATCAGGACCCTGGACAACATCTAGCACTAAAGTGCTCGAAAAGATATTCAACGAACCCAAACTAGATGCGATTCCGCCGTTTCGTTTAGAAGTTCCTATGGCCACCTCCAGACAACATCCAGCTCAATGATACCATAATATTGCAATGTCATCGTACTTACATAAGTATATCAAATTTCAGCTCAATTGGTTAAGGAGAACTGGTTTTAACCCTAGAGTGCTCGCGCTATGAGCATTTTGCCGCCCTCGGCAAAAAAATCGAGTTATTTTCTACACGATGCGTTTGTCAAAGTCAAGCGTTTCAGTAGCTGCCTCCCCATACTTTACCTCCATGTATTAGAAATTAGAAGAAATTTAGTGCGCAGATGACCGCAATAGAGGACGATTGTTGAACGTATGTCACGTTTTGCGGCAAATTGCTCACTGCGCGACTACTGACGTAAGTAAAATTTGTGTGTTTGGTTTTTAGTGTAGTTGGAAGATTATTAGTTTTCATTGCGTATAATGTTGTTTTGACATTAATGACGTCATAACATTGATAATTACTATTAGTGCTTAATTTATTTCATGTCGTTTTCGGTAAAATTCACGTAAAATACAAAAAATGAAAAAACAAGGAAGATGTCGGATTTCGAAGAAGCTGGTGCACTAAAATTAGTAGAAAATGTATACTAAAGTTGTAAAGAAAGTAAACATAGTCATTACGATACTGTTATAGAACAATCAGCGGCAGAATCTGAAAATGATGTGCCAAGGGTGCAATAGTTGTGCAAATTTACTGTGCAACGCACATTAAATGCACATGTGACAGGCCTGTTTTTTTTAAATTTAGTTGCAAGATTTATCCCATACTACTAACAAGCGAAGTGCTTGTAAAAATGGTACGCATATCTTTTTTGCGACTAGTTTTCTTAGAGTATTATACCATTTTGGAATCTTGGATAGTTGCGTCAACTTTATAATAAACTTGCTGCAGTAGTGTTCATACTGTTTTATTACAAAACGACGAGTCAAAGTGGAGTGAAAGTAAAAATCGTTCAAAATTTTAAGGAAATGTCATATTTTGATTAACTGTTGTGTAAAAACTGCAAGGATTCTGAGGGTTTTATAAATTGGAGAGGACAGCAGCACTACTTAAGTTGCCGATACAAACAAAAAAACAGAAGTATTTGAAAAATTGTGGTCGTGGTAATGTAAAATATCATAAGGGGTGTCAATTTTCGACGAATTTCATCATTTATTGTGTAACTTAAAAAATAATTGAGATAGATTTTTTTTCTTATTTTTCCTAAAGTAGTCATGACTATGTCCATCCTGCGGCGCCGGCTTATCCTTGAATTTTGGGACACGTTGTATAATAATATTAAACATAGTAACATCCAGACCCGTCACAGAAAATAAAATTCATCATTTCAATTTCTGCCCGGCAGGGAATCGAACCCGGGACCTCTTGGCATAGTGGTCCGTTCTGAACCACTACACCAAAAGGCCGACATTAAAAATTACTAAAGTTTAAATATTATCGGACTTAGTCTTAAAGATTTTCTCAACAGAGTTGAGAAGAAAGCAAGCGGTAAAATAAGTTATCTTTTCAGAGATTGGCGCTAGGTCTAAAATTAATATAAAGTTATGAAATGCGTCATTTAGATATTTTGGATTGAGTGCTAAGCCTAAACCATGCAAGGTGTATGAAGCATCTGCAATAATAACCATTCATAAATTAATATTCTAAGAAATATATTCGTCAAATGACCGCATAGTGCAAAATACGAAGAGTATTGACCATACAATCTCTTTTGGAATGAAAAATATAAAAGGAATTACCAATTCGCAACATTTTTTGTGAGTAAGAGTCAAACTTGCGTTCAAAGAATATAAAGGCTCCAAAATTGGTGTACGTAATCGTAAATGGAAATCTCAAGTCATGCAAGAGCGACAATGCTCACAATGAGAAGGTGTGAATGGTGAGGATTTGTAGTGTTGGTCAGTTCGGGATTGCTTGCTCATTCTATTCTGTATCTGCTGTTATATACCGTGGAAATGGTAGAACCTATTTGTAAGATATCAATCATTTCAGGCGTTGAAAATACCTACCTATGTTTATGGGTTGCACTTACATCTTGAGAGAATTATTCTATTTAGCGTTATCAGTGCAATGTCGCCAATGAAAACAAAAGCAAAAGAAGTTACGGCGGTATTGGTCACTGAGAGCTGACTCGATACCCTTTTCAGTTAATACTGTGAGGTATGGTAAGCACAGTCTCTATCATAAGTTTAGATGAAGCAATTTGCTAGATACAAAAAAAAATTATAGATCATACAAATGTAAGTAAAGAAATAATAGACAGAAATGAGGTAAGCAAGCAACATCGCCCTTTGTATTAACTGTGTTCCGCCGTGATGTTAAGGAGCACGAATGTTTTAACAACACACAAACACTAAATCCGTAAGACAAAGCGATACTTATCGCCACCAATACCGTTAGGTGTTATATTTCTAAGGCGCCCAAACAAAACGGTTCCATTACGTTAGTTTCGAATTTTACTTTTTTTGCCATACTAAATCTCTGGGGACATAATCCGGGACACGCGGAAGGGTTCCAAATGACAGGCGCGCGACCAACAAATATTATTATTGACCACTGTGCAAAAAATCACCACAGCCAAAACATACTCTATATGTAGTACACAGAGGGTGCAAAATCGCAAGTGTGTGAATATACATCTGCCAATCTGATGCAGATGTTAGATTTCGCATTGCGAGTCCGCTATATTGACAGTTATTGCGATTTCCTATTTACTTGTTGTATACAGTTTTGTGTAAGCTAAAGGGTGGAAAGAGTTTATTATGTACAAGTCGGTAAGTGCAGATTTAAAACTGAACCCTAATTTTGAATTTTCAGATCAAGTAAACTTACATTAGAACATGAGAACACCTATCAAAATAATTAAGTAGAATTTATGGAACGTTTCGTCTTTGTAAAAACGTTACTTAGGCCCAATTTTTATGATGTCAATAAATAGTATTAAATCATTACGACTTATTAGGCACATACCCTACTTTTTCGTTCTTATCACAAATCTATTTGCCTCCAGCAGGATTCAAAGCCGCAACCGCAGCGCGCATTGTACTAGGGCACTATTTAAGTTGTGAGCCTCGACAACATAACGTGTTGTTAGACGACATCTGATACTTTTAATGAAAAGTTTGACATTTTTGACTACAACCTTATTCAAAACTTTTTATCATTTGAGCACGTTTTATA